>NC_072822.1:26297500-27008750 GCF_027744805.1 Dunckerocampus dactyliophorus | reverse complement strand
AGTGTGAGGAGCTTATTTGTGAGTTTGTTGGGGCTGACTGTGTCCGTAGTCTCATTAGGAGCATGCCCCGACGTTGTCAGGCATGCGTACAAGCACGTGGGGGTCACACAAACTACTGAGAATCATTTTGAGTTGCTACAATGACATTTTAGCAAAATGGACCAGTGTGCTGCATCATTTTTTCACTTTCATTTTTGGGGTGTCTTTGATTTCCCCCCTCTATAGGGTGATCATTTTCATTTCTATCAAATTATGTGGCATCATTTTGTTACTAATACATCACCCACTTATTATCAGGAAAGATATTCAAGATCATTTTTCCCCCAGTTTAGATCTGATGTGTTTTCAAAGTGTGTTTTCTATTTTTTTTGAGCAGTATATATATATATTTTTTTTTTTTGGGGGGGGGGGCAGATTAATAAAGGAGAAGTTAATTGAGATACAATCTATCCCATGACTGAGATGGGTTGTGTTGTAATATGTTAAACAGTGTCATCAGTATTTCCTGCAAGAACATTGGCTCACAGACTTGAAGTCTAATAAAAGGCAAATTGATTTAGCTGTGCTGTGAGGATTAGGGCAGCTGACGCCTCATGTTTATACATGAGAACAAAATGTAATGCTGATGAGAATGCAGTTTACTGGCAAGACCTTCAGAATCCATTAAAACACCAGACATTAATTAATAAACCATTTCGCAGTCACCTGCAGTCATGGCATTAATGATCTTTTTTTTAAAAAGAAGTGATCAGAAATAATTGTGGACAAGCAGTGTGTACTTGCATTTTGTTTTTGTTTTTCTTTCCAATAATGTGATTTTAATTTGTATTTTTAGTTTATCCTCAGCAGGCATCATTAATAGCTTTGATATGACCAAAACAAAATTAATTACATTGGGTTTAAAAAAATAACTTTTCAATAGTCTATAGTCTTTGAGTGATAATAATATTAAAAATATTAATAAAATATTGATACATAATATAACAAGTTGAATTCTTGAAATGAATATCATTTTTATGAAACTGCTCATTGCTGAAACATAAAAAGAACCCAACTGTGGCTTTACCCCTTTGCATTGCAAAGTCATTGCAAGAAAAAGGTACTGTGTGCTATTCTGCTGGGTCACGGCTGTAATGCACGGGGCAGTAACTACTACCAGTAGGTTCAGAAGAAGCTTGGTTATTTGCTGAGCCGCATATTCTTGTGTTTTGGCTTTTTTCTGCAGCGCTGTCTGCCAATGGCAATAAGGGCAGAATTGGTTCTACAGCCAGCCCAACTTCATTATTTTGTCAGTGTTACAGTGTAGTATGTAGTTTAAAGGTCTGCGGCAAGTTTCTCTGCTCATTGGATACTTCTGGTATAGCATTCTGACTAAAGTAGTGTATGAACAGGAGCATATACTGTACAGCAGTGGTGGTAGCTGGGCCTTCAGCGGGGAGCGAACTTGACAGAATTTTTCTTGTCAGACACTGTGAGGGCCAGTATTGTTTTTTTGTTTGTTTGTTTTTAAAGATGATATATACAGTCGTCTCTTGCCATTTTGCATTTCAAATTGTGCAGCTTCACTATCACGGTTTTTCAAAGTATGTTACTAAATCATGCTGTTTCTTGGTTGGATACGGCCTATTATTAGTTAAAAATATGCATATTTCAGCAAATGTTACATATGTTTTGCCTAAATTAAGTATTTTCAAGCATACAAATGGCTAAATGAACTAAGATACTATAGGGCAGTCAAAAGACACATGATGAAAATGTAGTACACTGGTCACTAGGTAGGTGTCAGTATTGTTGCTTTGATGTTGGGTAGGACACACAAACACCAGACTTGATCGCTGGAACAACAGACACTTATTGTAGGTTTGAGATATCTTACAAAAGGCACAATAATAATAACAACATAATAATCCGAATAATAACACAGGTGGGCCGCACGGTCTAGTGGTTAGCACGTTGGCCAACACAGTAACAGCCTGGAGATCGCGAAGACCTGGGTTCGATTCTCCCTTGGGTATCTCTGTGTGGAGTTTGCATGTTCTCCCCGTGTGTGTGGGTTTTCTCCGGGTACTCCGGTTTCCTCCCACATTCCAAAAACATGCATGTGAGGTTAATTGGTGACTCTAAATTGTCCATAGGTATGAATGTGAGTGTGAATGGTTGTTTGTCTATATGTGCCCTGCCATTGGCTGGCGACCAGTCCAGGGTGTACCCCGCCTGTCGCCCGAAGTCAGCTGGGATAGGCTCCAGCATGCCCCCGCGACCCTAATGAGGAGAAGTGGTATAGAAAATGGATGGATGGATGGATAACACAGGCTCCTGTTGCAGCCGTAACCCATGCCAAGATTCAACTCTGAACCCCCGAGTTCACTCCTGTCCTCCAGCCATCCAGAGCAAATTTATTGCAACACACATGGGCACAGATTTTATGTACAGTATTATTATTATTATTACTTATTTTCTTAAATTGCTTATTTTCTCTGATTGTATCTACTATATTGTGTAATATGAGTGTAAAGGTGATATATGGGCATTATTTCATGTTTAGAGGGCTCTAACAATGTTAAAAACCTGTATTTAGAAGGTCCTGAACAGGTTTTGCATGCTCTTAACTATCAAAACATTCAATTTATAAAGAAGAGATCCTGCTTCACATAAATTCACTTTTCACTGTCGGGTCTGGAACCAATTATTTGTGATAATTGAGGCATTACTGTATTCCTGTGTTGCATTCAACCTGACTGGGATTCGAACAGGTACATTCTGCTGCACTCCTGTTGTTTTTTTTTCTGCAGCCAAAAATCTATACTAATTTTTTTTATTCTAGCCCTCCTCTTTATGGTAAAGGCTTTGTATTTTGTTTTTTTTGCCGCTCCATGTGAGCTGATTTTTTTAATAATTATTTTTATATTCATTTTTATATTCATATTTCTTAATCATTTAAGTAATTTGATAATTAGTATAAATTTACATTAGTATACATTTAGTATACATTTATTTATATATTTTTTTATTATTAAATTATTATTCATTATTATGCTAAATGTAACACTTCCCTGGTTTTGTGGTAAATGCAAAGTGCTGGAACACCTTTGTGGTTTTACCCTGTGAAGGGTAAACATACACCGCGCAGCAGCATCTTTTTTAAAATCCAAATAATTCCACAGCACCGACGTGCTGTTCCTCTTTGTGACCACCTTGTAATTGGATTTTGTTACAACTACAAAATGGTATTTTATCATAGAGTGGCTTTGCTGTACCACTAATACTATACTGTAGACCAGGGGTCCCAAAACACCAGGCCTACAGGCCACTGACACCTTGACCAGCTTTCTCAACTTGGCTCTTAAAAAACATCACCAGGCCAATGAAGATAATGGTGAAACAGAAAGCAAAATTCAACCAACACTATGATAACAGCTACTTAAAGACGTTGTTGCTATTTCTATTATCATCTTGTCGTTTGAAAACAAAATTAAGGCTCGTTTGGTACGGTGTTTTTGAAATTCACTTGAAAATATTACATTACTATCAAGTGAATATCTTCGTGTGAGTGTGCATGGTGTGTTGAATAAAGACATGAAATAGTCGAAAATAAGCAAACAGCGGTGAACGCTAATCTTCTGCGATACAATGAATGGAGCAGATGAAAATGGCACTTGAAATGTCTATCTGTGTTTTTACACAAAATCAGTCTGCAAGAATATATATTTGTATATGTCTTTTATCGTTTGGCTGTGTTGTTATTCCATGGGGGTGTAATGTATGAACATTATTGTTGTTCCAGTCCATACCGTGATAATTTCTAATGAATTTCTGCGAAGTAGGATTCAATACTAATAAACTGAATATGTTTGTATTTAGATCATAAAGATCATACAAAAACTGTTTATGACTTTCTAAGTATAATTTTTACCATTATTAGAGCCCTCTAGACATGACATAACACCCCTATAGTCACCTTTACAGTCATATTACCCAATATAGTAGATATAACAGAGAAAATAAGACGTTTAATCCATGTGTTTCAGTAAATGTCTTCGGACATGTGGACGTGAAAGTGGAGTACTGTCACAACAGTAGCCCGTGTTGTTATTATGATGATGATGATGACTATTGTTATTATGGTATTATTGTACCTGTTGTGAGATAAATTATAAAATAATATAAAAGCCTGTTGTGGGCAAACAAGTCTGGTGCCTGTTACTAGTGGCACCTCGTGGCCAGTGTAGACAGTTCATCGTCTTGTATTGCCTTGTTTGTATTTTAGTTCATTTAGAACATTTTTATCTTTGAAAATGCTTCCTTTAGGACACGAATATGCAACATTTGTTTGACTAATATTAGTCGTAGTCAACCACGAAACAGCAATCATTTAATAATTAACACATTTTTGAAAAATGTGAGGGAGCGATGTCTGAACTGCAATGGCGCGAGGGACAACTGTAAACTGGCTTTTTTGAGTATGTGCAGTTCATACTTTCCACCAAAAGATGGCACTGTTGGCACACTGATGTTATAGTTTGTAAATCGCATCCATAAATGTCAGAGTGCAGTCAATACGTAAACGACACGTCCGCGATCCTTGATTAACTTGCATTGCTTTGCCTCCAAATACGTGTTTAAATAGCAGATGTGTTCCCTTGTAGTTTAGTGGAAATGATGAGAGCACTGCGATATAACTTTATTACTTTCCCTCACGGGTTCGGCTGTTGCAGACGCCCCTCCCGAACAGGGCTTGGGGATGTTTTTCCTTTCAGGTTATTGAAGCCTTTAGCTACTTCATCATTATTGTCGTCTCATCTTTGAAATATTGAAGGTTGTCTGCTTTCCTAGAGCCACTGTTGATAACATTGTTTAATATGTTTAATATGTACCATGTTGTTTGATCTCATTTTTGTTCGTCTCTAATCTTGAACAGATTATTTTTTTTGCACACTGGTAAGATGCTAGTTAGCTTGTTTTTATACCTTTTGCATTTATTTCCTGCTTCTGTAGTTGTTTGATTCAGGAATTATTTGTATACAGTAAAGTGTAACCCACTTATGTCGAAGCCCCTTTGGCTCCGACTTACCGACTTCGACGTATGCAGTTGTCAACATAACTGAGACCGAAACCGAAACGAAGCATTGCATGCACATTTACTTGCGACTTTCAACAAAGATATCTGGATGAGCAGTCTGTTTATCTTTCACAATTTGAGCAAAGAATGCTGGCATTGTTGTCTTGGAATATGACAGTGCCATCAGGGAAGAAAATATCCATTGATGAAATAACCTGGTCATTCATTGTACTAGTTTTCAGGTAGTGAGCTGACCTCACTGAGCACATAACTTTGCTGAACCTATAGCCCTAACCAACTTCAGCAAACCCAAACCTATTTGCCTAGTTAAATTCAGGTGATGACCTTTTTTTTGGTCAGGCAGTGTACAAAGCCAGACATTTCATCGGGAGGCGAAGAAGAAATTTGCTTGCACTGACATGGGCCTCTGCTTCTCCTTCTGATTCCCACTCTTCTTATCCCTTTCTGGGAAGTGCAACAGCTTGTCAATATCTGTCAGAGGCTGTCTGCGTCAATCAGGTCCAGAAGGCTGCTGGGGCCTTTGCTGTAGCAAGACGATCTCACAGAAACAACCTATAACTGACAAAGCTCTAGATCTCTGCTCTGTAATCACTGGGGATCCCACCTCTGAAACTGCAGCCTCGCCACAACAGAGCGTGTAATTGCTTCCCGTATTGCTCAACCTGTTAAAATTGATCACACTCCATGTAAGAAGCTTTAACTACAGCATAGATTCAGGGAGTTAGAACATTGTTTGCCGATATCATGCAACACAGTTCTGTATCTGGAAACACTGTGTCACCCTCTTGTAAGGCAATGGTCCTCTTTGATGTATTTTGAAATGGATTCAGGTGTAATGACTACCATTGGCTAGGATAAGGATATTAAAGAATGTACATACATGTTTCTGGAATGCAGAGCTTTAATTAATCAATTAATCAATGAATCGACCTTAGTATTCAAATAATTGTTTTTGATTTAAAAATATAAATATCCGCTGATTTCAGCATCTCATGTGAAAGCAGACATATTATCTTTGTGTTTTAGGCAAAACGATATTCACACACATCAGCTTTGACTTTGGAAAACAGTGATGAGTTTTTCCTCTTTTCTGATATGTTGCAGATCAAACCACCAACTGTGTTTGGTTCGCATTGATTTGGTCTATCTAAACAATTATTTGATGAGTCCAAACAAGCTTCAGATGCCTTGACTAATTAACTGTTATTTGCAGCCCTGAGTAAATACATTTGGAAGCAATTCATACCTTGAGTTTTCATCCTTGCAGTAGAATAATAGCTTTTAAATGCTTTGATTGTATGATGTCATTTCTGTTACCTTTGTAAATCTTACTGTACATTGCACTGAAAACTGCACAGAAGCTTGATTTGGAGAAAATTGTGTTTGAATGAAATCACAATATTTGCCAGAAAATTAAAGAAATATTTGTATCCTAAAATTGTTCAGCCCTACTCACAAAACCTCCACAGTGTTAACATATTTGTTTCCCTCCAGGCTTTTATGAGCTTCATATCCATTTTTTTTGCCATTTAATGTTTGTATTCACAGAGTGCAGTCCGTGCAGAAAAATGGCAAAATGAAGCAAAATACAAATATAAGGTATTCAGTAGATGCTGTACCTTCAAAGATGTTGTGATGATATGTAGTATTCTACACAGGTCACAGTAATGTTACTGTAATGTTGAGTGAGACACACGAGCACCAGATTGATCGCCGGAAGGACAGGCTTTTATTGCAGGTTTGAAATATCTCACAACAGGCACAATAATCCCAAACACGGGCTATTGCTGGCTACTTCTGAGGCAGTAACCCACCCTAGGTAGAACTCAACTCTGAACCCTCGACGTCACTTACTGTCTGCCACCCATTCTGATCTCCTTCTCGGTAAACTGTCTTAAACGGCTCATTTACTCTTATTATGTCTACTGTATTGGGTAATACGAGTGTAAAGGTGACTATAAGGGTGCTATTTAATGTCTAGTAGGCTCTAATAATGTTAAAAACCTTATTTAGAAGGTCCTAAACAGGTTTAATATGCTCTTAACTATGAAAATATTCCATTTATAAATCAATAATCCTACTTCACGGAAATTCACTTATCACAGATGGGTTGGAAATAAGTAAACTGCGATAAACGACGGATTACTGTAATAACAAAATAAATATTAATATTTGTCCATTGAACTGTGTCATGAATAAATTTTCTGTATGTTTCTAATAATTTTGAAGATTTTCATATGGAGAAATTGTTAAATTTGCAAACACGGCAGAAGCATGAGATGAGGCTGCGGCGAGTCTTGGTGAGAACGGTCTAGAAAGGTCTCAACTTCCACGTTAAGATTCTATATTAAAAGTTCACTACTGCATCCTCATAGCCTGTGGGGTTCACTCAGTGGTCTGTGCTGTGCAAAGCCTTTTGCATGCACTTTTGCTTTGCCACAAGCTCTACCTCAGTGTCAAGGATTAGTCTGACATCTCCTGACTGGCTGCCTTTCAAATAAGGTGGACTCCTGCTGAAACGCTGTGAGGGTGCTCACGATTTAGGCCAATGCTCATACTGCTGATGCTCTTCATCCTTGCACTCTGCCTATTTCTGCTCCAGCAAAAATCCATGAGCGATCCCCAGTGAATTTGTGAATGTGAGCGGAAGAATGTGTGGTTTTAAAGGATTTTGGCTGTTGAGCAGCTCTATAAAATAATAATGGCCAGCACCATCAAACAGACTGGCTAGGTGAGGAGTTTTGTGCTGTCAAGTCAAATTTTCAGGAAGTTGCCCAGTGACCATTTTAGTCATAAAGTGAGTGATACTGTGGCCGGTGTACAATCTCATGGCAATAGTCTCCATTCTTGTGTCAGACAATGGTAGTCCGTCCACATCTTTATTAACACATTGGAACCTCGGTTAGCATGATTACTGACTCTAACCAAAGCGTACTCCAACTGAAATGTTTCCCATAAGAAATAATGTAAATCCAATGAATCTGTTCCAGAAAGCCAAACATGTGAACACACAAACATAGTAAATTTTGGCATAAATTTCAAAGTAAATAGAAAAACATGCTAATCTGGGCATATGCTAACTGAAGTTTCACTGTACTGAAGACCGGTCAATGTACTGCTTGTTAGCAGTACAGTAAGCTCTCGTGTATTATCTCGTGTTAAGTGGTTCCAGACCTGACCGTGACAAGTGAATTTCCGCAAAGTAGTATTCCTTCGTTATATATGAAATATTTAGTTAGAGCATAGAAAACCTGTTTACGACTTTCTAATTATTTGTATTTGTATTATTAGAACCCTCTACACATGAAATAACTCTCACTTTTACACTCATATTACCCAATAGAGTAGAAATAATACAAAAAATACGACATAACATAGCGGTGGCTATATTGACACATCAAAGTAACGTTAGTGACACCTAGTGACCAGTGTAGAACACTACTGTAATGCCGTTGTTTGTGATTAAGGAGAGACTCAAGATGCACTTCAAATGTCTTTATTAACAAGCAGAGAACACATATGCAGTTAACATTCACACAGCAGCTGCTGTCGGCCACAACTCACTCACTTAGTCACTTGCACTCTCTACACCAGTGTCTTTGCTCCACTGCTGCTAACACCCAGCTAAGCGTGGTCAACTCTACCTAACTGACATCACAAAAGTCACTTCCCAGGCCCCACTCCTTATAGGTGCACAAAAGTCATAGCTATCACACTACATATCATGTCTTCTGAATAACTCATAGTTTTATTTTTGTTCATTTAGCCATTTTTATGCTTGAAAATGCTTAATTTAGGCCAAGAATACATGCAATATGGTTAAATATGCATATATATATATATTACTAACAATAGCTGGTATTCAGCCACAAAACAGTGATCACATATTAATTGATACATTTTTGAAAAAACGCCATAGAGTGAGAGTGGGATGTTCGAACCACAATGTAGCAAGGGACGACTGTATCCACCGAAAATGACCCAACACACAGCCATTGTATAAATACCTGGCAAGACAAGTGGCATGACTTAAAAATGCTTTTGAATCAGAAAGTCTTTTAATCATTTGCCATGTTTTGTTGTTTGGATTTCAACACTGACATTCTGTGAAGAGTGTAGCCTTCAGTGAGTTATCACATAAAAGTCCAGCGGTACTACACTTCATTACCCAAGCAAGTACAAGCTCAGGTCGTGTTGCCCTGACATGATAAATGACTGATCATTTGAATGTTTTGTTTCGACATGCTCCCCTGACTCTCCGGCATCGTCAACTAGTTGACATGTCGCCTGTGTCCCCGTATGCAGATTTAAACACGGTGCATTTATCAGCTGCAGGTCCACTGCACCACACCTCGTGTGAAGTCAGGTGGAAATCTGGGACTGGCGGAGCATCAGAGCCGCTGTTAAAATTAATCAGTCTAATGAGGAAGTTAGTGACTTATTGACGGCACAGTCACTTTCTTCATTAAGGATGATATTTATGAGTATCCAGCATCCAATGGGACAATACAGGTTTATGGGGCATACTTTGCTACCGTGTTCCAATTATCCTCTACCTTTGAAAGTGACAGGACACGGTACATCATTAGTTGTTGTTCAATGTGAAGAAAAGGGCAGCATGTCTTGGATGTGTTGGGCCTCTTTTTATTCATCATGGCGGCAGGATTGTGTGACAGATTACAGACGATAAACTAATGCTTCAGGTGTTTCACAACATGTTTATCCCTGGTTGAACTGTTTCCGTTTTACTTGCGATGAGAATAAAAACTGGATTCCATGTAATCGCTTTAGTCTCGGATATATTTTAATAGTAAACGTGATTAGGGATATGTACCGAAAAGTAGTAACCTGCCTCAAAACCAAGTAGCTGATTTATATTATTGAAGTATTTAAGTTAATATTCTGTCGCGTGCAACAAAACCGTAAAAATAAAAAGGAACATTTCCGTTGGAGAGAAGAAATAAACTGCTCAACGACAAATTTGTCTTTTATCATATTTGTTCTGCCGTAGGGGAAGGTGGTTGAAATATATCCTTGAGAGTCTACACGAGTGCCCTCCCCAAAGGACAGGACAGAAGCATAGTTATACAAACATTATCAGAACTTCATCAGGGGCAAGGATGTATTCTGGGTTAATCAGAACCTCCTAACATGGAAACGCGATTGGAAAAACTTGTTTTTGGAAACTGGAGGTCTCAAGCCACAAGTAAATAGTAATAAAAACAACATAATTTGTTCTCTAGCAAATCAGTCTGGCATTAATGTTTATTAGCAATTAGCAATTGTACAAATAAATTACAACAACATTTGCATGTTTGTGTGTTTGCTAGTAATCTAATCATGTCTGTCTTGGAGATTGTAGCTGCTGCGTCAGCTAATGACTAACTAAAACCACACGTATGATTTTTAGTCTCTTTTCATTCATTTGTGAATACAAAAATTATGTTTTGGTGTTAAAAAAGAGCTTTTTGATACATATCTACACACCTGGGTGCATCCAGCCATCATGTCATGGAGTGTCTTTTTCGAGAACATTTTTTTAACAGGTAAGGTTTTATTGTATCCATATACAGTCGTCCTCCGCCGCCTTGGAGTTTGAACATCGTACCCTCACGCTATTGAGTTTTTTCCCAACATCAATTAATTGTTAAATGATTGTTTTGTGGTTGACAACAACCTATCATTATTTTTTTAAAGACATGCGTATTTAAGCAAATTTTACGTATTCTTGATCTAAATTAAGCATTTTTATGCACAAAAATGTTGACATAAACTAAAACACAAACACTGTATAAGGCATTAAAAGACATTGATAAAATGTAGTATTCTACACTGGTCATTCGGTGTCACTAGTATCACACGCACCAGACTTCATCGCCGGAAGATCAGGCTTTTATGGAAGGTCTGAATTATCTCACATCAGGCACAATAACAACATAATAAAAATAATCATAATTATAGTAATAAAACGGACTACTAAAACTCAACACTGAACCGCCGACGCCACTTCCTGTTTACATGTCCAAAAAAAATTTATTACAACACACACAAGCATGAGTCATATTTAGGTCTTAAATGGCTTATTTTCTCTGATTATGTCTAATATGTTGGTTGATAGAAGTATAAAGGAGACTGTAGGTGTTTTATTTCATGTCTGGAAGGCTTTTATAATGGTAAAAAAAAACAAAAAACTAGAAGGTCGTAATGCTCTAACTACGACAATATTTAATTTATAAATAAGAAATCCTACTTCATGGAAATTCACTTATCGCCGGTCTGTAACCAATAACCCATGATAAATGAGGCATTGCTGGACTTTAAAAAATAGATATATTTCAGCTTGTGTAGCTCCATGTTGGTGTAAACATTGCACCCTCCTTCTGGCTTTGTCTTCTTTTCTTGTGAATTTATAATGTTGTTAGGAACGGCGCCATGTCACTCCAAAAACAAACGCTCGCTCTGATGATAGCTCCATTATAAATACTGACTTATAGCCCAGTGCAACTTACGTTTTTTTACCTCTTCATGATATATTTTATGAATGATGCAACTCTGGAACGATTTATAATCTGGAAAACATGGTACTTTTCTTTTCGGTCCAGTTTCTAACGCCTGCCCACCTAGTCTTGACAGCGCATTTTGAGTATTTATAAAGTTTAAGGTTTTATACATAATACCACCTCATGTAAGAGTTACCTCGTTGTCAAGGAGAAAATTTGCTGTTAATAGTTCACCCAAGACACATGTTACAGATGGGAAGCAACATGTCGTGTATGTCGACAGGGTGCAAATAGCTCCAGGTGAAACAAAACACTTTCAGGCCTGAAAGTCCAACTGTTTGCCAAAAGAGGAGACTGTTAATCATCTACATGGTGTCGTAATAACGTGTTCTTTGTAAAGAATAAAATCCTTCAGAAGAAACACATTTGAGGCAGGTGATGTATAATTCATACAGCAAAGAGCTTGGAGGAAGACAACCCCAATGTGCAGAAACAGCTTGTGATATTTGCTATAATGGCTTGGCTCTATATGTGGTGATAGATGGATACAGAAAAACTGCACTCCCACCGAGCAAAGCCCTACGTCCCTTTGCTGGGCTGCATTTGATATTACAGCATTAGAAAGTTACATCTGCATTGATTGATTGCTTTTTACCATATAATAGTTTTCATTTACTACCTGGTAAAATGATAATGTTATTCATTGACAGTGAAGATGGATGTAACCTAACAGGAAAATAGTGTATAATTTTCCTTAATATGTTAATTAATTAGAAAAATCTGTACATTTCAATGTGTGGAATGACTTTGTAGAATAACTTGGATAATAAAAATAGTTTTATCACCTTTTAGGTGATAAAACAGCATACTTGTACCACTGTTAGGGAGCCCACAATTTTACATGTTTATGTCTTTATGTATCACTAATAATGTTTTGTTTTTTTTCGTCAAGCTTTAATTTTCACACTTTGTTCAGTGGCCCTTGGACACACCATAGTTGTGTTCTGTGCCCAGCTACACTGTGGCTCCGATTCCATCTGTTCATTGATAATGTCACATTACAATTCATTAGTGGTGAGTACCTGTACATTTTGTGTTTAAAAAGGGTGTGTGAGGCTTAAACCTGGATTGTGTTGTGAATGAACAATGTTAATTGAAAAGAGAAGGGGCCGCTTCTGGAGCTGGATCTAATCTAATAATTACAGCAGTCACTTGTTTTGCAAATGTTGATTCGAAAACGTCAACGTCAAGCTTGCAGGACGTTTTTTTGAGGTGGGATTCGTGAGTCACAAGTAAACCACGGGGCGTATAAAATTACGTTTTTGTGGCATTTGCTGGTGATGTAAACCCTGCGAAAGCGGGGATCTACTGTTGTGAACTGTCTCTCAACAGACAGTGGCAGTTTGTCAGCAGCAAAAAATCTGTTTTTCTACACACCAAAATCAGAACCATGTGTCAGATACTCTGCATTCAGACTCCACAGCCACAATTTGGCTAATCATACTCCTCTTGATTCCCCTCCACTTGGTTTGCTGTGATTGTATTCTTCTGCAAATTGCTCTGAGTGGACCGGTTTTGCTCTAATGGAATGGATTTGTACTCTGTGTACAATTACCTCTGAAATGGTATTGTTTGATGGATGGGAAATTCAAAACAGCAATCGTTTTACATTTGTTGACTGTCACTGTTGACACTGTTCAAAATAAAACAGTATGCACATGAGGAGTTTATTGTGAATGACGCTGTTTTCAGTCGATTAACTTAATTGTTTGCTTGCAGGTGCAACAGGGGATGCTCAGTCAGGAGCCCAGCCCTCAGTGCAGGGCACCCTACCCCACTTCATCCAGGAGCCAGAGGACGCCTACATAGTCAAGAGCAATCCCATTAAACTGCGCTGTCGAGCCACACCTGCCTTGCAGATCTTCTTTAAATGCAATGGAGAATGGGTTCACCAGAATGAGCACTTTTCCCATGAGTATAAAGACATCAGCACTGGTAAGATGAAGCTGTGCGACCTCATTACAGACCATACTTCCACAGATGGGAATAACCTCTGAGTTATATGTAGCATAGACATGCACAAATTAATACTGGAAATACTGACATTTTTTTTCGCAACAAATTCAATATCATATCTGATAAATAAACGAGACAATCTCACTACACAGTTTGCATACTAACCAGAAAGGAACTGGTTAATGAGTCTTTGTCAATCTTGACAATGCTCATAGTGAAATACAGCCGTGCGACTGTAAATGGCATCTGTGGTTTCCCCAATGGATCGTGCTTTAAAAGTAAACAGTAATCCCTCATTTATCACAGTTAATTGGTCCAGACCAGGCTGTGATAACTGAATTTCCACAAAGTATAATTCTTTATTTACAAATGGAATATTTTTGTAGTCAGAGCAAAGAGCACCAGTTTACGACCTATTAAATATGTTTTTTTTTTACATTATTAGAACCCTCTAGACATGAAATAACACCCCTATAGTCACCTTTCACTCCTATTGTCCAATATAGTAGACATAATATGATAGGCAGCCAATCGATTAAAATATTTAATCATGAATTACATTTGGTCATAGTTAACTCATAATTAATCAAAATTAATCACAGCTAGAAAGAAGTTCTTGTCTATAATAAGTAGGGATGTAAATCTCTGTTGTAAACTATTTGATTCGCATCTAGATACACGGGTTAAGATACGATTTAAAAACAATATATTTTAAAAACAGAACGATTCGATATAGTGTACAATTCAACGGTTACATTACATTAATGTAGGCAGTAATCTTACATTATAAAATAAAGAAGCCAATTCCATAATAGTGGCATTCTTACAGTATTTTCAAATGTGTACAAGAGCACATCATATCCCCAAGCATGCTGTGAGGCAGGGGTCCCCATGTTTGGTGTGAGGGGCAACTTTTTCCACTTTGTCCAACGGCCCTTGAACACACCGTCTAACTTTATATAACAGATAGACTACTATACTGTATTTCCCCCCTTTGTCTTTCACCTCATATTTGGTCCCAATGCTGATACTATGTGGGAATGCATAAAGGTAAGATTTGATGACCTTATTGAGTGCTAATGTGCATATTTGTGCAGTGCACCTGTCTGAAAACAAACTTGAGGCTCATACTGGTGGATGGTGGCTCTGTATTCATTTAGTGCTTTTAATTTGATGTTGTTCCTATGATAGTTTTACACAATACATAATAAATAAGATAAATCGCTATAATGTACGCGTGTTTTGCTGATGTGTTAAAAAACGCTGCTAATGCTGGCGCTCCTAATGCTATTTAGATCCATTCTCTTCGTCAGTCATGGTCACATTGACACAAGCCCCCAAATAGCTGTCCTCAGCCATGCCTGGCTGTAGCTAGCAGTTTGTAAACCAAATTTTAGCTTGCAGTTCAAAGCAAAAAAAACAGCCGAGAGACGGCTTGCATCTAAAAAACACCCTTTATTTGGGACGCTCATATGCCACTGTATAAATGACAATAAAAATAATACTGTCAGTGCTCCAAAACCCTTTTACTTCTCTCTGCCAGTCGACGTACTCCGTGACAACCCACCTCAGAGTGATTGTAAATACAAATAACTTTAGTCTTTTTGCAAGAGCCATCTGCTTAGAAGCTAAACCCACCATTCAAAATACCCTTTTCTTTGTCCATTTCTAATCAATATTTGTTCCCGCTTGTGGCTCCACATTCTCCGCTGCTGTTCCTCAAACTACGGTGTGGGCCAGGGGTCAAACAGGATGTGCGCACTTTAATCATGCATCAAAAAAATTTTGCCGTTAAAGGAAATTTCCCTTAACATGTTATGAACTTACAATGAAAGCCTGTTGTAGCGGTGATCACATCTAGTGCAAGTGTGTTTCACCGAACAGTACTACAGTATAGTACAATACTACATATCATCACGTCTTTGAATGTGTCTTCTGAATGCCTCATATTTGTATTTTATGCTTGACAATGCTTAATTTAGGCAAAAAAAATATGTATTTGTAAATTTGCTGAAATATGCATGTTTTTTTAACTAAAAGGCCGTATACAACCATGAAACAGGATGATTTATTAATTAATATATTTGTGAAAAACCGTGAAAGGGTGAAGCAGTGAGGGATTACTCTATAAGTAATTCAGATACAGCCGTAAAGTTTTAACATTTTTAGAAAAAATTGGTCAATGGCTTATGGGTAATTATTCACAAAGTCCAATTTGTGGCCTTTCATAGATGTTTTTTGCTGATGGCGTCCATGTTTTCATTTCACATTTTACAGACACATGCTTGTCAGTTCCCTGAAGGCAGAGGCTATTCTAGAGTATGTTGGGGCCCAGGGGACCCCTTTGCATGGTGCCACTGCTGTAGAGGTTCAAAATTTGTCAGCCTTCGGGGGCCCCCAAATGGGCTGGGGCCCCAAGCAGTTGCCTGCCTTGCCCGGTGGCGAGAAGCGCCCCTGCCTAAAAGCTGTATACCAAATGTGTTGGTAGTTCGGCTAAAGTTTTGCATCAAGCATTGAGCTGTGTGAGAACACCAATCTAAGGGTTAGGTGTCAAATGTTGGGGTTTAATAACATCCCCACCATGTCTGTATTTAGCAGATAAACCGTAGCAGAGGGAACCCTGTCAGGGTACATGTTTTGCCGAATTTTCACCCTTTTGTGTGCAGCAGTTCAGGAGTAACACAATTAGCTTCCTCAAACAAATACACAGTTAACTTTTGCACACCCCGTGGGGTAGTGTGTATGTCACAACTTCTAAGCCATGAAATGCAGTTTGTTTACAGTGGTGTACTATACAAATTGAGTTTTTGTCGAATGTGAGCAAGTTGGAGGAACTGACTCATGCCTCCTGAAGGGACTTCTGATAAATAAAGACATTTTACCTCAGTTGGAATGCTGTGTGATTAGAAAATGTGAGAAAGCTCTTTGTCTTGTGTTCCTGAAATTCTCTCCACGGAAAAGTGGCTTTAATTGCACTTAAAGTTCCTTATACTGTGATTGTTGTGGTGTGAAATTGTTGTCAGCTTGATTATGGCAAAATGTGCAATTTAACCTTCGCTTCTTTGTATGCGGGAGAACTGTAATGTAAAGTTAATTTAGTGTTGGCAACGTAAAACCACCTTCCAGCTTTGCTGTTAAAAACATTTTGGACACGCATAGATGACTTGCGATGAAAGTCTCACAGCTTAGTGTTGTTAAATGAAGAATATGCTGTTTTTTAGAGCTTACATAATATTTCCAGTTCAGAAATGGTTCACCAAGACATCAGCTCATTAGAATCAATACAAGTACAGTGTGTGGGGGGGATGGGCATATCATTAAAGCATGAGTGGCTCCCATCAGACCTTCGGCTTTGCTGTTCCACCTGCAGAACTCAGGAGAAAGGGCACCTATGTGCCCAATCTGTGATGCTCCTCAAATGTAAACATTCATAATGTGTCAAGGTTGTTGGATCTCCTCCTTGCGATCATCAGGGCCTAGTGGATTAACAATTACAGCGGCCAGAGGATGTCCTCGCTGTAGCCCGTCTCGCATCGATGGCATCGGTTCACCTTATCAGTCGTGAACACAAGACCAGATAAGCATAGTCTTAACTGCAACACTTTGTTCTGGCTCAGGAATAGTCAGCAACATTGTGTATTGAATTGCTCCAGCTAATCAGGGGTGGAGATCAGCAACGAATTGGAATGTTATTGATGAGAGCATGGGCCCTCAATGCCACCAGGAACACCTGATAGCATCTCTTATTTACCAACTAGACTGATGAATCACCAAGTACTGAAAAGCTGACAATGTCCTCCAGCCAATTACAGTATGGTCATGGGTATCAATGCATATTCCTCAATACACAACTAAAATCAAAAGAACCATCTAAAGCCTGAGGGTGTAATCATAAATCTCAGCTTTTCCTGTATGGCCTTGCAGTGACAACTTCAACATTGTTGTCAATCCATCAGACGAAGAAGCCTTATTTTGTTCACTGTGTTCCTCTATCCAACACTTCTGGCACAGATTGGAAGGCGAGCAGAAAGCAATTGGCATTTTGTGATCCGGACAATCTACAGATACCCCAATGTTCTAATTGTGTTTAGCTTGTGATAGCAATACATTTAAACAATGGCAACAATCTCTCCAACCCCTCAACCTATCCTGGGCAATGTATAGCAATGGATTTTTCATCTGAAATGAGACCTCTTGAGAAAATGAGATTTCTTTCTAATCTTTCTAATCTCATCAATATGAATTTCCCTTTCTTGCAGGGTGAATACAATGTAATGGCCAGACCAGAGGCATTACATTATTTGAATTGTGATGGAGATGCATTATCCAGTAAGCTCTTTCGACGCTGTGGTTTTGTTAAAGAGAGTGATGCACAGATGACGTCCAGTGATGTGCAGTCAGGGGAGGCAAAGCCTCACGAATAATGATACAATGAAATAATTAATAACTCTCCATTAAACTGTATTATAAATGTATTTTGTCTGATTCCAATCATTTTTAGCATTTTCTTTAGTAAAAGTTGATGAATTTGCACATTTCCTGATCAAATACAGGCAGAAAGTAAGATGAGGTTGCCGCGCGTGTCTCTTGTCATCTTATTTTGCGAGGCCATATGAGTGCACATTGAGTTGGATCATGGCACCAGTTTCTGTTGGTCAGCCTGTCGCCAATAATGTTACAGAAACATTTATTGTACACCATGACTTTCTAAATCCTGTGTTTGTCTTCAGTGGAAGTGTGACATCATTATTCTCGCTAATTGAACAATAAAATACACAGCAATGTCATATGTGGAGGCGCTTGCAGTACTAGCTTCATCCTGAAGGAGTGGGAGCGTGCTTGAGCTGGATGGTGCTCATCACTGCCATCCTTCCATGATTTTTGTTTATTTTTCGACAGCAAGACTAGCTAGAGAGCCTTGGGTCAAATGCAAGATATTTTTATGCTCTGCTTGATGAATAGATGAATTTGACTGCCAGGATAGAGGTTGTCAGAGCTTTTCCTGGAGAAGGATAGGGTGCATGTACTTCACATACAGATAAAAAGGTATGGAAAGAAATCTCTTAATTTTTTTGTTATCCTCTTAATGAGTAACATGTATTAACATTAACTCCAAAAGGAGTCAGTGCCTCACCAGCCATGAACCTCATGGCACGTCACTGAATATACTGCATGGGTGACGTCGCGGGTGATGTCCTATATTGGGTATATATGGATGAAGGCGCGCAAAGGACATATGCGAGAGTCCGTGATGCCTTCTTCAACTTCTCTATCATCAAGAAATGCACATTCAGGGGGAGGATCAGACTCATTCCTCACTGCTCTTCACACGATTGCTGAACACTGCAATTATGGTCTCAGATCAGCAGGGAAGTGTTTGCAGGGTAGTGGGGCTGCGTGATAGAAAGCTGTCAGGAGAATGCAGCTGAACAACAATCTGACACTGGATCCTGCAATCAGTCTGAGAGGGTGATGAAATTAAACGTAAATGGGCCACAGTGAAGCCTGGATAATGCTCCAGCGAAGCCACTACGCCATCCAACACTGTCTTGTAGGGCTGGGCGATTATATGATTGTGATTGGTGATAGCGATACAGTTCAGGTCGATTATGGTGATCAGCTGGTTGTCAGCTGCTGCTAGTTACCGGAAAAGTAAGCAGACTGACCAAACATGGAGCTAAACGCAGACCTTAGGGCAGCGAAATAGATGTTAGCCGTGACTTGGAGTTATCCTCCGAAGTTGAGGCTACTGTTGAGAACAAAGGTTACTCAGTATTGGTTGTGTGGCCGTGATTTGGGTATCTAAAGTGATGTGGAGCAAATCAAGCCAATGTTCAAACCGGCAATGCAACAAATCTTTTTAATCATTTAAAGAAGTACCACGCAAGCTATTATTGTAAAGTGTAAAAATGTGAGTCTGCATCGCCTCCCACTGCTGACAGCACACATAGCAGCAGTGTAGCCACTACTATTAGAACAGCCACCTGACCAAAACAGCAGTAGTCTCAATTTAAATGAGAATCGTGAAGGTGTGCTGTATACCTTCTGAACGTGTCATATACACACAGGAAAAATCTATCCATCCATCCATCTTCTTCCGCTTATCCGAGATTGTGTCGCGGGGGCAGGAGCCTAAGCAGAGAAGCCCAGACTTCCCTCTCCCCAGCTATTTCGTCTAGTTTATCCCGGCAAATCCCAAGATGTTCCAAAGGTAGTTGAGAGACATAGTCTCATAGTCCAGATGCCCAAGCCACCTCATCTGGCCCCTCTCAATGCGGAGGAGCAGCGGTTCTACTCCGAGTTTCTTCCGGATGACAGTGCTTCTCACCTTACCTCTAAGGAAGAGCTCAGCCACCCTAGGTGAGGGTAGGAATATAGATCGACCGATAAATTGAGAGCTTTGCCTTTCTGCTCAGCTCCCTCTTCACCATCACTGCAGATGTTGCACCAATCCGCCTGTCGATCTTGCTTTCCATCCTTTCCTCACTCATGAACAAGACCCAGTGTTACTTAAACTCCTCCTGTTGGGGCAGGATTTCATCCCCGACCCTTTTCCAAGTGAGAACCATGGACCTGGACTTGAAGGTGCTGATTCTCATCCCATCCGCTTCACACTCAGCTGCGAACCAATCCAGTGAGAAATGAAGGTCACGGCTCGATGAAGTAAACAGGACCACATTGTCTGCAAAAAGCAGAGACCCAATCCTGCAGCCACCAAACGGGAACCTCCCAACACTCTGGCTACACCTAGAAATTATGTCCATAAAAGTAATAAACAGAATCGATGACAAAGGGCAGCCCTGGCAGAGTCCAACCCTCACAGGTAAGGGGTCCGACCTATTGCCGGTAATGCAAACCAAAGTCTGGCACTGGTCATACAGAGAACGAACCGCCTGAATTAGATGGTCTGATACCCCATATTCCCGAAGCATTCCCCACAGAATTCCTCAAGGAACATGATCGAATGTCTTTTCCAAGTCCATGAAACACATGTAGCCTGGTTGGGCAAACTTCCATCCACCCTCAAGGACCCTGCTAAGAGTGTAGAGGTGCTTCACAGTTCCACGACCAGGACGAAAACCACACTGCTCCTCCTGAATCTGAGATTCAGCTATTGGGCGGATCTACCTCTCCAGAACCCCTGAATAGACCTTACCAGGAAAACTGAGAAGTGTAATCCCACGATAGTTGAAAGACACCCTGCGGTCCCCCTTCTTAAAAAGGGAGACCAGCACCTCGGTCTGCCAATGCAGAGGCACTGCCCCTGAGGTCCGAGCAATGCTGCATAGTCATGTCAACCAAGACTCACCCACAGCATCTCATTCACCCCCGGAGCCCTCCACCGAGAAGTTTTTTGAACACTTCAGCAACCTCATCCCCAGACAAATGCGAGCCCACCGCGGAGTCCCCAGGCACTGCTTCCTCATTGGAAGACGTGTCGGTGGGATTGAGGAGGTCTTCGAAGTATTGCTTCCAACGGTCCACAACATCTCGAGTCGAGGTCAGCAGCCATAAACAGAGTTGACTGTGCACTGCTTCCCAATCCTGAGACAGCGGATGGTGGTCCAGAATCTCACAATGCGTTTGGGCATGCCAGGTCTGACCGGCATCCTCCCCCACCATCAGAGCCAATTCACCACCAGGTGGTGATCGGTTGACAGCTACGCCCCTCTCTTCACCCAAGTATCAAAAACACGTGGCCGTAAGTCCGACGACACGACCACAAAGTCAATCATCGAACTGCGACCCTTATGTCCAATAACAAAGCAACGCTAGGGTTCAGATCAGGGGGACCATTCCTCCCAATCACGCTTCTCCAGGTCTCACTGTCACTGCCAAAATGAGCGTTGCAGTCGCCCAGCAGAACAAAGGAATCCCCCAAGGGAGCACTCTCCAGTACTCCCTCTAAGGACTCCAAAAAGCACGGGTATTCTGAACTGCGGTTTGGCGCATATGCGCAAACAACAGTCAGGATCCATACCCCCACCCGAAGGTGAAAGGAAACTACCCTCTCGTTCACTAGGTTAAACTCCAAAGTACAGGCCCTGAGCCTGGAGGAAACAAGAATTGCCACTCCTGCCAGCCGCCTCTCACTTCTGGCAATTCCAGTGTGGAATAAAGTCCAGCCCTTCTCGTAAGGACTGATTCCAGAGCTCTTGCTGTCCGTCGAAGTGAGTCCGACTATATCTAGCCGGAACTTCTCCACCTCACGCATCAGCTCAGGCTGCTTCACCACTAGAGAGGTTACATTTCACATTCCAAAAGCTAGCTTCTGCAGCCGAGGATCGGACTGACAAGTTTCCCACCTTTGGCTGCTACCCAGCTCGCTCTAAACCCAACCCCTTCGGTCCTTCCCACAAGTGGTTAGCTCATGGAAGGGGGGGGCCCACATTACCTCTTTGAGCTGTGCCTGACCGGGCCCCATGGGTGCAGGTCCGGCCACCAGACGCTCGCCACACAGGAAATAATGTACAACAAATAATCACAGCCTTTAGGGTGCACGTCACCACAACAGGAGCTTAGACTTTTAAAAATATATTCAATGTTTTATCTCGGCCAACGTCTCTCCAAGTCTAGACAGCGTAATCGTTACATCCGGACCCACCTCCAGCCTCAAACTTTTTTCTTGTAGTTAGGACTACTTGTTTAACTTATCACACATCATTCGTCCATCACACTGACAGGTAAGTGATGGAGTCCAAATGAGGCTTGAGTGTAATGAGTAGTAATTTAATGAAGATTAAGAAATATTGAGGTTTTAGATCCCGCTCTGTAAAACACGGCAAGATCCACCCCGGCGGCATTGCGCATGCGTGATTCATGGATCCGTCGGTGTTGCCAACTTGGCAACTTTGTTGCTAAATATGGCGACATTCCAAACCCTCTTGGTTCCTTGTTTTGTCAAAAGTGTCTACTGACAAATCTAGCAACTTTTTCTGGCATCGTTGGAGAGTTTTCTGATATTTGGGGACTAAAAGCAGTATTGTTCTAAAGTTTTTGTTGTCACTCAGGAGCAGGAGGTGCTGATGAGAGGTCCGACTCGCCCCAAAGCACTCACAGTCACTACGAGTCCATGAATCACATATGCGCAAGGCGCGATGCAGCCAGGGTGTTTTACAGAGTGGGATCTAAAGCATAAATGTTTCTTAAGCTTCATTAATTTACTACTCATTACTCTCAAACTTCATTCGGACTCGGTCACTTATCTGTCAGTGTCA
The DNA here is from genome assembly GCF_027744805.1 of Dunckerocampus dactyliophorus. Taxonomy (NCBI): domain Eukaryota; kingdom Metazoa; phylum Chordata; class Actinopteri; order Syngnathiformes; family Syngnathidae; genus Dunckerocampus; species Dunckerocampus dactyliophorus. The sequence continues at coordinate 26,985,936 of NC_072822.1, read as the reverse complement.
GAATGTGTGATGGAAAAACATGGTGTGATAAATTAAACAAGTAGTCCTAACTGCAAGATAAGAGGTGGAGGCTGGAGGCAAGGCTGGGTGTAATTACTATGCTGTCTAGACTTTGAGAGGTAAAGAGATAAAATATTTAAATAATTGTATTTTCATGAAGTTATGGCAAAAATTTGCAAATTTAGCAAATTTAGGTAAATTAGCAAACCAAGAATCAAGCTTATTTGTCGTTCTACATGTAATTAAGGTGTAATTAAGGTGTTTACTCACTTGTTTTTACAACATCATATGCAAATTATATCCAAATTAGCCGATGACATCATCTAGGTCAGCAAGTAGATGCTTTTCTTAATGAGGAGTTGGCAACAGTGGAATGTGTAGAGCTCCATTATGCTCTCAGTGTGCCACAGGAGCTGACAGTGCCATGACGCCTTGTGACTGCTTTAGGGTGGGGCGGACGTCTCAGCAGCACCCCCTGCTGTTGTGTGACAACAGAAACTGTAGAACAATACACGCTTTCACTTTTAAGTCCCCAAATACCAGAAAACTCTCCAACGATGCCACAAAAAGTTGCTAGATTTGTCGCTAGTCTTTTTTGAGAAAACAAGTCACCAAGACGGAAAGGCTTCTTGAGACGTCATCTGTACTTCTGTGAAGAAGGTGTCGGACATTTCGCTCCTCATCCGAAGAGCTTCGTCAGCAAACTAACAAGTGCTGGTAGCCTAGGCCTTAAATACAGTAAGAGTGGGCAGAATTGGTGTGCCAACACCCTCCTCCTACTGGTTCCATACACTAAGCCTGGGCGGAGTAGTGGTATAATCCTCTCCTGCTATTAACACCTCCGATAAAAGGGAAGTGTCGTTTCCTGAGTTGGGTATGAACGACTCTGATACTGGCTTGTTAGCATCTATTGTTCTGGCTCGGCCCTGGCTTCACCTCATTTGCAAGACTAAGAGCTGTGGGTTTTGGTTCAGTAACCTGCTGAACACAGGGTCCAAATTAAACCTCAGAGGTTTAATTTGGATGGACAACTCCTGTACGACTGAGAGCCTAAACAGACGCAAGTCACCAAGAGGGTTTGGAATGTCGCTAGATTTTGGGACAAAGTCGCCAAGTTGGCAACACTGGTAAATACACTAGGGTTTTGAGGAAAAGAGCAAACTGGGGTTGCATATGCTGACTTCGTGGCGCAGCAGCATAATCCAGGCTTGAGAGAGAGTTCAAGGTCAGAAGCTATTGGCAGCAGATGTGTGGAAAGGCAGTAGCTGGGGCAAAATGAAAAAGAAACCCCAACAGTGCACATATAAATGTGAATAAGGCCAAAACCAGCAGCATAACGACTATTCAGTTTTACAAATATGGCAGCCACACCATTCCATATCAAGAAAGATTTCCCGGTTACTCGCAAATACAAATTGATGGAGTGGACATTGAAAGAGTGAACCAAAATACATTCCAGTGTGGCATAATAGATAAAAAGATCAGCTGGAAATGCCACATAAAAAATATGCAACATAAAGTAGCGTGAAATACCTCAATATTGAATAAAGCAAAATGCTTCCTTGACCAAAAATCACTCTATCTCGCTATTGCTCTCTGGTATTACCATATCAAACTTATTGTGTGGAGATATGGGGAAGTAACTATAAAAGTAAACTTCACTCGCTAAATGTACTGCAAAAAAGATCAGTTTGGATGATCCATAATGCCGCGTATAGAGGGCATACAAATACAAATACAAATACAAATCCTCTATTTCTAACATCACAATTATTAAAATTTGCTTATCTAGTTCATTTTCAAACAGCTAAAATTAGGCATAAAGTAAACAATAATCTGCTACCCAAAAATGTCATACAATTCTTCTTAACTAGAAAGGGATATGACCTCAGGCAAAAATTTAACTTACAACACTTGTACGCGGGAACAACACTAAAAACCTAACACTACTACACTCACTACTAACTCTTCATTCCTTTGTAAGTACATTGTCTGTACTCACCCGTTACCCAACTATGTTCTGTTCTATTTTATGCTATGCTATGTCTAATCACTACTACACTTATTACTAACTCTTCATTCTTGTGAGTTCATTGTCAGTACTCACCCATTATCCAAGTACTGTATGTTCTGTTATGTCTTATTTATTCTGATTGTCATATGGAGTAGTTACAGTAACAAAAACTTTGACTACTATTTTACCACATTATTAGATTACCTTATCATTTTCCTAGGCATTTCAACCAGAAAAGATGCATTTGGAATACAGGAAGTGAAGAAATGTATTGCAATTGATGTAAAATAGATGGGTGGGTAGGATTAAATAAGCTTTGCTTCTTCCTACTCCTTTTGGACAGGTGGAACTGTGAATTGTAATATGTGATGTATTCCAATGTAACTTGTTTGCATGTTAAAATAAAACATTACAATTACCGGTCAACATTGCTAAGTGTCAGTGAAGAAACAAGCTGTACGGATAAGATTTTGCAGGAGATAGGTGAGGCTGAGGTATTACTGGGCAGCGTCTTTGCAGAAGGTGAGCCTTGGGTGGTTGATAAGGACATCAGCACAGGTGTGATGTTTAAGTAGGGACTGGTGCAGATGTCACAATTTTACCACATGCAGTTTTCTAAGTGCTTTTGAAGACCTCACACACACCCGCTCTCAGGACTGCACCAAAGCCGCTGACCTGGCAGACACCCGATAGATGCTGCAACTGTATAAGGTGAGAGACAAGTTTCAGAGAAAGTTTACGTCATTAAGAACTTGCACACAGCATTATTTGGGACACCTGCCATCAGTAAGCTGAAGTTGGTTACACGCTTAGACCACATTAGCTTAGAGACACTGAAAACAAACGGTGTAGTGGTTTAAAGGAGATGCGTCAGCCATACACCATTTTTTACAAACCAGTTTCTGACCCTCATACAGATTCCTTTGCCTTTGATGTACAAAGGAAAAACATATCTTCTATGCATGGAGGGCCTTGGCGTGATCAGCAAGGTGGAAGAACCAACAGTCTGGTGATCGGGCATCACAGTGGTACCGAGGAAGACAGGACCAGCATATGTGTAGAGCTCACCAATGGAAACCCGATTCTTATGTGTCTTGATATAGATATGCACAGGTTGAGAAGGGGGAACTAGAGTTGACCTGTGCTTGTGAGAGGTTTTTTAATTTTTGATTATAAAACACTTCCACCTAGAGGTGGACCACAAGCCACTGCTCAGCCTCCTGGGGTCTCAAGCTCTGGACGGTCTCCTATCACGTGCCGTAGAGATTCCATATGCACTTAATGCGATGCCTACTCTATAGCTCATGTGCAAGGAAAATGTCTTAGACAGCAGATACAGTGTCACGGGTTCCTATTACAAAGACAATGTCAGTAGAGGACAGCACCGTCATGTATGATACAAACATCTATGCAGATGCTATTATGGAACACCTACAGCACAGATCACTAACTGGTCCAGATGCAGATGCCATCCTATACTTAAGTTTTGATGGCGTGCTTCTGTTTTGGTGGGCACAGCTTTTGGAGACCTTACGGTACTGGCTTATCGGCTCAGGAAAATCACTGACCAATTGCACACGAGTTAAGCCTTCCCATCTGACATTCTTGGTAACCACCAAGAGCCCAGATTGCTTCAAGTACAGCTGCCCTGAAAGTGCATGTCAGGCGGGCCGCACCAACCCCATCTGTTTCTCGATCAAGTGTGGCACCTACTGTACTGAAGGGGGGTTGGCGTCGTCAAGAGACCGGATGAATTTCCTCGACACAAGATTAAGCACACCTAAAATGTGTGCATGTTATTTTACTCTTGAATACGCTTGTACGCTTTTCTGCCCATTTCACACCGGCTTGCTCCTCCCACTCCAGATCGTCTTGCTTAGTGTACGTAAAAAAAAAAAAAATCTCACCTTGCAGACCAAGAAGGCTGTGATTGGTCGGCTTGTAGTACATTAGTTCCTGTGTGTATACGACTCATTCAGAGAGCGTACAGCCTACCTCCGCGAACACCTTCTCCTCCGATTTTGGATCAATATTTGCAATAAAAATGACCAGCTGCAATAACACCCCCCTTCTCTTTTTACGATGAAGGAAGCTAAGAAGCTAAATAGTTGATGAGAGTTGTGGTTGCCAATAGATTTGACGTCATGTCACATGCTCAACTAGGGCTGGGCGATGAATTGAAAAATAAGCGAAACCGACATTTACAGCTTCTAATCAATGTAAAACTGCCATGTCGGTTATTTCGAACTGACTTTTGAAAATGTGACTCAAAGTGTAAATTGTTCCATCTAAAACAAGTCATCAGGTTTGGCACATATGCGAGTGTCACATGGGGCTGTTATTGGTTTGTCATTCACAATAAACCTGCAAAGTGGACATTTACTGTTGCCTGCAGACACCTACTCCTCAAATGCTCAACCCAAATATATGCTAAGTACAGTGTTAAAAGCACACTTTTGCAGAATGGCAGGTGTACAAGCCTGTGGTATCGGCCTGGCATGCAAATTACAGTGTTTTCAGTTGTCTCTGCAGCGCTGTGTGAAAGGGGATTGCATTGTCGTCTTTAAATCTTCCACAGCAAGACACCTACTGGCATTGCTGACTGAGTGTACACTGGCATATGTCTGGGAAAGCAGAAGAAACTATTTTTCATTGCCTGTCTTGGCACTTCCCCTAATTGTGATGACCACCTTCAACTTGGGAGTGTGAGGAAATCAGCATCCACCATGCTCTGTCAGGGGAATAATAGTCTTTATCCTTGTTTGGTCTGAAAAAGGAAAGTTTTTCGACGCTGTTGGGGCACGCGCATTCTTCTTGATGCGACTTTAATTGAGGCAGTTAAGCTTTCCTTGGAGTATTGTCACTGTTTAGCACGTGGAGCTGCACACAAACATATACACTCCTGCTCAAAATGTTAAGACCAGCTGAAAAGTTGAAAGAATGTATATTTTGCACTGTTGGATCTTAATGAGGTTCTAAGATGAGCTTCAAAATGCAAAAAGAAGAAATGGGAGTGAGACAAAAAAACATTTGAGTAAGCAAACAACCACTTAATTGAAGCAGGCTGTTCGTCAGCTGATCAAAAGTTTAAAACTACAGGCTTTAAAAGCCAAAATCTTGGCAAAAATGTGGATTCAATGTCATTTTCTGTCAGATATTCACACTGTCATGATGTCTTGATGGCAAAGGCAAAAAAACGTTCTATCTTTGAACACGGTTAGATTGTTGAGCTACATAAGCAAGGCGTCTGGTAGTGTGCCATTGCTGCCGAGGTTGGACGCAGTAAGACTTCAAAGGATTCAAAGATCCTGAAGGTCATGGAAGAAAAGTCAAGTGGTAGACCCAAAAAAATGTCACCGGCCCTGAGCCGGAGGATCTGATTGGCCGTCCGGCAAGACACGGAATGATCCTTGGACAAATAAAGGTTGTTACTGGTGCTGAGTGCAGTCCAATACCCAGAAGATAGCATCTTTGAGACAAGGGTCTCTTTCAACACCACAAAATTTCCTGTTTGGAATTTGCATGACGGCACCAAACATGGGACATTGAAAGGGGGAAGAAAGTTTTATTCTCTGATGAAAAAAAATGCAACCTTGTTGGATCTTTCTATCTTTGAATGCGGTCAGATTGTCTCGCAGCGCGCCATTTCTGCTGCGGTTGGACACAGTAAGACATTTGGGTAATTTCAAACTTCTTCAAAGGTCCTGAGGGTTATGGAACAAAAAAGTCAAATAATAAATTTAAAAAAATTCAGCGGCTCTGAGCCGGAGGATCCAATCAGATCAGACAGATCAGATTTGTCCGTCAAGACATGGGATGATCCTCGGCCCATATGAAGGTTGTTACTGGTGCCGAGTGCAGTCCAATAACCATCAGACGGCATCTGCAAGAGAATGGTTTGAAAGGAAAACTGCACTTTTTGGGGAATTTTGCCCATCATCCACAATCCTGATGTGAGACATGAACACACATTTTTCTCTTTTCTGTGCGTTCTAAAGATATAAAAACAGATATAAAGAGACAGCTCATTACTGCACGTAATGGGATACACCTATGCCGCCTGCAAAGGTCGCTATTAAAACACCTCCAAAAACCTCCAACAAGGTTTTATGGTGTTATATACATGCTGTGGCCATGTAGTAACAGGCATATTCATGATAGCATGTCATACTTAGAGTGTTTTGCGTATTTTGGCCATTTTTAAGCATTAAGGGAACTTCCGTCGTCGGCACATTGATATCACATAGCAATATACGTAGAAGCGAACACTCACACCTAGTGAAATAAAAACACAGCAGCAGTGGTGTCAGCTCAAATTTGTAGCCTTACCTTTTTTGTAGTGGTCTGAGGCGTTGTGAGCACGACACTGACATGCTGCAGGCGAGTCTATGGTGAAGTTCGATGTAGCCGGCTAGTAGCTAGCCAGTGTGTTCTGGCAAAGTGTCAATGTGCAGGTAACGTAGTTCGATCAGTGTAACAATGTTAATAATAATAATAATAATAATAATAATAATAATAATAATAATAATAATAACCTTGTCACTGTAGCTTGGTTATATGGTCAAAAATAAAGTAAATAGATCATTGTTGCCGCTTTTTGTAGGCTTTTTCAGAAGGATTTATAGAGCAGTAATGAGTGATTTATTTGTATCTGTTTTTATATCATATATCTATTTTCTCATCATCACAAAAGGGATTTTGAGCTTCAGGTTGTGCAGGGGCGTAAAACGGCATTGCTATGTGGAGATGATGCAGGGTGCATCCCTCATGACTGAAGGTCCTTGTCTGTGTGGTAATGACGGGGTTTTTCAACAGGACAAATGCTGAATTTCACAATGCCTGCCTGAAAAATAACTTTTTCCAGAGAAATGGCGTCACTCTTTTGGACCATCCTGCGTGTTCCCGTCATCTAAATCCAACTGAGAACATTTGTTACTAGTCCACAACACATCATCAGTAGAGTAAAACTAACCTATCTCACAACAGTCAAAATCCAGCTCACGTTCCCTATTAGTGGGTCAACAATCCAACGCTTGGTGAATTCTGCTCCTCAATGATAGCAAGAGCCGACATCGAAGGATCAAAACCTTTAGCTGTATCAGGCATTAAAATGAATGAGAAACTGAAGAAACAAGGGTGGTCTAATAATTTTTCCATGACTGTATTTGTGTCATGTAGACAGCTTGTAAGTGGCCTTAGCGTGTATGCTTCCCATAATGAGTGAACTATGGTAATTAAAGAGAGAAAGGGCGTGTTATTGCAGCTGGAACAACTCAATGCGCGAAAACAGTCAGGAGAAGAGAAGGTGTTCGTCGAGGTGGGCTGTCCGCACTCCAACTAATCACTCCGACTAATCACATCCTGAATGGTCAGCGTCGCGGGCAGGTCAAGGATTTTTTTGAGGACTGAACTAAAAACTGAAACTGGTGAAATGCAAAAAAATGTCTACCTGAGAACAGCGAGGCGTACAAGAGTATTTAAGGGTCAAATTGCGTGCCGTTTACGAAAAATGCGAGAGGTCTGCAAAAACGTACATCCATCCGATACCACGTAAATACAGGGGCAGTATTGCCAATACTTTTTACTTGGACATTTATTAGACATTCTGCTCCCAAAGCCCTTCTGTATGACTGATTTCCTAAGTTTGTAAAAAATATAAAATATAATATAATATATAATAATATGTAATATATAAGGGCTGCAACTAACAATTATTTTTGTAGTCTATTTATCTGAAGCTTGTTGTTTTGATTGTTACTATGATATATGAAGTAATATGATAATAATCAAATACAAATAGTGCTTTGGTCTGCCATATATCAGAAAATTGTTTTCCACAGTCAAAGCTGATGTGTGTGAATATCTTGTTTTGCCTAAAATACAAAAGATAATCATCTGCTGTCATGGTTTACTAAGGAAATTTTAAAAAATATTCACCTTTGAGAGGCTGAAATTAGAGGATATTTGCAATTTACAAAAACAACCTATTAATGGAATGCCAAACTTTGATTAATTGGATTGTTGAATTATCGATTAATTGTTGCAGCTATAAAATATATGCATTAAATGTGAACAACACAACAAAAACACTTAGATAAAATAAACATAGAAGACATCTGAAAAATATTGATCCGATACCGATACCACCCCTTTAATAATATCAAAATTTGGATTGATCCGCCCACTTCTACTGTATGGAATATTATTGTTGAGCAGTAACCCATGGAGCAGAAAAACCCTGACCTCCCTTTCCGGCATCAGTAGCTTGTGAATGTTATCACTTATGAGCAGCTTTCGCCTTCATATCTGTGAGGGAGCTGTTGGTATGGGGGTGTGTATGTAAAGTGTGTATATACCGCCATGTGGGACGCAGGTTGATGGAAAAATGAATGTGTACTATGCGCACAGCACAGCATCTGGCATGTAATGTGTTTGTACAGTCCTTGTCATTATAGTGCCTGTATGCAAACGTACATAATGAATTTTTGTGTGTGTCTGGAGGGGTTTCTTAAAAGAATGTATGGAATAGGAAGTGAATATATTGTGCATGGAGTATTTTTGTAGCATACATTTTTGTGCATGTGTGTGTGTAATATGGAGACTTGACAAAAAGAGAAAAAAACAGCATCACTCCTGTACTGCCAAACAGCCCGGGGAACATGTTGGAATAATGTTTATTTGTGTGGTCACGTTGGGACTAGACGACAGCACTGAAGGTTGGATTTGACAAACAGGTGGCTCCACCTGACCACCCTTTTAGCTACTTCCAGCGGCTCAAGCCCACTTTTCCAGTAGGGTACGTATATCTCTGGCTGAAACGTAATGGCCTCTAAAGCCACAATTGATGTTATCATTGCTATAGGGTTGCTTTGCGAGCCAGTTAATGGGGTTGTTAACCGAATAAACCCAACAATACACCTCACACCACCATACACAACCTTACCTCCACTATACACTCCTTGGGGAGAGTGAAGGGGTGATAACGTCACTTAGGCCCAGAGATGATTTTATTTAGCTTCGTCATAGGTTTGCTGCCATGCCTGAAGAGTAGTCTGTAGGGTACAGAACCCTATTACGGTATTCATTTTTATAGTTTAACCAGAACCTTGAAATGGTTCAACGGAAATTGTTTCGAAGTAGCATCTTGTAGGGCTAAATGTGATTCATGAGCTGTGCACCAGAAGTCATGTTATTGTGCATTGCCACAAACATACAACCTTGAGGCCTCCTACAAAGCAGCACTCATTCAAAAGATTTTGCCCATGAAAATTTTAAATAGTGGCACAACATTAATAAAGGCATTCAGTCCTGCTTTCCTCAAGGTTCCCTTGATGTTTAATTGTACAGTGCATTCAAGGCCCAGCAAATTTGCAGAGTTTTGGTAAAAAAACATGTAATGGCCCTTTTTTCCACAGAAAACACATCTCATTCTCCATAGTTCGATATTAATTTATAAATACGTGATAATACAGGTTAAAATTTACAGCATACATGTACCATGTTTAGAAATCCTACAATTTTTAAATGTTTGTGTTTGCATTTTGAAATGTTTATTGTCCCACAAAATGACGCCAAACAATATTATTGTCAACATTTTTTGAGACCAAATAAAGCACTGTTATGATAATATGATATAATAATAATAATAATGTAATATTTCCTTTAATATGTCATCTTTCACGGTTGCAAAGCTGTAGATATTTTTTTTTTTATCTCCATTTGCAGCAGATGTTCAAAAATGTCATCATAAACTTAATCACTTAAAAATAAAACAACCAAGGCAAGACAGGAGCGATGAGAAAAACAAGAAAATAGAATAAGAATAAATAAATAAATAAATAAATAAATACGGAACTGATCACAATTTGTAGTGCAATAATACATAATGAGTTAAGAAGTTTTATTGCTCCCCCTCTGCATGGCGTGGGGGAGGAATGACCTGCTCAGTCTTTCAGTGGAGCAGGACAGTGATAGTAATCTGCCACTGAAACTACTCTTCTGTTGGGAGATGATGCTGTACACTGGATGATGCTGGTTGTCCATGATGGAAAGAAGCTTCCTCAGTGTTCCTTGCTCTGTCACAGATGTCAGGCTGTCCAGCTCAGTGCCGATGACAGAGCCTGCCTTCCTCACCATTTATTCCAGGCGTGTGGCGTCCTTCTTCTTGAATTTTTCCTCAAGAATTGAAGTTTGTGACATGTATTTTCTCACAGACAATTCATACTGTATAACATTTGCAGTAGTCCTTTTCAACTATATTAAAGAGCAGCATTCATTTTTGCAATGACGTTCTCTGAGCACACACAATTTTGCGCTCCGTTTGTATTTACTTTGCCTCCCAAACGTCTCAGTGAGTGTTGAAAGCTCTGCATCGCGATGTGTAGTTTTCTTTTCCGCAGATGGGAAAACTGGGTTGGGTGAATATGTTTGAAGTGGGCAAGTTCGTTTTGTTGCCTTTTATGTTACTGCCACTTTCAAATAAATTTGGCTTACTGGCTCATTCGTGTTGATGGACTCACCTTGCTCATTCACATTGCCACACGGGAGCTTTGCAAGCATCTTTTCCCCTCCTAATTTCTACTACGTTACTTTGCATTGCTCCTCATGAGGCTCCACTCTCCTTTTGCTGTGTGTATGCTAGCGCCCCCACCACTCACACACACACACACACACACACACACACACACACACGCACACACACAGCGACTGTATGACTGAAAGGAGGTGCCACTCTGTTGGCCATATGAAGAGGGTAGGTGCTGAACCAATGCACTTTTTTCTTTCCTGTTTGGAGGTAAGAGACGAAGAAAACAGACACGCATGTACACGGATATACAGGGTGTCCCAAAAAAATGTATACACTTGCTGCAACAGTCTGTCATTCTACGTATTAGAGAAGACTTTGAAGACAAGGAGTTTTATTTTCAGCAATATGGAGCACGTCCACACTACTATCGTGATGTTAAATCCTTCCTTGGTGAGATCTTGCCAAACAGGTGGATTGGACGGAGGAGTTTTGTTGAATACCCTGCGTGTTCACCAGACCTCACATGACTAGACTTTTTTTATGGGCATACCTAAATGTCAAAGTCTACGCTATGAGAGCTACAACAGTCGCTGAATTGAGACAGCCGCTGAACGTGAATGCACACAAATGCCAAGGAAATTGTGAAGTGATTGCTTCGCGTTGTCAAGTGTCTGGACCACAACGGACGTCAGTTTGAGAACAGTCTGTGACAAAACAATACAATGATGTTTGTAAATTCTTTTACACTTGGAAAAAGTAAAAAAAAAAAAAGATAAACACCTAGTTTACAATTATTTAAAGTGTGGAAACGCTCCAGCATACCCCCGCGATGGATGGGTGTATACGTTTTTTGGGACACCCTGTATATGGAGGTCGGCAAAATTATTGAGTTCATTTTCATTTACAGTGTGATTAAGTTATTTATTTATTAAAGTAATTATTTTTCTGAACAAGAAATCTCTTCACCTTTTAATCTTGAGGTCTCGTGACACCCCTGTTCATCAGTGTTGAGTAGCTATACATTTTATACTTTAATACTTTAAATGTGTAAGTTTGTGAGACAATTGTCGGGCTATTGTCGCGAGTGAACAATGGTAATTGAAGAGAAGACAGACAGACACACAGTGAGATAGAAAGATAATCTCCAAGAGGAATTCACATTTCCAGGATATCTGCAAAAATGTCATAACAAACCTAAACACTTAAAAATAAAACAAACAAAGCAAGATCTTGCATTCTTGCATCTGTTGAAGGACTCTGCCCTTTCCTGCACAGAGCATCCATTTGTTGGTGTGAATCACCTCCACGCGGTCACCTTTATTGAGAACAGGTTCTGGGTGTGTCTTGTTTCTCCTAAAGTCCGCCACCATTTGCCTGGTCTTGGTGGTGTTGAGGTGCAGGTAGTTTGCGTCACACCAGTTGATGAAATCCTGGATAATTTTTCTGTACTCATCCTCCTGTCAATTCCTGATACATCCCACGATGGCCGTGTCGTCCGCAAGCTTCTGTACATGGCAGAGCTCAGAGTTGCACTGAAAGTCGGACGTGTATACGGTAAACTGCAGCTGTTCCATGGTCTTCATCACATGCGACGTCACGGCTACCGGCCTGAAGTAATTCAGCTTACCAGGATGTGGTCTCTGTGGGACTGGAACGATGCAGGACGTCTTCCACAGCTCTGGAACCCTCCCCAACCCTAAGCTCACGTTGAAGATCCCAGCTCCCATGCGCAGGCCTTCAGTAGTTGAGGTGATGCTCCATCTGGTCCTGCTTCTGGGGCGCAGCCTCCTTAGCGGTGCACTGACTTGCTGTTATTTCAGGTTGTGTGAGGGGAGAGGGTGAGGATAGGTGTCTCTTTCCGTACTCATGATTTGTGTGGGGGCTGCTGTGTGTGGGATGGGCCGATCAAACCTGTTAAAAAAACAGGTGTAACTGATTTGCCCTTCTCACACCCCCTCAGTGTGGGCACCTCTCTTTGAACTACAGCCTGTGATGGTCTTCATTCCTTGCCACACCTCCTTCATGTCATTCTTCTGCATCCTGAGTTGTACTTCCCTTCTGTGCTGCTACTTTGCTGCCCTGAGCTGGACTCTGAGTTTCTTCTGTACCCGCTTAAGTGCTTGTTTGTCACCGTCTTTGAAGGTCTTCATCTTCAGATTCAGAAGGTCTTTGATGTTACTTGTTATCCAGGGCTTGTTGTTGGCGAAGCAACATCCAGTTCTTACTGGCACAACTACAGTCCAGCGATGTACGGTACGATGTTCTCCAAAGGATTGCCTCATCAGCCATGAGGCAAATGTTTGGAGGTTTTTTTAATAATTAATACAGATTGCTCATTAATAGGATAACAAGAAAAAGAAGACAATAATTCACTTCCATTAACAGTGTTTTTTTTCTTCAAATACTTCTTAGATGCATTTACTATTTTTTGTTTTTTGTATCTTTTATTTGTTGTAAAAGTCTCATCGCCTTTTGTTGAGCTTGGGTCTAATCTGCCACCTTGGCAGTCAATTAATTAATTCATTCATTCATTCATTCATTCAGCAGAGCAAAAAAATATGGGATGCGAAAACATTTCTGTGCCCCAGTGGGGGCATCACAGAAAGTAATTGAGAACCACTGGCCTAGTGGTTAGCATGCTGCTGGCCTCAGTCAGGAGATTGTGGTTCATATCTCTGTTGCAACATCTCTTATAATCAATTTCTGATGCCATCGGACAGCAAATGGTTTAAGAAGGGACAGGCAGCTCGGGATGAGAGAAAACAGCGATATAGGGCAATGGCAGTTACAATGGCACCTTTTGCGAGGGGGAGAGAGAAACAAACTAAAGACGAGAACATTCCAAGAACATTACATCAGCATGACTACTGTTAGTAATGCGCGGTTTTGCTTAATTTAGGAGGGAGGAAAGGGGAGAAAGAAAAGATGTAATCAACAATATAAATGCTAGAGATCGGGCAGTACGGCAGCTCCCCGCTTTTCGCTGGGATTACGGCCATGGACCAGTGAATGGCAAAAAACAAGGTTAATTTATCGAGGTTAATTGGTTCCAGACCCGACCATGATCATTTTCGCATTTCCGCTCCCTGCTTTGGCTTTTCACCAGTTCCTCCTGCTTGAAGTGACCAAATATTGGCACAAGGTCTTAGGCGCTAATTTAATTACTGTATAGTTATTTCGAGATCCTCCTCTGTTTGTTTACTTGTGTGTATTGTAATCAAAAGTTGCACTCTGATATTAGAAACAGTATTTTTTTATGCTTATTAAATCATTTTAAATGTAATTTACATCATTTTGAGTGCAGCTGTCAGATAAGAAGGAACCTTTTTGGATAGGAGTTAAAGACAGATGGTTTGTATGTAAAGTCAACCCCCGTCAAAAGAAGAAAGAAACTAATAAAAGAGCATTAAGTGTGTGTGTGTGTGCGTGTATGTGTGAGTGTTATAAGATATCAAAATATGTGTTTTATTTTGATGGTTTATTGCACAGTACTGCAAGTTTTAACTTTGCAAATAAATAAAATATGTAATGATTGCAGAATAATTTGGATTAAAACAGTAAATGCCGGAGGTGGGAGAAGGTCAGTGTTATGCAAGTCCCAAGAAAGTCTTAATTCTTTAATCTCAAGTCTCGAGTGAAGATGTGCAAATCCAAGTCAAATCTCAAATCAAGACAAGACAGGTCGAGTCAAGTCTGAAGTCATTGGCTTGAAATGTCTGAGTACTTACAAGTCATAAGTGCTGTTTAGTGTCTCCCAATGTAACAATTATTACATTTGACAAATACAATGAATGCATTTTGAATTGTTTTATTTAAAAAAAAAAACAGTGTGACAATACTTAGTCACAGAAAAAGAATGCTGACATAGCGTTCAGGATAGTCAGTTCACAGAAATGTGACATCTGACTGGATGTTAATAGATGCATTCAAAGACGCAGATTCTGTGGGAAAATGTGTTTTCTTTCTCGAAATTTCATAACGATCACGTTAGTTGAATACTTTGAATGGGGACACATTTTATTTTTTATAATACTGTCAAATTGATTCCAAGTCAACAAAATTGTCATTCGAGTCTGACGCGAGTCCAACTCGAGTCCACACATCTGGTAAATGGTGATGTTTCCTATTGTGATTCTACTGTATACACTATAGAGTAGAGTCAAGACAGGAAACATCTTTTTTTTGTCCTTGGGGTTTCCTGGTTCATGTTTAGAAATCTTCAAATTGGATCTATTCACGTAGACACAGCTGTGGGTTGGACTGCGCTGAGTTACAGTACATCTTGGGCACAGGGCCTAATGGGGTTAAGAGATAAAAGTTGCAGCTTCCTGTAGGGAATAAAAATAGGGTTTTATTAAATATTATATAGTTGGCATGCAGCATGGCTGTAGGCAGAATGACTAATTTGCACATTCATTTCAAACAAAGCCTCCATAGCTGAACTGCTCCAGTTACTCTGCAACATGCAATGAGCTAGAAACAATACCTGCAGAATGCCTTTGTCGACATGAGACTTACTGGTGAGTGGGTGCATCAGTAATGAGACTCTTTTGGAGGAAGTTGCTAATGTGCTATGGCTGATTTAATGCGTATTGTCTTCAGTTTAACTTTCAATTTAACCCTCTGGGCTCCATTCATGCAGTAGCTATTTTGTTCATTTGTTATTCAGCTGTTAAGAACTCCTTGTGTATGAAGCAAACATTAACCAAACACCTCCCTCACTTACGCTGCAACCAACAATAGCACATGTGTAACTGCACTACACGGACTATGCGAGTATCGAAATAAACACTTATACACCGATATACACTAATTTACACTAATAACACTTTTACACTAATTTCTAACGTGCAAGGCAGGTGAAGTGGGCAAATTTACCAATTTAGGGCAAATGAGATGGGTTTTCAACCAATAAACCGCCTAATTATAGAAATTTATATGCACAAAATGGTAGGTTTTCCCCCCCCAAAATTATGTTTTGATCAAAAATCCGCTAATTTGCAGAGTCCCGAATATGCAGGGATCAACTGTATTCACTGGGTCTTGTCCCTTATTTTAGCTTTCTTGCCAGGTGATTCAGCATTTTTGGGTGGATTTATCAAGAAACCTCTGAAGTTGAAAGGAAACGGATCAAGTGGTTTACTAATGAGCCCCATCAATAGTGTTCTGACAATAAACAAATAGGTATGACAGCTGACTCAGTGGCAGCGCTCGCCTTTCCGTCTGTCAGGCAACCACCTGTCAACACTCATTTCAACTCAAGGAGCGTGCTGCTGCGGCGCAGTGCTTACTGCCTCGCTCTCCCGCAATCCGTCAGTCATATTTTTTACTCTTAAGTAGAAGCTGAGGCTTTTTACATGCACCGTTATGGAAACAGTATTTATTTATTACGTTCTCCACAATCTCTCTTCCCACACATACTATCATTTGCCAAGCCTGTTTGGAAAATTATGAATTATTGTGTCTGACACTCTACTGACTGAGAAGTGCCAGCCAGAGTGGCTTTGTTTACAGCAGATAAAAATAAAAAATGATGAATGTTATTCTTTTGTCATGTAGAAAACCAAGAAAAATCATTTCAGTTCATTATTTATATGTTCAATTGAAAAATATATACAGTAATTTCTCACAACTTTGCACTTTGAATGTCACGGCTCCACTCTCACGGTTTAAAAAAAAAGTTAATCAATAAATCATGCTGTTTTAGGGTGGAATACAGCCTATTATTAGTAAAAAAAATGCATATTAAAGCAAATGTTATGTATTTTTGCTCTAATTAAGAATTTTGAATAATAAAAATGGCTAAACGTATTAAGATACAAATACAAGGCATTTTGAAGATACATTCAAAGACGTATTCTACAATGGGCTCACGAGGTGTGAGCACACAAGCACCAGACTTGATCAGCAGAACAACAGGCTTTTATTGCAGGTTTGAATGATTTCACAACAGAAACAATAATCCCTAACTGGGCTACTGTTGCGACCGTAACCCACGCCAAGCTAAAACTCAACTCTGAACCCGCAATGACACTTCCTGTATGCTCACCTCCCCCAGCACCAGAGTATATTTACGGCAAAACAAACGAGCACAAGTCTTATTTATTTCTTAAATGTATTATTTTATTTTATTTTGTCTACTAAATCGGGTAATATGAGTTTAAAATGACTATCCATACATCTGTTTTCGATGCCGCTTAACCTAATTAGCGGGGGTATGCTGGAGCCTACCCCAGCTGACTTCGGGCAAGAGGCAGGGTGTGGCTGCCAGCCAATCGCAGGGCACATATAAACTGTCAAATGACTACAGGAGCGTTATTTCGTGTCAAGATGACTCTAATGATGTTAAAAACCATATAAGTCGGAATTCATACAAAACATCATAATACGCAACACCATAAACCACTTGTAATTAGTAGGGGTGTCCCAATACAACTTTTTCACTTCCGATACGATGCCAATATTGCAGCCTTGATTATCGGCCAATACCGACGTTAATCCGACTTCAGCAGGAATCATACACACTTTTATTACTTATTTTATAGTGTTGAATGTTAGGGCTAATCAAGTGCTATTACACAAACCAAACAATAGTCAGTAAGAGTAGGAATGAGAAAACCAGCCCATTTATTTCTTATGCATCTTTACTCACCACCGATCATAGCTCCTGATTTTTTGCCGTCCTGTGGGAGTTTATCATGCTTTGCAAATGTTTCGAACAGCAGTGTTTGTGAAAATGCTCATGCCATTTTCTGTTATGCTGCTTCAAACGTGCGATGAGGTTGGTAGTATTAAACTTCCCCGGTTCTGTGCTACCACGGGAAACGTGTGCATGACAAGGTTTGCACTCAGCTGCGACGACTTTTTTGGACTTTAACGAAAAATACTGCCACACGGACGACATTACTCCTAATCCTTGCTAAACACGTTAGCACACGCTGTTGTTGTGTACATGTGGGCTCTATACAACCGCTTTTGGCTAATAATCGGATAATCTGATACTCCTATTTTTGCTGATATTGGAACAATATCAGATTGAGAAACCCCCTAGCAATAAGTAATATAATTCAGTCTTTGCCATTTATATCTAGCCTTATTGCAAAATGTTTCCCTGTTAGTTGTACCTTGAACACCAGCATGGATTTGTTCATGCAGGCCGTTTGATATTAATTGGGTATGAGTAGTAGTAAGAACAGGTATCTGTCATAAAACGATGAATCAGATTAAAAATGGGCATACATTGTACTGGATATGATCTGAAGGACTGCGACAGACTGTCGAATATTTTCAGCTCCGGATTTCATTTGTTTTTGTCTGATGGCATTTCTTTCTTTCCACTTGAGTGAATTTAACATAATCAGCATTGTGCCATATGATGCGTTGGCCTACACTTTTGCTATATTCTACCATATTCTCTCTTCTTTGAAGCCTTCTCCAGATTATTAAATAATTATATAACACATTAATTAATCATTCTTTTTGCTGTTTGAACATTGATCTTACAGTACCGGACCCTAAGAGACAGGGTTTGCGCTCATTTGTGCTGATGCTTTCAAAGGCATGTTCAGAATACTTTTGGACATGTAACCCTTATAGAGAACATATGCATCACTAATTTTATAAAAGCAGTGGATCCCTAACACACCGTCAGACATCAAATTACTGAGAAACAGTAATCCCTCGCCACTTTGTGCTTCCAATTTTGTGGTTTCACTCTATCACGGATTTTCAAAAATATATTAATTAATAAATTGTGCTGTTTCGTGGTTGAATACGGCCTATATTTATTTTTTAAAAATGCACATTGAGCATATTTACTCGAATTTTAATTAAATTACATTCTATTCAAATTTCAAACATAAAATGGCTAAATTACGTAAAATACAAATATAAGCCATTCAGAAGACACATTCAAAGACTTTGTGATGATATGTAGTATTCTACACTGGTCACTAGGTGTCAGTAATGTTACTGTAATGTGCAGTGAGACAAGCACCAGACTTGATTGCCACAACAACAGGCAGGTTTGAATGATCTCACAACACGCACAATGTTGCAGACCCATGCCATGCTAAAACTCAACTCTGAACTTCACTTCCTGTCCACCCCCCACTCAGCTCCCCTTGCACCAGAACACTTTTATAGCATCACACATGAGCACAAGTCTTATTTATGTCATAAATGGGTTATTTTCTTATTTTATTTTCTATATTGGATATTTTCTATAATAGGAGTTTAAAGGTGACTATAGAGGTGTTATTTCATGTCGAGAGAGCTCTAGTAATGTTAAACCTCATATTTAGAAGGTTGTAAACAGTTTCTCTATGCGCTAATGATGAAAATAATTTGATGTATGAGTAAGGAAAACTACTTCAAAGGTTCAAATTCAAAGGTCTTCAAATTGTATTAAAAAAATAAGAGCATATGAATATATTTGGTTAGAGCGCTGGACTCGAGCATCAGCAGGGAAGACTGATGGAGTACACAGTACAATGAGAGTACACAGAGTCTATATAGCAGTTGCCACACCCCTTTATAAAGTGAAAGTGGGTGCCTGGAAAGTGAACGCTAAAATTGTGTGAACATGAGAGTTCAGCTACTGAAAGTGAGATTAGTGTGAGATTGTGTCTCCCAGTAATTTTCCATGAGTCATATCTTATCATTGCACAACTCTGATTGTGCTATGTGAGTGTGTGTTTATGTGTGTGTCCTGAAGTCCCCTATGAGAAGTTTTTAGACTGACAGTGCACTGAGCTATTGTATAATATCTACCACTAGTATCTTCCTGAGGTTATTTTTTAAAACGTCTTAGATTGTTTGATTCTCTTAAGGAACAAGGCAACCTATTCCATTGAGTAGCAGCGCTATACAACATTGTCTTCTGTGTTGAACATTTTCTTGTCACGGGGACAACTATGCCACTGTTCGTGGTTGTGTCTGTGATAAGCATGAATAATTTCAGAATGATGATTTCAGAACTGGTAGAAATAGCACAAAAACCCCAAGAACATTCGTTAATAATCTATTTGCCATTTGGAACCATGAGAGAGCTTGATGCAGTCTGTCAATGCTCGTCCATGGTGGTGCAGTGCCAGTCTCGCAGCTTTGTTCTGCATGAGCTGAAGCTTATAATTGTCTTTCTTTGAGCACACGACCAGACAACAGAGCAATAAACCAGTTGAGATAACACTATTGATTGTAGAACTGAAAAATCTGTCATAAAATAGGCACATCATGGAATGATCAAAACAGCCCTACTCAGTTTGGTCACTATCTTGTTAATACGACTGGACAGGTCACACCCTGTGTAATGAACACGTAATGTGATGAAGACGCTCGCGGTAATGACACTCTTCTTCTGCGACGGAGCGTCGCGGCCAACTTGTGTTCCACAGCGGAATAAGATGCGAGCGTCTTCATCACAAACACATGAATGCACAGGCGACAGTGCGGGATATGACGAGAGACACATACAAGGCCGAGCGTTGTGTGAGGTCTGATTTTTTTGAGGAGGCATTTGTCATGCAAACGTATTACTCTTTTCAACGCGTTTTGAGAAGCCCAAGTATTTATTTAAATGGCCCCAGCAACTAAGCAGAACTATGTTCCTCGTCACGGATCTCCGACCAGAACTGGACTCACGGGACCAATTGGGGGGGTAAGTCACAGTTGGTGTAGTACACTGCTGATGGGGATGTCATACAACTCCAAAAATACAACTGTCAAAAAACCAGAAGTATCCCTTTAACACAAAACACATTTTTTTATAGTTCTACAATTATAGTTTAACACGTCTTTAATGACAAATGAAAGGAATTCATGAACATTTGATGTCACTTTAACGGCATTGAAAATGTGATTGTGTGACATTTGTGTTTTGTTATGAGTTATTTCTTGAATTTAATGGTGTAGTAGTCTCACCTTCTTTAGCAAAAATTTATTTAACTCCACTGTGGGTTGTTTTGCTGACGTGATCAAAAGAAAAGCAGAGACACGTAGTGTAACTGTGTTCGTTAGCAAAGAACTACAGAGTCAACTGCTGATGACATCATAGACTGGCAACAGAGATGACTTCTGATTCCTGTTTCCATGTATTAGCAAGCTAGTAGACTACTAACAGGGACGTCTTGTAATAGAAATACATTAAGTACACTGTTGCAATGTATTAATAACATGACAATAACATGACATGTGCTATATTGTACGCTAACTGGAAAACGTACACAAACCAAGGCAGAATTTTTTGTTAATGAAAAAACACGCTAACCGGTGCGTATGCAAAGTTCCACTCTAACTGCAATATGCAATGTAAATTATAGAAAAACTCTCATACGCATTTTAAACATTTTTTGTCAACACATCCCGACCAACAACAAACTAAAATAAAATGTTCTCCTACTATCTGCAAGTAAAACAGGTTTGAATTAAAACATAATACAATTAAATAATACTGGTAACGACCCAACTGGAACACTAAGTGTAAAGTATGAGAGTAAATACAATTATTGAAATTACAAACTGAGCCCATTCAACATGTCTACTGTTGCTTAATATGGTGCTGCAGGTAAGCTAGCACCTGCGCGTGACTGAGTGATTCTTTCTGAGGTGTGATTAGATTTTAACTGGGGTATTCCAAGTCTTACAAATTTACAAAGTTACAAATACGCTAAAACAAGAAAATAATTTTTTTTAAAAAGCAAAAATTGAAAAAAAGTAGTAATTTTGCAAGAATAAAGATTAAACATTATGAGAGTAAAGTCATAATATTAAGAGAAAAAATAGCATAAAGTTGAAATATTATAGGAAAAAAGTTGTAATATGAGAAATAAAGAAAAAAAATAAGTTGTAATTTCTGGAAAATTGGGTTGGGAAAAAGTTATAATACGATAATAAAGTCAAACTATTATGGGAATAAAGTGATAATATTACAAGAAGAAATATGTTTGCAAAAACAAAAAAGAAGCAAAAAAGTGTAATGTAAGCATACAAGTTCATACTAATAATTAGGGATGCTCCGATCAGGGTTCTATGCTGCCGATTCCGATACTGATCAAAGTTCAAAGTTCTCTGACTGCCAAGGGCCCCAAAAAATAGGTTATTATTAAAATATAAAAAGTGGGGGGGGGGCCCAATGAGACGCCTTCTTAAGGATGTGAGAGTACATGGTTTGATGGTGTTCTAGCAGGACTCCCAGTAGCACGCAGGGGGCTCGAAGTGAGAGAGTGGTCTTCAGACCCGGTGTCTTCCACTGCTGAGAGAGGCTGTGGACTAGTCTAGTGGAGTGACTTCAATTATTTTCGAATGATTTGCTTTAGACTGCTGACTTTCAAGCACATACGGGCAAGTGTTGTTCAGCGTTTTGGCAACATCAGCTCCTGTTTGACTGATCATCACATTGTGAGCATAGAAAAATCAGTGTTTGTTCTTCAAATGCCGTATTAAGTTAAAGCGTTTTAACGTGCTAACCTTGCGAGATACGTGGCATGTTTTGCAGGGTGCACAATTTATATTACTGTCACAAACGGCAGGTAAGTTACACACGGCAGACATGTTTGTTTTGGGTTTGGCACGCCTGCGCAGTGTGAAGGAAAGTGGACGGGGGACGCTCACTACTACTTTCAATGCCGATCACTTGGGAGTCAGACAAAAAAGAGTTTGAGCAAAAAATTTATTGCAAACAAGCATTAAAGTGAAATAGGCTGTTTATCAGCTGATCAAAAGTTTAAGACCGCAGCCTTGAAAAGCCAAAGTTGTGAATTCAGGTCAGGGAACAGGTATTCATGTATTCACACAGTCATGATGTCTTGACAGCAAAGGTAAAAAAGCTTTCTCTTTTTGAACGTGGTCGGCTCGTTGATCTCTTGCAGCGCGCCATTGCCGCTGCAGTTGGACACAGTAAAATAGTCACTTGAAACTTCCTATAAGAGCCTGAGTGTTATGGGAAAAAAGTCACGTGGGAGACCTAAAAAAATTTCACCGACCCTGAGCCGGGGGGTCCGTCACAGGAAGACACAGAACAACCCTCCGCCTAAATGAAGGTTTTTACTGGTGGCGAGTGCAGTCCACCCAACCCCTAACCCTAACCATCAAACAGCATCTGTGAGAGAAAGCTCTTAAGGTTTTAAGAAGGATCATCCTGCATGACCTGCTGATTTAAATCCAATTGAGAACATTGGACATCAAAAATGGACATCACTTCTAGCCCTCTCTGCAGCAACAGTCCCACTCGCCTCCTGGAAACACTGGCATCAAGCATGCCCAAACCCATTTTTGAGGTGATTAACAAGAATGGCACAGCTACTCATTACTGGGTCCCATTTTTGGAACATTTTATTTGTATTTTAGAGGGTTTCAGTTTTTTTTGAGGTGTGGTCTTAAGTTTTTGATCAGCTGATGAACAGCCGTTGTTTGCAATAAATTGCATACTCAAAAAAAATGTATGTTTCACATCCATTCCTTCCTTTTGCATTTTGAAGCTCTACTTAGTACCGCTTTACGATCCAACAGTGCAAAATGTAAATTCTTGCAATTTTTTAATTGGTCTTAATATTTTGTTCAGGAGTGTATCAACTGATGTTATCGGCCATGCCTAGATATGTCAATAAAAGGTGACACAAGTAGGTCTGATCTGAAACATCTCAACAAAACACTCTCTGTGTTTTCAGGGCTGATGGTACGAGAGGTGATGATCAACGTGTCCCGTCAGCAGGTAGAAGATTTCCATGGCCCAGAGGACTACTGGTGCCTTTGTGTGGCTTGGAGTCATCTGGGTACATCCAAGAGTCGCAAGGCTACTGTTCGCATCGCATGTGAGTAGCTCAATTATTAAACATCTGTATTTACAAATAAGTTTGCTGTGAAAGGTGAGTTAATTCCATTTTCACAGCGCCGATTCACCGCTTCAGTTATCTTACGGCACCTTACATCTGAAACAGGTACAGAATGTCAAGAAAACAAGAAAAATGCCCATCTGCGAAGAATAATTAAATCAGATTTAATGGCATTGTTGTTGTCTCCTTATCTGGAAGAAGGAACACCTACTAGAGAGAGAAAATGGTTAGAGAGTAGAGGTTAGTAACATACGGTATGGATGGGAATGAGCAATGTCAAGAATGCTCATAATAGCTGTATAGTTAGTTGCAAATGATATGCATTGTCAACAGGACTATCTCTTATTGTTATTACCTATTACTAAAGATAATAGGGTAGGTAGGGTAGCCACAGTGTTGTCTGCAGCTCTGGAAAGTTAATCTAAAATGTAAATGTCAATGTAAATTTGTAAATATTTTGTAAATGGCTAATTTCTACAATCGGGTGCCATTTTCTCCCCCATGACATAACATGCTGTATTTTGTTTAAAAAAAACATTCCAATCACATTTCAAATTATAAGTCCACTTCTACCATGAAGTATACCAATATGAAAAAAAGCGGAATTAATTAAGAATAATTAATCTTACATTTTTGCAAACAGGCCAAACTGGCATGTCACCAGTCATGTTCGCTGGACTACAGTTACAATTATCCATCCATCCATTTTCTATACCGCTTCTTCCTCATTTAGGGTCGCGGGGGCATGCTGGAGCCTATCCCAGCTGACTTCGGGCGACAGGCGGGGTACTGGTCGCCAGCCAATCACAGGGCACATATGGACAAACAACCATTCACACTCACATTCATACCTATGGACAATTTAGAGTCGCCAATTAACCTCACCTGCATGTTTTTGGAATGTGGGAGGAAGCCGGAGTACCCGGAGAAAACCCACACACGCACGGGGAGAACATGCAAACTCCACACAGAAATGCCCAAGGGAGAATCGAACCCAGGTCTTCCCGATCTCCAGGCTGTTACTGTGTTGGCCAACGTGCTAACCACTAGACCACCGTGCGGCCAGTTACAGATATAAGTAATACAAATGAAAATAAAATCTATATTTTGTTATATAATGCTATTTCTCTACTTTCTGAACAATTATTATTAGTTATTTATATTAATACGTTTTTAATGCTTTAAAACTAAAAAAATAAATGTGTACTTGTCTTGACTGTCCCCCATTACTCTGATGACCAATTACCATTCTTTTAGTCACATGGTTTTAAGGCATTAACTCATTATATTAGGAGAGAAGTGTTGTATAAGAAGCAGCGTAGGTGCTTTTTCAACCTTTTCCCTCGTCACACTAGAGGCGGAATGAGCAACAATGCCGTCAGAATGAAAATTCCTGATTTATTCCTGGATATTCAAAGTGCATTCTAAAAATTCTCACTGCATTCTAAGTGCATTCCAAATATTAGGGCCCATTCTTGTGGCCGGCTCAAATGTTTTGAGCATGCTCCAAACTTTCAAGGCGGATACAAAGTGGAAAAATATCGACTGGCATTAGAAAGGTATTGTAACTGCACTCTGACGGTATTCCAGCAGCATTCCAAACATTCTGATCACATTCGGAAAAAAAATGCAGTTAGATGCTGCTGAAACGTCACTATGAAGCCACTTCATACCACCAAGACAAAAACAGTGCTGAAAAGAGGTGGTGAAACCCAAGAAGCCCGCTGAAGCATCACTCACCATTGACGCATCGCCAATTCACATTATGTCTTGCTGCCAAGGAAAAAAGGAGCCAAGTTAACTCCACTAGCAGCTGATGGCATGGACAGTGCAGAGGTGCTGAAACCCAAGATGACCACTAAAACATCATTCACCTTTGATGCATTGCCAATTCACATTACGTCATGCCGCCAAGGAAAAAAGGTGCCAAGGTGAGGAACCCCACCACTTGCCCCTGGCGTGGACAGGGCAGAGGTGCAGACATCTTAGTATGAACAAAAGACAAGAGTTTATTGATACTCAAGAGTACTGTACATAAATGGGGGTGGGGAGAATCTGTGGAGGACAGTGTAGGGACGGGTGGGCAGCCAACGAAGCAGCAGGGTCAGGCAGGAAAGAAGGTGAATCACATACTATAGTTGTTCACATGTGACCATGTGATGCTCCTTAATGTAACGTGTTAACCATACTGTGCTTTTCTTTGTTTTATACATTTGTTTCATGTGACAGTAACATTAGATTATAGTCTGCAACCTGTCCCCAGTAAGAGGATGGGTTTAGGAACCACTGCTCTAAACCACCTTGTCAACACATTGTCTGGCGCAGGGCAGTGATGGGTTTTCAAGGTCATGGCATGCAGAGGCAGGGCCGGTGTGGCCTTTTAGAGCTGGACTGGATGGAAGCCAAGATGACCGTAACACTTGACACCTGACAGTTGCCTCTTATCTCCCCACACAGACCTGAGAAAAAACTTTGAGCAGGACCCCCAGGGGAAGGAAGTGCCAATCAATGGGATGATCGTTCTGCATTGTCGCCCTCCGGAGGGAGTGCCTGTGGCGGAGGTATGACAGACACTCCTCTTTCCTTCTCTCATGAAAGACGAGAAGCAAATAGTCCCTCAGAAGTGTTGCGTTATTCCTCAAGATGAAACTCTAAAGCCCAGACAGTCAATAATAGTGTCTTTCCTGCTTCTCGTGACCTTTAAGTGATTGATACTCGGGTTTGATACCAGCGACAAGTGCACCAGCACTAGATGGTAAATAAAAGTGTTTTCTCCAAAGAGCCAGAAAAAGATAGAGGGATATCATTAATGTAAACTGTCGATGACAGTTCGGAGAGCTTTGTGAGATTCCATTGTTACACATATCTGAAAGTCGGTCTGACACCAAATGATATGGTAAGTGGGAAATTGATCTTTGAAGATCAAGATTCAGATATTTGTGCTGCATCGATCCATATGATATGTCGTATTGATAAATCTCATCATTTTTTAAGTATTCAGGAAGACTCGTGAGGTTTGTAAGGTCACTGTGTAGGATTGTCTTTCTTTTCTCACGCATCAGAAGAAAATGGGAGTGTTTTGTTGTTGTTTTTTTTACACAGTGGCGCATGATTTTATTCAGGGGCCCACTCCTAATTGTTGTGATCTTCAAAGACAAATCTAAGAATTTCATAGGCTAATTTTGGGCTTAAATCAAGATATTATATTTTATCTTTTCATGCTTATCATGCCATCCTCCCTCTTGTGAACTCTCTGATTTCACGGGATTGGTGCCATTTGCGTCCCCAGGAAACACAATGTGTAAATGCTAGGGGTTTCACAAGATCTTGTGTTAAATGTGATTAAAAAGTGACATGTTGTGTCTCATGTAGAGAGCACCTGTCTTGTGGGAAAACGGCAGCCAGAAGTCTATTGGACTGTGAGCAGTGGCATCGCTACTGTCAATGATAATACAATAATAAGGAAGCGGAAGTGCGCAAGGCAGGATTGGAAGCGCACATTTACGCTTTACGCACACTATAAACCTTGCAATCATACCGACATTTCCAGAGTCTCTCATTCGCAATGTGTGACTGTTTTTTTTCAACAGCTGCCGCTGTGTTAATGTCTAAGCAGAAGCTGTAGCAATTCTACATTTGATTAAAGTTACTTAACATTTTTAAGGTCAGAACACGATCGCTGCATATAACGTCTATCAAAACATGTGATAGTAGTCTAATTTGGACTTGCTTCCTGCCCCGCACACTAAGCATCATGGGAACGGTAGTTCTTGTAGCGTGAACAAAGCTAATCTACTGCAATCTGCAATCCATTTTATATGTGTCTTTACATAACTATACAACATAAATGATTTGTGGTAGCAGCTACAACCGCCGTCATTACTTTAACTTCGTCTCGTGACACCACTAATAAATGCGTATAAAATTGACTTAATTTTTTTTTATTAACTCATTCAGTACCAAAGATGTAGTTATACGTTTTTATAATCCCGAACGCCCGATCCCAACAACGTATTTATACGTCTTTAACGTTTTTTTGCACGACAGCCTAAAAGAGGTGATGACACAATTCCCCACTAATGCACTTTTCTTCAGACTAATTTTAAGTCGGCCACTAGGTGGCAGAAATGCATTTGATAAGAGCTCAGCAGAGATCATGTGGACGAAAGAATCACACATGACAGGAAGGAGGAAGTGCAAGAGCGCAGAGGAGTGTAGCCTGCAGAAGGTTAAGCATTGTAGGTACATTTTAACGCACGCGCACACACAGACACACACATAGTTCAGTTCCAAATGTGAAAATAGTACATAGTTCCTGGTGTTATATTTGTAAAAAAAAATGAAAGTGAAAGTTATGCTTGAAATGTATCTTTTCACAAAAAGCTGGTTTTCTCCCTTTTCTAGTCGGGAAGTGAAACTTACCTATGTTCTACTGCTGATGACTAAAGAACAGAAAAAGGTAGAGACTAACTTTTTTCTGATGAAAGACGGGAGTCTAATATTGCTTTTGGTAGGTTCCATATTTATACAGTGGTGTGAAAAAGTGTTTGCCCCCTTCCTGAGTTCTTTTTTTTTTTGCATGTTTGTCACAGTTAAATGTTTCAGATCATCAAACAAATTTAAATATTAGTCAATGACAACACAACTGAACACAAAATACAGTTTTTAAATCAAACCCAAATGGCCCTGCGTGAAAAAGTGATAGCCTCCTAAACTTAATAATTGGTTGGGCCACCCTTGGCAGCAACAACTGCAACCAAGCGTTTGCAATAACTTGCAATGAGTCTCTTACAGCGCTGTGGAGGAATTTTGGCCCACTCATCTTTGCAGAATTGTTCACTGTGCTCACTGTGGAGGGTTGATGGTGACTTTTACCATTATGATCAAAGCCAATGGTAATTTCAAGACTGTCGCCGAATAAACAGGCAGCAGAGTGGGGCTTCCCTGACATCCAAACACGACAAAAACCCCAGACTTCATTTGTATTAGGACTCTGTTTTCTGGCAGTCAACCTGCAGCACTAATCTGACCTGACACTACCACAAGCATCACCATCTCAATATTTTATGGAACCAGTTGTGCTGACATGGAATGGGCTGAGAATATTGACGTCTACATTATTCACTCCCGTTTCTTGTGACTGGACTCGTGTGTTAGCAAAGGACTAGATGTGAGGTTGTGATTTGGTATGCCACTAAGACTCAACTAATTGTATCCACAAGGTGGATTCTGTATCACTGAGTTGGCATCACAACATTTCAATGTTTGATCATTGCTAATGTGCAGATCGCAGGTCCCAACTCGACCTAAAAGTGTGCCCTGCACACATCGATATTGTATCTAGTCATGTGGTCACCACTGGACCAGGCAAAAAAAAAAACAAATTAATGCTACAGAAGCTGAAATAAGTCAATATTTTTAAAGTACAGTGGAAACCTGGTTAGCGCCATTAAACTGTTCCTGAGGGTCAGACTTGAACCAAAATGTGCTCCAACTGAATACATTTTTCCCATAAGAAATAAAGTAAATCCAATTCATCCGTTCCAGAAAACCAAAAATGTTAACACAAAATACGTTTCCACAGCTTTACTATTATAGTTTTACATGCAGAAGACAATTCAAGCTAACAGGACGGTTTGTAGGGGTGAAGCGAGTCGTGTGTCAAAAACAGACATTTTTATGGCCGTTTGAATTACTTTGTCATTGGTTGCTGGTCCTGGAATGTAACCCCTGCAAACATTAGGGATCTACTGCATTGATTTCTCAGTACCTATTGTTTCTGATTGAGGTATTCCATGCTTCGGCATTCCTTTCAGAGAAAAAAAATCTAAAAATGTTTCCACTGAATTTTGATTAAAAAAAATATTAACCTATAGTAATCCCTCGCCGCTTTGCACTTTCAATTTTGTGGCTTCACTCTATCACGTTTTTTCTAAAATATATAAATACATTAATAAAGTATGTTTTCCTGTGGATGAATACAGCCTATTATTAGTCATGCATTTGTATATTTAAGCTAATTGCACGTGTTTTTTTTGCCTAAATTAAGCATTTTCAAGCATAAGAATGGCTAAATGAACTAAAATGCAAACATAAGGCATTCAGCAGACGCATTCAAAGACATTGTTATGACACGTACAGTAGTATTCTACAATAGTCACTTGGTATCAGTAATGTTGCTGTAGTGCTCCGTGAGTCCGTGATTGCAGGAATAACAGCATTTATGGTAGGTTTAAATGATTCTGCAACAGGCACAATAAAATAATAAAATAATAAAAACATGGGCTTTGTTTGCGGCCATAACCTACGCCAAGCTAAAACTCAACTCTGAACTCCCAATGTCACTTCCTGCGCGCCTCTCCCTGAGCTCCCCTAGCGAGGTAACATATTTACAGCAACACACACGAGCATCCATCCATCCATTTTCTATGTCATTTATCCTCACTAGGGTCGCGGGGGTATGCTGGAGCCTATCCCAGCTGACTTTGGGCGAGAGGCAGAGTACACCATGGACTGGTCGCCAGCCAATTGCAGCACACACATGCATGAGTCTTATTTATGTCTTACTTATTTTCTCTTATTATGGCTACTATATTTGGTAACACTGTACGAGTGTGTAGGTGACGATAGGGGTGTCATTTAATATCTAGACAGCTCTAATAATGTTAAAAACTATTGTCTGTAAAAGTTCGTAAACAGGTTTTCTATGTTGTAACTACTCAAAATTTTTGAACGAATAACGCATAAGGGATCCTACTTCGCGGAAATTCACTTATCATGGTCGGGTCTGGAACCAATTAACCAAGATAAACGAGGGATTGTGTACATTATATCCAATAAATGGAGCATGTAATTTTTCAGTGAAAAGTAAAAGTGATTTCTGAGTTTTTAATCCGAAACCATTGTTTCACTTTAATTCCAACAAGAACAGCATTGCATGTGAATGCCTGGGATCATTTAACTCTTCGGGAAAGGAGTACGCAAGACGCCTGACAAATGAGATTCCTTTGAGATTTATTTCCGAGAACAACCTTGAAACGAGCAGCCAAACGGGAAGCCAATTTCAACATTTTCAGTGAAACTCTTTTATCTGAGATGAATCCTAGCTGGGGTAGACTACCGAATTCCCAACAAAATGTCTTTGCACTCTGATAGACGCCATTATGCTCCTACTAGACAATTCACCTTTTAAATATCTCACCTCCCCTGGTCTCACTTTTGTTACATTTCTTATCCTGCTGCAGTTTGCAGACAGCAGACATCTTATCAAGTAGACGATGAGTATTTGGATTAAACCAAAGCCAAGACCCCACGCCAGAAGCCAGGGCATCCTTGTTTTAGTTTGCATTGATAAGACAGACTAGCCTGGAGTAGTAATGCTCAGAGAGGAGGAGAAATGGTATTTGGGAAGCAAAAAGGGGGCCAGATGAGCAATGCAAAACCGGCTTTGTGTTCCCCTCAATATCTTTCTGATTAACCCTCAGAGCATGAAAGCATCATGGAGGTACAGATAGCTCCTGCGACTCTCGCTGCTCAAATTTATTTCAGCTCAATCTTCCATGATGATTTTAAAGCATCTGCAAGTGTTTGTGAACTCAGTGACTATCTATACGTGTCTTGCTGATTGGTTTCAGAGAATCCGACTAGTGGATTAGCTCTGACTCCTCAGGGTTGCTGCCCAGCAGGTATCGCTGGCATTCAGTGGCCCTGATGACTGATGCAGAGGTGTGATACATGGAAATGTGTCAGCAATTAACATTCGCCGCAGGCAGTTGAGAGTTTCCACCAAAAGGGAAGCAGTCATGCTGAATTGTAACCCTTAGCAGACTTATTTCTTAACATTCATTTTAGCAAAGATTCATGCCCAGTTTGACATGAAAAGGGCTTTAGGTTTGGTGCAGTAATACAGTGTCAGATGGCTGGTCTTGATCAACACACTCATACATTTCTTTGATGGCTAATGTGTTGCACTTTCATCGCCTAATTCCCCTTCAGCTAACACATTTCTCAGCCTCTAATAACCAATAAATGTCATCTGAATGAAACTGCGAGTGTACATGCACTCGTTTTTTAGGAGATGAGAGGACCTAGCCATTGAGAAGGCCTGGGGGAGTAAGTTTGGGTCTTGACATTACAGGGTGGATGCCAACCACCCGACCTGAAACGCCTCTTTCAACACCGCATCCAAATTTAAACAAATGTTTGAGTTTACATATGTCTGTCTCAGATATCACCGGCTCATTTGTATTTTTCTCATTATCGTTTTTTTCTCCTGTGACTTCCATTTTGTCTCTCTTTCTGTGAATCTTTTATCGTGACCCAATGTGCTGTTAGCAGCAAACAAATACTGTTTGAAATTTAAAATTACAGTAGAACCTCAGTTTTGGTATGCCCCGGCGTTCATAGGATTCCATTTTTGACAGAAGATATTGCAAAAAACATGCCTTGGTTTTGGGGCGCACAGTTGCCAACTGGTTAGCATGTTGGCCACACAGTCAGGAGATCAGGAAGACATGGATTTGAATTTCCGCTTGGGCATCTCCGCTTGGTTTGCATGTTCTCCCCGTGCGTGTGTGGGTTTTCTCCAGGTAGTCCGGTTTCCTCCCGCATTCCAAAACCATGCATGTTAGGTTCATTGGAGACTCTAAATTGTCCATAGGTATGAATGTAAGCAGTAATGATTATTTGTTTACTGTATATGCAGTATGCTCTGCAATTGGCTGGCGACCACTCAAGGGTGTACCCCGCCTCTCACCCAAAGTCAGCTGGGATAGGCTCCAGCATACCCCCGCGACCCTAATGAGGATAAGCGGTATAGAAAATGGGTGGATGTCTTTGTTTTCGTATGGCCAAACAGTGCGGTATCACGTGCCCAAAAAAAGGAGCCACACCTTGGTCTCTTTGCAGAACGGATAGTGGTTCTTTTAGAGTTGGGACACTATAGACCGGCGGTTCCCGAACTTTTTAGAGTCGCATACCCCTTCAGACATTTGTCCTGAAGCCATGTACCCCCTACTCCTGCACACTTAAAAAACATAAACCTTTTTATCTTAATTAACTTGAAATATTTAACATAATTAATTGGTTAATTCATTTTATAGTAATTGGGGTGGGGGTAGGGGATAATGTCCAGTACGGCCCACGACCTAAAGTCGGCTTTGGGTTTTGGCCCCCTGTGTGAGTTTGACACCCTTGCTATAGACAGATTCCTGCCAGGGAATCCTTTAATCGGGTTTATTATGTGTGTGTGGCTTTCTTCATAGAACGCACACAGAACAATGAATAACTCTGTATACAGTATATCCCGTTTCTTCTTCCTGCGCACTGCATCATGCACATGATCATGTGTTCAAGCGCACCGCTATACAGCTATAAAAACCGTGAAACGGCATCCGTGTGGCTCTTCCGTCACACCACCTCCCCTCTCTCCCCCACTCATCACTGTATGTTCACCAACAAGTCTTCAATAAAATGTAAAAGACATGTTAAATGTTCATTTATTGATATCATATCTTCATTTGTATGTATTTTGCATTGTTTTCTGCAGGTAAAACTATACAGTAATTATTCTCTGTAAAATGTGTTTTGTGTTCATATTTCTGGTTGTCTGAAATGGATTAATTGGATTTGCATTATTTCTTATTGGAAAAATTGCTCCGGTTTTCATACGTTTCGGTTGTCGCCGGAACAGATTGCTGACGAAAACAAAACT
This sequence comes from Dunckerocampus dactyliophorus, assembly GCF_027744805.1. NCBI lineage: Eukaryota > Metazoa > Chordata > Actinopteri > Syngnathiformes > Syngnathidae > Dunckerocampus > Dunckerocampus dactyliophorus. The sequence continues at coordinate 26,952,853 of NC_072822.1, read as the reverse complement.
TCCACTGTATTATTCCTCAAATCAGTGCAGGGGCTCATTGGTGTACCTCTCACTTAACATTATACAACAAAAACAAAAAAATAACAAACAAAACAAACCGTAAAACATAGAACATGACAAAGGGGTTCCACTTCAGCCGTCCAGTGACTGACATTTGAATAACAACAACTCGGGCACTGTTACGCCATGCATTTTGTACCAACAGCTGCTCAAAATGGGACGAGTGACTAAATTAGGTCTGAAAACAAAACCGAAAAAACCCCACCAGAATGTGAAAACGATACCACTGTTATGATGTTCATTATCATTTTTATTCATGTCAATACAAACTTGCAATCCATCATCCCTGTCATTTCTATTTACTCAGCATTAGCATGCCCACAGCCACTTCCTCTTTCCATCCAGGCTGAGGTGTTTATTATGAAGGGTGCTTGCACAATTTCTATGCATCAGCCCAGCTCATTGTGTCACATAAATACAAGTTGCAAATGCAGCTATTTTCACAGGGTCGAAGCAGTAAAGCATTACCAAATATAGACATTGCTAGTCAGAAGTTTACATACTCATCATAAGCTTGAATGTCTTTTTAATTGTTTCCCGAAAGATTTATTTCAACTGTTCTTTTCCCAGGATGGAATAATGTACGTACAATATTTTTTTTAAAGACTGGCTGCACAATTTGTGAATTATTTTGAGGATTTTTGCCTAATTTACACAGGGTCAGGATTACGCATACAGGCTCAACTATATGCATAAAGTCACCTAGATCTAAAACGCTCCAAAAATATCTTGATAAGACCAAGTCCAATTAACTTCTTGTTTCTGATCATGATTGAATGTAGCTGGTTGTCTCGCTTTGTCAGCATAAAATGATTTAGTTGACAGCACTCATTGGATCAAACAATACTCAATATGAATGTCAGATCAAAGAAGGAGGATTGTAGGTATAAACAACTTGGACGTAAAAGGTTCCCACTGCTGTAGACCCATTTTTAAACATCATAGTTCAAACAATTTTTACTTGGATGTGTCCCCACTTCGCTAATGTCTGGAAGAAGACTCTGTCTCCCCCAGATGGAATTAAATTGCTTAAGATCAATCTAGAAACCACCAATGCTGAAACCTGCCATGAACTGGAAACTGCAGTTCAGTAATACCTCGGTTATCGTGGTTAATTGGTTCCAGAACCGACTGTGACAAGTGAATTTCCGCAAAGTAGGATTCCTTATTTATAAATTGAATATTTCCGTAGAGCATAGAAAACCTGTTTACGACCTTCTAGATAAAGTTTTAAAACATTATAAATTGTTACTGCCCTCTAAGACATAAAATGACAGCCATATAGTCACCTTTACACTCTTATTACCTAGTAAAGTAGACATAATAAGAGAAAATGAGACATAGACTCACACATGTTATCATTGGGAGAGTTCCTTGTCGTTTATTTTTGTGCTTCTGGGACTTCTTGTGGTGGCTAATATAACATTAATGACACCTAGTGACCAGTGTAGAATAACTCATATCAACATGAATGCCTGAATGTCTTGTATTTGTGTTTTAGTTCATTGAGTCATTGTTATGCTTGATGCTTGACAGTGTGTAATTTAGGCCAAACGGTAACATTTGCTTAAACATGCATTTTTTTTTTTTTTTACTAATAATAGGCTGTAATCAATAATGAAACAGCATAATATAACAATTTATATATTTTGAAAAACTGTGATAGCCATGAAATTTAAAGTGCAGAGTGATGAGGGATGACTGTAAAACCATTGAGTCTCTGGAATGGCCTTTCCAAATCCCTGACCTCAACCCTACAAAACATTTGGGGACTACAGTAAGAGTAAGTAAAATGTATTGTGGTTAATTGGTTCCAGACCCAACCATGATATGCAAATTTCCGCCAAATAGGATTCCTTATTTAAAAATCAAACAGAAAACCTATTTACAGCCTTCTAAATGTGTTTTTTTTTAACATTATTAGAGCCCTTTGGACATGAAATAACACCCCCATAGTCACCTTTACACTCCTATCACACAATATAGTAGACATAGCAAGAAAAAATAAGACATAATACAAATGATGATCATGATCGTGTGAGTTGTTGTAAATGTGTTCTAGTGCTAGGGGAGCAGAGTTGAGGGTGCAGACAGGAAGTGACGTTGGGGGTCAAGAGTTGAGTTTTAGATTTCTGTGGGTTACGGTTGCAATAGTAGCCCATGTTAGGGATTATTGCGCCTGTTGTGAGATCATTCAAACCTGCAATAAAAGCCTGTTGTTCCGGCGATCAAGTCTAGTCCTTGTGTGTCTCATCAAACATGACAGTAACATTACTGACACCTAGTGACCAGTGTAGAATATTAGAATATTAGTGTAGAATATTATATATCACATCACAAATGCCTTATATTTGTCTATCATTTTGCTATTTATATACCTTAGCATGCTTAATTTAGGCAAACTTTCAGTAAAATGTGATTAAATATGTATAATTTTTGACTAATAATAGGCCATATTGAACCACGAAACAGCGATTTGATTTGATTTGTCAATTAATATATTTTTGAAAAACCGTGATAGAGTGAAGCCTCAAAATTTGATACGCGAGGCACAATAATCTATAAGAAAAACACGGCCACGGTGACTATACAGGTATACAGGTACACTAAGCAGGTTTTCTATGCTCTAACTGCAAAAATATTCCATTTCTAAATATGGAGTCTTTTTTCGCAGAAATTCATTTGTCATTGTCGGGTAATTATGTACGTTATTAAATCATTCCACCGTACAAAAGAGTGGTTCAAATAAATCATTAAGAGCACAAAATGGATATACAGTACATGCATTCCCATGATGAGTGGAGGTAAACTTCTAACTGGAAGTGGACTTCCTAATTAGTTACCTTCTGTCTTACTGGTAGTTGGTGACTGTGTTTCCCTTGAACAACCACTCTCCCACCTGATCCATGCTGTCCACCTGCACTATCCTGTACTTGCATCTCCCCCTTCCCTTAAATAAAGTCTATGGATTTGCATTTTGCACATCGTTCTCGCATCTTCCTGACATATTTGTAAATGTAAGGTTCTTTCAATCTCTGCCAATGAACTGCAAATGGACAGTATTCGCTTGGTCACATCTTGATTACCAGGTAGCCCAGTAAAAAAAAATGAGGCTGATTGCTGGCATGTTTGAAGGGACAGTTCGGATGTTTTGACATGAAGTTGTATGACATCCCCATCAGCAGTGGACTACATCAACAGTGACTTACACCCCCACTTGGTCCCGCGAGTCCAGTTCTGTTCGGATTTCCGTGATGAGGAACGTTGTTCCACTTAGTTGCTGGGTCATTTAAGTAAAGAGTTTGTCTTCTCATAACAATATGCGTTCAAAAGACTGGGGGGGCGGGGGGGGGGGGGGGGGGGGGGTGCTCCATGTCAAAAACCCGAACTATCCCTTTAACTCATGGTTTATTTCAGTATTTGGACAGCAAAGTGGCGCAGTGATTAGTACTGTTAATTACAAGAAAGTGAGCTAAACTATTAACTAAAGTTAATATTTTCTGTCATAGACAACAGTTTGTCTAGATCAGACAATTTGTCAACACACTGCTGTCGTTTGTACTTTTTCCTACACAAAACAACATTCCGGGACCACCAGCGGGAGGCTTAAAACTGCAAGTAAATGATGCACCCACACAAATGTCTATTTTTGACATATGGCGTTCCTTCCACACCCCTGAAAACCTTCCTGCCAGCTTGACATTCACGTTGTAGGATCAACATTTAAAGTGACTTTTGCATTTAATAGGTTAAATTCAGCTCCAGAACCCTTACCGTCTCTCTTCAATATGCCTCACACTCTTGTGAAACACATTTTACATATAGGTACTCTCCACTAATGAATGATAATGTAAGATGATCGATGAACAGATGGAATCGAAGTCACGGTGTACAAGTTATATATAAGTTTCACTTCTGCATCCCTCAGCAACTGTGGTGCACAACATCAAACGATAGATTCATAATTTCCTCATACCGCTTCATCTAAATGCTCCAACTGTATAAGTGCCTAATTATTCAATAAACACCATAAATATGCCGCTATGATTCCAAAGCCTGCTCCGTTGCATGAAAATAAGATGGAAAAGTAACAAGCAGGGAGAAGTCGTCACTCGTCATAACCACGAGACTACAAGAACGCACACCTTCACCAGTTTAAAACAAACATTTCTGGAAATAAACCGGTGTTCTGGCAGAGCCATACGATCTAGTAGCACATATGGACCACCCATGTCAACTGTAGGCTACTGGCAAGCAGTAGCCCATGTAAAAACAGTGCCGTGAAACAATGGAGGACGCATACAAGAATATATTCATGCAGACCGACTTGGTCTAGGAACACAGATAGGCATATTAGAAGCGCTGTTTTCTTCTGCTAAATTCATTATGTCTGACACAGAAGGTAAGCTTTCACTGCCGTTTGATTGCATTGTTTTCAATTATTTCATTTTATGCAACACACCATGCACACTCACACAATTGGGCATGCACCATCATTCGTATTAATCTGCCAAACCTTGTATAAACATACTGAGTGTGTATGCGGTCATACTCATTGTTTGAATTGTTTGACCCAGCAACCCAGCAATTTTTGGAGAAAAAAGTGTTTTTTGATAAAACATCCGGGGCCGTGAATCCTGAATCGCAAATGTGCGGTGCTCCACTGTACTATATTTGGATTTTTCTTTCTTTCTCACACATGATACAGTGGAACATCAGTTAGCATACATCATGTTTTTTTGGTTATTGTCAAAAATTTACACCAAAATTTCGCCTCGATTTGCATACATTTTCCAGTCAGGGTACAATATGGCATGCGTCTTCTCGTGTTATTAATACAATGCATAAGCGCAACTGTGTTGTTGATGTATTTTTAATCACAAAACGTCCTTGTTAGCAGTTTGCTAATACTTGGAAGCAGGAAGCGGAAGTGAGCTCCGTCGTTCATCTACAGTATGTCATCAGCGGTTGACTGTGTAGATGCTAACCAAGGTTCCACTGTATTGAGTTTAGCTAACATCGGCTTGGATTTTATTTTGAATTTAGTGTAATTGCAAGCAGCAGGTTGAAAATGTAGTTAGCACGTCTGTCTCACAGCCCAGCGGTTTAAGGTTTGAGCAGAGCCCATTAGGCAATTCCGTAATTTTTATGGTAGGTTTATTTTAACAGGTATATCAACAAAATACATTAAAAACATTAAATGAATGTGATAAATTGATTTATATTTGCTTGAGCGAAATGACTATTTGATCCCTTTCCAACAAGCAATAATTGTGACATCCACAGACTGATTATGCGCTCATGCAGCACACACATTTGTCTTTTCATTTCAGCAAGACGCTCGGTGAAAAGTAGAGAAAATAGATATAGATTAGAGAAGTACTCGAAGAGCGCAGACCTCCGCCAAGCGCCATAGTTCCCCCCATATTGTGATTCACACTAAAATAATAATCCTACATTCTTTGCTATTTTGTAAAAACCTGTTGGAAATGTGTCCTGTATTTTTTTTCCAAGTGTTTTGGACATTTTTTGTGGAGTTATATGCACAAATGACGAAAATTGTCCTATTTTGCAATGTTAAAAAAAAAATCCTTTCCCGGATTCCCGGATCAACCCCAAAATTTAATCAGTTCTTGCGTATCTCATATCCGACAATTCCTGAAAATTTAATCCAAATCCATCCAGGAGTTTTCAAGTTATTTTGAACACAAATAAACAATCACACAAACAGATAAACGCCGGCAAATGCATAACCTTTTCGGCTTCACTCGTGTACGTTTTTTCAAAAATATACTAATTAATAGATCATGTTGTTTTGTTGTTGAATGCAGCCTATTATTAGTCCAAAAATAGCACATTGAAGCAGATTTTCCATATTTTTTGCATAAATTAAGCATTTCAAGCATAAAAATGACTGAATGGACTAAAATACAAGGCATTCAGAAGTCGCAAAGACGCTGTGAATGACATGTAGTATTCCACACCGGTCACTAGGTGTCAGTAATGTTACTGTAATGTTCGGTGAGACACACACCAGACTTAATCACCGCAGCAACAGGCTTGTGTTACAGGTTTGAATGATCTCACAACAGGCGCAATAATCCCAATAAAAACACGTGCTACCATTGCGGCGTAACCCACACCAAACTAATACTCAACTCTAAGGAACACATTTACAGCAAAACACACACGAGCACAAATCTTACTCGTGTCTTAATTTGCTTATCAAATCATATTATGTCTACTGTATTGGGTAATAAAAATTGGGTAATGTAGTGTTTAGATGACATTGGGGTGTTCTTTCATGTCTAGAACGCTCTAATAATTAGTATTGGATTTAGAAGATCGGAAACAGGTTTTCTATGCTCTAACTAGGAAAATATTCAAGGTATAAATAAGGCATCCTACTTTGCGGGAATTCAAATGTAATGTCTGGAAACCATTAACCACGGTAAACAAGGGATTTCTGTATACTGATCATCTTGCCGAAAAAAATATGTACTGTACATCTTTTATTCAACCAGTACTGTGGCTGATTAGCTTTTCTCTTGCGATCCTCTTTTTCCTGCATACTTGGGAGTATTCACGTTTCCTCATATCTGTCATTTAGAATGTCCCGAGGCACGCATACTGTATAATGTCTTTTTTTCCTCATTCATACATTTATTCTGCTGCCGATCTTGTTAATTTTTCATATTCATCTGATTATTAACAGTGATTGAACTACTAATTAATGATAGCCTACAAACTTACAGTCATGGAAAAAAATGATTAGACCACCTTGTTTCTTCAGTTTATTGATCCATTTTAATGCCTGGTACAACTAAAGGTACATTTGTTTGGACAAATAGAATGATGATAACAAATATAGCTCATAAGAGTTTAATGTAAGAGCAGATATCTAGCAAGTTCTATGGTTTTCTTGATCATAACCAAAATCACTTAAGTTTTTACATGAATAGCTGTACTGCCAAAAAATGTAACTCTTATGAACTATTTTTGTTGTCATTGTTATATTTGTCCAAACAATTTGTACCAGGCATTAAAATGAACAAGAAACTGAAGAAACAAGGGTGGTCTAATCATTTTTTTCCATGACCGTATGTATGCTTAGGCTCCAGCATGCCCCCGCGACCCTAATGAGGAGAAACGGCATAGAAAATGGATGGATGTATGCATGTATGCTTGGTGGCTAGAAGACATCTATCATTTATTTGAAAAGGCCGCCAAACCAAACCATCAGCGCCGGTCATGCGGGTAATTTACGATCTAATAACTCATGCATCAACACTGAATGAAACTTCATTAAGGTTATGCTTAGTTAGCAACTACACAGCAGCTATAATTTAATGGAAATGTTAAAAGTCAGACTATCAGCAGCTATCATAACACAGCATTAGTGGAGGATTCAATTAAAAATTTAAGCGCCATATGACTAAATCACAAAGAAAATAACCAAGCAAGCTGAAAAAATGCACATACTGATACTTTGGATATAAATATTGTAATGGACGTTGCTTCTCTTTAGGCTTTCTTCCTGGTTCTTGGGACTGCGTTGCCATCGGAGAAGTGGTCAATAATGACACAATTTAAAAGCTTTTCAAATTGTATTAAAAAATACAAGCAATATGTTTGGTTACAGGGCTGGACTCTACATCGTCAAGGAAGATGAGCGAAGAGAGCCCGGAATGAAAGTACACAGTCTATAAGGCAGTTTCCCCTCGAGAAAGTGAAAGTCAAGTTTGTGTAGAAGTGAGAGTCAAGCTTGTGTGAGTGAAAACAATGCATTGATTGGATCTTCCAGTCTTCCAGTATTTTTCCATCAGTAAGTGTTGCGCAACTCTGATTGTGCTCTGCGAGTGTGTACGGCAAGAAAGCCTTATATGAGAAGACTGAAATGCACTGATCTAATTTACTGACTGAATTTAAAGGTGTAATAATAACATCTAACAATATCTACTCTGGATAGCAGGAGGCAGCTTGGCTTTCTTGGAAGAATACTCTGCAGCAATTGGACTGGAATCTTGGCTCAAAAACAGCTTAGCAGGTTAATTCTCGGTTGATACTTGAGTATAACTCAAAATGCGTCAACCAAGAATGAGCTTGACATAAAGACGACCATGCTGCACCATGAAAATACATTCATGTAATAGCACCTTTAGCCAGATCCTCACTAAAAATGTATCAACTTCTTCCTTTGCTCAATCGACAACAATTCTGTTACAATCTTTGACAATCTACATCCTAAAATGCAAAGTGCAAGATGTTTGGAAAGTCACTGTGGTCCTTTCTGTTCACATTTTTTTATATTTCAGATTTTGTTGAAATTTTGTAAAAACTAAGCCGAAACCATTCATGCGCCTGGCTTGCTGTGGAGAAAAGCTGAAAAAAAGTGTAACAACTGAAGAACATACATTGCTCGTCGAACATGTCCACATCGCAATGCAGTTCATGGGCCTCTCTCTTCAACATACCTCATAATTTAAGATGATCCATGAACAGGCAGAATCAGAATCACAGTGTAGACCTTAAATATACGTTTATAAGTTTCACTTTTGCATCTTACAGCAACTATGGCGCGTTGAAGAACCACTTAACAAAGTGCGACATCTCAACGCTAGCCGAACAAACATTATAGGTGAAGCATAAAAATATAAACATGTAAAAATGTTGGCCTTTTTTAACGATGCTACATGTATGATGTGTATTTTACCTGTATTAAGACGTATTTATAAATTATTACCAACTTGGGGTGAATGAGATCTGTTCTCTGCGGGGAAAAAAAGTTTATTTTCAGAGAAAATAATTTAAAAAAAGATCATTTTAATAATAACTGTTAATTTAATAATAACTGACTCATTTGGAGGGTTTTTATGTTAATACCAGGGCTTGTCACAGTTGCCAGTGAGCACTGGTGGTTGATGTGCTGTGTTGCCTTGGTACCTGCCTTCTCCTGGCCTGTTTTCTCTTTTTGCAGTCACACCTTGAGCAGGCTGGAGGCGGGGACGCTGGGCACACCTGTAGCTTATTAGTCTGTACCTATTTAAGCTGACTACCCGCAGCTGGCAGCCGCTGGTTTATTGTCTCGCTACGGCTGGCTACTCGTCCCAGAACTCCTACTACACAATCCTCGTGCTACGCCTTTTTGGACCCTGTCGCTCCCCTGCCATCCAGCTTTACTCCCCAAGGTTGTACTGCTCTTCATGGTGTTGCCTTTATTTGTTTTTCTGTTCCTTCTTTTGCCAAGACACCATCACTTTCTGTTTATGGAACTGCCTTTTTGCATTTTTTGTTATTAAAAGTTCCTTTACAACCACACAAGCTCTCAGCCTCTGCATCTGGGGTCCAAACCACACCACGGACTTAACAGAATAAACCAGCCAAACCATGGACCCCGCGGAGCCCGAGCCCATTAAGCTGGCGCTACGTCACCAGGCCCAACGCCTGGGCAGACAAGAGGAACAAATGAATGCATTGGGTTCGTGCATCAAAAGCCTAGCGGACCAACAAGACGCACGCATGCAGGCTCTGGAGACCCAGCTCGGCGCGTTGGTCGCAATCCTACAACAAGGCTCTTCCACCACCGCACCCCCCGCTAACCCTGAGGTTCCCGCAGACCCCTCGCCCTCGTCAGACGGCATCTTACCTGCATTCGGCGCAGCGCTGTCCAAACCCGAGAGGTTCTCCGGCGACTCCGGCGAGGTACACACCTTCTTGACTCAATGCGAGCTCCACTTCGAGCTGCAGGCAGCTGCCTTCCGGTCCGAGCGGGCACGGATCGCCTTCATTATATCCCACCTGACGGGCAGAGCCGGGGAGTGGGCCACGGCGGAATGGAGCCGTCGTTCCCCCATTTGCTCCTCCTATTCCGCCTTCACCAAGGCTATGGAACAGATGTTCCAACGAACTCCTCCTGGTCACGACGCAGCACGCACCCTTCTGCGGATAAGTCAGGGGCGCCGCAGCACCGTTGACTACGCCGTGGAATTCCGTGCGCTCGCAGCAAAGAGTGACTGGAACGCTTCTGCTCTGTTGGACGTATTCTTCACGGGCCTTGCCGACCCCATCAAGGACCAGATGATTCCGCTGGAGACTCCGGCGACCCTCGACGACCTCATCGCCTTGGCCATCCGCATAGAGAAACGGCTCAACGATCGCCTCACGGACCGGAGACGCATCACTCTGAGCTACAGCCACGGCAGCTACCAGGTCCAACAGACGCCGCCTCCGCCACAATCTTCACTAAGCTCGACCTCCGTTCCGCCTACCATCTTGTCCGTGTCCGAGAGGGTGACGAATGGAAGACCGCCTTCAATAACCCTCTCGGACATTTTGAATATCTCGTCATGCCCTTCGGGCTCACCAACGCTCCGGCCGTATTTCAAAGCTTCATCAATGACGTCCTGCGAGACATGCTTGGTCGTTTCATTTTCGTTTATTTGGACGACATCCTAATTTTTTCATCGTCGCTTGAGGAGCACGTCCAGCACGTGCAGCTAGTACTCCAAAGATTGCTTGAGAACAAACTATTTGTTAAGGCGGAGAAATGTTCTTTTCACTCGTCATCCGTTTCCTTTCTGGGGTTCATTGTGGAACGGGGCCAACTTAGTCCCGACCCAGCTAAACTCCAGGCCGTGGTCGACTGGCCCGTTCCTACATCAAGGAAGCTTCTTCAGAGGTTCCTGGGCTTTGCCAATTTCTATCGTCGTTTCATTAGGAACTTTAGCCGGGTAGCCGAACCTTTGACGAAGCTCACATCTGTGAAAATCCCGTTTACGTGGACCCCAGAGGCAGACGCGGCATTCAGTAGACTTAAATCTTTATTCACCTCGGCTCCTGTGCTTACCCACCCCAATCCCTCCTCTCAATTCATTGTCGAGGTTGACGCCTCCGACTCCGGCGTAGGAGCCGTCCTCTCCCAGCGCTCTAGCGATGACCAGAGGATCCACCCCTGTGCCTTCTTCTCTCGCCGCCTGACCCCGGCCGAACGAAATTACGACATAGGTAACAGAGAATTATTGGCTCTTATCTTAGCCCTGCAGGAGTGGAGGCACTGGCTGGAGGGCTCCGAGCTCCCGTTCATTGTTCACACCGACCACAAGAATCTGTCATACCTCCGATCCGCTCAGCGCCTCAACCCCCGACAGGCACGGTGGGCCCTTTTCCTCACACGTTTCAACTTCACCCTGACCTACCGCCCGGGCTCCCAAAACGGCAAGCCTGACGCCCTCTCCCGACTACACGCACCTGTCCTGGAGGAACCCCCCCAGGAGTACATCGTTCCCCAGTCCCGGATCCTGGGGGCCCTGCAATGGGACATCGAGCGGCGGGTGGCCAACGCGGCAAAGGAAGTCTCCATCCCAGAGGGATGTCCGGTGGCCCGGCTGTTTGTCATCCCGGGACTTCGCTCCGAGGTCCTCCAGTGGGCCCACGGTTCCAAGGTAGCATGTCACCCCGGAGTCTCCCGCACCGCCTTCCTGCTGGCGCAACGGTTCTGGTGGCCCTCATTCCAAGTCGACGTCCAGAGGTTTGTGGCCGCCTGTCCAGCTTGTGCGCGGAACAAGCCATCGCATCTGGCCCCAGCGGGGTTCTTACGACCGCTTCCCACCCCCTCCCGCCCTTGGTCCCACATTGCACTGGACTTTGTGACAGGACTTCCCTCATCTAATGGAAATACAGTCGTTCTCACCATAGTAGACCGCTTTTCTAAAATGGCGCACTTCATCGCACTCCCCAAGCTTCCGTCTGCCCTGGAGACGGCAGACCTACTTGTCTCCCACGCCTTCAGACTCCACGGGATCCCTCTGGATGTGGTCTCGGACAGAGGCCCACAGTTTACATCAGCAGTCTGGAAGGCGTTCTGCAAGTCCCTCGGAGCATCACCCAGCCTGTCCTCAGGCTATCACCCTCAGAGCAACGGCCAAACAGAGCGAGCCAATCAGGACCTGGAGGCGGCCATTCGCTGCGTTTGCCATCAGCAGCCCGCCTCCTGGTCCCTCAATCTGCCATGGATCGAGTATGCTCGCAATACCCTTGTCTGCTCGGCCACGGGCCTTTCTCCGTTCCACGTTGCCTATGGTTACCAACCCCCAGCATTCCCTTCCCTGGAGTCAGAGGTGGCAGTTCCCTCCGTGGCTGCCCACCTTCACCGGGCCCGCCGGGCTTGGCGCAACACACGGGCAGCTCTGGGCCGGACGTCAGAGCGCAACCAACGCCTAGCCAACCGCCATCGCTCAGTTGCCCCAGACTACAAGCCAGGACAGAGGGTGTGGCTTTCTTCCCGGGATCTACCCCTCCAAACAGACTCTAAGAAGCTCCAACCCAGGTACATCGGCCCTTACACTGTGGATCGTGTTTTGAACCCGTCCGCGGTTCGACTCCTTCTGCCAGAATCCCTCAAGATACACCCGGTTTCACTCCTCAAGCCAGTCACCTCCAGCAACCTCAGCCCTCCGGAGGTGCCTCCCCCTCCTCCTAGGCTGATCGACGGCAACCCTGCATTCACGGTCAAGGCCATTTTGGACGTGAGAAGAAGGGGCAGGGGTTTCCAGTATCTGGTGGACTGGGAGGGGTACGGCCCTGAGGATCGCTCTTGGATCTCCCGGTCCCTCATTCTCGACCCCACCCTCATTTCGGACTTTCACAAGCGTTTCCCGGAGAAGCCAGGTAAGCCGCCGGGTGGCGCCCATTAAGGGGGGGGGTACTGTCACAGTTGCCAGTGAGCACTGGTGGTTGATGTGCTGTGTTGCCTTGGTACCTGCCTTCTCCTGGCCTGTTTTCTCTTTTTGCAGTCACACCTTGAGCAGGCTGGAGGCGGGGACGCTGGGCACCCCTGTAGCTTATTAGTCTGTACCTATTTAAGCTGACTACCCGCAGCTGGCAGCCGCTGGTTTATTGTCTCGCTACGGCTGGCTACTCGTCCCAGAACTCCTACTACACAATCCTTGTGCTACGCCTTTTTGGACCCTGTCGCTCCCCTGCCATCCAGTTTTACTCCCCAAGGTTGTACTGCTCTTCATGGTGTTGCCTTTATTTGTTTTTCTGTTCCTTCTTTTGCCAAGACACCATCACTTTCTGTTTATGGAACTGCCTTTTTGCATTTTTTGTTATTAAAAGTTCCTTTACAACCACACAAGCTCTCAGCCTCTGCATCTGGGGTCCAAACCACACCACGGACTTAACAAGGGCTGTCTTTCATTACATAATTTTTTTTGTGTAATTAATGCATGAGTATCATGGAACGCTACATCTCTCTGTTAGGACGGTGTAGCGTTCCCACAGAGTCACACAGATTTCAGTGCTCTTTTATAACTTTAATCTAACCTGAATACATCAACAGCAGTGCAATTCCAATACCACACATGTATCACTAACTCAAAAACACTATATAGTCTGTTTATCCTCGGAATGACACTTCCTCATTGTCACCAGATGACCGCGAGGTGCATTCGCGAACACTCCAAACATCACAAAAACATCTTTATTATGCATGTGTGTCATCTAAATAAAAGGAAAGACAAAGAAAAACAATACGTTGATATTCTTATGGCTCACTTCATAATACTTTGTAAATACATCATACTCACAAGAGTATGCTTCTTTGAGGCTGTAAGCCAGTTGTAACGCTTGTGAGTACTGGTCTGGATGTGGCGAACAAACCCTTTCCTGGGCTGAGACAAGCGAGCGACCTTCAGAGTTGGCTCAAATCTCCTTCTGAAGTCTAGCTTTTCTGGTCCGTCATGAAAATGAATTTTTAAGAAGTCTATTTCTCCTCCTCCATAAGTCATTGTTGGCGTTATGGTGTGCAAAGTGCTACAGATTGCTCAGCTTGTCCAACTTGGCTTTGTTTTGCTGTGATCAACCAATCGGAGGATAGAAAAATGTTGACGTTATTGTGGGCCTTGTTAGGTGAATCTGATGTGGATGAAACAGGTGAAATACACCTCCATTGCTAAGTATAAGTGGCATTGGACAGCACTGCTGATTTTGAAGGCCCTGGGCAGATTACATGGCAACACAGAGAAGCTGAAATCTGATTGGACAAAGATACACTCTACGAAATGAGCGTAATAAACAGTTGGGAATAAATTAATACAATGTGAAGGAACAAATGCCAGAATGTCATTTGTAAATGTAGGTCAGTGCTTCCGATAGTGTTTAGGCCAGCATAGAAGGCTTTGTTGGGCCTGACCGCCCGCCATTGGACCGATTCCATCCAGCCTTCAATAATTTTGACAGAACATATACACATCTCTTCATTACGTCTCATCTACAGGTGGAATGGCTGAAGAATGAAGAGCTTGTGAGTTCCTTAACTGACGACAACATCGACACTAGGGCAGACCACAACCTCATCATAAACGAGGCTCGTCTTTTGGACTCTGGCAACTACACCTGCCTGGCAAGCAACATTGTGGCCAAGAGACGCAGTGCCACAGCCACTGTGATAGTCTTTGGTAAGTTGTGCTTTGATTTGATTTGTATCCTGCACCCTTACGCAAGAGATTGTCTTTTTGTTCCACTGAACAGTAATGTAACGTCTTTATTGAAGTGAGTGGATTATTAAAAGATTACACATTAAAAATGTATTATATGAAAGGAAACAAGACCCCGTGTCTTTAGCTCATTTAAAAGTAGTTTATTATTTCATTTGCAAGATGGCCTCTTAGCAGTTGCTCTACTAGGGGCTTCCACACACTTTGTGGACCACCGTGTAAACTGCTTTAAACACAGAACTAAGTGGTCAACTCCAACCTGTCGATCACCATAGTCTGTGTTACCTTTGGAAATAGTAATTACATGTAATGGTTGCAGCTCCTTGCCTTTATCTGAATTCCACAGCAATGAATTGAACAGGCAAAAGAAATGAAGGAGCTGTACATTCAGACAGCGAATAGGTGCTCACGCCATTTGATCCTTTTTTTTTCCCCAACTGCTGCCTTTATTTTTATGGTGTTTAACAGTATTGGAGATATGGAGAATAATAAGGGTTTCTGCTTTGTTGCTGTCCTCTCTAACACTGTTGAACTTTCTATAGTCGACGGCGGCTGGTCACTGTGGACAGAGTGGTCTGCCTGTAATGTGCCATGTGGGCGAGGCATGCAGAAGAGATCTCGGACCTGTACTAACCCGGCACCGCTGAACGGGGGAGCTTTCTGTGAGGGCATGTCTGTACAGAAGACATCCTGCAACTCCCTCTGTCCAAGTCAGTGACATTTACACTTATGCATTCATGATGTATACTGTAGCAGGAGATTCAAGGGTGTGAAGGCCTGATTGACAAATATAGTATTGAATATAGATTCAGCATTCACGGTCCTGCAAATTAGTGGATTTAGGTTAAAAAAAAAAACATATGTAAATATATATATATATATATATATATATATATATATATATATATATATATATATATATATATATATATATATATATATGTGTATATATACAGTCATGTGAAAAGGTGTTTGCCCCTTCCTGATTTTTTATTTTTATGCATGTTTGTCACACTTAAAAACTAATTTAAATATTAGTCAATGACGTCACACCACTGAACACAAAATGCAGTTTGTAAATGAATCTTGTTATTATTAAGGGACAAAATAATCCAAACCTACATGAAAAAGTGATTGCCCCCATGTTGAAACACAACTTAACTGAGATTAATTGAGATCTCTCAGGAAAAGGTTATAAAGCCATTTCCAAAGCTTTGGGACTATAGCGAACCACAGTAAGAGCCATTATCCACAAATGGTGAAAACATGGAACAGTGGTGAACCAAAATTACCCCAACAGCGCAGCGACGACTCATCCAAGAGGTCACAAAAGACCCCACAACATGATCTAAAGAACTGCAGGCCTCACTTGCCACAGTTAAGGTCAGTGTTCATGACACCACCATAAGAAAGACACTGGGCAAAAACGGCCTGCTGAAATGGCCTGCCGAAAACCACTGCTGAACAAAAACAACATTAAAGGCTCGTCTCAGTTTTGCCAGAAAAAATCTTGATGATCCCCATGACCTTTGGGAAAATACTGATGAGACAAAAGTTGACCTTTTTGGAAGGTGTGTGTCCCATTAAATCTGGTGTAAAAGTAACACTGCATTTCAGAAAAAGAACATCATACCAACAGTAAAATATAATGGTGGTAGTGTGATGGTCTGGGGCTATTTTGCTGCTTCAGGACCTGGAAGACTTGCTGTGTAAAATGGAACCATGAATTCTGCTCTCCACCAAAAATCCTAAAGGACAATGTCCGGCCATCTGTTGGTGACGTCAAGATGAAACCAACTTAGGTTCTACAGCAGGACAATGATCCAAAACACACCAGGTCCACCTCTAAATGGCTGAAGAAAAACAAAATTAAGACTTTGGAGTGGCCTAGTCAAAGTCCTGACCTGAATCCTATTGAGATGCTGTGATTTGACCTTAAAAAGGCCCTTATACTGGAAGACCCTCCATTGTGGCTGACTTACAACAGTTCTGCAAAGATGAGTGGGCCAAAATTAACTAAAATAAACTCCACATTGCTGTAAGAGACTCATCGGAAATGCTTGATTGCAGTTTGCTGCTATTAGGCAGTTTAGGCAGATTGCTGCCAAGGATGGCCCAAACAGTTATTAGGTTTAGGGGGCAATCACTTTTTCACACAGGGCCATGTAGGTTTGGATTTTTTTTCTCCATTAATAATAAAAAGTTTCATTTAAAAACAGCACTGGCATTTTGTGTTCAGTTGTGTTGTCATTGACTAATATTTCAATTAATTTGATGATCTGAAACACTTAAGTGTTCCTATACATTTTCTCATTTCAAATTGTTTAAAAGGTAACAGTGTGTTAAGTGTGTGAGGCATATTGAAGAGCGACGGGGAGGGTTCTGGAGCTAAATCTAACTGAATAATGTAAATGTTTGTCCAAAATCAGAGGAGAATGTCAACATAAAGCTAGCAGGATTGGAGAGGGAGGAGTGAGCCATCTGTCAAAGTTAGACAAATCTTTGCTGTAGACTGAAAACTCCATCTTATGCATTCTGCTGCGCATGCATTCATTTTCTATTGGGTGAGCTGAAGCCTATCCTAGCTGATTCTCAGGGCATTGAATCGATCTCTACTGGACTGTTCAGGGTGTCTTAGAAGATATTGCGCCTCTCATCTGAGCGGCTTCAGCAAAAACTAGATAGGAGAGCTCTAGTCTGAGGGGATGATGCAAAATCCAAGCATTAATTCTGTTAGGTAGAGGCACGCCCGAACCAGATGAATATTGAATGTTTTTGACAGAGAAGACAGATGGTTTGACAGAGGAGTGAGAGTCAAGGTTGACAACCATCTGTGAACAGACGGGGAAGGCTACGACACCACCTCTCCCACACATGAAATGCTGTCCTTTCATCCTTTCATAAGAGAGTCAATAATGTAGCCACTAACAAATAACAAACACGACACAGCCACTTTTGGATTTCAGGTGCGTCCATCACCATTCTTATAACTGAATGGAATGCTTACGAGGGTGATTCCACACGAACAAATATCCACTGGATCGTAACGACTGTCGTTTTGCACCACAAAAGGTTGAGCATAGAAAGCATTGAGAGAATAAATTCTTGGATCCTGCACCTTCCCCTCAGACTAAAGCGGTCCTGTCTACTCTTTGATGAGGCCTGCTCGGATGATAGGTAAACATCTTCTAAAACAACCTGAACAATCGATTCAATGCCCTGCGGATACAATGACCTGGATATAGGAGAACATTCACGGACATATCCCATCTTACTTTGGACAAGAATTCTGTTTTGCATTTCAATGAATAAGTAATGTGTAGAATAACAAATGTGTAGTTGCTTTGCTTTCAGTCTGTTTAATTACCAATTAATCTGAATTGTAAAATTATGGCAACTGTTCCAATATTCCATTATAATTCAATGGCATCTGTCTGCTGAACTCAAGTGAGCCAGCAGGGTTTTTCTCATTTTTGTCACATTTTTCTGCATAAATCCATGCACTTTCACTCACCTGCTTACCACATTGTCTTACCAATAATATAACTCTATATGCTTTCATTTGCAGTTATGAAATATGTATGGAAAGCATATCTGTTGTTTGCAAGTAGAGTTAAGCCGAGAATATGTCTTATTGAGAATTTCATTTCTCTATCGCCTAGTTGAGACTGCCAGTTTTGATACATTAATGAGTCTTTTGAAGAAAGCTCCTCTGTCGCTGCAGTGTCATGGAGCTGATAGTCCATGATCAAGAGCAGTTTGCTCAGTGATCTCTTGACCAAAACCCCAGCACCCAGCTTCAACACATGTTGCTGTCTACAGTATATAGCAGGTGTCCTATGTTTATGTCTGTCTCTGTTGGTGTTAAAAGATACCAGACAATACATGCAACAGTATATCAATGTCAAATCAGCCAGCTGGATGTAAATCTGAACTGTGTATTAATAAAGTCCATCAAATTGCGTCTGGAGTCTGGACTCCAACCACTCTCTGACCGGAGCGGTTGTGTGGATGAGGTGGTCCAGCGAATTTGCTTAAATCACATGCAATCTTAGCTTACCATTACAATTGCAAAAATATTGGGAAAAATAAATGCATTATCACATCAGTGCCCTCCCTTCCCGGAGACTGACCAACAGATACGCATTTTGACCACTGAACACCACTGAGCTCGGCCCCCAAAGCCCAACTGGAGGTGCAAGTGCACACCAATAGAGCAAAAGTATTGACAAAAATCTGAAATGTGGAAATATTAATTTTTATTCATATATCAAACAAATTATCAAACAAATTTAAATATTAGTCAATGACAACACAACTGAACACAAAAGAAAACAAATCCAAACCTACATGGCCATGTGTGAAAAGTGCTTGCCCCCTAAATCTAATAACTGGTTGGGCCACCCTTAGCAGCAACAACTGTAATCAAGCGTTTGCAATAACTTGTAACGAGTCTCTTACAGTGCTGTGGAGGAATTTTGGTCCACTCATCTTTGCAGAATTGTTGTAATTCAGCCACATTGGAGGGTTTTCCAGTATGAACCAACTTTATAAGGTCATGCCACAGCATCTCAATAGGATTTAGTTCACGACTTTGACTAGGCCACTCCAAAGTCTTCATTTTGTTTTTCTTCAGCCATGCAGAAGTGGACTTGCTGGTGTGTTTTGGATCATTGTCCTACTGCAAAACCCAAGTTGGTTTCAGCTTGAGGTCACGAAAAGAAGGCTGGAAATTGTCCTTCAGAATTTTTTGGTAGACAGCAGAATTCATGGTTCTATTTGTCACAGCAAGTCATCCAGGTCCTGAAGCAGCAAAACAGCCCCAGACCAGAGTATTTTCCCTTTATGGCAAAATTGAGATGAGCCTTAATGATCTTTTTATCAACTTTTGTCAACTTTTGTCTCGTCAGTATTTTCCCAAAGGTCTTGGGGATCATCAAGATTTTTTCTGGCAAAACTGAGACGAGCCTCTAATTTTCTTTTTGTTCAGCAGTGGTTTTCGTCTTGTAACTCTGTCAAACAGGCCCACTGCCCACTGTCTTTCTTATGGTGGAGTCATGAACGCTGACCTTAACTGAGGCAAGTGAGGCCTGCAGTTCTTTGGATGTTGATGTGGGGTCTTTTGTGACCTCTTGGATAAGTTGTCGCTGCGCTCTTGGGGTAATTTTGTTTGGCCGGCCACTCAGAGATCTGAGTGGCCTCTCGCCCAAAAGTCAGCTGGGATAGGCTCCAGCAGACCCTAGTGAGGCTAAGCGGCATAGAAAATGATTGTACGGATATATATATACACACACATAAATCAAAATAAATATTAGAGGAGGGTGGGGGTAGATCTTGCCTCGGTTCACGTTCGAGATCAGGGATCTTAGAAAAAGGTTGGTGACCACTGGTGTATAGCGTGCATTCTTTTTCACATTGTGTGCTCTTATCAAAAAAAGTCTAGGAGGTTAGAGGCTAGACTTTGGTGGAGAATTTGGGGGGGTCATCCAACAAGTTGCGTTTGTGCCAATTTGTTTAGTGTGTGAGCTTTCAAACTGCCAAGGCTCAGATGCACTCTGTCAGTCAGATGTCTTTATATCACCTCTTGAAAAGGATGGAAATAAGTTAAGGAGCAGCAAGCTGAAATGTTTGACTTGGTGTTATTATTCTTTTTACACTTTTAGATTTAGTCTAATGGATCAGTGCATTGTCCATGACATACACACCCACTTACGTATTAGCAATGGAAAAGTACTGTTAGACACACAGTAGATGCATTGTTCTTTCTCGCACAAACTTAACTTGACCAGGCACACAATCTCAAGTTTCACTTTCTAGAGGGACGTGACAACTGCTACATAGACTTTGTGTACTTTTAGCTTTTATATGGGTTTTTTTTATGCTCCCACACTGTCTCTTTATATCTGCTTCTTGTTTCACTGCTCAATACAAAATATAAGCTATCATGAGACTTCATACTGGTGTCGCCAGACCCTAACGTACTATTTCTTGCTTTAAGGTGCGCTTCGGCAACTATTACAGCTGACAACCTTTGTGGATGCCGCTACCCTTGTGAAAGATGAATCTGTGTATGTTGAATAAATTGAAAAGGGTAACTGCACAGGTTTGCAGGCCTGCTGGCGAGGCCACGGGTCTGAAGCCCAAAACTTTCCATGCGGCCACCTGCTGGCACTCATTCATCATGCATTCATTTTCTATCCCGCTATTCCTCACTGGGGTCGTGGGGGTATGCTGGAGTTTATCCCAGGACTTTTGGGAGAGAGGCGGCAGAGAAACTGTAATTTATGTCATAACAAGAAAGTGTGATTCAAATGTTCTGCTACTATTAAAGAAACAAGTGCTGGGCAAACACATTTTCAGTCATGTGTAGTACCTTTTGGCTTGACTGAAATTTTCAGTTCATTTGAAGCTGTTAATACATACAAATATACAGTATATAATCCCAGCTTCTCAGGTATCTTTCTGTTCATAAAATACAATAAAAATGGGCAAATTTCACACATAATAGCAAATGGTGATTAATCATGATTAATTCATTTGAAAACTGTGATTAATTTGATTAAAAATATTTTATCATTTGACAGCCCTGATTATAAACTGTTATACAAAACTACACATAGAAGGCGTTCTTGACAACACATACTCACATAGCACAATCAGAGTTGCACAACACTGACTTATGATAAGATGCATTGTTCTCACTCTCTCACACAAGCTTAACGTTCACTTGCACACAAACTTGACTTTCACTTTCTAGAGAGGTGTGGCAACGTCTGTATACGTAGACTCTGTGTACTCTCATTGTGGGCTCTCCATCAGTCTTTCCTGCCGATGCTCGAGTCCAGCGCTGTAACCAAAAATATTCATATGCTCTTATTTACTTACTTACTTACTTACTTCTCCGACAGCAATGTGATCCAAAGAACTAGGAAGAAAAGCTAAAGAAAAAAATGCTTTTGCAATACGTATCAGAGCATGTCATTTGAGTTCATTCCCCACACTGTTAGACTTAGAAAATCCCTGGTCAGTAATATTGGCAAACCCCTATTGGGTTCTGCCAACACCTTTGTTGTTTGTGCTTCCTGTTGTATGTGGTGTAACACTGATGACTTTTGTTAGTGTTAAGCACGAAATGATTGACTTCCAGTCTGGAGTCTTTACCAAATGCGTTTATACTGCTCTCGAT
Organism: Dunckerocampus dactyliophorus; assembly: GCF_027744805.1. Classification (NCBI taxonomy): domain Eukaryota; kingdom Metazoa; phylum Chordata; class Actinopteri; order Syngnathiformes; family Syngnathidae; genus Dunckerocampus; species Dunckerocampus dactyliophorus. The sequence continues at coordinate 26,931,112 of NC_072822.1, read as the reverse complement.
GCCAGTTGTACCATACAGTGCATCGCATGCTTACATATTTTGTGTATAGATGTACTGCACCAGCATGTTGAACCAGCGTATCATAATATTATCTTTCTTTCACTGTATTTATGTATTGCACTGTTATTGTTTCCATGTGTGGGCGGTACATAAACACCATCTGCTTCAGCTTCTAATGTCTATGGTCTGCTCTGCTTGGTTTCATTCAGCAAGTCATGACAAAAACCTTATAACATCTTATATTTTTTTTTAGCCTTGGCCCCAATTTGAAAGAGAAATTTTAAATGTCAAATAAATAGGAATTTTAAATAATTACTCCTCGAGAGTCTGAGCTACCTGTTTTTCAAGAGGTACATTTCTGCAGCTCTCATTCTCTTCTGATGTGTTGGTGGCCTTGTATTGCAGTTGACGGAGGCTGGGATGAGTGGAGCCAATGGACTGTATGCGGGAGACAGTGTGAGAGACAGCGTAGTCGGGGGTGCAACTCTCCGGCACCCAAACACAGAGGCAAGATGTGCGAAGGGAGCGCAGAGTCCACTGAGAACTGCTCGGATGGACAGTGTACACAGGGTAAGTCCTTTCTGACAGCTCAGCATGATGATATCGCCCACATCATCCCTCCAGTCATTATCATTGTCATCATCCTATATAGTCACGGCAAATTTTCACAGATGTTTTTGAAAGTGTGTTGGGGACCAGGGTTAATTTTGACAGCAGTTTTTATTTTAGTTTTCGTCATACCTTAGTCATCTGAATTGATTTAGAACCTTGGTTAGTGTATGCCCCAGGTAGAGTCCACCTAAATTTTGCCTCGGGTTGGGTACATGTTCCGGTTATTGTACAACATGGCGTGCATCTTGTCCTGTTATTAATATACTGCGTGAGTCTAACTGTGTTCTTAATGTATGTCCTTGTTAGCGGCTTACTAATACATGGAAACAGGAATGGGAAGTCAGCTCCGTCGCCCGTCTATGATGTCTTCTAGTTCTTTACTAGCTAACACAATCAAAAATGTCTCAAAACATGTTTTCATAGCTGTACAATTACTTTTACATGCATAAAACAATTCTAAATGCATACAAATGATGAATAAAAGGAATAAACAAACATTTAAACATTTAAAATGCTCATGTCACCAAAAAACTTAACAAAAAACAATAAGAAAATGAAAGTACTCACTTCATGACACATTTTTGTCATACTGCTTTCCTCCTCCAGTAAACAACTCTAAAATATGAGTGAAATGAAGTTGGGACTCTCAAACGCCCCCCCCAGCAAGTTTTCTGAACTGCCACCATCTTGGCTGTGACGTCACGTCAAGGAAGGTTTATGGCAGGGATGTCAAACTCATTTTCATTGAGGGTCACGTCGCAGTTATGGCTGCCCTCAGAGGGCCACTTGTAACTGTCAATATATATGAATATAAATATGAATATAACCTCATGATATTAGTACACAATTGCCCATGCATTTGATTATTATATTTCTACTAAGTGAAGTGAGAATGTCAAGGTGACAAGCAGACATTCAAGTATTTATTTTATAGCAAAAAAATGTTTGGAATATCTTGTTGCATGAGCAGATAATATTAAAGTTCAGAATAACTGCATGCAGATCTGTCACCCGGGCCTTGAGTTTGACACGTGCTTTACGGCAACCAGGCTCAAAACACAGCCATGAACGCACAGCAAAGCCAAGAAAGAGAAATATTCAAAACAATAGCACAATAATAACAGTCACTGATATTGTGTTGCGGTGAGTATGATGTAACACACACAAAAATGGACCACAACAGGTATGTCGTTTAACAGGCAGCGTTTGACACTGACAGATCGACTGTAAGATACAAGACGGTACAGCTAGCACTGGCATGAAAAAACCCGGTTATTATTCTCAGATTCAAGATGCAAGTGCTTCCTGGTCCACGGTTCCTACTGTACATCGTCTCCTTACCGGTGCTGCCACGTAGATCAGTTTACTTAGCTTGATTCTACCTTTTCTATTTGTTTTCCACAGAGCCTTTTCCTCTGTCGCTTTTGTTTTGCTGCAATAAGCAACTGCACTTGCATTATTAAAAACTCTTTATTTTTGCACGCCACTGCCTCATCTCTGCATACTGGGGGTCAAGCACTCGATAACCTCAACTGATGCCTAACAGATCATGACAACTATATCTAGTAGACAAACTGTGGATTTACCGAGTACCGCCTTTTATTTCTTTCCATCTGCATCAGTGCTTGTGTTGCCCCCCATCTGGGTCGATGAAAGACAGTCAGGACTGCTAAAAGTAAAGGCACCCCACGGTAATACACATTCAGTCCCAAAACTTCCAGTATTATGTGCCGAACATAATCCTAAAGAATCTGACGCGGCGAATGGCGTCTTTTGGAAATGCATATACAACAAACAACAGAAATTTGACCAAAACTGCACCACAACAATGAAAAAACTATGTATTATTGCATTAGCACTGCCTTGTGCAAGGGTTCTCGAACTGATGTCACTTCCTCCTCCTTCAGACAGAAAAAACTGGTTTCATTGACGAAAAGTGTAAAAAAGGGTAAATATTTCAACATTCGAGCACATTTTTCACAATGAAAATAACAAGATTAATGTGTTTTGGTGTCATGAGCACTTTAGGGTTACTTTTACCTTCACTGAAGATGTGATTGTTCAGAGACAACACGGGCACCACCTTCGTGTTTCGCTATGAGTTATTTCTCAAGTTCAATAGTGTTTCTCAGCTTCTTTATCAAAATGCTGACACTTGCAACTTTCCTTGGCTCCATGTTGGGTTATTTTGCAGCCACTATCAATAGAAAAGCAAACATGAAGTGAGAAACACTATTTCATATTCCCAACTTGTCCCAAGCGTCTACAAGGCAAAATTAGACAGGACTGAATTTCATTTCTGTCAACATTCTCGTCTAGTTTTTATTCTTTAACAAAAGTGTTTACTTCGTCATAGTTTTCATGAACGTGTATTTCTTTTGATTAGTCACCAACTTGTTTTTCATCAGAGGAAAAAAAGGTTGAGGAGGACGAAAACTATGAAGAAAATCATTTGTCAACGAAATTAGAGACAAAAAAACTGCGTGGTATAGATGTCCTGTGCATGATAATATCAGTACTCCTCATCCTGTTGGCTGCTCACCAGATAAGGTTTGTCTTACACAGAGTGAGGTGCGTATACATTATAAAGTTAAACTACTGGTGTTCGGAAATAAATGAAGCACAAGCACACATGGTCTGAAGTGAGTTCAGTCGCCAGTATTTGCACAAAGGGACTAAAGTAACTGTTATTCTAAGTTTTATCATACGTAGCATTAACATAGACAAAGACCTTATCCCAATGAATTGAATTTCCTCATGTATCAGTATTAGTTGAAAACATGCCAGGCCAAAAGTGATTTACTACTCAAACTAACATCACATACGTGTGTTCGAACCAGAATTCTTTGGGAAGTTAGAAAGGAGAGTTTGAAATGTACAATTTTCCAGCACAAACTCCTTATGCATCTTGCATCAAGACACAACAAACATGAATACACTGAAATTACAGCAGTTTGTCACCAAAATGTTATGTTTTGGCTGCAAAGAGGTTGGCGCTGCCATCACACAGCAAGAAGGTTCAAACTCAGCTCTCTTTCAACCAAGAGAGTCTGATACAGTGGCTGCATTCTACCCCAGAGATACTTAACTTAAACTCCTCCACTTGAGGCATGACTTCCAACTTGGATGATGCAATCCACCTGTTTCAGTCAGAGAACCATGGCCTCAGATTTGCAGGCGCTGATTCTCAATCATGACTCAGCTGGCAACACCCTGGACCCTGTACTCCAAGGACAGAACATAAGTGTGAACATGGCTTAACCAAATCCAGTTGGTTGGGTCAATCACATAGGAGAATGGGTTTATCATCTTATCATCTAAAGCAGGGGTCTCAAACTCAATTTCACTGGGGGCCAGTGGAGGTAGAGTCTGGGTGAGGCTGGGCCGCATCAAGTATTGGGAGTAGGGCTGGGAATCTCAGGGTACCTCACGATATGATACAATTCACAATACATCCATGTGATAACACCACTGTTGGTTCAGTGTTGTTGTTTACTTGCCCCTGTAAGTATGTAAATAACACTGAGCTTGCCCGGATGTTGTGGGCTGCAGTTACACTACTCTTTGATGTCCAGTCGCGGGCCGAAAGATACGATTTGGTGGGCCGCAAATGGCCCGCGGGCCGCAAGTTTGAGACTGATTTTTAAAGTATTAAAGAAAAACAGCACTTTTTTAAAAAGTTTGCCCATCATCCACAAGAACATGCATCTTTCCCTTTTTTGTGTGTTCCAGTTAGCCGCCTCAGGTTGGCTCTTTTTCACAAAAAAAGCTCTCTAAAAAACATCCAACAACCTCCAACAATGCTTTGTATACATGCTTTAGCCATGTAGCAACAGGCACATTCATGATAACATGTAATATTTACAGTATTTTGGTCATTTTAAGCATTACCGGAACTTCTTTCCTAGGCGCATTGATTTCACAGCGCGCATAGCAACTAACACTACTTTAGTCAACAATAACAGCATAAAGAGCGTGTTGTCTATTGCTATCACTAATCATGGCAGACTTCTTAAGAGCTGCTGCATACGACTATCCATCCATCTATTTTCTATACCTCTTATCCTCCTTAGGGTCGCGGTATGTTGGAGCCTATCCCAGCTGACTTTGGGCGAGAGGCAGGGTACACCCTGGACTGGTTGCCAGTCAATCGCAACAACCATTCACACTCGCATTCATACCTATGGACAATTTGGAGTCGCCAATTAACCTGCATGCATGTTTTTGGAATGTGGGAGGAAACTGGAGTACCCGGAGAAAATGTTGCAGACGATTACTTTGGGAAAAATGAAGATCCAGAACCCTATCTTTTTGAACCTGAATATACGGAGGATGAGCTACAGGTTTTCCAAGCTGAGCGGGCAAGAAGAGAGGGTGAAACATTGGAGCAGATGAGGGCTGAGAGAATCAAGACCGGCATAACTTGGTGGTGTAAATGTGGTGCTTGCCAAGCGATGCTAACAGAAATTGAAATGTTTCTGCTGAACTGAGTGGCACACAGTGTTGCCATCGATGGAAAGTCTCCATTTATCTGGCAAGGAGGACACTGCTCCAAGAGACTGCATCACAACAAATAATTGTTAGCACTAACAAACCCTACAGTGGAAGAAACTTTTCTCCACTTACCCAAAATCACCATGGAAAAAGACGCTCCAGGTCAGCTGGACTAGACGGACAACTGTCCATCAAGTCACCATGATATTGATTGTGATACATGGAGCTCATAGTGCTTGGTGTCATAGTCGATCTAGCCATGTCACTACGCTAGAAAAATAGTTTAGTGGGCTTCACAGGTGAAGTATCATTACCTGCATTGTTAATGAATCGCTGCCAGCATGAGGCGGCTATCTACAATGCACAGAAAAGGGAAAGACGTGTGTTCTTGTCTCACGTAAGGATTGTGGCTGATGGGCAAAAAAAAGTGTAGACAGTTTGTGTGTTGTCTCCATTTGACTTTTTTAAGACATGACACTGACCTGAGATACTTCCGCATACACAGTACACATTACGGGATTTCCTTCCTCTTCTCCTGAGCTTAAGGACTTGAGTTTCCTCACTTTGAAGATTTTATACTGTAAACCTCACCAGCTGGAAAGACGGAATCACTCATGAAATTAGTGTCAGAGTAACTTTGCTGCACGAGCCACTTCATATCGACTTGGACCTTAATCATCACTTTCCCGCCTCTTCATCTTATTCTATCTCTCTGTCTTTGCAGATCAAAAGCTGCTAGATGACGTTAAACCTCAAAGTGAGTCGCATGTGGATTGTTTTTTCAACTTTCCCAGTGGCATTAATCAATTCACAGGCTAGTGCGAGAACAGTCCTCTGTATTTACTCAATGATTGGTAAAAGAAACACCATGAATTCACACCATTTATTTCACCTAAATCTGAGCATCTCCAGTTTGAACCCAGCAGGTGTTTATTGTGTATTGATGTCACATTTCGGTGCTCTGCGTTTATGACAGCCATGACATCGCGGCTGTGTTTCTATTTTGAACAATGAGCATGTGCTATGTTGGTATGGTATGGTATGGTATGGTATGGTATGGTATGGAATGGTATGGTATGGTATGGTATGGTATGGTACGGTACGGTACGGTACGGAATGGCATGGTGTATGGTATGGTATGGTATGGTATGGTATGGTATGGTTTATTTTACTTGCAAGAGTTTGCAAAGTGATTGTCAGGTGGTAGCGTGACTAATTTCATTACCCTGCACAGTAAAGTTGCGAAAACTTACTCAACTTTGGATGGCGGAAAAATGGCTTAATATAAGCTGCCTATGTCAACATTCTGGCAGGAATACTTGCCACATCTACCTGCATTAGCTATGGTTACCTTTACAGCGGGATATTCTGTATATAAAGAGGTTAATGTAGACAGTTGATTCCCGCATATTTGCGGATTGTTGAGCAAAATATAATATTTTTATTTCTGCATAAACCTACCATTTTGTGCTCATAATATCCATAATGAGGCCGTTTTTGGGAGAAAACCCAGCTCATGTGCCCTACATAGGTAAAGCTCGAGTTGTACAAAGAGTAGTCAGTAGCAAACTTGAACAAGGTTGTTTTTCTTAATGCTGGTATTGAAATAGATGATTACACACAAATATACATGCAAATAATTTAGAACTTACAAGGAATGCTGGGAAGCCCACAACATGATGTTACCAAGCATACCTTGCGGGTTAGAAAGTAGTGTAAAATATTCTTGTTTTGTCATATTGTTATATTAGTGTTTATGCGTTTACTTTGATACCCTCATTGTGGGTATGCATGTTAAGCTAATTCGCTGCAAATAGACAGCACTTCTTCAAGCATATTTCTGTTATTTCACAGTTGCACCATAGACATACACTTCATTATAGTATCAAAAAGAAACATTTATATGGCTGTCTCAATTGTCATCAGGAATCTACTGTATAGACCAGTGGTTCTCAACTGGTTTGGCTGCGGGACCCACCATCATCCCTTAATGACAAGCGGAGACCCAAATTGCTGGGATTTTTCTACTCATATCTAATATTGAATTACAAGACTGCAGTTTGAATTAAGGTAGTTGTCTGAAGAGTCCAGTTGCTCTCATTCAACTCAGATAAACAAAAAGTGCAATTCAAAAACATTTACATATACAAATTAAACTGTTCTATAGATTCACTCATTAGGCCATCACAGACCTACAAGTTTAATTATAACATGATGGGGATCTTTTCCTGGGCACAACTGAAGTCAGGACCGCCACATATATAAACATAGACATCATCACTGCGGGTCTTCCTCTTGCTGCAGCATGACAGTCCCACACAGTAGCATATTAACTATTGGAGATCAGTGGCCAAGTCTGGGATGTCATCGTTAATCGTCATGCTTCAAAGAGTACATAAACACAACATTCTCTCATAGTCCGCCGGGTGGATCTCAAAAGGCGCACATGGTCCATTTTATTTTCCGGGAAGCAAACACTGGCCATGATAATTAATGGAAAGCCGGTTTGTGTCTAGGCTAACCCGGATCCCTCTGCTTCCTCTCACACTGCCTGCAGCGCTTTCTCTGCTGTTGCAGCGCAGTAGTGGGGGTCGAGGCTGAGGTGGACTGCCGGAGGACACCTAGCTTCTGTGGTTCCCTGGCATCCTTGGGTTTTAAAGTCCATAAACAGCTGCTGCCAATGTCTAAAAGCAACGTCCGACAGTACACGTGTTTTGGTGAACTCAAAAACATGTAAACGCATCGGGAGCGAGCGAGGTCGCCGGGTCCAGTCGCGTCAACATCCAACCCCTCCTGAATAAAGATTATTCTTGTATCAATTCTTTGAAAAGATCTGCAACCCGCTGAAAACGGGTCACACACCAGTTGAGAATCCCTGGTATAGACCTTTGCATTTCAAGGTGTTTTCATGGTCCAACAGGTGCAAAATCAAATTGGCCTGTTCCATCTTGCCACATGCACATTTCATTTTTCATTCTGTGGTTGTACATACTGCAGTTGTCTTTTGTCTGTCAATTGTTTTATTGTATCTTTATGTTTTAACCCTGTGTATGTATTTTAGGTATGGACAGTACCAATGACATAGCTCTATACTCAGGCTTGGGAGCTGGCATTATTACCGTGGGCATCCTAGTAGTGGCTATCATGCTGTACAGGAAAAATCAGAGCCAGTACGGCGTGGACGTCATTGATTCCTCTGCACTCGCCGGGGGATTCCAGTCTTTCAACTTCAAGACTGCTAGTCAAGGTAAGAAAACATTGTAAGAAATAAGGGTGCAGTAGTGGTCAGTTTTTGTCCCCAATCTACAAAAACATATTCCTCAGGGCTTATTGTCTCATCCCAAACCCAGGCAGCTACCTAGACTGATCATTTGCTAATGGTGTCTCTACTCAATATTGTTAAAACAAGGTACAGTGAGGTGCTATTCGCAATACAGTAATCCCTCATTTATCGTGGTTAATTGATTCCAGACCCAAATGTAATAAGTGATTTTCTAACAAGTATGATTCTTTATTTACAGCTAAATTTAATATTTTTGTAGAGCATAGAAAACCTGTTTACGACCTTCTAAATACAGTTTTTAACAGACATGAAATAACACCCATATAGGCACCTTTACAATGGTAGTACCCAAGATAGTAGTCATAATAGGAGAAAATAAGACATTTAAGAAAGAAACAAGAAATGAGAGCATGTTAGCATTGGGAGAGACAGGGACGGATGTAGCTGGTCAGTTGGGTGTTCTAAGCAGGACCACCCAACACTTTATGGTTGATGCAAACCACTGCTGGTTGCTCCTTGGATGATCATATTTGGCATTGCAATGTTCTCAATGATAACATCCAAATGATAGCATGTATCAGTTGGAATTATCCATCCATCCATTTTCTATGCCCTTTATCCTAATTATGGTCACGGGGGTATGCTGAAGCCTATCCCAGATGACTTCGGACTGGTCACCAGCCAATCGCAGGGCACATATAAACAACCCATCGCACTCACATTCATACCTATGGACAATTTAGAGTCGCCAATTAACCTGACATGCATGTTTTTGGAATGTGGGAGTCCCCGGAGAAAACCCACGCACGCACGGGTAGAACATGCAAACTCCACACAGAAATGCCCAAGTGGAGATTCAAACCCAGGTCTTCACGATCTCCTGACTGTGTGGCCAACATGCTAACCACTCGGCCACCGTGTGGCCCCAGTTAGAATTAGGGTAATAAATATATATTTAAATTAAAGTTTTGAATTATATCCATTATATTAAAGACAAAATATTACATTTTCACCCTGAGGCACCACTCTCAGATGTGGTAGATGTCTAATGGTTAGGTTAAACTCTACATGATACCTGGTGGTGCTAACTGAGGTCATAAAGAATGAGTCTAAACAAATTGAAAGGTTGGCTTTTCATTAACTCATTCAATCCCCTTCAGTACTGGCCATTTTAGACGATTTGACTGATCTTTTAAGGCACACAGAATATTGTGTTGGCTATATAAATGGCTATATAAACATGGAACCTACCAAAAGAAAGATTAGACTCCCAGACAGAAAAAAATGTTTTCGACCTTTTTCCGTTCTTTAGTAATCAGCAGTAAAACATAGGTAAGTTTTAGGAAAATATCAGTAGCCGACCACAAAAGGGAGAAAACAAGCTTTTTGTGAAGATACATTTCAAACATAACTCTGACACACATATTTTTTGCTTTTGTGACAGCTCATATATCTGAAGAATTATACCACAACATAAACGACACAAAAAAGCTTCTTTCTTTTACATCAAAATAACAATGTGTCTACAAATATAACACCATGAAGTATTTACAGTTTTCACATTTGGAACTAAACTACGTGAGTTGGAAATGAACTCTGTGTGTGCATGTGTGCGTGTGTGTGCATGCGTTAAAATTTCTCGACAAAGCGTACCTTGTTTTCTGTGGTATGCAATCTGCCTTTATGGGCTTCGTCTTCCTGTAATGTGTGTTGCTCCTTCCTTTCATGATGCACTTCTGCCACCGAGTGGCCGTTTTTATGGCATTAAAATTGCTCTCAAGCCTAATCCTGTTGAGGGGTTGCATCATTAGCCTCTCACTAATGTATATATATATATATACACACATATATACAGTATATATAAAGAAGTTTTGCTTTTAAAACGTTTGGCATGCAAGGCAGTTACATTTCAACTCAAACTGAATCTAAGAAAAACAATGAAAGAAAATAAAAAGTTGAGTTATCTAAACAATGAACGGTGCTTTTATAATGTTGACGTTGCATGTTGGGTGTTGTGTCTACAGCCAGGATGACAAATCCTTCTCTTCTTCTCATGATGCTGCAGAATTATGTCCGTGGCAGGACGTTTTGTGCTGCTTTCGTACTGTAACTTGGTCATTGTAGTTAGCCATGTGTACCTGGCGAACAGGAAAGTCGTATGTGGGGAGTTTGCTTCAGGAGCTCACGGGGACAGTGCCCTGTAGTGGTGTCCACGAGGGCAATCATCACTGGTGGTCCAATGTGCTGAAGTGGCTAGGCAAAGAGAAGAGAGCAAACAAATGTGTATCTCCGGCTTTTATTTACAAAACCAGTCACCCTAAACTGAGGCCAGTATTTAAATAGGCACCAAGTCAAGCCAGTCAAGTGTCAGTTTTACAAAAGGAGCACCTGTTCCACTGACAAGCCATTATCCTGGAAAAGCACAGTGATATATTGTATTTTTCTTGAGCGTGCACCTCCTGTTCTGCACTGACATGAGCCGGCTGCTTCAAGGCCAAAAAGCAGCATCATCAAAGATCTCTGTGACGGGGCCAAGCTCATGATTGATGGCATTTATCCGTATCGAGCACTCTGCTGCACAAGTCTCCCTCTCTGCTTTGGATTTATACTTCCATAATCAGTGAACGGACCTGTCTTTTTGTTTTGACAGATCGGCTCCCCTGTTATTGTGAAATGGGAGGTAATCAATTTCAGAGAAATGCATGTACCTCGCCAGCCCGTCCCCCACAGACCGTGCATTTGGGTGCGAGACAACCAATCCCTTCAATGAGATTGCACCGGGCCAGACCACTGATGGATAGATGTGTGCTGTATGAGGCAGTGAATTTCAGTTGTATTTTTGTTTTGCCCGGTAATAATGTCTGTTAGCAAAGTGACGGTCAATGTCCCAGCCAGCACTGCTGGGTTTGAACGAGCGACATGCACGGAGGCTACGGGCAATCCATTTTCTCCGCGGCAGTGAAATGCCCCACTATGTCCCAGGCTCCCCAAGGCCTGGAGATTCGGTCAGCCGCCCACACTGACTCATGCAATTGCTAAGATGTGAGGGGAGAAGAAAGGTTGGTGTGGGGGGTGGTGTGAGCCAGGTCCACATTCAGCAGGTCATCAATCCTATTTAAATAGGCCATCTCTCCCCGAGCCTGCCTGCTGTGCCCTCCACTGGCCACAATCACTCCTTTCCATTTTCTCCATCAGCCGGGCGGAATGTGGAATGCTTCCCTGCTTTCTCTTATTAAAACCAAGTTTGCTCTGGAGGAAGTTGTTATTGCATTTCATAATAGCCTCATTCTGACATCAGTATTTAACTTCCGTTTGAAAAAAATGTTAAAATGGGGACATTCAAGTGAAAAGCAGTAAAATACTAAAAAAGTCCTTAAACGCTTTCGGATGGAACGCTATTGGAGCCTATATAAGGTAGAGTGCTGAATGAGAATTTGGACCTAAACTTGTCTCCCCACATTACTTCTCCCTGTGAGTGATTTTTAATCAGAGGTCCATTTCCAAACCTATCCCTCAAGGTATTCAACCTGAGGTACATTTCATTTACTTTTCTGATACTCTAGTCTCACTGCTGCCATTCCATTTTCGGCAGCCCATTCTTAAAGATGCACACTCAAGCGATAATCTGATCGGTCTGCATTTGACCAGAGGGGAGAAAGTCAGCAGTGATTGAATGTCAGCTACAGAGGGCTAGCCCTGGCCATAGGCAGTAAATGCAAATGCAAGAGGCGCCGTCATCCATAGGGTGCGCCACAAATTATTAAATTTTTTTTGCATAGTAAAAACATTTTTTACAGTAGATCCCTGCTTTTTGTGGGGGTCACGTTGGACGCATGCCAGCGAATAGTGCAAATCTGTGAGTAATTGATACGCCCCTAAAACACAAAGCTCGCTCCTCCCCTATCTTTTGATTATCCGATTTTGGATCAACATTTGCAATAAAATTGATTGCTGGAATTATTAGATTAGATTCAGCTCCAGAACTTTCCCCTTTGCTTATTAATTGCCGCTGTTTTCTAGTGACAAAATCTAACCAGCTAAATGCACAATCCAGGTTGAAGCCCTAAATATTAGGGACGTAATGTTTAATAGCAAACTACATGTGTTAGTGAACTGTGAAAATAATGAACACATGTAGTTTGACTGAAATGAAAGGTGCTGTTTTTGTTTCATATGGTTTTAACTTAGAGCTGAAAGCTGAGACGGGTATAGCTGCACCACATACATTGAATTTAATTTAAAAACTGTATTTTTGAGTTAAAACAAATGTGGATACTTTGAATGAAGCACAAGGCATGAAAATCTCTTGGTTCAGGGGCTTGATTCGCACATTTCGTACAAAATTTTTTTCACCTCCACGAAACAGAACCACTTCATGTTCGTGAAGGGTATGATGGCTGGACATTTCCACGTTGTTTATACTTGTGAATAATTATGGATAGCAGATGATGCACCTTCAAGCATCTGGAAATTGCACTCAAGGATTAAACAGTTTTATGGAGCGCCACAATTATTTTCCGGATATCATGGCTGATTTCTTTTGATTTTCCAATAATGTCAAACAAAGAAAGTGTTTTTGAGGTGTGGCCTTAAAATACATGCGCAGATGTGCCTACAAGTAACTCAAATGTTGCCAGTTAACCTATCAAGCATCCAAAGCCATGTCATCACCGTGTGGACTTTCACACAATGTTTAAAGACACGGTCATCTTTGTGTATGAAAACCTTTGACTTCCAAGAAAGTCATAAAAAAATCACTAAAATCTCTCTCATAGTTGCAGCATTTAGCAAATAGAAATAATTTTGGTGATCTTAACTGGCCTAAGACAAGAAACGTTTAGTCTGATTTAATTTCAGAGAGTGGAAAACACTTTTATGTGTGTTTTTACACACTCTATGTAAACATCTGGTTTAACTGTGCATATAATAATATGAATAGGTATCACCACTATTGAATGGAAATTATGATCGATGAACAGATGGAACCGAAGTCGCTGTGCAGCCCGTCACAGCACACCGCCATGGTGTGTTTAAGGACCGCCAAAAAAAGACTGAAATCTTAACGCTTTTTGAAGAAAAGGAAATACATTTTAAAAATGATTTTTGACCAGCAATCTTTACATTTGTGGGGCTTTGAATGCTGAATCGCAAATGTGCGGGGATCCACTATACTGTATATCAAATGTAAAGATAAGCACTGCCTCACTTGCCTCCCCAGTCAGGGGAGGCAGGTGAGGCCAAGCTTCAGAAAATAACATACAATAAATATTGATATTTGTCCATTCAACTGTATTATAAATGGATTTTCTTTATTTAATAAGAATATTTCAATCATAGGCCGCACAGTGGACTAGTGGTTAGCATGTTTGCCACACAGTCAGGAGATCGGGAAGATCTGGGTCCAAATCTCCGTTGGGCATCTCTGTGTGGAGTTTGCATACGTGCGTGGATTTTCTCCGGGTACTCCAGTTTCCTCCCACATTCCAAAAACATGCACGTTAGGTTAATTGACGACTCTAAATTGTCCATAGGTATGAATGTGAGTGTGAATGGTTGTTTGTCTATATGTGCCCTGCCATTGGGTGGCGACCAGTCCAGGGTGTACCCCGCCTCTCGCCTGAAGTCAGCTGGGATAGGCTCCAGCATACCCACGACCCTAGTGTGGATAAGCGGAATAGAAGATCGGTCGATGGATTTCAATCATTCAGATCTACGATGTGTTATTTTAGTGTGAGATGTGTTTTCTGCACAAAAAATGGCCTATTTTTGGAGAGGAAAAAAAAATCTGCAAATTTGTGGTCTGGTGAATGCTGAATCGTAAATGTGCGTGAATCAACTGTATCACATGAACCCTCAGCAACATGACTTCATAGCAAAGCAGATAATAGTCTTTTATTTATTTTTTTCCTGAATTCATGCATGCAGTTTCAATGTGAGTGTATGACTGTGAAATTGACCGCGATACTAGGGGCGCCAGCTCACACCTTACCTTGGGCAGCAAATTGGTCATGCTCGCACTTGCTACTCTTACTGGGTTGCAGGTCTGGCTGAGAAGTTGGAATATGCCACATGTTTGTTTGAGATATGCATCTTTTCTTTCAACAGAATAATTAATACTATGCATTATTATATTGCAGCAATAATGCAATTAGTCCATTTTGAAGACAGAGGTACTTTAACAGCCCGGTCATCCCTTGTTTATCATGGTTACTTGGTTCCAGACCTGACTGCCATAAGTAAATTTCTGCAAAGTAGGATTTAATATGAATAAATGGAATACACTTATAAGACATTTTTGGGGGGCATGAAACACAAAATAATAGGTTTTTGAAGTGAAAGCCCACCCCAAATCAAATTAATCACAAATGAGTTAGTAATTAATGATTGTCCTAAAAATAAAACAACATTAGCCTCCCACCTTGCACCCCTCGCCAGGCAACAGCTGGGCAGCAAGGACTCAGTGACTTCGCAGTTATTTTGGCAGGGGGCAGGGGCAGCACACGTCTGAGTCTGCCAGATCGATGAGGTGCACTCCTGACTTGGTTTGGCAGCATTGTCACATTTAATTACTACAGATGAAGGCCCTGCTTGACAGGCTTTTGGGTTCACACTGGGAGCTGCAGGTCTCCCCTCATTTACAAAGCATTCACCTGAACCCCTCCTGGCCCTTCTGCTGTCTCCCCCATGTCCTTCAGGAGGTCGGCTGGGAGTCCAGAAGATTTTACTCCCAACTTCCAAGTTTGCTTTTTTTTTAAATCTATGAATTACTAAATCATGCTGGTTTTGTGGTTGAATATGTTCTATTATTAGTTTGTTTTTTTAAATACATGCATATTTAAGCAAATTTTACATATTTTGTCCTAAATTAAGCATTTTCAAGCATAAAAATGGCTAAGTGAACTAAAATACAAATACAAGGCATTCAGAAGACATTGTCAAAGACATTATTGTGATATGTAGTATTCTACACTGGTCACCAGGTGTCAGTAATGTTACTGTAATGTTTGGTGAGACACACAAGCACCAGACTTGATTGCCGGGACAACAGGCTTTTATTGCAGGTGTGAATGATCTCACAAAACCCAAATAAAAATTGGGCTACTTTAGCAGCCGTAACCTACACCGAGCTGAGACTCAACTCTGGACCCCCGATGTAACTTCCTGTCTGCCTTATTTATTAAGTCTACTCTACTGAATAACAAGGTGACTGACCATGGGGTGTTATTTCATGTCTGTACGCCATTGTATTTAGAAGGTTGTAAACGAGGTTTCTATGCTTTAACTACTTCAATATTCTATTTATAAATTCAGAATCCTACTTTGCGGAAATTCATTGATCACGGCCGGGTCCGGAACCAATTAACCAAGATAAACAAAGGACTACTGTACATCAAAAACATTGAGGATAAATATATACAGGATATGCTGTATACTGGAGTAAATACTGTGACTGAATCGTCCAATATAAGTAATTTATTTAAGTAAATTCTGTATATAAATTAAGCACAGTTCAGTCCACATCCTCCGAATAAAATTCCATTCTTTTCTCAGCATCAATACAGACACAAACACGGGTACACGAAACATAGCTGACTGCATTGCAATCGCTCCTCCACAGTTACATTTGCTAGCCAGTACCTTTCATAACAGACTGCCAAATCATCTGCAAAGTCAGCGTGAGAACGTGCTCCTCCGCATGCAATACAAAATTGTAGCGACAGGAATTACATGCTGTTGTATGAATATTTCTTATTAATTTGTCGAATAAAAGAACGAGGTATGGACCTGTTCTATATGAAGGTTACCCTTTATGTTGTAATGCGGCGCGATAGAAAATGCAGTTTAAATAGTTTTTCATGACTGTGTGATTTTGTGTTTCTTCCATCTCCACAGGCAACCCCCTGCTTCTCAACTCATCAATACAACCAGATTTAACTATGGGCCGCACCTACAGCACTCCCCTGTGCTTCCAGGATGGTGCAGACAAGGAGCTTTTCGACCCCTTGCCAGACATCAAGGTGAAAGTGCAAAGCTCATTTATGGTCTCACTTGGTGTGGCAGAGCGGGCAGAGTTCCATGCCAAAGCCCCCGTTGAGACTTTCCCACACGACCTGAGCCGGGATTACTGCAGCTCAATGGACAGATGCAAGACAGGTCTGCTCACCTTCAATGGACCTTTGAGTACCTGTAAAGAGCAGCTGAGGACCACTGGTGTGTTTGGTTACCCTGGAGGACGGCTGGTGGTACCGAATACTGGTGAGTAGTAGGACAGGTATGTGTGCGTTAACGGCAGTAACAAAAGGATTTCATCAATTGTATCTGCGGTCTAAATAAACAGAAAGACAAAGAAACATGAAAGTGGTTATTCTTATCACTTACTTTGTAACTCTTAAGGCACAAGTATAATTTACTGAATTTAAATGTGCTTGGAAATTCCAGAAAACACACTCAAAACATATGAAGTAATCTGAAATGGCATGATGTCTTTAAACGCAACCCCTTTTTTGCTCATAATAACTAATAATTAAAGTGTTAGTCAAATGTTCTGCTACTATTAAAGAGACTTTGGCAAATACGTTTTCCGACATGTGTGCTATCTTTTAGCTTGATTTAAATTTACAGTTCATTTGGAGCTGTTAATACATACAAATACAGTAATCCCTTGTTTATCACAGTTATTTGGCTCCAGACCCGACCATCGTAAGTGAATTTCGGCAAAGTAGGATTCCTTTTTTAGAAATGGAATATTTTTGTAGTTAGAGCATAGAGAACCTGTTTATGACCTTGGTTTTTAACATTATTAGAGCCATCTAGACATGAAATACTCTTATAGTCACCTTTACACTCATATTACCCAAACTAGTAGACATAATAACAGAAAAAGAGCCATAAATAAGACACATGCTTGTCTGTGTTGCATTAAATGTGTTCAGGTGCAAGGGGAGCTGACACCAAGTAACCAATGTAGAACACTACCGTAATTTCCGGTGTATAACTTTTTTCTTAAACTTTGAACTCCACGGCTTATACAGCAGTGTGGTTAATTTATGGCTAAATTCTAATCTTGTGTAAATTCTAATCTCCTTTACTTCAGAACTACCACTAATCGTTTAAATACTGGGCCACTCAATATAAGTAGTCTGACTCACGGTGTCATCTTATCATCACACAGCAACTTTAACACTCAAAAGGCGTACATAAGAAATATACAAACGTGTACCAATACAAATTTACAAATTTCACCCAAAAGTCGAGCTTAACTTTATTCAAACTTTAATGAATAGAGTATTTAATATAGATATACATAATAATCCTATGCAATAATTCCACTGTACTCATATTATGCAGTCTGTGCTTTCAGGACACACACAGATAGCACAATCTGAGGTGTGCAACACTTAGATATGACACATTGAAAATGACTGGGAAATACACAATAGATGCATTGCCCTCACCCACACCCCTTTAACTCTCACTTTCACACAAACGTAACTTTCACGTTTTTAGAGGGATGCGACAACTACTATACAGTACATATATACTCTGTGTACTTTCATTCTGGGGCTCTTTCCTTGATCTTCCTCGTTGATAAGAGTCCAGTGTTGTAACCAAATATATGTCATTTGAAAACCTTTTAAATTCTTTGATCATTTAGTACTTCTCCAATGGCAACACGTTTCAGAGAACCAGGAAGAAAGGCTAAAGAGAAGAAATAGCCATTACAGTAGACTGCTATTAAAGTTAATATCGCTAATGTTTGTGCTTTGTCTCGAAGAACTAAACAATAAATAGCCCTCAAGTGACTCATAATATAAAAAATAGTGCAATTAACCTTTGTGTGTACATTTAATCTCTTCACATATCACAAACTGTTGCCAAGGTCCAGCCGTGCTTGTTGCCAAGGTGATTTGCACTCCTTCAAGCACGCTGTCATCATCTGCTCTAATGTTGTCATGCAATGTCGTTCATTGGCTTTTGTTGCATCTTCATCTGCAATGCTTTTCTGAATGGTGGTTCTTAGCACATGGGTAGAGTACAGGCGAAATCTACCTTTGTCAATGGCCTCTCAAGCTGAGTGGGGGGTCAACTGCTGTCAAGTGCAGCATTCACTCAGCCTGCCTTGAGGGGATCACTCTTCATTTGAGCAAGGAGCAAGCCATATGCACCAGAAGTAAACTACTCCATAAATACAGAACCAATAGAGAAGCACTTTCTTTTTGTACAGTTTCATCTTTTTCTGATCAATTGAAGTTTGTGTTTTTTTCGGATGACACAAAGACTTTTGTGATGAGTACATTAAAATGTGGGTTTGACAAAAATAAATGATCTCTAAACTTCACCAAAAGTTATCCACGATACAAAAGCGAGCACTGAGGACGATAAATAATCGAACACATCGGGAACAAATGCACAAAGTAACAAATTATGAAATTTATGGATCTGGTGGAATTTCAAAACTGCACAGGTTATATTTCAAGCAAGAAATAATTAATTGTCACCGATTGTTCAAAAACAAAAGTGGTACAATTTCAAATTAAACTTTTATTTAAAACAGCCTTGTGTAAACACAAACACAGATAGGGAAATCAAATGAAACAATAACATCACACAATTTAAAAAGAAAAAAATATCTTTGATAGATATAAAAATGAGGTGGAATAATGTAAATATGTTTTGTATTAGGAAAAAAGGTAATCTGAGTGATGACGCAGAACACCATAAGCTTTTGCTTCTTCCTGTTCCCCCCTTCCTCCATTCCTTTTAACTTTATTGTTTTTAAAGTGGAACCCCGGTTAGCATGTTTTTTTTTGGTTAATGTCAAAATTTTGGTTGCAGTCTTCAATCTGCACTTGACCAGAGGGGAGAAATTCAGCAGTGATTGAATGTCAGCTGCAGGGGGCTAGCCCTGGCCATAGGCGGTATATGCAAATGCTAGAGGCACTGTCGTCCATAGGGGGCGCCACAAACAGGGATTTATTTATTTATTTAATTTTTTACTACAGTGGAACTTCGGTTAGTGTACACGCCGGGCATCATGCGTTTTGGTCAATGTAGAAAATGTCCGCCATAATTTTGCCTCGGTTTGCGTACATTTTCCGGTTAGCGTACAATATGGCATATGTCTTGTTGTGTCATTAGTGCCCTGCGTGAGTTTAACTGTGTTCTTTATGTGTTTTCATCACAAAACGCCCTTGTTAGCATCTTGGTCTTGCTAATACACGGAAACAGGAAGCGTAAGTCAGCTCTGTCGCCCGTCTATAAAGTCATCAGCGGTTGCCTCTGTAGTTCTTTGCTAACTAACAGTTACACCACAAGTCTCAAAAAACACAAAGCACATTTTTATAGTTTTACAATTCTAGTTTGACATGCATAAAACAATTCTAAGTACATATAAATGATGAATGAAAGGGATAAATTAACATTTAAGGTTACTTTTACCTTAATTGAAAACGTGATTGCCCGAGACACAATATAGCAGCGAGATCAGGACGCCACCTTGGTGTTATTTCTTGAATCCAATAGTGTTGACCTTGCAACTTTCTTTGGCTCCATTTTGGGTTATTTTGCAGCCGGGATCAAAAGACAAGCAGAGACTTGAGATACAAAACTCTTGAATTCAAGAAATAACTCATGGCAAAACACAAAGGTGGCGTCCATGTAGATCTTGCTGCCACATCGTGTCTTTAGCAGCAATCACATCCTCAGGTAAAAGTTGGTAAAAGTAATCTTAAATGGTAATTTATCTCTTTTATTTATCATCTGTATGTATTGCCATTTTGAATTGTTTTATGCATGTAAAACTATAATAGTAGAACTATAAAAACATGTTTTGTGTTAACATTTTTGACTTTCTAAAACGGATTCATTGGATTTACATTATTTCTTATGGGGAATAATTGATTTGGTTAGAGTATGTCAGTTCAAACTGGACCTTCTGAAACGGATTAATGTTGCTAACCAAGGTTCCACTGTAATTTGTTCGAAATGATCTCGATGGAAACTCTTTTATTTTGTATTATTGTTATTGTGTTCAAAAAGAAAAGACAAATCTTATTAGCATGTCAGTCTCACAGGGAATTGTGGCTCGTAACTGGGATTTCTCTGATTTTCTCCAGGTCAAATTATTTTATTTATTGAGCATTTTCAATCAATTTTACCAGAAGCAGAATAAGTTTTGATGTATTACTTGATATGTGTTTTTGAATATTTCACTGCCCCAGCACAGCAAGCTACGTAGGCTTATGTTGCCTTACACTGTCAGCCTGCAGGGTCATTCCTGTTGACACAACTATGCATGTTTTCCAGGAGTCAGCCTGCTGGTGCCGCATGGAGCTGTGGCTGAAAATATGTCCTGGGAGATGTACATGGTGATCAGTCCAGGGGAAGCGAGGTGAGACTAACCAAATATCTTAATCCACCATCTGTTGGTTTGTCACAGCCTATTGGGCCACCCATCTCCCATAACTTTTCATTCTTTGTTCGGCACCAGTGGCAGAGCCAGAAGATAAGACCATTGCTCACATAAGGATGGCACAGAAACTGACATCTTACTGGCAAGTGTCTCGGTGGCAATTGCTGTGGCTCCAGTAGTGTTCCTTGGCCATTTATATATGCAGGCAGTGACTGCTACGTAGAATTGCATCATGAAGACCCGCATAATTTACTATCAAAAAACATATACAGTTGTATGTTCATGTTGATTTCCAGATTTCATTTACAAACTGCATTAAAATATCAAAGACAAACGCTGTCATTGATTCCGAGACGGTTCATCACCATCTTAGTTTGCTAACTTATAAGAGCCAGTCACACTGAGACTGTACACAGTATTTGTAGTGTTGTGAATTGACACTAAACAAGCATACGTGTAGCCAGCTCATCACAATTTACCACATAGTACCAAAATACATCGTTTTTCTCTGCATCTACAACGTCTACATGGATGAGCTTGGTATCAAAACAAAAAGGAGACTGTGGCGGTTACTCTAGGTGTGAAATTGTACAAATTTATGCTACTGGGTACAGACTCTGTATTGGTCCGTTGTGGTGAAGAGGGAGCTGAGCCAAAAGGCAAAGCTCTCAATTTACCGGCCGATCTACGTTCCTACCCTCACCTATGGTAATTAACTTTGGGTAGTGACGAAAGGACAAGAGTTCAAGCGGCCTGAATGAGTTTTCTCCGTAGGGTGGCTGAGCTCTCCCTTAGAGATATGGTGAAAAGCGCTGTCATCCGGGAGGAACTCGGAATAGAACTGCTGCTCCTCTGCATTGAGAGGAGCCAGATGAGGTGGCTCGCATCCGGTCAGGGTACCTCCCGGATGCCTCCCTGGGGTGGTGTTCAGGGGCAAATGCAGCAAAAGCGCGATCCCCCCATTTTTTTGTATTTCATCCTCAGGACTTCTAATGTTGTGTGTTGAGAACAGCGCAGAACCCTGGAGTGGTGAGGGACAGTTAAAAGCTCAGCCAAGTATCATGGAACACAAATAAAAGGACTTGATTCTAGACTGTACCGGGAGCCAATGGAGAGAACGGAGAACTGGAGTGATATGGGCGTATTTTGGAGTATAAATACTGTAAGGAGGCGAGCAGCTGCATTTTGTACCAACTGGAGCCTGCGGAGGAGGGACTGATTTACTCCAGTGTAGAGGGCGTTACAATAATCAAGCCTCGAGCTGATGCAAGCTTGAATCGCTTTTTCAAGATCTGTACTTGATAAAAAGGGCTTTACCTTTGCCAGGAGGCTGAGGTGGAAGAAACTTGCTCTGACCACAGAACTAATTTTCTCATCAAAATTTCGACTGTTGTCAAAAAACACACCAAGGTTTTTAACAGCAGGAGCAAAAAGAAGGGTGGGAGTCCTCAAATTGGGTTCAATGTGCGGTGAATCTGTGCAGGTAAAAACAATGTACTCAATTTTTCCTTCATTTCCTTCATTAAATGAAGGAAATTGTGAGACAGCCATTGTTTGATGTCATGAAGGCAGC
Source organism: Dunckerocampus dactyliophorus (assembly GCF_027744805.1). Classification (NCBI taxonomy): domain Eukaryota; kingdom Metazoa; phylum Chordata; class Actinopteri; order Syngnathiformes; family Syngnathidae; genus Dunckerocampus; species Dunckerocampus dactyliophorus. The sequence continues at coordinate 26,908,738 of NC_072822.1, read as the reverse complement.
TATGGACGGGATCTAGTGCGTCCTTGTCACTGAGCATTACTGGTAGGTAGAGCTGTACATCATCGGCATAAAAATGAAACTGGATATTGTGTCTGGAGATGATTGGTCCTAATGGTAGCATGTATAGTCAAAATAAGGTAGGCCCAAGGATGGAACCCTGGGGCACGCCAGAGTAGAGGGGAGCGGTTGTAGAGGAAAAGTCATTGATCATTACTGAAAAGGTCCTGTTGGTGAGATATGACATGAAGCATTTAAGCACAGAGCCACGTAGGCCAACACAGTGTTCAAGGCGGGAGATGAGGACTGAGTGGTCCACAATGTCAAAAGCAGCTCCAAGGTCTAAAAGCACCAGCACAACAGAGTTTTTAGCATCAAGGGCTGTGAGGATGTCATTGTGTACTTTCAATAACGCGGATTCTGTGCTGTGACGGGTTCTAAACCCTGACTGAAATTTGTTAGCAATATTATGGATAGACAGATATGACTGGAGTTGTGAGAAGACAAGTTTCTCCATGACTTTGGACTGGAAGGGCAGATGTGAAATTGGACGGAAGTTGGACAGAATTGATGGGTCGAGGTTTGTTTTTTTAAGAACAAGACATGACTTCGGATAAGCGGAAGAATGGATGGATGGATTGATGGATGGATGAATTATTATTAACAACATAGCCAGAATCCCTTACTCCCAGTGCAGGGGTCCTTCAGGCTTAAGAGGGATAAGGACAAAGGGATAAGAAAACAGTACGAAGAACAACAACAACAGCTGTATTAATAATGGTGGTAATAAATTCATTATGAAACAATGTTGTACCTGTATATGGGGACATTGCACTCTATATACCGTAAAATGTGGGCTATCGACTGCCAACATATCATGAATCAATAAATAAGAAATAGATATTGATGGGGAAACATTCCAAAAGTAGAAGTGTTTGACCTTCCATGGCCATCCTCCCATCTCAGTGTGTTCATTGCCAGCCTGCATGGCTGCATGACAGATGGGCCGAGCATGCCGTGCAGCCTCCCTTTTATGCTCCCGAAAGGAGTCTGGATATGTGTTTATTTGCAGGAGCCCCTCACAGGTGGTGCTGTACACATTGATGCCCAGGCGGCTGTGGAGAAACTTCTGTTCATGGCGCGTGACCCCGGAAGAGAACATTACGTCTTCCATTTATCCCACTGAAGCGAAATCAAACCTTCAATCTCCTTCTCATCCCACCCACTCTGCCCAAGAGTCAATATGTAGTTACAGTATGTACACCACCCGATCGACAATGTGGTGCTCAGGGAGGGAGTCACAACCTTGGAAACACATTTAAACGGAGTGCCATGATGAATAGATTGTGCTGATCTGATGGACATGCACGACAGAATAGAAGGCACCTCCATCCCTCAAGTCCTTTTATCTTGGTCGTACATGTGTTATTATTCTGATCACAGCTTGGTAATGACCCTTCCATGGACTGAGCATTTCTCCAAGTAGGGGCGTTACACTCTCTTTACTGTGGTTAGCCAAGAGGGCCTCCAGTTTCTTCTGAAGCGTCAACAATGTCCTGTCCTCCATTTAAGCAAAGTCACAAAGGACGGAGACCTATTTATAGTGCACATAAGAGGGGTTCAAACTTTTTCACCAAGGTCTACATACTGAAAAATGAAAGGATGCAAGGGCCACTATATTTTGTAAACGAACAAATGTAGAACTGATATGTATTTCAAGAATAAAAAACTGCATTTGCTGTTGTTTAAATTTTTTACCAAAGATTTAAACTTTATTTTTAATAACCTTTGTAAATTTTTGTTTTGTAATATTATAACTTTATGCCCATAATATTTTGTTTTATAATATTGCCTTTTTCCCAAAGTAATTTTCCAAACATGACAACTTTATTTTGTTTTGTTTGTTTCTCATAATATTCCAACTTTTAGAAAATAAAGTTTTGCCTTGAATATTTAAACTCTATGATACTACGATGATGTTATTTTTCCTCATAATATTATGACTTTATTCTCCTAAAATGTTGACTTTTTCTTGTTAGAATATGACTTTTTTCTTTTAATATTTTAACTTTATTCTCATAAAATTTCTGACATTTCTGCTGTTGTTTTTATTTTTCTGTTTCAACTTTCTTCTTGTAAATTTTCTTCTTATACTTAAGACTTTATCCCCATAATATTTTGACTTATTCTTGTAACATAACTTTTCCTGCTATCTAATTTTACAAAAATTATAACTTAACTAATTTTTTGGTTTGTTTCTCACAATATTCCAACTTAAAAAAAAATATGTTGTTTAATATTTTAACTTTATGCTATTAACATGAGGTTATTTTTCCTCATAATATTACGGCGTTATTCTCATAAAACGACTACTTTTTCTTTTTAGATTACAACTTTTTTTTTACTTTATTCTTGTACTGCTTCAAACAGACTGCTGCTTTGGTGGTGAAAGGACAGGGACTGAAGATGACTCAAATAATGGGTGGCAATCATCTCCAGAATGACTGATTTATATCTGTCTTTCTGTAACTTTGAAAGGTTTCACTCAGGTGTCTTGAAATTAACATGAAGCAAAACTGCCCTAGAGGGTTCTTAGCATCCACTGTTAAAATCAGTCACTGGTGTAGCGCTGTCGTTCAAATATATGCTACACGAGGGACTAAAGCTGTTCTTGTCTTTCGTCTTCCTCATGGCCTTTGGAACGTCTTGTCTCTCCCTTTTCACCTTTGAAACAACATACTGTGAAGGCACCGAATTACTGACCAATGCAGACGGGCCTCGTGTTGCGACGTTCTGTGTTGCGACATTCGTGTTTATGAACGCAGCTCCATAATTATTCATACGGTGCAAAAAAAATAGAGAACCCCTTACGTACTTTTTAACTTTGTCAAAGGAAAATCTAAAAATAGACATGATACAAAACAAGTGCTACCTCTTGTGAGGGACAGAGACTAGGAAGGGCAGAATCACATGCCTAGATAGTCAAGGCTATTTGAATCAGGTGATAAGCATATGGAGGATTTGTTTCAAAGACAAGATGCCTCATAATCATAGCAAGTCAATGTGACATTAATATGTGTCTTGGCAGAAATGCATATCCATGTTAGTGCATAATTATGACTAATATTAGTAAAATCAAATGGAATAATGGGCACACAACATTTTATAAGTGCAATAACAACACACATTTTCTTGACAAACCTAAACCTTCATTATGTCTCCCTGAAGCATGAGGCAGACTCTTCTGGGGGCAGTGTGACATAGAAAAGGAAAAGGAAGTGAGATGAGTCATAAAATGCTCAAACAATGGAGACATTAACATTGGTTGCATGCCCAGTCCAAAATGCTTAAATGCTGCAACCATCATGAAGGATAAAGATGGTATTGTTGAAGATGTCAAAGGATCTGCTGCTATGAAATGGACAGTGATAACTAGGCAGTGTAGTGGTCTCCTTGCAACGCCTCCTCCAGTGTGCTTTTTATTACTGGATTGCATATGTCCTCCTGGAAAGTCCTCCATTTAGGTATTAAGTTCCGACTTACACTAAAACTTGACTTACATCTCAGTCATAGGAACGGAAAGTACCACCTGTAGTATGTTTCAGCCCTAATTTTGTTTCCTCATGTGCTTATTTTCCTTGTATATATTTAGTGGAGACCACCATTTCTCCCTGTGGTCTGTCGTGTTCTAGATCTGACCAGTTGGGAATTACAGTCTACATTCTAGCACGCCAAAAGTACAGAGAATCGCTTCTCTTTTGTGCCCGGCTCCTATCTCTGCCCACCTCACTTCTGCAGATCCCTATTAAGTCTTATTTTCAAGATGAGTTCTCAAAGCCTCCAGATGGTACAGTTTTGCTTAGGTCAGACATATTCCCTGCACAGCCAAGGTTGTATGAGTGCATTGTATTATAAGATACATCTTTTAAACCACTCAGGCAGAAACAGTTTTTTTTCTATTGAGAAAAAAAGCTATGGAAGAAGAAATTGGTTTCTGCAAGTGTTTTTGCAGCATTTATTTCCTTCATCGTGCTCTGCATTATGTATTTAAGGTAGAATAACTACTAAACAGTAAAAAAAAAGATTGAAAATAGATGTCTAGGACTCAATGATGACAACTCCTTGCCACCCTTGATGCAGTAGATGGCCAAGTTTAGTGTTTGTGGTGGAGATCTTCTGATTTAAGCCTTCATGGTCCACATAGTTTACATCACAATGTCTGGATGGGCCATTTCTCATGGTGGCATCACAGAGCAGCCACCCTTCTAGGTCCCACACTAAACAATGGACAGCAATAACCCAGCTATTTACACAGATGGGCTAACACTTTGAGTCAAGACTCTGCAATCTACCTCCACCTCAAAGAGAAAAAGCACTCTATTGAGGACAAACATGTACACCTTCTGGACGGAGAAGGACGGTTTGAAAAAGGAGTGAGGGAAGTCATCTGCGTTAAGGTTGAGAAGCCATCTCTGAACAGGAGAGGGGTCTACAACACCACCTTTCTCCCACATACAATGCTGTTCTTTGACCCGTTCCTAAAAGACTCACTCATTTAGCCTCTAACAAATAAACACGGCATAGCCACCTTGATTTCAGGTGGGTCCATGACCATCATTTGAATGGGATGCTAACGAAGGTGATACCACCCAAACGACGATCATTGGCCAGCAGAGGCCCCACTCCAATGTATCCTAACAATCGTCATTTGACAACCATTCCTGTCTGGACTTGCCTCCTCCTTTAGAGGATAAATCGATGCACCGAGCTCTCAGACTAGAGCTGTCCTATCTAGTCTGACTTGTGTGTGTCCCACCTAGTCTTTGAGCATGAACTGATGAAGCATGCACGGATGAGAGGCGAAACATCTTCTAAGACAACCTGAACAGTCTAGTTGCGATGAACTGAATGCCCTGAGAATACAATGATCTGGATGAATGGGAATATTCATAGACAACTTTAGCAGTTAGCCGGTTAGCTTGACTTGATATTGGCTCCCTACACTTGTAACTTGTTTGATTCAAGGAATGTACAGTATACTTCCCACCGGTCCACGTTCATGTCAAAGGTATCAGCAAGCTGTTCTGATCTTGTGATCCTGAAAAGCAGATCAGGAAAGCGCCAAAATAGTTCAAAACTGTAATAGCAACAGCACAGCTCTTGCCATGAACGTCCTTTCCGGTCAACAACCAAATTAAAAAAAAAAGTGTTTTTTTTTTTAAGGTGGCCTGTCAGAGTATGTGCAAACATAAGAAAAGTAGGTGTATCTGGATGAGATTTTTTTCTTTTTCGAATGAGAAAGGGCTGCTCTGAAAAACATGCTGCAAAGCCAAAGCAGCAAGCCAGTTTTCTGAGTGAAAAATGTGAACTGAATGTGTGGCTTAACTGTGCATGTGGTACTGGCATGCTAATATTTTGATGAGAAGATACAGGAAGTTTTACACCAAGTTTGCTCGGGTGAAGGAATCGAAAGATGGTTGTTTTTTTCGGTTGTCATTTTTTTATTCTTTTTTTTTTTTAGCCAAATGTAAATATATACAACAAATATGACATCAATCAATGCCAAGTAAATTTCCACGATGAAACAGTGCCACAAGAAGCTGCAAAATAGGGCTAAAGGATAATAGATAAAGGACAAATACATATAAAATAAAGGACAGGAAATGAAAGTATACATAATTAACAAAATAAATGGTAGACAAGAAAATATTTACATGATAAAATTGGGTTTTTAGGGTTCAGATCATTAATTTGGATGAGATAGTTCCACGGCTTGCTTTGTCTGAGGTTGACAATAAAGAAAGGCACATTATGAAATACGCCTTGCCGTCCTTTTGAACCCACTCATATACAAAATAGCTCAAAATGGAAGTGAGACTACCTCAAGTTCTCAGGTCGTTGCTCAGACACTTGAAAAATTAGGGGGAACATTGCATATGATGGGAAACAACAATAGATGCATTGTTCTTACTCACACAAGCTTAACTTTCACATCTACACAAACTGAACTTTGACTTTATAGAAGGGTGCAGCAACTGCTATAGAGATTTTGTATACTTTCCATTCTGGGCTCTTCTTCGATCGTCCTCAATGATGATAGAGTCCATCGCTATAGCCAAACATGTTGTTCTTATTTTTTAAAATACAATTTGAAAAAAAATGTGTGATCATTGACTACTTCTCCGAGAGCAACGCAGTCCAAAGAACTAGGAAGAAAGGCTAAAGAGAAGCAACATACTTTACATAAGAAACACACAAAGTCATATGGTTTTGTCATATTTGCCATAAGAACATGAATGTCATTGGTGATTGCATATAGGCTGTAACAAACCTCAGATGACAATAAAACTTGATGTTTGTTATCAGCTAATGATAGCAATTTGGGCAAAGCTTGGCGACTAATGTTAGCTATCATTGAATCGAGAGGTTATCGTAAGAACAGCAAAGACTAATTAGTTTCTGGAATCCAGGACAGGATTTTTTAGTCATAATATAGATCGGAACACTATAATGTTATGCTGCAAAAGCAGTGTTTGAAAAAGCGTATGATTTTACTCACCGGTTCACCAGAAATATAGCATCACAATCGTTTTTAAATCCTGTTGTTATTGAAGATTTCTCCGCCACGGAAAAGCTGCTCCAATATTTACTCTAGTTTATTTCTCCCTTAGTCTTTTTTTGTTGACTGCTTTCTCTTGTATGTTTTTTCTTGGCAGAATAGGGTGCAAGTGCTCAGCCGTGACTGCTAATTGTCAATAAGCCTGAAAAATTAATGTGTATGTACAACCAATCTCATTGAGTTTAACTCGTACCTCTGAGGAATATTGACATTTTATATAAATGTTTTTGTACAATCTGTTCTCTGAAACCACCATTGGTAACACATGCTTGTATTTTTGGTTGAAATTCCTAACCACCCCCATGATGCCGTACCATTCAAATTTTGGTTGCAGCGCTGGACTCTTATCATCAAGGAAGAAAATAGACAAAAGAGGCCAGAATGAAAGTACACAAAGTATATATATCAGATGCCACGCCCCTTTAGAAAGTGAAAGTTAAGTTTGTGTAAGAGTGAAGCTTGTGTGAGTGATCAATGCATCTATTGTGTGTCTCCTAGTATTTTTCCATCAGTCGTCCATAAGTGTTGTGCAACTCTGATTGTACTAAGTGTGTGTGTGTGTGTGTGTGTGTGTGTGTGTGTCATGGTATTAGAGTGGTTCTAAAAGTGTAATAATAATAATCATGCTCTAACATAGGCTAGGATTGCTAGCAGCTCCCCTTCCTCATTGAAACAAAAACAGAACGGATATTGGAGTGATGAAAACGGCCGGTTCTTGTTTTTTTTTAAGCAAGAGGAGTTTGCTTTGCAAAATGTTGCAGAAAAAGATTTGAGTCTCTTTCATCCAACATTTCTGAAGCTTATTAATCTAGTTTGTCATTGATGTTCTGCATAGCTGTTCTTTTGAAAGAAACTGCCAGTGTTTGAAAGCCAAAGCTGTACAAAAGAAAGCTTTGGTATTACACTGTAGTTCTGAAAAAGAGGCAGTGAGGAGAATTATGAATGATCAAAACTGATGCAGCAACGCTTCACCTTTAGATGCTAATGGAATCTGCTAATGTGTATACTTATTTAGGCTGCCATGTCCTCTTCCGACCCAGTCTGCCTCTTTACATGTCACCCAGGTCCCTGGGGAGTGAGTCACCGGTCACTTTCAATAATGCAGCTCATCGAAGGGCTTAGAAAGCTCCTATAAAGCCTTCATCGTGATGACAAGTAGACTTGAGAAAAGCGACAGCCAACCTCAGCTACTGGACTGCAGCAGGCATGCTTTTTACAGGGCAGGTGTCCTGTTCCGTTCCCACACTTGCATTTATTGTGTGACGAGGCTCTACGCTGTCAGCTCATGGATCGCAAACTCTCTGCTGTTGACATAACCAAAAAAAATGACTTTGAGCTAAGAGTTCATAGGGAGGATTATGAAGTGGCAGTGCTCAAAGGCCTGGGAGCAACACAACGAGGCAGAAGTGGCGTCTTGATAGTGCGCAGTAGCTTATATGCTTACATAACATGTTCTTCATGAAATATAAATTGTTCTTTTCATTGTACAAGGCAAACTGAAAGTAGGAGAAAAAGTTTGCGGAGCATTTGGAAATAAATATATAATACGTACTGTACATTTGCATTCCTTTTGTAGCTCATCTGAGCCTGATACATGGGAAAACTACCAAATGATATTGTCTTCTTCTCAGCAGTAGCAGTGCATTGTGTAGATAAAATGACCTGGGAAGGCCTAAAAAGATGTACAGTAATCCCTTGTCACTTTCCGCTTCGAATTTTGCGGCTTCACTCTATTACGGTATTTCAAAAATATATTAATTAATAAATCATGCTAATTTGTGGTTGAGTACAACTTTTTATTAGCCAAAAATATGCATATTTAAGCAAATTGTACTTTTATTTTCCTAAATTAAGCCTTTTCAAGCATAAAAATAGCTGCATTAACTAAAATACAAATAGAAGGCATTCAGAATACGCATTTACAGACTTTGTGATTAGGGGTGTCCCAATTCGATATTGATATCCGATATCAGTCCGATATCAGCAGTAGTCGTCCCTCACTCTATTGCTTTTTTTTTATTAACAAATGATCACTGTTTTGTGGTTGACTATCGCACATTGTTAGTCAAAAATATTGAAAGCCATGGCACGGCCTACATGATAGAGTGAAAAGAAGTTCTCCTCCTATTCCATGTGGAAGTGGTAAGTTTTTGGCTTCTAATTTTGTTTTTCTTCCCCGCTCTGTTTGAAACCCTTTCTTAAGTTTCAAATAAATAAATTGGAGGCTAACTAGTTAGCTTGCTAGCATGCTATGCAGCCATGGCCGTCTCTTGTGTCCTTGCAGTGATCCCGTAGCCTGCGCATTAGCAATGTGGTGCAAACAAAGTATAATAGGAGTGTAAATGTTATATGGGTGTTATGGGTCGTATCTACATGGCTCTAATAATCATAGAAAAAAACATTTGAAAAGTTTTAAACAGGTTTTCTATGCTTTAACTATGGAAGTATTTATTACAAATATTACAATAATAACAATTAACCGCGATAAATGAGTGACAACTGTATATTTACTATATACGGTACTTATAACGGCCTACATCTAAAATCTTTGATATTGGCACCCCAACTCTGCACCAGCACTTCTACCCAGAACCGCCAGATTCAGCATGCACAGATCACGTAATCACAAGAACAGCGTGTGCCAGCGTGTTGAACAAGCAGCAGGAGTGATGTTGGCTGTGTGGTAGTATTTTTTGTTCAAGTCTGAAAAAGTCATCGCTGCTGAGTGCAAAACATGTCGTGCACAAGTTTACCGTGGTGGCACAAAATTTAATATGACCAATCTCAGCATACTGAGAGGATTTTTTGCGAGACCACCGCTCCCTCAGTCATCGAGCGCTGTTAGAAACTAAAGCATAAGAAACTCCCACAGGACAGTAAAAAGTCATTGGGTATAACAGAAAAGAGCCACCGGTGGTGAGTAATGTAGGTTTGAATGCTTAATTGATATTCACTTGATATTGATATTGAATTAGATATTGAATATTCAATTTATAAATAAGGAATCCTACTTTGCGGAAACTCACTTATCACGTTGGAACCAATTAAACGATAAACGAGGGATTACTGTATCAAGTTAAACAGTCCTGGGAAGACTGGAGAAAAAATATGGATTTCCTCATGTACACTCTTGAAAATGACAAAAATGTTAAAATCTCTTTCTAAAAATCTCTTTCTCTCCAATCATTTCCACAGAAAGTGTCTAATAAGACACTCACATCCATGGCAATTTGGCAGTCGGAGCCTTCATGTTCTTCATTCTCTGAGACAAACACATTTGAATGAATAGCAGTCAACCTCATTTGACACCCTCTGAATGGTTCCTTGGAGAAAGCAAAATGTTTTTTAGGTTGGTTTGTTTTGAAATACCTCATTGTCTATCAAAACATTGTAAAGCAGATACAGTTACACAAACCCTGAAAAAAAGCAGTGCATCTGACGGTGTGTGTCACGGATGTCAGTGTTTCTAGCAGCGTTCTGGCTTCTCCCACAGCAGCATTCGTATTCTTGCCTCATCGGTGCCTGATTTCAGCTTTGAAAGTTATGCTAAAGCACCATTCCCTCCTGTTTGGATTCCCATTGCTGTTTTTTTCTTAACTCCAAGCTATGTTCACTGTTGACTCTTGTTTGTTCTAAGCCTCTTTTAATGAACACACTCCAGCTTGCAAATCGTTACGACTTTGACCTGCGCTGGAAAGCAAATCCAGCAGCTTGAACACTGGCGCATGAGCATACACGCTTGCAAGGAGTCATGCCTAAAGGCATGTCTTGTTTTCAGCCCACCTGTTTGCATAACTCCTCATTAGGCTGTTGTTTTGTGTTCTTCAGCAGTGCAAAGGCAGTGTTAAAACAGATGGATCCTTAAAAAAAAAAAGAAAAAAGAAAAACCATCAGCGTTGATGAGACACAGTAATATACTCAGTGGTGGTTGTAACTCCAACAGCCGCCCTGTGCGAGAACTCCCTCCGGTGCTATTAGAGCCGGCTCTTTGAAGTGAATGGCGGGAGCCGGTTCCCAATCAGAGGCCTGTTTTTAACGTCATCATTCTTTTCCGTTAAAGCAGCACGTGATTAGTCACAGTATGGTCTGTTTGTCTACACCAAGGATCGCAACCTGTGGCTCCGTAGCTGCATGCGACTCTTCAGCCTCTTTGTTGTGGCTCCCTTCACAATGCTCTATTTTTTTTTTAACACCCGAGTGGAGAAAATGCGCATTTTTGAAAAGAGTGAACAAAATATCCGACTGTCTGTCAGACCGTGAATGCATCCTGTCTGAGTTCTGACTGACGATTGGATGAGTGCGAGAAAGGGAGGATGAGCTGGTGTTTGCCTGCCTGCATTCACGGAAACCTGATACAAACATCTCCCCACCACCATCACCCCCACCCCTGCAGTAAGCTTTGTACACTCTTGAAAGGGACAAAAATGTTAAAATCTCTTTCTTGCCAATCATTTCCATTGAAATGATTGGCAATGAAAACCATTAATATAACCCTCCATAAAAAAAATCAGCTCAGAAGAAAATTATCTTTTTAATTCTGCACAGACAGATTCCTTTTTCTTTTTTCCCAACAAAAAATGTTGAAAGACGCTTTCAAAACAAGCACTCAACACTTCCAGAAAAGTAGTAATTTATAGTAGTTTATAAGCAGACCTACACGTGTAAAAGCGGTCATCCATGCAGATGGAGCCCTGCACGTGACGGCCTCGAACTGGCGACCAAATCCACCGATTGATAGAAATAAAATACATTTACATATATATAATATATTTACAATAAATAGGCTGTCAATTCACTGTATTGAAGTGAGGTTTAGCCAACATGCTATCGCAACCCCGCTAACTGGCATCCGTTACACATGCACGCTGTACTGTTTGTTGTATTCTGTTGTAACTGGTAAAATTAAGAAAGATTCAAACTTGGAAACGTTTCTAAGATGTTTTAAGCTGATGTTTTGCGGCTCCAGGCCATTTTTCTTTAGTGGGAGAGGGGGGAAAAAGGCTCTTTTGATAGTAAAGGTTGCCGAACCCTGGTCTACCCTGTGCAGGTGGTTCAATCAATCAAAATAAGGGGTGTCTTAGTCGACTCTTCGACAAGTGGATTCAGAAGATTCTGGTTCGACTATCGACTTGATCATGTGATCAAGATTGTACCATTCTGACTACATGGGGGGTGCCCACGGCTTCTGCTGAGCTGTTTTTTTTCATTTTCATTCAAAAACATCTTAATTTGTGTTAATAAATCATTAAAAATGACGTGTGTTTAACAAAAGACCTATCCGTACCACACATGAATAAAATACCCGCTTCAGTAGCACAATCCAAATGAGCTGAGGTGAGCACTAGCTTTGAAGGCTAGGAAGACCGTCGATGTCGACGGACTTATTGTGTCATAATGTCGACCACAAAAATCATCCAAATTGTATAGTATTTGGAAAAGGTGAAAGATGACTCCAGAAAGTGAAATGAAACTTGTGTCAGCAGCTTCTTACGTATCACGCCACAACACCCAACAGCGTACGTTGGGTCATGTTTTACGCCAACTTTTCCGCCAACAAGACAGTTACGCCAACTTCATTTTGTAAGAAAGTTTTGGCAAGTTGTTCTTTTTCAAGCCATGTTGTTCCTATTCTGTGTGCACTGTTTTAGCCTGTTTCTTTGAAGTGGAAAAAGTGGCAAATGAGATGTTTTTCAAATTTGTTGGGATTTTTTTCTTAAAAAGAAAACAATCAACTATTAATAATAATAATAACGCATTAGATTTTGTATAGCACTTTTCAAGCCACCCAAAGCGCTTCACAATGAAGTGAACCCATGATTCATTCACTCCTCACAGTCACACACTGTAGCCACAGCTGCCCTGTGTGTCCACAGTTGACTAAGCAGCAGTGGCTCAAGCGGTAGAGCAGGTTGTCCAGAAACCGGAAGGGTCGGTCCTCCACCCAGTCACTGTTGTTGTGCCCACTGCCGCTTAGTCAACTATGGACAAGATCTAACAAATCAGAATCCATCCATCCATCCATTTTCTATACCGCTTCTCCTCTTTAGGGTCGCGGGGGCATGTTGGAGCCTATCCCAGCTGATTTCAGACGACAGGCGGGGTACACCTTGGACTGGTCGCCAGCTAATCGCAGGGCACATATAGACAAACAACCATTCACACTCACATTCATACCTATGGACAATTTAGAGTCTCCAATGAACCTAACCTAACCAAATCAGAATCGACTATGAAAATCATTGGTCGAAGACAGCCCTATTAACTCTTCATAAACTTTATTCACACGCTCTGTTCGGGTTGCATCGTACAGCTACAATTTAGCTTTGCATTTCTCCTTTACACTCTCTCCCCACCTTCTTCCTCTACCTGTTGGTCCCATTAGCAGTGTCACAGTGCCCTCTACTGGTCAAGCATGTAGCAGCATAAATATTGAGTTACTACCAGGCAAAATACATGAAAATATAGACCAGTCAGCGTGCGTTCGTATCTCTGAAAGTTCGCAAGTTGGATGTTCGTAAGTTGGGGACGTGGTGTTCGTGTGTTTTTTGTTGTGTTGTTCATTTATATTGTTATATTGTTTACAAGCTCAATAAAAAAGTTATAATTCTTATCATTCTTATTAAAAGGCCGGAACCAGAATATGTGGGGCACCCTAGCAGGTTCATATGACATGATGTCATCGTCTAATTGTATAATTGTCGTGATGCAAAACCCAGTGTTTGAAGATGAATGGGTTTTTGTTTTTTGTCATAAGAAATGTGTGACATTATCTAAAGTTTTTAGACCTTATTTAACAACAGAACATGAAATTATTGACTTACCGCTTTCATTTCGTGCAGAGGTGTACGTATGAGCGTGCACCGTATAACACGCAAAATTAAAAAAACATTTCATGTTGTTGGCCTTGGTTGCTGTTACCCACATAAAATGGTAGTTTATAGTTGTTTTGTGTTTACTTACCTGTTATTTGTTGTGCTGTTTATTTTTTGGTTTGCACTGTAAGACTGTCAGTTTGTTTGATGACCGTCGGTCCGTTTATACTATGTGGTCAAGCCAGTTGGTGGCTATAGCTTGCAAATGGAAGAGCGCCTTATGCAGGTGCATGAAGTGCTTTTGACGATGCAGAGTTACGATGCCATCTACTGAACGGAGCAACGACAACCCATCCATTCATAATTATAATGTGAACTTCAGCGAGGGTGAGCACCTAGCTCAAAAAATCTATATAAAAGATAGAGCTAAATCCTTCTGTGGTGGTCCACAATTCATTGTGGTGAGCCACCACAAATAAATAAATATATGGGAGACACTGTACAGTAATCTCTCCTTTATTGCAGTTAATTGGTTCCAGACCTGACCGTAATAAGTGGATTTCTGTGAAAAAGGATTCCTTTATAAATGGAATATTTTCATAGAGCAAAAAAAAACCCAACCCCATTTTTACAGCCCTCTAGACATGAAATAACACCCCTATAGTCACCTTTACACTCCTATTACTCATCATAGGCATAATAAGAGAAAACAAGCCATTTTAAGACAGAAATAAGACTTGTGTGTTGCTGCAAATGTGATCTCGTGCTTGGGGAGCTGAGTAGGGGCCGGACAGGAAGTGATGTCGAGGGTTCATTGTTGAGTTTTAGCTTGGCGTGGGTTAAGGCTGCAGCAGTAACCCCTGTTAGGGGTATTGTGCCTGTTGTGAGATCATTCAAACCTGCAAAGCCTGTTGTTCCGATGGTTAAGTCTGGTGCTTGTGTGTCTCACCCAACATTATATTAACATTACTGACACCTAGTGACAAGAGTAGAATACTACATATCATCACAATGTGTTTGAACGTGTTTCTGAATGCCTTATTGTTGTATTTTAGTTCATTTAGCCATTGTTATGCTTGAAAATGCTTGTTTTAGGCAAAAGAATACATATGATGTTTTTTTTTTTTAAACAGCTCGTATTCAGCCACAAAACAGCACGATTTATTAATATATTTTTGAAAAACCGCGATAGAGTGAAGCTGCGAAAATCGAATCACGTCGTGGCGAGGGATTACTCTACTCTCATTTATTGACAAGCACTTGCATGTTTGTTAAATTGTAGTTTGTCATGGTGTGCAACTGTTGTACATGATTTTGAGAGGTATTTCTAATATTTGGGTTACATGAGGGGACCCACATTTGACCCACATCTGAAAATGAAATTGAAGGAAGGGTGGCCTTCCTCAGAAAGTGAGCCAGCTAACAGGTGCCAGATGAATGCTCTTCAAATAATGAATTCATGTGATCTTGGGGTTGTGCGTGGACCGTGAACAGTTGTGTTTATTGTCATTAGGACACCAAAGAAGTCCAATTGAAAATCTCTCTTTTTCTTGTGCTATGTAGTTACTTACATAACAGCAAATAATGCTTTTATAGACTGAATAGAAGTTACCGCTTATATAATACACAGCGCCAAATTACTTTAAAAAAAGTAATGAGATTACTCCTTCATAAATGTAGTTAGATACCAGGGAAAGTAATTATTGTGTTACTTTTTTAAAAAACCTTCAAATATCAAAAATAATTTGGATTTAGCTTTGTAGTGTCGTGTACTGTTGAGAGATATTTTATGAGATTAAGGCTTGGGTCTGAGCATGTGACCTGCTGTTCTCTACCATAACGCTGGGGGGCAGTGTTTTCTTGAGAGTGAGCAACCACAACGCTGGTCGACTAGCTACTGTGTTTAATTTCCTGTGTAGTAGAGTAGTGAACAATGCCGACTGAAGCGACATCCAGATTGTTGATATAGATACTGCCTAATAACACACCATGGTTCACTATTGGTGACGATAACGGCATTGCAACGTTCTCACAACACGGATAATAAACAGCGACAAAAACCATAAAGAAGACTAATGAATAGCGATTTCTGATACCGCTGATTTGCTTTCCAGTCCGATACTAAGTCAAATTCACGCTGGTATCGGCAATACAGATCTGGTATCGATACATTGTGCAAATACACCTAGTGTCAAAAAAATACTCTAAAAATGAGAACTAGATCAGAATTCACACATGGCTCCGTTTACAATTGGCCTTAGTGCCAACAGACTGAGACTGACTGGCTGTGCTTATGCCGCTGTGCTTATGCACTTATCCAGGCGGAAGAAAAAATAGATCTCGCCGACCGTGTGTTATTTCGACAAGATTGCTATAATTTAGGTACTTTCCACTGTGTTCCTCATGACCACCTATGGTCATGTGCTTTGGGTCGTGACCGAAAGAACAAGATTGCAGATACAAGCGGCTGAAATGAGTTTCCCCCGTAGGGTAGCTGGACTCACCCTGAGAGATAGGGCCAGGAGATTGGTCATCCGGGAGGAGCTCAGAGTAGAGCTGCTACTCCTTCACATCGATAGGAGCCTGTTGAGGTGGCTTGGGCATCTAGTCCGGATACCTCCCGTACGCCTCCTTGTTGAGGTGTTGCGGGCATGCCCAGCCGGGAGAAGGCCCCGGGGCAGACCTAGGACATGCTGGAGGCATTATGTCTCACAGCTGTCCTGGAAACCCCTTGGTGTCCTCCCGTTGGAACTGGAAGAGGTGGCCGGGGACTGGGACGTCTGGACCCTACTTAAACTGCTGCCCTCGCAACCCGGAAGTGGAAGAAGTGGATAAGTGGAAGAAAACGGATAGATGGATGGCACTGTGTTCCTGTTAATGATATAAGTTACCACAAATGACTGAAGTATCGATCTTTTGATTTGAGAATTGATTTATCAGTGTTCATATTTCAGTATCAATCCACACATCACTACTCATGACCCACTTATACATGCAAATGGCTTTTTTGTACATTGTGGTCTGATCTTTTTATTTGTAATGCTGTTTAGTGTCAATACACTGGAAGGCTATGAAATCCTCCTGAGCCCAGAGGTGACGTACGGTCCTCCCGGTCTGGACTTATCCTGCCCAGTGGCCATGACCATGGCTCACTGTGCCGAGGTGGACTCTGAGAATTGGAACATCCAGCTCAAGAGGAGGACCCAGGACAGTAAATGGGAGGTGAGAGGCACACAGCTATCAAGTAAAGTTCGATACTTTAGCTTTGCTTCGCTCTGACATGACTCTTCTTGATTGCCTGTTTCCACAATGTTTCTATTCTGTGTTTGGCAGTGAAAACTGTCCCAACACCTTAATGTTACCATTATTTCTTGTGGTACAAAGCCTGCTGCACCACAAGATTTACACACAAACATGTCGCATTTTAAAGTTCAGGATGCCTTACCCATAAAAGTGCCACATACACATTGCTCCGGTCCATAGAAAAATGCACTCACAAAGAAATTGATAAAACAGTCAAAATGTCTGAATACAGCAGGAACGTCTTTATCTTGACACAATGTTATTACACAACAGTAGATCTGTGAGAAATTGTGATTCAATTGATTCTTTTTTTTTTTTTTGGTCAGGATCTTTTAATTGTCTGCCTCTGGGTTTCCGCTTAAAAGATATCTAACTTGGTTTTATAGTTTTTTATTAGTACAATAATGTCCTTGTCCCTACATGCCCACATCAATGTGCAACTTAACTGAGAACCAAGCAAACTCTGCTGGAGAAAAAAAGAAATTAAGCAACAGCTGCTGATGTTTTCACACCTCTCGACCATTATGATATCTGTTCGGGTTTATCTCAGACAATGAAGCCCATCTGTTTTTGCAGCCTATGCAACTATGGTAACTAACTTCAGCAGCTGTAGGCACATTTCCCTAGTTTTGAGAATGCAGCAAGTTTACACAAACACCCACAGTCTTGTTTGTGGCACATTCTTAAAATCATGCCAAGGACATTACTTATAATTAGTGCTGTCAAACGATTAACATTTTTAATCAGATTAATCAGTCATTTAAACTGGAAGTGTGAAAGAAAACTCCTTCCTGCAGAATGTTTATAATACTTTCTGTCGGTCAACTGTTCCATCATTGTTTTTTTATATCCAAATTTCCCATCGGGAGGGCCAAGGTGCTGTCTGTCCATCCATCCACCCATCCATCTTCTTCCAATTGATCGATGTCCGGGGCGCAGAAGCCTAAGCAGAGAAGTCCGGATCTCTCTCCCCCTGACTGTTTTGTTCAGCTCCTCCTGGAGGATCCGGAGGTGTTTCCAGGCCAGTTGAGAGACATAGTCGCTCCAACGTGTCTAAGGTCTTCCTTGAGGCCTCCTGCCAGTACTGCCTTGAACACCTCACTAGGGAGGCGTCCAGGAGGCATCCTGAATAGATGCCCGAGCCACTTCATCTGGCTCTACTCAATGCAGAGGAGCAGAAGCTCTACTCTGAGTTTCTCTCGGATGACAGTGCTCCTCACCCTATCTCTAAGGGAGAGACCAACCAACCTACAGAGGAAACTAATTTCGGCAGCTTGTGTGCCATCTTGTCCTTTCGGTTACTACCCAAAGCTCATGACCATAGGTGAGGACAGAAATGTAGATTGATTGGTAAATTGAGAGCTTTGCCTTTCGGCTCAGCTCCCTCTTTACCACGACGGACCGATACAGAGTCGCATCAATGTGCGCCGCATCAATGTGCGTGTCGATCTCCTAACCCATCCTTCCCTCACTCTTGAACAAGACCCCAAGGTACTTGAACTCCTCCACTTGGGGCAGGATCTCATCTCCGACCTGGAGATGGCATTTCACTTTTTTCTGGTCGAGAACCATAGACTCAGACTCGGAGATGCTGATTCTCATGCCTGCCGCTTCACACTCGGCTACGAACCGATCCAGTGAGAGCTGAAGATCACGGGCCGATAAAGGCAGCAGGAGTCTATCACCCGCAAAAATTTGAGACCAAATCCTGCATCCACCAAACCGGACCCCTCTATGTCCCAGCTGCACCTAGGAATTCTGTCCATTAAAGTAATGAACAGAGTCAGTGACAAAGAGCCAACTTACTGCCGGCAATACGGACTGCCCCAATCAGGCAGTCCGATAAAATACTGTATACTCCTAGATTACCCCTAGATTACTGACGGAAATGTGTTGCCAGTGGTATTTCAGAGAGTTTGAGTGATTCTGCACTACAGATGGGTTAATTGCGTTAAAAATGTTAATCAGATTAATGATAATAATGGATTAATCCATTTTAACGTTTAAATTTTGACAGCCCTACGTATCTTAGCTTTGTACACACAAAGCACACAGATGTTAATCATCTGAAGCTTACCGTATTTTTGCGGCCATAAGGCACACCGTATTAAAAGGCGTAGTCTCAGTTACGGGTGCTATTTCTGTATTTAACACATACATAAGGTGCACCGTATTTTTGGGCGCAGGCAAGGTAAAACATACGCTAGCTTAAAACACGGTAGCATGCATGCACACTAAAACATACGCTAGCACGCATGCTAGCGTATGTTCGGTTGAGTTCGGTATTTAACAATGTACTCACGTTATTTTTTGATCAATCCTCATCCACAAATCCATTCATCATTCCTTGATCTTGAATTTTCTCACGGCTGCTCGATTCCCATGTCCCTCTGCGTAACTGATAGCTTGCAGTTTAAACTGTGCTTCATAAGTCTCTTTATAGGTGCCATTTTCGGGAGTCCTTAGCCAAACCTATATTGTTTTGCACAATGCACATACCAGCACTATATACTGTACGTACCTACTAGGGGAGTGCCTTTAGCGACTTCTTTCACGCCCACTCGTCCCCTCGTCCGCATATGCTTTGCTGTCCTCAGTGACGTCTGCTTTTCCTCTATATAAGCAGCATGTTGGCAGGAAATGCTTCCACTCAGTCAAGTGGAGCGCTCATCAAAGTCACACAACAACATTAACAGATTTCGGAACTAGGTGCACACATAATTTTGCAGAAATGTAAGACTTTTAAGTGTGCCTTATGGTCGTGAAAATACGGTAGGTCAGACAAGCAGTTCTTAGCAGGGTTAAACAGTTAATCCCTTCAATGGGCAGTCATTCCCCCAGTTACTGTATACCTATTGCACAATTGCTGAGCTATTGACCACAGGGAGCCAAAATATTGTTTCTATCCTCAAGCCCCTCAATTTTGAAATCCTTTCCACCTAAAATGACCCCACAGCATTAATAAGGGCTATAGAGCTTTCTGTCTATTGTCACAGCAACTCACACCCAAAGTAACTTTTCTTCTCAAAATCTGAAAGAACAACAACAACCTTTAACGCAGTGATCAGTTCATTGTAACCCTTACTTGGTCCCTTGGAGCCTCCAAAACTGAACATAATGCATTGCCATTAGTGATCAACCACCGATTTGTTCAAATTTCATTTCTCATCAAAAATCTTTTAACATTAAATTACATATACGCAAGTGTATAAAGAAGTTAACCACTGTATAATAAAACTAAGACAAATACGACTACTGCAGATGTGTCCTGGACATCAAGGCTTGTTTAATGTAAGTCAAATTTATGGATTGTGCTTTATAACATCATAGCACAGCAAAACTGTTACCTACTGTTTGTTTCCAGGTATTGCTGGAAGCAAGCCACTGTGTATCATCTTTATTCAGAAAGTACAGAGGATACAAGTCCTTGTAAGCCACGGGAGCACACTCAAATGCTCACTATGCAGTGCGGTGTGTATTCATGTTTATGTTCTGGGGAGTGACGTGCATTCAGATTAGGTCCACAAAGTCTGCCTCTTCTTCCTGTTTCTCAGCATTTCTCCATAATAGTCATTTTGATTTCATTTTAAACTCCAGTTTCACTTGACATACTGTATATTGTCATTTATATCATCGTAACTACGAATCATTATTCTTTAGTTAAAAATAGAGTGTACATTGGAACGTTGGTTAGCGTCATGAATCCATTGCAAAAGGTCCGACTCTAACCGAAACATATGCAGTGCTTCTCAAATAGTGAGAATCACCCCCCCTTGGGTGGCAGGGAGTACTTTCATTGTTAGTGCAGACCTGCCAACATGTACAAATTTATCATACTCAACATCCAATTTGACTCTTGAATACGCTTATACGCTTCACAGCTCTCCATTTTGTTGCATTTTGCTGGTTTCAGTTTGGAGTTCAGTCTGTATAGGACAGATAAATAAATAGATATTATCAGTTTCTCAATAGTATTTCAAATCGGGGGTATGCGAAAACATTTCTGTCTTGACAGAAAATAATGGAGAACCAAATCATTTTCCCCATAAAGCCAAAAATGCTAACACAAAATACAGTTTTATGGTTTTACAATTACAGTCGTCCCTCACTACATCGCGGTTCGAACATCGCTCCCTCACTCTGTCGCGGTTTCTCAAAATTATTTGCCGGAATTTCTGCATAGCGCACCAGTATTTCAGCCACACCCACGAAATGTAAAGAGAAAAAAAGATTTGTCCATACTTTATATAGGCAGCACCGATCTATAAGCAGGTGTTCATGTGGTAACATGGGATATTTAGTACACAGAAAGACATTACACTTTTTTTCACTTTAATTAAATAAATGATTTTTTTAAACAGTGCTGAACAGTGTGTATAACACACTGGTTGCACAGTAGCCTATCAGAAAAGTCATTTATTGCTGTCCTCCTCTTCTTGGGAACTACAACTACTAAAGTCGTCCTCTTCAAAAGTTGGAATAGAATAGCTACACAATTCTCTCAACACATGTCGTCAGTCTCTCTCCTTTTGTTGTCACTACTAGCATCAACCCCACTCTGGGGCAAATTAGCCCCCGAGCCTGTGCTGTCCTCCCCAGCACGCGGCAGTCCAACCCAGCCAAAACCCGCCGGCAACAGTGGACCTCCCGACATTGGTCCCCGCTGCCAAGATCCACCGGCAGACCCGAGCAAACGCCACCAGATGCCTTCAACCCAAAAGCCAAGCATCAGATGCACCTCTGCACGATGATTAGTAATGTATGGATCCAAACAGAAAGATGGATGCCTCCGAGACCATATCTTTAGGTTCTAAAATCGATTTTCAAATAAAAATATCGATACTTTCATACTTTACATACATTTGAGGCAATGTACAGTCAAACCTGTCTTAGCGGCCACCTGTATAGAACGGCCACCTGCCTATAGCAGCCACTGAAAAATCCCCCGCGGAAAATTTACGTGTTACAGACCTGTGTATAGCGGTCACCTGTCTAACGCGGCCAGCGGCCACCCATTTTGTATCCCAAGCAGAAGCTTCATGCACGAAAAAGTTTCATTTTTGAAGCAATGAAGCCGTCGTGTGTAGGCTGCACAATCATTCACAAGAGCCACACAAACTGTCAGTTGTTCGACATAAAAAAAGCCGTCTTCTTTGGAGCTTGTTGCAGACAGTGACACCGTTTATTTCCTGGTGTGAGACAATGTGCACTGGTCAATACTGTAATACCGCTCGTTGTGGGGAAGGAGAGACTCATGTCGCCGATGCACTTTAATCGCTTTATTAACAGCGGTTTATTAACCCACAGTAGTAGTTCTTTATAACTTTTATCCGCAGTCCCACAGTACCCTCTACTGGTCAACATTCAAAATAGCTGTCAACCTGTCTATAACGTCCACCTGCCTATAGCGGCCACTTTTGCCGTCTCCCTTTAGTGGCCGCTATAGACAGGTTTGACTGTATATCATTAACAGGAACACAATGGAATGTTATTCAACTATGGAGACCTTGTCTAAATGATATGCAGTTGTTTAAAATAGAAAAAGGGTTAAATTACTCTGATATCTTCTATTCTTTATTTTATGTGATATGCTATTGGAAATACATTACTTTTTTAAATTTACCCGACATGTGACGTGTATTTGCACAAACCATCAGTGTCAGATCAGTACTGCTGCCCTGAAAAAAAGAACTCGTAAGATTTACTTTAAAAAAAAACCTTTTGTAAGTTTTTGTACGCAAATCAACTAAGTAAAATTGAATGCTGCAATATCAAATAACACTTACTTGCCAGTATCAAGTACATTTGACTTACCGTAAAACATAACAGCTGTGAATATAACAATTAACTATTACTTAATCATATCCAAGTTTTATTTAGGTTTAAGTTATATTTATTTCAACAAATTAAGTAATGCCTACTTGTTCTTAGGGAGGAACATAATTTCACTCAAAATTGTAAGTACATTTTATTTCTGTATAGTATTTGCTGTTATTCAGTAATTTAGTAGATTTACATTTTCTTGTGCTTTACATTTTCATTTACTTTGTTTCCTCACTGAAATTAGGTAATCATTGCTTAAATTCCTTTGATAAATATTACCAAATAAATGTAACCAATACTCATTTATTGCATTTAATATATCCATCCATCCATTTTCTATACCGCTTCTGGAGGCTATCCCAGCTGACTTCGGGCGACAGGCGGGGTACACCCTGGACTGGTCGCCAGCCAATGGCAGGACACATATAGACAAACAACCATTCACACTCACATTCATACCTTATGGACAATTTAGAGTCACCAATTAACCTAACATGCATGTTTTTGGAATGTGGG
Organism: Dunckerocampus dactyliophorus; assembly: GCF_027744805.1. Lineage (NCBI taxonomy): Eukaryota > Metazoa > Chordata > Actinopteri > Syngnathiformes > Syngnathidae > Dunckerocampus > Dunckerocampus dactyliophorus. Next base: position 26,885,668 of record NC_072822.1, on the reverse strand, counting down.
AGGAAACCGGAGTACAGATGACAGATGACCACCACCAGTGTGTGACATTGGAGTGAATGAACGATGGGTTCTCAGTGTAAAGTGCTTTGGGTGTCTAGAAATCTAAATCCAGTCATTTATTGTTATTATTTGATTATATGACAAAATATAGTAATATTATTGTATGTATGCATGGTGTGGGGCCGCACAGTGGCTGAGTGGTTAGCATGTTGTGCCAAAACATGCACGTTAGGTGAACTGGCGACTCTAAATTCTCCATAGGTATGAACGTGAATGTGAATGGTTGTTTGTTTACATGTGCCCTGCGATTGGCTGGCGAGCAGTCCAGGGTGTACCCCGCCTCTCACCCAAAGTCAGCTGGGATAGGCTCCAGCACACTCCCGCGACCATAATGAGGATAAGCGGATGCATGGTGTGGGTAGGACAGAAGTGCTCATAGTAAAATACAGTAATTACATTTCAACAATAAGGTGATCTACGATCAACTTCCTTCCTGCTAATATTAATAATAAAAGGAATGATAATGTATTAAAATTGTCTTGAGAGACCAAATTAATCCCGCCTTATTTCTCTGTGGCCACAAGAAGGTAACACTGCTTCAGGAGTAAAATAAAGAATTATAGCGGCTAAAGGGCAGCAAGAGGCATGGCTGCTGTCAGTCAATAGGGAAGTGGTGAGAGGATTACAGTAAAGGGCATAAGGGGCCGTTTGACAACAGAAATATTGATTTCTGCATCAGGAAAGATCCGTCACAATGAATTTCGATGTCAGGTAATCAGGTGGAAAAACCTGAGGATTGTTTACGGGCGGGCAGCAATTCTCCATTTGGCTGCTATACAGTACAGCAACATGGAGCTCATGCAAGCAGTGCAACTCTTCTCAGATATTTTACTGTTCTGCTTAGCTTCCATTCATTAAAAAAAAAAAAAAAGATTTATGCAAAATTTGGTAGTCGGTAGCACAAGAGCCAAGGAAGATCCGGTTACATATTTTATGAGGATTAATGAGTTAATTGAATGAATAATATGCTGTCTTTAACCCCTGACCCTAGCGAGGACAAGCGGTACAGAAAGTGGATGGATGGATGCTGTGTTGGAATAAAGTCCCTGACGGTTAAATGGCATAACGTCTGTGCAGGCAGCCCCCACTTAGTGGTGATGTGAATGTGATAGTGACTGACTGTCTCAATATGTGCCCTGTGATTGACTGATGACCAGTGTGGGGTGTAGTCCGCGACCCTGTACAGGATAAGTAGATAAATAGAAAAAGAAAAACGTTGACCATGGAATACAGTGGCGGTCTGGGCTAGTCCACCAATGTTCCACCTGCTCAAGAGGAGTAGTACAGAGTAGTCAAGAGCATAGAAAATGTGTGTGTATGACCCTCTCAATATGGTTTTAAACATTATTAAAGCCCTCTAGACATAAAAAAACACCCCTATAGTTACGTTTACACTCGTATTATCCAATATAGTAGAAAGAATAAGAGAAAATAAGACATATAAGACAGAAATATGAGCAGGTATTTACTTTATAAAGAATGGCTTGAGGCAAGATTACCCTCAATATTTCATAGATGACAAAAAAGACATGGATAAAATAATTGCTCTATCTGCTTTGTACTACAGGTAGACATCCCAGTTCAGTGTTTGTTATTGCAGTGACAGCAGAGGAAGTCATTGATATTGATATCGTGAATAAGTGTAATCATCTGTGCTGGAAACAACATGGAAAATATACTGAATTCAACTGAATTTCCAGACAAAGTGAAAATAGCTAAAATCAGGCTTATTCAGAAGATTGGTGACACCACTTCACAAACTACGGACCACTCTGTTTTAATTCCACAATATTCCCAAATGATTGAAAACAGCCCAGCAGGAGTTATTGTGGCCCTCGCTGTTGTCTGTGTTCTCTGTCCTTCATCTACTTGTCCGTTCTTAAATCATGTACTGCCCAGCGACATAAAAAATCTATTATGACACAAGTGCAATAGGAGAAGCATACCAAACTCACCTATTGCATAGCAAATATGTCCTGGCACAAGAAAGCATGCATATACATACGCACTACCTGTATTGCACTCCTAAGCTGTCAAACAGTACAGGTAACAAAAAAACAATGGGTTACATTGTGATGTTCGTCCACTGGATAATGGACTCAGGTGTCAGGTGGCGGATTTGTGCCTGCAGATGAGTGGACAGCTTTGGGTGCAGGTGGAATGATGTTAAACGTTAATGGTTAGCATAAACTGCGTTGCATTGCAGATCCACAGCTTGTTGAAAAACATCACAATTGTGCTTAAAATGGAACATTCCTACATGGAACATGCAAATTAATAGCGGCAGCAGAACATTGCTCATGGTGTATTGTTGTTGTTATTATGCTACTGTAGTTGCGGGCGAGTGAGCATGTTGCGGTTTTGACTTTTGGATTCATCAAGCATGAGGCCGACTCTTCTGGTGGAAACACGTAAAAAAAAAAAAAGAAAGTGAAAGGTGAAATTAATTTTGACATTGTAAAAATGCTGAGTGGCTTCATGGCCGCTCCAACCTGCTAAAATGCCATGGGCATCATCAAGGATAAAGATGGTATCCTTGAAAACATGAAAGGATCTGCTCCTATGAAATGGACAGTGATAACTAAACTCTGTCATGGTCTCATTATTGAGATCTCCTCCTCCTAATAAGCTTGTCTCTCCGTCCTTTGCGATGCTTCTAAAACTCAACCTACATCACAGTCGTAGAACGGAAGAACTTACCTGTACCCTGCATACTGATTGCTAGTAATACTGCGTCTTGTCATTTTTATAAGGCAAAAAATAATGCTCCCCAGGCTACTGTATCTCTACTCACTGCACCTATTCAATTGTATAATCACACACATTATAGCATAACATTATCTATTGATGATGTGATTCTTGTGGATGAGACGTGGCGCTAGCCTCAAAATGGGCAATATGCAGTACAGTTTGTTTCAGGAATCCAAATCCAAATCCGAATCCAAATTTGTACCTCGTGATACCTTAGTTTGGTATTCATTTGCTTTGTGGGCAGGAAAACAAATCTTGTCATGTAATGTCGGAAGAGAAATGAGGAGGAAAGCTCGGTAGAAACAATTCCTTCTGTCCAGATTAATATAATGAAGTGCTTAGAATGCTGTTGTCTCATAAATAAAACACTCTGTGTTGCTCATACTAGACTATTTTGTGTTCTGCTTTTTAGAGAATGCGTTTCTGTTCTCAGGAGACTGGGTCACGCACTGTGTTGAATTCATTTTATAATTTACACTTATTATTTACCTACACTGTTGTTGTACAGTGGTGTACAAGAATACACTCCATAATTCATTCACGTTATCCATGCAGCTCTTGGCATGAATATTTGATGCTGTATGTGTTAACACAATTTCAGTTTAAGAGGTTTTATGAAAGCAAACAGACAAATTAAATTACTGTATGTTCTGTATGTGCTTTGTTTATGAAACATTGAGTGTAACAATGTTTGTATGACCAACTTAGAGTCACATGCCGTGGATCCCCGAACAGTCCAGATTCAGTATCCCCCTGCCAATTTGCAGCTTTTTGGTCAAAACATTTGTATTTGATTTATTATTTTATAATATTTTTTATAATTATTTTATACTATTTTATTTATTTGTATTTTTTTTCTCTGAAAATCAGCTGTTTTTCATTCACCTCATTCACCATAAGTCAGTAATAACGTATAGCTATGTGATAATACAGTAAAATGTACAGCATACATGTATCACTGTTAGAAAGGCGACAGCTTTTATATGTTTATGTCTTTATGCTTCACTGATAATGTTTTTCCGCGAAGCGTTGAGATTTCGCGCTTTGTTCTGCGGTCCTTGAACACCCCATAGTTTGCTAGGTTTGTTTGAGTCCGGAAACACTAGCTTTTCGTACGTTTCAGTAAATGAGGGATTACTGGCTAGCAAACTTAGCCTGTGTGCCTGGAAAGTGAAAGCCAAGTCTGTGTGAAAGTGAGAGTCAAGTTGGTGTTAGTGAGAACAATGCATCTATTGTGTGTCTCACAGTATTTTTCCACGAGTCATACCTTAAGTGCTGCGCAACTCTGACTGTGCTAGGTGAGTGTTTGTGTGTGTGTGTGTGTGTGTGTGTGTGCATATCAAGTACTCTTGTTTTGCCATTCGCTGGTAGCCCCCAAGAAAAGCAAGGATCTACTGTAGCTCATTATTCATTTTTTTTAAAACATCAGTGCTGTGGTGGCAGGTGTCTTTTACTTGTCAATTTTCCCACAATTGCCTCATAAACAGATATTATACAAGTTATAGTAATTTGTCATTCACTCATTTCCTTTCAAATAGCTTCATTTTAAAAAACAGTCAAAAGATTACAGGCAGATCTGGGTGGCTACCACGGTTCTCGGGTTCCCCACACACAACAAACACATGTTGGATTATTTGGATACTGTAAATTACCCATAGGTTCGCGTGTGAATGATTGTTGGTATGTGCCCTGTGCCAGTCCAGGGTGTCAGAAAGTCAGCTAGTACAAATTAACCCTAGAAATCTTACACAGTACGAACAGTGTTAACATTGATGTACATAACATTGATGTACAGTAGATCCATCCATCCATCCATTTTCTATACCGCTTCTCCTCATTAGGGTCACGGGGGTATGCTGGAGCCTATCCCAGCTGACTTCGGGCGACAGGCGGGGTACACCCTGGACTGGTCGCCAGCCAATGGCAGGGCACATATAGACAAACAACAATTCACACGCACATTCATACCTATGGACAATTTAGAGTCAACAATTAACCTAACATGCATGTTTTTGGAATGTTGGAGGAAAGATCCAAAGCCGAATATTCCTAACTTTGTTCTAATTCAGACACTTTTGTCAAAGGTTAAAATGTACAATTTGCTCTTGTGTTCTCGGTTCCAGGAGGTGATGTTGGTGGAGGATGAATCCACGTCGTGTTACTGCCTAATGGATGCAACAAGCTGCCACCTGCTGCTTGATCAGCCTGGTTCATACACCCTCGTGGGAGAGCCGCTCACACAGGCTGCCATCAAGAGACTGAAGCTGGCTGTGTTTGGGAACATGGAGGCCACTTCCATGAACTACAGCCTGCGGGTGTACTGCGTGGATGATACGCCACTTGCTTTTCAGGTGGGGAACAACACTGGAATGACAGATGAGTTGTTTCACACATCCATGATGTAGAGCTATACAGCTTAAAAGCAGTTACTCAGTTAGCTCGACGTGTAAGGTCAAGTGTTTTCTTGTCTCTCTTAAGGAAAACTGTACACATTATCTCAAGCCTCATTTTCAACACCCTTCTTTAAACTTTTTAAACGCTTGGCCGATTTGCTTGAAAGACATATCCGCAATAAATCTCTGCATCTACAAGGTCCTGGATGATGAATGATCTTGATATGAAAGCAAAGGAGATACTTTGATGCTTAATGTAGATGTCAATGTGTTACTGGGAAATGTGAAACTGCTGCTTCGTAGAGTTTTAGCAGTAGAGGAATGACTCTTTTATTGATGTAATGGCGTTAAGACAAAGACGTTTGCCGCATTAGTGTTTTTTTATGAAATAATTCATATGCATATGCTGGACTGCGACTGTTCTCTTGTATTTGACACACGGGAGGCGACGAACAACAACCGCAACTGGCGAAACCCATCACCAACGCGTAGCAAACCCTGCACACGGGAGGTGATGAGTGAGGGACGCTCTCAAATCCAGAGTGAATTCCCACGATTTTGATTGGCTGTAGATTTGGAGGTAATGTTGGGGTATCAAAGTAGTTGAGAGGAGAAAAAGCGTCCGATTTGAGTACTTTTGCTAGTACCGGATCTTGCCAGTATTGAAGATAAACGTACATAAATGTCCGTGTAAATTCATGTAAACTTACCTGGTATGTGTACTCTGTTTACCTGTGAGAGTGCTGGATAGCATCCTGTCCACTCATTGGTTGGTCAGTGAAACTCCCGCTGATTGGTCCTTGTCTGGGCGACTGCAATGAAAGGTTGGACATTTTTCAACTCCCTGGGGTTGCACTGCAAGCCAGGGTGTACACGATGGCGTGCACGAGCACAAAATTTAACATGCACGAATTTTGCATGTCGCTTGGCTGGACGGAGACCTGCAATAATCCCTCTGTCGCGCAGCTTCTATTGAAAATGAATGAACTCAATTTTTCACCATTCGTGGGTGGCCAAGGAACGCAACCCCCCATGATTGACGGGGATCTACTGTAATTGTATTTTTGTTTAATCAACTGAAGTTTATGCAATTACTATTAGTCTAGTCGATCCTTGGAACTTCGCCGGGCGATCGCGAGAATATTTCAAAAAAATATATTACATCAGTGGCCCCCCCTCATGGAGAGTGACCAACAGGCACGCCCGTATGCCTCGCCAGCCTCCAGGCACACAACCCGCAAGCTCCAGCCAGGAGCCCAATCCCCAAAACCCGGCTGAAGGTACCAGCACACGTACACCAGCTCGCCTCGCCCCGCAACAACAATAGAGAGTGACAGAGTGCAGCGATGTACCTGAGAACACAACAGTAGTTATTGCACGTTAATATGGCTGAAAATCTGCCTTTGGTACGTCAAAATGAAGGCTCAAATATAAGTCCATACACATGCACATCGATCCGCGGCCCGTGGCTCATTTGTCATTGCTTCACCCCAGAAACAAAACAAAATGTAAAAAACAGCAAAAATGTACAAAGTAGAGCAAAATTCCCAATGAGAAAAGGAACTGTTGACGCCAGCAATGAATACTAACACAACGCTTTGTATTTGTATCACTTTTTACATTTTTCTTTGTACAAAATTATATATATACAGTATACACACAGACACACACACACACACACACACAGACCGATAAGTTGATTGTGGCCAACCAACTGGACATCATGATCATGGATAAGCAGCAGAGGACAGCCATTGTGATGGATGTAGCCATCCCCAATGATGGCAATATCAGGAAAAAGGAACACGAGAAACTAGAGAAATACCAAGGGCTCAAGGAAGAGCTGGAGAGAGCCTGGACGGTGAACGCAACAGTGATGCCCGCGGTCATAGGAGTACTGGGGGCCGTGTCCCCCACACTGGAGAAGTGGCTCCAGCAGATACCTGGAGAAACATCAGACATCTCCGTCCAGAAGAGCACAGTCCTAGGAACAGCTAAGATACTGCGCAGGACCCTCAAGCTCCCAGGCCTCTGGTAGAGGACCCGAGCTTGAGATGAACAGCCACCCACCCTACCAGGGGAGATGGTAGATGGTAGGCGACGGGGTAGACCTTGAGCAGGCTCATGGCTATGTTCACGCGATATGTTGGGCTCAAAAAGGTTGGTGACCACTGCTGACTATATTGCAAGCAACAGTATGTGACAAAATGTGTTTTAATGTATGCATTTTATTTTTCTTTGCATGCGTGTTTAGTAAAACTACACCTTGTAAGAACTAAAGTAAGAAGTTTGAGAATTCTGAACTTTGCAGATGCTTTGCCAAGCTAAAAAATGATGGCCTGGATGGTGTACAGGGTGGCCCCCGGGTTTTTTTTAAGTTGAGGTGGTGGGCTGCATGGGAGGGAGGACTGCCGCCGCTGTGTCGTGCTGCTGCTGCATCTGCATCTGCAATTTTTTGGGGGGGGGACAAATAGCAATTTTTTACAACTTATTTATTTATTAACTTTGTTTATTTAAGTTCTTTCAACAACTAGCAGAACATGAACCAAGAACATTGCATGTTAATTTAATGGCAAAGTTGCTGAGAGCGCTGCCAACATTTAAATTGCACTTTATTTACTAAGCGCATCTCCACCCAGTGTGCTCATTTGTCATTAAATACAGGCGTCACGTTCGAATAGAACAAACAATATAAAATACCAAAATACTAAGAGGTGAAGCAAATATTCTTTGGTCAATTAGTCAACATCAGCTGGTGAGCTACTTGTTGGAGATCCCTGTGATGGCGTCACTGTCCAAAGCTGTACACACAACGTACAGCGTCGACACACAACAGAGCAAGATTATTAAGTGACACTTTAAAAAAGTAAGTTGTGATGGTGATCGTAGCTCGCCGTGGGACACAATCGGTCTAGCTAGATGCCTCCAGCCAGGCAATGTAAAGAAAAATGCCAGAAAGTGGAATGAGATTGAAACGTGAGCGATCACACACGCTAGCGTAGATAGGCTTAGCATGTGACAAACTGTCGTCAATTGACTACACATTTTACAGCTATTGTTCATTCTCACGATAATAAGAGACAAAGTGAAAGTCAACACAAGACATGTTGCGTATCTGGTTATACATGCGCAAGTGGCAGCAAGGTAGACGGTGCATGCTTATCAAAATAAAGCGGAGTGAAACATTTTTATGATATTTTAATTCGTTTTCAAACAAATTGTGGTCAATATGTGCATAAATAATAAGCTATATAGGTATCTATGTGGCATATATATCCATCCTTACAATATATTACTAAAATTGTTTTCAAGTTAAAAAAAAACCAACTAATTTTTATATTGTAGTGGTGCACCGCCACGATCGATCACCTGTAGCGAAAACCCTGATGTATCTTTGAAGCAAAATTTCAAGATAACAGCATTGTTGCATTCCTTTCTTCCGGAGACCGTATTCTAAAATCAAAATCCCCCAAAATGTCAAGCCTCATGTTTTAGTGGTCTCGGCTGAAGAAAAAAACATTTCTCATATGTTGTTTGTGTTGAATCAGGCTTACTGCAGAAGCAGAAAGCAGTGTGTGATTGCTGAAGCTTGGAAAACACAACAGAGATGTGGCGCTCAACAGACAAGAACCCAAGGGATGTGCACACGTCTGGCATCTGCTTGGAAGGAATAAACTAAATTCAGAATCCATTTTAAAGGCAGCTGCTGCTGATGGCTGTTACATGACAGAAAGGGGGTCTCGGGGAAGAGCGAGTCCCTTGGATGAGTTTCCTGTTTAGTCAATGCTCTCAAGGGAGCAGAGGGGACTTGATTTCCTAGATGCTCATTTATAGGATCTCAGTGCTTAAAAACCCTCCAGATTGCTGACAAGCACGATCAAAAAATAACTATCGATTAACATTTTGCCTGGCACTGATTAGAATACTGCGACCTTTGCCTCAATGTATTAAAACCAAATCAGTCAGGCTGGAAAAGAAAGCGTGTATTATTACTGCACAGGGGGAATGAACCTGCAAACAATCACACATACAAAGCACATGTGGCGGTCTCTGTTGCTCCGCACACACACATGTAGGTCCACATCCACGATATACACTATTTTATTATTTTGCATGTAAATTGTATAATTGATGAACCTTTAGTCCTTCTCTCACGAAACACAAGAAACAGAAATACAGTAACCTCTCGTTTATTACGTTTAATTGGTTCCCGACCTGCCTGTGATAAGTGAATTTCCGTGAAGTAGGATTCCTTATTTATATGTTTTTAAACATTATTAGAGCCCTGTAGAGTAAACATAACAAAATAATATGAGACAAAAATAAAACTCTTGCTTGTGTGCTTGCTACGACAGGGGTTCAGAGTTTCAGCTTGGCGTGGGTCACAGACACAACTGTTGCCCGTGTTAGGGATTGTTGTGCTTCCTGGGAGATCATTCGAACCTGCAATGAAGTCTGCTGTTCCGGTTATCAAGTCTGGTGCTTGTGTGTGTCACTGAATATTACAGTAACATTACTGACACCTAGTGACCAGTGTAGAAGACTGCATATCATCACAATGCCTTTGAATGCATCTTCTGATGTGTATTTTACTTAGTTTTGCTTGAGAATGCTAAATGTAGGCCAAAAATATGTATACTTAAACATGGATATTTTTTGGACTCATAACAGGCCGTATTCAGCAAGATTTAGTAATTCATATATTTTTGAAAAAGCATAATCAAGTGAAGTCGTCTGTATAAGTGCCCTGCGATTGGCTGGCGACCAGTCCAGGGTGCACCTCGCCTCTCGCCCAAAGTCAGCTGGGATAGGCTCCAGCACACCCCCCGCAACCCTAATGAGGACAAGCGCCATAGAAAATGGATGGATGGGTTCAGCTCCAGAACCCTCTCGCTTTAACTGCCATAGTGCACTAGCGACCCAAGCTAACAAGCTAAATACACAATCCAGGATTCCACCCTAAATATGCCTCACACACTTATTAAACGCATGTAAAACGTATAGCTACTCACCACTAGTGAAAGACAATGTAAGATGATCCACGAACGGATGGAATCTGAGTCACAGTGTAGCCGCTCACCGCACACAGTCGCAGCTCACAACTATGGTGCATTCAAGGACCGCCAAACAAAGTGTGAAATCTCAAAGCTTGATGAAAAAACATTATTGGTAAGGCATAAAGACATAAATGTAAAAACTGCGTGCTGTCTAACAGTGGCACATGTGTGCTGTGCATTTGATCTGTATTACCACATATTTACTGTATAAATGATGACCCACATGGAGTGAATGTGATGTGTGATATGAAATTGAATATTTTCAGAGAAAAACAAATCAAACAATTATTTTTTTAAACCAAAAATCTGTGAATTTGCGGGAGTGAATGGAGCACTGTTCATTCACAAATCCGGACATATAGTACGGTGCAGATGTGACACCTTATGTTCCAGGTTGCTTGTCACTTTTCTTCAATGTGTTTCATCCGACGTTCGTCATGAGTTGTATTTTTCACACCTACAGAGATGACAGCACGGAATGCGCCACGAGCGCACTCGTCAATCCAAACACATGCACACTCACACGGTTATCCCAACATGTTCATATCTGCGATCTATGCGATCACTTACACTTGTGTTTGCAATGACTGAGATGCTTGAGGATATTCAGGCCACTGGGACACACCACAGTGATGACAAACGATGCTGTGTCATCATCACAGGTTTAATTTCAGCCTTTCAGCGACATGAAATACGAGCTTCAATCTGCCGTGTTGAGGCTTTGTGTGATGCTAATGGAGAGTGCAATTTGGAGGATTTGTTAAGCGATTCAGTGTTAAATGATGAAAATTTGGATGAACAGGTGTTAGTGTGCAAAAAAAAGAATGGTGGCCCAATGTGCTTCTGGATTTTGTTTGTTTTTATTTGCTTTCCTCCTATGTTTTGATCATACACTCCCGTTTTTATTGGAAAACTACCATATTTGGCCCATCTTTACCAGCACGCTACCATTTTAATAGTTAATAAAAGCACTCTGGTTCATTCAGCAACACTTCGGGCAACATTTCTCAGAATTTCTGTTATTTTCCCAAATTTTTCCTTATTTTTCTGTAAAATGTTCCTCATTTTATAATGCAAACGTCTACAGGTATGCATTTAATTCCTTTGACCTCATTCGTTACCTGTTATGCAGGGACGGCCACACTTTTTCCACCGAGGGCCACATAAGGAAAAATGAAAGGATGCAAACTCTGATATTTTGTAAAAGGATACAATATGCTAAGAAGTTATATATATTTTTAAAAATTAAAAAATTGTGATAGAGGTGAAGACGCGTATTATTTGCGTGAACTTCAGCCTTTTCTTTTTCCCCATTTTTGCTGTTGTTTGCTTTTAATTTTTTCAACTGTTTCAACTTTCTTCATGTACATTTTCTTCTCATAATTATGACATTGTTGACATAATATTTTGACTTTATTCTCATAACATTATAACTTTTTCCGCAAAAATTACAACTTCATTTGTTGTTGTGTTTGTTTCTCATAATACTACGACTTTGAAAAAAAAAAAAAAATTCTTTAATATTTGAACTTGTTATTGTCGTAAAATTGCAACTTTTTTCTTTATATTTTTACTTTATTCTTTTAAAATTACTGCTGATTTTTCCATTTTGCTGTTAAATTATATTTTTAGAATGTGCCGCAGGCCAATAAACAAACAGCCGCGGGCCGCAAATGACCCCCATGCCACACTTTGGACAGGGCTGCTCTAACGCATCCCTCCCTCCTCTTTGCCCTCCAGGGAGTCGTGGCGGCAGAGAAGAGCAGAGGGGGTCAGCTCCTCGAAGAGCCAAAGATGTTGCCTTTCCGAGCAAACACCTTCAGCCTCCAGGTGTCCATCCAGGATGTTCCTCAGTTCCTGTGGAGCATCAAACCCTTTACCACGTGTCAGGTAATCGCGTGTGCAACCGAAAGGGTGTCATGACAAAACGTTGCGAATTAGCGTTGAGAAAAGTGCAAATCGGCACGATCCTGTTCGTGCCGTTAACAGCTACTTAGGTTGATCTGTGGTGCTCCTCCCAGGTTCATTCCTCAGTCAGAGTGAGAGCTCCGCTTCTTTTTTTTTTACTCACACCACATAATTTATTATTTAATGTTTTTCTTACATGAGTGCAAGTATGTTCCTTCATAAGATAAAACAGTTTTTGCTGTTAATACTCTTGAGTGGGTACTTGTCAGGTCTATTAAACTGCACATTCAGTCTTCAATCCAGCAGGTACATGTCTCAGTATGTCTAAATCTGATAAGTCACATTGACATTTTAGGGGAGTCTGACTTTAATACGCCTGGATCAGAACTTGCAACAATCAGTAATGCAATCAGTTCCAATACAGAAAAAAGTAGCTGTGTGACGGCCCAGCTGGGTTTTGGACCTCGGCGTAGACATAAGACTATAATTGGACAAAAGCAGTTAATTAGGAAGAAATACAAGTGTACTTATATAACACAATCTCTCGTTTATCGCGGTTAATTGGTTCTCGACTCGACCGTGAAGTAGGATTCCTTATTTATATCATACTTACATTTACTGTACTATTATTTATTATACTTGTACTAATATTTTCATAGTTAAAGCATATAAAACCGTTGCGTATGACATTGTAAATACATTTTTTTTTATTATTAGAGCTCTAGACATGAAATAACTCCCTTATAGTCACCTTTACACATGAATTGCCCAGTAGAGTTGACATAATAAGAGAAAATAAGACATAAATAAGCCTCATGCTCATGTGTGTTGCTGTAGATGTGTTCTGGTGGCACAGACAGGAAGTGACTTTGAGGGTTCAGAGTTGAGTTTTTGCTTGGCGTGGGTTGCGGCTGCAACAGTCTTAGGGATTATTATGGCTGTTATGAGATCGCTCGTGTGAGACCGTGTTGCCAACTTGGCGAGTTTGTCGCTAGATATGGTGACATTCCAACCCCCCTTGATGACATATTTTCTCAAAAGCGACTAGCGACAAATCTAGCGACTTTTTCTGACTTTCTAATATGCTGAAAGCACGTATTGTTCTGCTTTTTGTGTTCTCACTGAGCAGCGGCGGGTGGTGACGTGGAGCTCTACACATCAAAAGTGCAAATGAATTGCTATTACATACTGTATATTCAGCCCTGCGATTGGCTGACGACCAGTCCAGGGTGTACCTCGCCTGTCGCCCGAAGTCAGCTGGGATAGGCTCCAGCATGCCCCGCGACCCTAAAGAGGAGAAGCGGTATAGAAAATGGATGGATAGATGGATACTGTATATTCACCAGAAGGGTCTGCTACTCATAAACCACATCTGTCATGTTAATGTGACCCATAGAATAAACACAGCATAATCTGTTATTCACTGTTCAATTGTTTTACTCAATTTTATGTCTCTGCTAAGAGATTATACTTTTTTCCTACAGCATTTTACAGCCTCAAATGGAAATGTATGCCAATTAATTGGTGACGTCATCTCACGACTTCTAGCTACTTCTACGACAGCCAATAGCTCCTTTTCTTACTGCAAAGTTGGCAACAGTGACTGTGTGTTCCTAATATGCTCATACAGCACATAAACACATACTGAGACAAGGTGGTCTTCAACTCTCACATGAGTATACAACACCCGCTACTGGTAACAGTAGTAAATACAATAACAGACACATACAGCAGAGCACCAATGGGTCGCTCTAATACACCACAAGGACGCAGAAGACAATGCGTGTTCAGACGCTGTTAAAAAAAAATTTGCAAAATTGCACTTAAAAAAAGCCGCGAAACAGCGAAAAGGTGAAACGCGATGTAGCGAGAGAACACTAATATATTTTTGAAAAAACGTGATAAATACGGTAAATACATAGAAACATCCAAAATGCAGAAAACAAAGTACAACCCTCCCAAAAAAATAGGCAGAGCAGCAGAGAAAAAACTTGAAGCTAATAATAATAAACTTTGAGTGTCTAAAAGGGCAGCTACTGCAACGTATAAGGCTGGGAAGAAATGCAGACTAAGAACGGAGCAACAGGGTAGTCCAGGAAGATGCCGGACAAACAAAAGTCAACCAAAAGTCGTAACCAAAACCTACTGTCAACAAAGGGGGAAAAGGACTGAGTTTGTAAAACTAGAATCTGTTTCAGAAGCAGAAAGACAGCAGGAGATGTTTTGTTTCATTTTTAATATACATATATATATATATTAAATGTGTAAATTATTTGCAGAGCTTCTGAGTTGTATCCCAACATAAAAATACAGTGAAAGCTTTGTATTTCAAAGCCTGAGAGCCTCCGGAGAGTGAGAAAGCCTCACTTTGATGGAGCAGGTGTAGAATAATAGCTAATAGCAGAGCACTGTGGCATACTTCAAGTCAGCTTTTAGTGCTGAAAACGCATCCAAGTTTTTCCTCCACACCACCCCTCGCTGCCTCACCTTGATTATTTTCTGCTGCTGTGTGCAGCACGAAGCAGCCAAGATCAAAACCATGAGGGTCAGGTGTTCAGCAGGGACACGGGTCAACACTTTTAATACGGCCTCCTCTATAATCACTGACAGGTCACATATTAATATGCAGATTTGGCAGCGATAGATTCCAGGAGAGGTCAAAAACATTTCTGCAGATGTGCTGGTTCTCCAGAAATTAAACACTGATCAAGTCAGTCTTGCAGCAGTCATTAAAACTGAACCATATTATATATTAGAGGTGTGAACATTGAAAGTGCATGTCAATATAAAGCCTAGTCTACAATGAATCTGATTATTTTTCATTTCATTTGAATAGACGTTCATAGCAGACAATAGTTGGTTAAACTGAATATCGCGCTATATTTTCAGCGTTAGGGAAAGTACAGTGGAATGTCAGTTAGTGTACGCCCCGGTTAGCGTGTTTTTGGTTAACTTCGAAAATTAGCGGGAAAAATGTTGCCTCGTAGAAAATGGCACTTGTCTTGTTGTGATATTAATATACTGCGTGAGTATGTATGTTCTGGACTATGGAGTCTGAAGTATGTTCTTAATAGTATGTTCTTAATATATTTTCATCACAAAACAGCATCCTATTAGCTCGCTAATACATGGAAACAGGAACTGAAAGTCATCTATGTCGCCTGTCTATGATGTCATCAGCGGTTGACTCTGTAGTTCTTTGCTAACTAGCAGTTACGCTCAGTTACGTTCTCTGTTTTTCTTTTGATCACGGCTACTAAATGACCCAAAATGGAGCCAAAGAAAGTTGCACGTGCCAGCATTTTGATAAAGCAGGTGAGAAGTAGTTATAGTTAGTTCTAGATACTAGTTACTTTCGCCCAAGAATAATAATTCTGTTAATTAGTAACAGAATTACTGTACTCCTTCATAAATGTAATTAGTTTTCAGAGAAAGTACTGTTTTTATATATGTCGGGGGTCGGGGGGGAGTGTAGTATTTTCCCTCGTGTCAGAAACGACAACTCTCGTTACTTTACTTTCCTGTGTAGTAGTAGTGAACAATGGTGACGGAAGCGACCTCCAGATCCTGCTTTAAAGTGACCATAAATTGTCACAAACGTGTTTCAAAACGGCGACGTATCTTGAATGTAACACAGAGCTAGAGGATGGACACCACTTCAAAATCCGGACTCAACGGACTCAACACTGTGTTCTTCAAAGCATTGTCAGCGCATGAGTAACACACTTCACCATCCGTGGAAGCATGACGTAAAAAAACGGTTCCCAAAATGTATCGTTTAGAGCAGGGGTGTCAAACTCGTGCCATGGAGGGCCGAGACACTGCAGGTTTTTTCTCCAACCAGTTTCTCCAGCAGGTGATTTGATGATGAGCTCCTTCCCTCAAATTAGAGGAGGTGGTGATCATTAAAATCACCTGCTTTAGAGACCGGCTGCAAAGAAAACCTGCAGTGTCTCGGCCCTCCATGGCACGAGTTTGACACCCCTGGTTTAGAGAAAACAGATCAGTATAAATCTTGGCTGTATCATGGACACTACACGATAGTT
Organism: Dunckerocampus dactyliophorus; assembly: GCF_027744805.1. Classification (NCBI taxonomy): domain Eukaryota; kingdom Metazoa; phylum Chordata; class Actinopteri; order Syngnathiformes; family Syngnathidae; genus Dunckerocampus; species Dunckerocampus dactyliophorus. The sequence goes on along the minus strand of NC_072822.1, from coordinate 26,869,453 downwards.
TTGACTTTGAATCGTTGTCGCTTTCGTTATTGTCTGAATTTTGATGAGAAATAACACGCAGATACTCTGGAGTTCACATTGTGTGTTCAGGCAGACGTCAGCCCATTTGCATATAGTTTTCCACGAGTCAATTTTAGTTGCATTGTGTGTGGACTACGCTGGTTACGTCTGCCACGCGTACACATTTTATCGGAGTTTGGTCAAAGTACATGTTTTGGATGCAGCAAAATGCGTTTGGTGCACAATGAGGTGTTTGGAAATTACAGCAGCTGAAATGTAAGTTTACAGTATAATGCCTATCAACCTTTAGCAGATATATTCGCTCACAAAGGTAAATAGTGTACAATAAATAGTACAAGTCATTATATTATCTGAGTAATGACTGTATTATTGAAACCAGTGTTATCATCCTAGTGCTCTGATGTGCATGTGACAGAGGGTGCTGTTGAGGTTGGGAGTGGAGTCATTTTTTCGAGTGACTGCTGTGTCTTCACTCACTATATGATGCTCGCATCCCTCCACAGGAATTCTCCTTCCCCCAAGTGTGGTGCAGCAACCAGCAGCCCCTGCACTGTGCCTTCTCTCTGGAGAGATACAGCCCTGCAACCACCCAGCTCTCCTGCAAAATCAGCGTGAGCCAGGTCAAAGGGCACGATCAAATTCTGCAGGTTTACACAGCTGTTTGTGAGGTGAGCCGTTGAGAGGGGACGTTGACAGTGCAGTGAATGCCGCATCACAATATGCAGGGATCTACTTTACTTTCTGTAACCGTCCTGCACTGGGCCGGATCTGAGCATGCATTGTGTATTAATAGAGTGAGGATAACGCTGTATTCCAAGGGTGTCCAAACTGCGGCCCAGGGGCCATTTGCGGCGGGGAAAAAAGGGGTAATCTACCAAGAAAAAGTCATAATTTTATGAGAATAATGTTGTTATATTATGAGGAAAAATAACTTGATTTTAGTAGCAGGGAGTTGAGAGTTTTTCTAATTTATGGAAAATTAGGCTGCGGAAAAAGTTATGTTATGAGAATATAAATATTATGGAAACAGAATCCTAATTACGAGAAGACATTTTTTAAGAAGAAAGTTTAAATAGTTGGAAAATTAAAAAAAACAGCAGAGATAGAAAATAAAGTCAAAATATTAAGAGAAAAAAGTTTTAATTTTATGAGAATAAACTCATAATATTATGAGGAAAAATTATGTAATTTTAGTAACATAGTGTTGAAATATTAAAGAAAAAAATTCTTTTTCAAAAGACGGAATATGAGAAACAAAACAAAATGAAGTTGTAATTTCTGGAAAACTAGGTTGGGGAAAAAAAGTTATATTCAGGGAATAATGTCAAAATATTATGAGAATAAAGAATAAAGAAAAAATTACAAAGATTACTTATAAAGAAAGTTGAAAAATTTGGAAAATGTAAGGAAACAACACCAGCAAAAATTGGGAAAAAAAGAGCAAGGACAAAAGTTCATACTAATAATTATTTACACAAGTAACTGCAGTCTAGTAGTTCCCTGCATCTGCTAACATTTGTTTATCTGTAGAGACATTTGCAACGTTCACATTTACATACACCCTGGGAGCTGCCCAGAGTAAGAACAGTCTTCTGTCAGCAGCTGAGCAGCTCCACTGGAGCAGCTAGGAGTTGGAAATCCTTACTCAAGAGCAGCTTGACAGCGGCTGTTTAGGCAGAGGAGAGTGATACCCATTGTTTGCTCACAAGTGCTTTTTCACATCCAGTCACTCGCATGCTTATCCTGCCCTGAGGCCGTCTGCACTACTAAACTTTCATCATCCCAGATGGACCATTACTTTGTCAGACGTGACGACAAAACAACACGTTTTATTACACCCACAGCGTCAACACAGCAGTGTTGGAGCTTGATAGGAAACTCCACCTTATGGCCAATATCCAAAATGATTGTGTTACGTTTTTGAAAAACCTTCAAATATGTAAAATAATTTGTATTTAGCTTTGTAGTGGCAGCCTTTTCGTACTTTTCCTGAGGGTGAGCAATCACAACTCTCACTGACTCACTATTTAGCTTCCTGTGTCGTAGTAGTGGACACTGAAGCTCACTGAACTGAACTGGAGTGACATCCAGATTGCTGATATTGATATCAGTGCATAATAACACACAACGTTTCCCTGTCAGTAATGGTAATAGTAATTAATTAGTTATTATTACACCTGTAGATCCAGTGTAATACCTTTGTTCTTACCTTTTATTTATATCTGAAGTACATGCAGCCTTTGATTCTCCAGGAAAAGTTTTGATACTTTGTTGCAAAGGTCTGATCACTTCCTGGTGAGTTTGGGTATACAATGCTCCACCTTGGCAGTGAAATACATGCATTAATTCAGCAGAACTTAAAATATATTGACTGCATTGGTTTTTATGCCAGCTAGTGTTAGCAGAAAGAAAAAAAAAAAAACGCTTCCTCTGTGGAAGGACAGCAGTGACGGCACATTCCAGCTCACGCATGCCTGACCCCTTCAGGATGTAGCGGTACTGCAAGTGCCTCCTGTATGACATATGTCTTTATTGTCTGATTTGTAAGAATAATGATGTCACACTTACTTTAAAGACATTACACAGGCTGTAGAAAGTCATGGTGTGTAATAAATGTTTCTGCAACATTATATTATTGGCGACATGTTGACATACAGAAACTGGAAGGCGCCATGAGCCAACTCAGACGGTAGGCGGGGCTTGTGCACTAAGTCGAGAAGCCATCGATCCTCGATCTGACTCTTTGGTGATAAGAGTCCAGCGCTGTAACCAAATATATTGCTCTTATTTGTTTAAAACAATTAGAAAACCTTCAACGTTGTGCGATCGTTGGCTGTTTCTCCGATAGCATTGTGCTTCAAAGAACCAGGAAGAAAGGCTGAAGAGAAGCAATAGTCTTTACACTGGAAAACAGTAAACACCAACCCAGTGGAGTTGTGGGCGGGGTATCACACTTGCTTTACTAACAAATGAATACACACTTCTGTTCCCCCAGACTCAAAAGGAGTTGGTTCCAATTTTCATGCAGACAGACTGCACCATCACATCCCAGACAGGACCCAAGGCCTTCAAAGTCCCATCATCCATCCGCCAGAGGATTTGTGCCACCTTTGACACTGCCAATGCCAAGGGCAAGGACTGGCAACTATTAGCCCATAAACTCCACTTGGATCGGTGAGCCACCTGCCTCTCTTTGCATATGATGTGCACCCTGTCTAGGTGTAATAACCCTGTGCACTTTCTGCTCTGCTGTCCTCTGCTGTAGAGTATATACATACTTGACAGACGTGAACATTAGGCACAGCTGCACAATCTCACATATACAATATAATTATACAATATCATTTTTTGTTTTGAAGATGATCACTCAATTCAGCTGGATTTTTGTTGCAGGATCTTGGCTTTTGGTGGCTATAAACTCCTGTTAAACGTACGGTTCATGGCGGTCTGCTATCTTGGGTCCCTTAGGAATTCCAAATCATCTAGATAAGATTTTCTCTCCACACTGGGTGGTGGCTTTGAGGTCTGATGTGACCAATGGCTGCAGCCTTTGAAGTTGCTTGTTTATTTCTCTTGGAGAGTGCCAGTGAGTTGTAGTGAAACACTGACCCCTACTGGACCATCTGTACATGGCATGCAAATACATTCGCTTGGCAACGAGTGCGTTTTACAGTTAAATCTCAGCCAGGCATCATTTTCTCCCCTGTAATCGCTCATTGTTTTAGACGCAAGTGTAATTGTGATTAAATTTTTAATTGTCAAGGGTACAAGTGTAAACCAGAGGATGACAGTGAGGATAATATAATAATAATATAATTGAATCTCCTGCTGCTGTTGTAAATTTACCTCCTGGACATGAACAGTCCAAAAAGATAATAATAAAATATATATTTTTGATACATTTATTTAAAATAAAATAATATTTTTTGAGTGCCAAAATATATGCAAAAAATGCAGAAAAAAATTATTGCAACGATTATAAATGAATTTGTATTTTATGGAGTGAAGTAAGTATTTCATTCCCTACCAACGAGCAAGAATTCTTACCCCCACAGTCTGTTTCAAATAATAATAATGATAATAATGAATCAAATGTATACAGTACAGCGCTTATTGGACGCTTTTCAAAGAATATAAATAACTAAATTGTAGGGGTGCAACGATACAGAAAATTTACAGTTCAGTTTGACTCGATACTTCTGTGTCCTGGTGCTATATTTTTTTTGATACAAAACAGAAATTGTCCTGCCTTTTTTAAACCTATATTTTACTGAAATTACCAACATTTGTTTCACCTAAAAAGTACGGCTTTTAAATGAAATGTATCTGGTGCAGCCTCATTTTCTGCTGTGCATGATTAAAAGTTAGAACCATACTGTATAAAATAAAAACAGCACCGTGTAAAAATAAGAATAAATAAAATAAATAATGAATTTAAAAAATCACAATTATGCATAATTAATTAATACTTACGTTCATAGATTCAGTAGTATTTCAGTCAAACTATGTGGCGTTCATTATTTTCATACTTCATGAACACATCCAGTTTGCTATTAAACATTACAATTATAAAACAAACAAAAACAAGTATCCAAGTAAAGATACAAAACACATGAAAAACTTAAGCCATAAGAATATTTTCCAATTTATCATTCAATAATACCAACAATAACAAGTAAGTGCAGAAAAACGCATTTCCGTAATGGAGTTAAGAGTGTGCACAGCGCGATTAACTTTTTTAAAGGTTTTGCACGAAATTAGCCCCTTCAAATGCAACGAGGACTTGTATTGGATGTAGATGCATCTTACCGCTGACTTATTTTATGCAGTATTTGGATAATAAAGATGAAAACTGCAGTTTTGCATGCCGCTTGAGACACCGTCTGCCGCCAGCCACAACAGAAGCCGCTGGTTGCTTCTGCCTGCGAGGATTTCATCTGTGCTGCGAGGAGCAACAGCAAATCAAGAGGGGACTTTGACGTCAGCTGTCTGATGTCATGTGACGTTTGTGACTTGGGTTACGGTATTGTTCATAGTGGTATCAACCCGAGACCACTGTGTTGAATGGAATTCCAGAGGGTAGGGACTGCAATAGCGAAGCCTATACGACACACTACTACTACTGCTATTACAAGTACTCTACTTGTACTCTCCCTTTAGGATTGTATCTTTCCTGGGGTGTTTTGTGTATAAAAGACACCTGTCACAGAAGGAGTCTGTTCCATTCAAACCTCTTCACCACAATGGGCAAGACCATCAGCAACATGCTTGAGATACACATAATGAGATCCTCCTGTCCTCAGTCAGAACATTGAAGATGGATCGTGGATGGGTTTTTCCATCATGATGCTGACCCAAAATATACAGCCAAGGCAACAGATGAGTAGGGTTGGGTATGGTTTACATACACTGTATTATCCAGTGTCAAATCGGTACTTTTGAAACAGTGCCGGTGTTTGAACGGTGCTCAAACAATACTTAAAAGAAGAAAAACATACAAATTTTGACCAAAAGCAAGCATGTTCCCCAGGCGCTTGATGTTCCTTAAGATGGACTAAATGAAGACATTATACTGTACTTAAGCAGATGGTTCTCAGATGTATTTGTATGCTGTTCTATCTACCGGGTATGGCCAAAAAAATGTAATTTGCCACTGTCTGATGTAAATATTTACACATAGGCAGACAGAATTGTTAAACAGCAGTATGGGACAGACCCTTTACATCGGCACCGATGCCTATGGTACAGAGTTTTGGTACCCATCCCCACAAAGGAATGGTTCAAGAAGAATCGCAATAATCCCATTGAAATCTGTGGCGGGAGCCGAAACTCCAAGCGACCTTCAGGATTTGGAGAGTATCTATGAAGAGGATTGAACCAAAATCCTTCCTGAGATGTGTGCAACCCTGGGGACCAACTACAAAAACATCTGACCTTTGTGCGTGCCAACAAGCATTTCTCTTCCATGTACAAAGTCACATTTTGCTTGGTGGTGTTTGTTTTCTGTAAGGCAGTAAACTCACAAAATCAACAAGGGATCTAATAATTATGTCCCCCACGGTATAGAAATTTAGGGTGCTGTTTGTAATGAGCTGACGTGTAATTAGTTCACCAAATGGAATTACAAAAAGGATCTTAGAACCCTTAGTCAACACCTTGTACTAATTCAAATTAAAACAAATTAAAAGATGCTCTCAAATACTTAGATATGTATTTATCTATGCTGGAAAATTGATTACCATCTAAGTCTCAACATGTTTAATCCTTTCTCAACACGTTTAATCACTGTAATTATGCCACTTGCAGCATTTACAGGCTGCATGTTATGCAATTCTCCCTCTGTGTTTGTATTCTGGGATTCTGACAGATAGGATAGATAAGATTTGCACGACTAATATATACTAATATATACTCATATACTAATATATATATATATATACTAATATATATACACTGTTCAAAAAAATTTGAGCAACACTTCAAAAACACATCAGATCTAAACTGGGGGGAAAATGATCTTGAATATCTTTCCTGATAATAAGTAAATAAAAATGCCGCACGGTGGTCTAGTGGTTAGCACGCTGGCCAACACAGTAACAACTTGGAGATCGGGAAGACCTGGGTTTGATTCTCCCTTGGGCATATCTGTGTGGAGTTTGCATGTTCTCCCCGTGTGCGCGTGGGTTTTCTCCGGGCACTCCGGCTTTCTCCCACATTCCAAAAAACATGCATGTTAGGTTAAGTTGAAGGACCTTCTACGGCCCTGTCCAGCTCTCCTGGAGTAACTACCTGTCTCATGGAATCTCCTCCATGCACCCAAGTACCGCAGTGATGCCCTGGTCCAGATCTGGGAGGAGATCCCCCAGGACATCATCCGTAGTCTCATTAGGAGCATGCACCGACGTTGTCAGGCATGCGTACAAGCACGTGGGGGCCACACAAACTACTGAGAATCATTTTGAGTTGCTACAATGACATTTTAGCAAAATGGACCAGTGTGCTGCATCATTTTTTCACTTTCATTTTTGGGGTGTCTTTGATTTCCCCCCTCTATAGGGTGATCATTTTCATTTCTATCAAATTATGTGGCATCATTTTGTTACTAATACATCACCCACTTATTATCAGGAAAGGTATTCAAGATCATTTTTCCCCCAGTTTAGATCTGATGTGTTTTTGAAGTGTTCCTCTAATTTTTTTTAGCAGTATATATGTATATATATATACTATATATACATACAGTATATATTAGTATATACACACACACACATACACACAAATATGTTTCACTGTAATTCCCGGTGAAATTAAAAACTTTGAACCCTGCGACTTATACAGTGGTGCGGCTAATTTGTGCCTAAGTTCTAACTGTTTAAATACTGTGTCACTTGTGAGTCAGTGAGGAAACGCTAGGTCGTTCTTTGGCAGGAGCCAATCACTAGCTATTGGTGTACTTACAACGAGCTTGTCAACCCATTGGAAATCGCAGGAGGTCATTATATATACAGTATAACAAACAGTCTGACTTATAAAGAGCACTAAACTCATCACACAGCAACTTAACACTCAAAAGGTATACCTGACAAATACACAAACATGTACCAATATGAGTTTAAAATAAAAAAAAAACTCTTTTAAAGTATTCCCATAATGCATTTCGTATGAGCAACACATTCATTGGTGTCTGCAGGGGCGCTGCAATGAGCTCAGCCTCCCTCTGGGCTCTGCTCAAAATATTCATTTTCTGTCAGGCATTCACACTGTCATGCCCTCCTGATGGCTAAAGCTCAGAGGCTTTCTGTTTTTGAACGTGGTCGGACTGTTGACAGGGAGCATCAAACATGGGACATTGAAAGGTGGAAAAAGGTTTTATTCTCTGATGAGAAAAATGTAACCTTCACGGTCCAGATGGCTTCCAACGTTACTGGCATGACAAGGAGATCCCACCTGAGATGTTTTCTACACAATGGGGGGGGAACCCCAGGGTCACACAGGGGCATGCTGGAGCCTATCCCAGCTGACTTTGGGCGATGGTGGTGTACACCCTGGACTGGTCGCCAGCCAATCGCAGGGCACATATAGACAAACAACCATTCACACTCACATTCATACCTATGGACCATTTAGAGTCGCCAATTAACCTAACATGCATGTTTTCGGAAACCGGAGTGCCAGGAGAAAACCCACGCACGCACGGTGAGAACATGCAAACCTAGGTCTTCCTGATCTCCTAACCACTAGACCACCGTGCGGCCGTATATAAATATAAATATAAATTTATATATACATATATATATATATATATATATATATATATATAAATATATATATATATATATATATGTGTGTGTGTGTATATATATATATATATATATATATATATATATATATATATATATATATATATATATATATATATATATATACGTATATATATATATATATATATATATATATATATATACATATATATATGTGCGTGTACATTGTCAAAAAAATATTTAATAGTGATTAATCACATTTTGTTCATAGTTCATATATATATATACACATATATATATATATATATATATATATATACGTATATATATATATATATATACACATATATATATGTGCGTGTACATTGTCAAAAAAATATTTAATAGTGATTAATCACATTTTGTTCATAGTTAACTTGTAATTAGTCACAGATAGATGATGCTTTTTATCTATAATAAGTGGACCTAATAAAAGATCATTTTAAAGTTTTTAATACACCTCTTAAAAGAGACTGGATAATGTGTTGGCTGTGTGCAAATTGTTGTTTATTAAACATTCTGGTTTTTTAAAGAGCTCAATACAAAAGGGACCTCATTGTAGACATTGCTAAGGTTAACTGTCCATCACTCAAATATCAATATAATTGACTAACATTACAAATAAAGGTTTGCAAAAACACTCACCAACTAACTGAAATGAAAACAGGGTGTTAGAAAACTAAATATTGACAACTTAAGAAAAATAGAGTGCTCAAGAACAGTCAGTAGTTCACAGAACTACTAGCACCCATATACTGTGGTGCAGTCAGGCTATAGCTTATACTTCACTTCCAAACACTCTTACACACACATAAACACTCTTTTCTTTGTCTGGCCATTTCAACAACATGGAAGTATGACAGCGTGGGTCTTTCAACATGCAACTTTTATTAATCTTTGACAAACACGGCAGTTCAAGCACAAACGCTAATAAATGGCTAATAAATAATAATAATAACTAATAACTAACTCTAATAAATTCCTTCACAAGCCTTTACTATCTTCTCATTGAGCGTTGTGTGTGTGCTCTCTGACTTGCGCCTTCGTCACACTGACACAAGCCCCAAAAAAGCAGTCCCCAGCTATGCCTGCTGGTAACTAGCAGCTCGTAACCCAAATTTGATCAATTCAAAGCAAAAAATCAGCCGAGAAATGACCAGCATCTAAAAATCACTCGTTAGTTGGGGCACTCGTATGCCAAGGTACCACTGTATAAATGGCAATAAAAAATACCTGCAGTGCTGCAGTACCTTCTCTCTTCTCTCTGGCATTTGAGACTCGACGTAGTCCATGACAACTCATCTCACAGCGACAGTAGATACAAGTAACTTTGGTCTTGTGGAGAGAGTCAACTGCCAGGTCTTTGAAGCGAAACGCACCATTGAAAATACCCTTTTCTTTTTCCATTTCTGCTCAATATTTGTTCCCGCTTGTGGCTCCACGTCAACTGCCACACCGCTGCGTTTCCTCAAACTCCGGTGTGGGCCGAGGGTCAAACAGGATGTGCGCACGTTAATCACAGGTCAAAAAATTTGTGCCGTTAAAGGAAATTCCTGCGTTAACTGCAGCCCTAATATTACGACTTCCGCTTGAGTGGATGCTGCCGTGACTTGCTGCTGCTTTTAAATGTTTTTAAAATTATTTTGTGTTTTTGTGGGCTTCTGGCCCAATGGGATTGTGTAGCTGCTCTCATATGTGTATTGTTACACTCACCTATCCCTGGATCAGTGGCAATTCAGTGATCACTCCGATGTCTGTTTGTGTGTGTGGACTTAGCACTTGTTAGCACTTGCTATCCTGCTCTGGTGGTGCTGAGTCCCCTGCTCTATTCATCAACTTAGCCGTTGTGCAGATTGCGATTTGGGTAGCAAACGTTACATCTGGACGCTCCTGGTCATGTTCAGCCATCATCCTGTGGCCGGTCTACACCGGTACACTGCCGCTGACTTTCTCCGGCTTCCCCGCACCAGCGTTGCACCACCACCCGGACATTGTTTGCCAACAACTCCACAGCAATACAATCTTTCTGGTCCACCTCCCACAGCCATTGCAGAAACACCAACCAGACTGCAGATGGCAATGCATTATCCAGCCTAATTAGGTCGGCTACTGCTCCTGTCAAACACGACAACACCGCTGTCAGCTTTGGTCTGCTCAACATATGCTGACTCACAAGCAAGGGTCATTTCATCCAGGATCTCCTTTCTCACCATAAGCGTGACTTCCTCTGTCTGACTGAAAGCTTTTCACAGCTCAATAAATCCACTCCACTGGGCTTTGTTTACATCTGCCGTCCCCGTGGCAACGGCTGGGGAGTAGGTCTGGCGGTAAATTAGTAGTGGAAAGTCCTGCCAGTATCAGTGCCAGATTTCAACTCATTTGAATGTAGTGTTCATGCTGCCTGGTTCCACTCCCACTATTGTAGTTACAGTTTATCGCCCCCCAAAGTCACACACTAACTTTTCAACTGATTTATCCACTTTACTCACCCATAGATGTACTCTCTCACCTCAAGTCATATTGTTGGGTGACCTATTTTTGAGGCGATTAACAAGAACGGCGCAGCTACTCATTAGTGAGTTCTTTTTTGAAAGATTTCTATTTTATGGGGGGGCGTGGGTTTTTCAAGCTATGGTCTTAAACCTTTGATCAGCTGATGAACAGCCTATTTTAGTCTCATGGTTGTTTGAAATAAATTGCTTACTCAAATGTTTTTTTGTCTCACTACCATTTCTTTTTGCATTTTGAAGCTCCATTTAGAACCTCCTTAAGATCCAACAGTGCAAAATGTCAATTCTTGCAGTTTTTCAACTGGTCTTAAAATTTCGATCAGAAGTCTAAATTAGTCTACATACTGTATATTAACTTAGTAAGTTCTATCAGAAGAGAAAGTCTGATCAAGTTTGTTCTTAGAGCAGGTATAGCAGCTGGTGCCAATCCTCCTTTAACCTATAGACTGTACAAGTTACCTACAAGAATAAGTGTAGTTTCTGTACTCGTGAGTAATATGTTTTCTGGATTCTCTGATCCTGTAAATGAACTCATATACCGTAAGTCACTGACTGACTGACACTAGTAATCAGTTTTCCAACTCCCAATGTCCATTATTCTATTTCATGCATTCCTCTTTCTGTCCGCCTCAACAGAAACCTGGGTTATTTTGCAAAGCAACCGAGTCCATCAGCCGTCATACTGAGCCTGTGGGAAGCTCGCCACCAGAACACTGCTGACCTTGACTCTCTTGCTAGTGCCCTCGAGGAAATTGGCAAGATCCATTCCAAAAGTTCCCCCAAGGACCAGGATGAGCATGAGACTGACTTGAATCAAATACAGAAAGGCAGCCTGACAGGAACATGCACATTTCCAAATCATAAGGCGGAGGAGTCTGCATCTCAATATCCAGGCTGAGGGAGAACCATGAAGATGTCTGTGTAGTCTCGAATTATTATGGTTTGGTTCAAGGTCAACACAATGATCAATCTCAACAGGCGGAGGTGTGTTTTCCTCAAATTTAACTTCTTCTTCACTTTGTTTTTCAAATTACATAATTTGTCTAGCAGTTTCTGAATTGGTGTGAAAAGAAAAGGGGAATGGACTCTGCCCCCAAGATATATTTGAAATGAAAGATACTTGTTTTGGTTACATACACAAAAAAAAAATTACTACAGTAATCCCTCACTATTTTGCACTTCTATTTTTGCAAGGTCATTTAATCACGGTTTTTCCAAAATACATATTAATTAGTAAATCATGCTGTTTCGTGGATGAATACGGCTCATTATTAGTCCGAAAATATGCATATTAAAGCAAATTGGACCTATTTGTTGCGTAAAATAAGCATGTTCATGCATAAAAGATGTTGTGATAGTATGTAGTATTCTACACTGGTCACCAGGTGTCAGTAATATTACTGTAACATCCGGTGACACGAGTGCTAGGCTTGATCACCAGAACAACAGGCTTTCATTGCAGGTTTGAATTATCTCACAACAGGCACAATCATCCCGAGGGGGCAGTTGCAGCCCATAACTCATGCCAAGCTAAATCTCAACTCCGAACCCCCGACATCACTTCTGGTCCACCCACAACACACATTTACAGCAATACACACAAGCACAAATCTTATTTACAGTATGCCTTAGATTACTTATTTTCTCATATTATGTCTACTATATTGGGTAGTATGAGTGTAAAGATGAGTATTGGGGTGTTATTTCATGTTTAGAGGGTGTTTTCTAGCCTCTAACAATGAACATATTCCATTTATGAAGAAGGAAAGTCACTTATCACGGTCGGTTCTGGAACGAATTAACCACGATAAACGAGGGATTACTGTATATGAATTTCTTAAAATTCCCTAAAGGTCTAGTTTTATTATAAACAGAAGACATGCTGTATGTGGTATGACTGATAGACATACATCATTTATATCATCTGTTCTGCAGCAGTCATGGTCGGAGCGACTGTCTGGTGGAGTGAGATTTCAAACCATGTCAACGCAGATAACAGGTTCCTCCACCAACGAGATAGCAGACATGGCAGAAGGTGTAAAGCTTAATTTCCCTCGTGCCGTAGGGAGTGCATCACTGCCTCCGTCAATCAATTACACCATTAAGAGCTGTCACATTGACAGCATCAGCACTCCAAATGAAATTCCATTCATCTCAATTTTACTGGGCGAGAGGTAAAACCTGGACTAAAAATATATACATACTATCAAAACTTCACAGAAGTATCCAATGTTAGTGTTTATTTCACTCTTACTATTATTTTGAATGCCATTGTAATGCATTTAATTGAATTATTGCATTGAATCAATTGCAACTGTACTATTCATATTCATCAGTTCTAGGATACAGTCGAGCTTCATCAGTTCATGCTCAAATACTAGATAAGACAGCTCTTAAAGGTTGGGAATGAGGTCCTGCCCCAGATGGAGGAGTTCAAGTATCTCGGGATCTTGTTCACAAGCGAGGGAAGGTTGGAGCGTGAGGTCAACAGGCGGCTAGGCTGTACCGCACAGTCGTAGAGAAGAGAGCTGAGCCGGAAGGGAAAGCTCTCAATTTACCGGTCAATCTATGTCTCCACCCTCACCTATCGTCATGAGCTTTGGGTCGTGACCAAAAGAACGAGATCACGGATACAAGCGGCTGAAATGAGTTTCCTCCGTAGGGTGGCTGGACTCACCCTGAAAGATAGCCTCCCGGACGCCTCCCTGGTAAGGTGTTCCAGGTATGCCCAGCCAGGAGAAAGCCCGGGGCAGACCAAGGACACGCTGGAGGGATTATGTCTCACAGCTGGCCTGGGAACGCCTTGGTGTCCTCCTGGTGGAACTGGAATAGGTGGCCAGAACAGACCAGTTACAATTGAGTCAATGCCCTGAGAATAAAATGACCTGGATGAATGAGAATACTCCCAAGCATCTTAAAGGCCTCATGACACCACAAAAAAGTTTTAAAAAATAAAAATAAAAAAATGAAAGTACTGACTTAGTAAAACATTTTTGCCATACTGCTGTCATAGATTAATAACTATGAAATATAAGTGATATGAAGTGGTGATTTTGACACTCCCCCCAGCGATTTTTCTGAATTGCTGCTCTCTTGGGCTTTAACGTCACGAACAGAAAACATTACGGGAACCAGATTCAAACAAACGCAGCCTTGAACACAGCAAATCCAAGAAAGTGACATATACACAACAACAGCACAATAATAACATTCACTGATATTGCGTTGTGATGAGTATGATGTTTTGCTGGCAGTGATAGCCACTGACAGCTCTATGTACACTGCACAGAGCTAAAGACAAATGACAGCGATTGTTGTTTAGCTAGCAATTTGGCATGAAAACCCATATTATTATTTTAAGAGTTGTAGTGATGCTGCAGTCAAAGACGAACCTTTGGATTTATTGTTGCAAACTACAACAGATACTGTACTGAATTAGCTGCCTAGCATGTCATAACAAAGCCTTACGAACACTTTAGTAGCCCAGCACGAGGCTGGCTATTATGGCACATATTAGTTGGAGAAATCTGAATTGACTTCTACCACCATGGCAATCTTGTGGGGTTTTTTTTTACTTTATTTTTTGCAGGGTAGTATTGAAACAATTGTCCCTCCAAGTTTGCTGAAATGCTCAAGCATCCAACTCGGCGAATGGCGTCTTTTGGAAATGTGAACAAGCTTACTCTGTCTCCTCGGGTGCTCCTGCTAAAGCCTTCAACTCAAGCAGGCATAATATTAAAAATATATACAACAAACAACAGAAATTCATCCAGAAATGGACCATAACAACTGAGAAAGCATTGGTACGAATGTAGTAATGTGTCACTTGCTCCTCCTTCTCCAGTATCCCAAAGGACTGATAAAAAGCCTAAAAAATGGTAAATATTTCAACATTCGAGCACACATCGAACGCAGGAAACATGCCTTTCCATGTTATTTTGAACAGCTAAAATAATAATATTAACGTGTTTTGGTGTCATGAGCTCTTTAAATATTATAATAATAGTTATTTGACTGACTTTTGACTGACTTTTCAGACTGTTGGAAGAAATTATGAGCATTTTTTTTTTTACAAACCTTTTTGGCAATCAAGTAACTAAAACAGTAATTGCAGTATTTCATCAAATTTAGTATGAAATTAGAAATTAGTATGAATTTAAAGTGAGTTAGAACAATATTTCTGGTGCTATATTAACATAATCATAATAAGTCACAATAATTAGGATTAGGACATATAAATATAAAAGAGTATATAGAACGTGACGCAATTCTCAAGAAAAATGATGCTGATCACACAACAACTTGTTTCATTTGTCCAAAGATCCATCCACCCATCCATCTTTGATCCATCTACTACAGCTTATCCTTCTCAGGGTCACAGAAGCTGGAGCCTGTCCCATCAGGCTACACCCTGGACTGGTCGGCAGTCAATCGCAGCAACATATGGCAACACTGCTAGTGACCATTGGTCCAAAGAGGCAGTTTAAAAACATTTACTGTACTCTGATATTCCGTTGGCTATTTTGAACAACATTGTACGATCTTTTCGACTATCGCAGATAATGGCATGACTTTCATTAAACTGAACTGTCTCTGATGTGGTACATGTGAATGAGTTTAGTGGGATAACATGCATAGTTTTTCAGTTGCCTCTGTATGCATTGCCAACCCATACAAATCACTACGTTACACAATTTCTACTAGCAGGTAAATGATGTGAAACCTTTGGTTGACTCTTAAACTGTGACACAATGAAAGACATCAATGGAAATACTATGCTTTTGCAATGCCTGTTGATGGTTTATGTTGCATCAAGAGCATCAACACTGACTTACATATTCGACGTTTCAAACATGCACCGATGTGTTCTCACTGTGTGTACTGCTTTGGTGTAAGACGAACATTATTTCAGGAACTAAAGTTTAGTGTTGTGTTTATGATTTGATTTCAAGCTGAGTTGGTTCTTTTCATGTTTTTTTTGTTTTATGTTTTGCTCCACGCATGGCCTTTGGCTTCACATCACTATTATTGTGCCTTGTTTAACTGCTGTCAATGGTGAATCTTGTAAGGTACAAATGGGGATGTAAAAAAAAAAAGAAAACACGCTGATAAACATTAAAAAATATATATTTAAATGATAATATTGAATAGGCTACAGAGCTTTTCTAGTGCTTAACATACATTATATGTGTGGTAATGCCAGGGCAGCTTTGTGGTATATTGTATATATAATTATAGACATTTTGGATGTGGATGTTTTCTGTACAGTAGAATTTGCAAATGTATATGCAGCCTTTTGGAAATAAATGTACAGTTGAAAGTTATCAGAATAGTTTCATGTTTGTTATTCCCTGTTAACGTGCATCTAGGGTGGCAATTTGCAATTGTAATTGCAATTTGTTTTAAAATGATTACTTCATGTTAATCCACCACAAAATATACAAGTTGAATGTGCCTCAACAATGTACCTCAACATTATAGTTCTCTAAATGCACTGCTCAAAAAATAAAGGGGTTACAGTGTCAATCAGTTTGTGTCATGACAGGTTGAATTTTAGTTTGGCTGTTTATTTTATTGGCCTGTACGACATTCTCAAAATATAGTTTTAAAAAACAGCAGCAAAAATGGAAAAACCAGCAGTAATTTTACAAGAATAAAGTCAAAATATGAAGCAAAAAACACAATCTAACAAGAAAAAGTTATAATTTTTAGACTAATGTAATATTATGAGTAAAATAAGTAGCATAACGTTGAAATATTAAAGAAAATAGAAATGAAAAGTTTTTTTTTAACTTGCAACATTATGAGAAACAAAAACACAACAGCAAATAAGGTAATATTTGGAAAATTTGCTTGTGGAAAAAGTTATGATATGGGAATAAAGTCCAAATGTTATGGGAATAAAGGAGAATAAATAATAAATAAAGTCAGAATTATGAAAAAAAAAACATTTACAAGAAGAAAGATTAAATGTGTGGATCGTGGCAAAAAAGTGGCAATTTTATGAGAATAAAGTCTGTAATATTATGAGTATGAATGAATGTACAAACCCTTTATTTTTAAAATCACATATTAAAATTTGCTGATTTAGTCAATTTTCTAACTGCTAAAATAATGCATAGACTTAACAATAACTTGTGACCCAAAAACGTCATACAGTATTTCTCTATAAGAGAGGAGAAATATGATCTTCGAGGAAAACCAAACTTAACAAAGAAAAATGTCATTTTAATAGCATAGATGTCAAGAATGGCGTAAACCGGTGTTTGGAACCCAAGATGCAGAGATGACACAAACGGTAGTGAACAAAAAGTTGAAAACAAAAAATACCTCCACAGGAGTAAAAAGTCAATACAACGTTACACAAAAATGTACAGAGTCCAAAAAACACACAAAAAACGGGCTAAGCCACAAAAACGACAACACAAAACACTGCTAGAAAAAGTAAAATAGCAGGAAAAATGCAAAAATTTATAAAACTAAGGGCGCTGCTGAAAACCAAGCAGGAGTAATAACAATAGACGCTGCTGAGAACCAAGCAAGTAAGTATACTTAACAAGAGAGACTACTAATACCACTGCTGGAACTACCAAGCAGGGGAATGTACTCATGGTAACACGTAGGTAAAAAGACCAGAAAGCTAAGATACAACGAGGGACACACAAGGCAAGGCGGTGTGGAGATCAGGCGAGGAGCAAGGAACAATCTGGCAATGAGGAAGTCCCACAGTCATGCTTATATAGGCAGGTAAGTAATTAGCAGCAGGTGTGTACCGGTGGCTCCGCCTCTGCTGAGCCAGCAGTGCGCTGCAAGAGACAGAAGACAGGCGGCAGCAGAGCAGCAATAATGCAGTTTTATTATGGGAATAAAGTCAAAATGTTATGAAAATAAAGCCATATATTCCGAAAACAACATTTACTCATTCAATAAAAAAGAAATATTGAAAGGTTTTTAAAAAATATTGTGCGAGGCAAAAAGAGGTGATGACACAAGTGCACACAACAAAAGAAGAAAGAAGTCACTTTTCAAGCAATTTTAAGCCATAAAAACGGCCACAAGGTGGCAGAAGTGCATTTGATAAGAGCTCGGCATGGATCTTTTGCATGTATTATCACACTCGACAGCAAGGAGAAAATGAGAGAGTGTAAAGGAGTTTAGCATGCAGAAGGTTACGCATTATAGGGAAATTTTAACATGCACACGAGTGCATATATGCATATATATCCCAGCTGATTTTGGGCATAAGGCGGGGTACACCCTGAACAGCCAATCGCAGGGCACATATAGACAAACAACCATTCACACTCACATTCATACTTATGGACAATGTAGGCTAATTAACCTAACTTGCATGCTTTTGGAATGTGGGAGGAAACCGGAGTACCTGGAGAAAACCCACGCACGCACGGGGAGAACATGCAAACTCCACACAAAGATGGCCAGCGGAGATTCGAACCCATATCTTCCCAATCTCCTGACTGTGTGGCCTGTGTGACTGTGTGCTAACCACTCATTCACCGCGCGGCCCTTTCTCGGACCAATTGACTGAAATGGTTCAAAGCCTCATGAGGCTTCATCTCGCCTCTTAATAAGAGTCCTAGTGATTGCTGATGAGCGAGACCGACAGACCGACAGATGGCGGCAGAAACAGCAACGTGCGCACATGACAATATTTTACAATATTATGAATTTTTTCCCCAACTTAATTTTCCAAAAAAGTAAACTTTATTCTTTTTTTTTGTTTCTAATACAGTGGAAACTCAGATTGTGTCCGCACCAGTTAGCGTGTTTTTCGGTATACTTTCCGTCGGTTGACGTACATTTTCTGTTTAGCGTACAATACGGCTCACTTCTTGTTGTACTATTAATGCAGGAGTACAGGAGGAGTACTGAGGCTGAGGGCCCTAGATGTGTGTCAGCCATTAACAACCATTAAACTGAAACAGCTGAAAATAAAAAATAGAATAGAATAGAATTTTCAAAAAAGGACTAGTACCAAGCAGCTTCGTCATTCGTGTTAATCATCTTAAAAATTGCTTTGGGCATGCTTGATGCCAGTCTTTCTAGGAGGCTAGAGGGAATGTTGCTCCAGGTGGTGAAGATGGCTTCACGGAGGGCATCCACTGTCTGGAGCAGATGTTCATTTTTGTAAACTTCCCTTGCCATCCATTGCCAAATGTTCTCAAGCGGATTTAGATCAGGGGAACACAGGATGGTCCAAAAACGTGAGGTTATTCCTCTGGAAGAAGTCCTTGTCAGGTGCGAATTGTGATCTGCAGCATTGTCCTGTTGAAAAACCCAGTCATTATGACACAGACGAGGGCCTATAGTCGTGAGAGATGCCCCCTGAAACATTTCTACACTGTAAGCTGCCGTTTGATGCCCCTGCACAACCTGAAGCTCTACTGTTTCGTTGAAGGAACAAGCAGCCCAGATCATGATGGCACCCCCTCCACTGTGCTGTGTGGAAAACATCTCAGGTGGGATCTGGAAGTCATTAGGACCGTCAAGGTTACATTTTTTCTCATCAGGGAATAAAACCTTCTTGCACCTTTCAATGTACCATGCTCACTTTGTGGAGTTGAAGGAGATGAGGCCTTTGAAGATGTTTTTTGTTCTTTAAACCCAACTCTCACACATGTTGCATGATGGTGATTGGACTGCACGCAGCACCAGTAACAACCTTTGTTTAGGCCGAGGATCATCCTGTGTCTTGACGGATAGCCGATCGGAAAACACAGAAAAGTCGCTGTGGAGTGTTTTATAATTACAACTTCATTTCACTCGTATTTTATAGCTTTCATATCTAACAAAAAACATTTTATTAAGTGAACACATTTATTTTTTGATTGCTTTTTTCAAACATTTATTAGTGTTTGAAACACTAACACATGAGAAATCCAAAATTTCTGACTCAGAGGGAACCAAATAATAATCAAAATATAAAAATGATCAGATGTCAGGTGCCGATGCTGTACAATGTTATGGTATATCGCACAACTGTGCCCTCTGAGTACTGTTTATATTCCCATTTTGACAAAACGTCAATCAATATTTCTGTTTACTGATCATGACCTGGACGTGACAGATACTGTACACAGCATAAAGCTGCAGAGTTCATCTCAATGCAAAGTCATGTCTTACAGTATCTTGCAACTTGGGGCTTAGAGGTTTTTAACGTTATGGCCTTATCTTTGAAAAACACACATTCCACGAGACTGTAAATGGTGCAGAAATACAAAGGCTGAGGAAATATGGTGGGGTAAATGATGATTTGATCCACTGCTGATTTTCTTAGTTTACCCCCTTTGCAAAGTGTGAACATTCTATGTACTGTACACTACAAAACACATGTTGCCTAAGATGCTGTGGTGTGCCCACCCTTTCCTAGGCGGTTGCATATCTGTGAGCTGCAGACGACTGGTCGTTAAGATAATGTTAAAAGACGGGTGACAATATTTTCCAAAGGCTGACTCTACGGAGTTTATGACAAGGACATTGTCTATGATATGTATTCGTCAATATGTTGACATTTTAAAATGTACAGTAGCAATACTTAGCAATGCTACTTTAAATAATAATCATATAACCTTTTATTATTCACTTAAGTATGATAATAGCTCTTTCAATTTTCCTTCACTTCAGTGTGTCCAATCCACTCCACATGTTCATACAGAGAACACCCACATCACTGAAAAACCGGTCCGCGTTGTCCCTCTGACCTTGCTTCTGGTGACCAGAAACTTTCTTGCAGGGAATACCTAGGATGCATGTTCACCCAAAGATGTCTGTGCATGACGTCCCTGAAGGCAAGCATCCAAGTTGCCCTAAAAGCTCCTGTAAGCAGCTGCTCATGTGTAAGTCCTTTAGTGCACTGTGTGGGCTGCACTCCTGGCTGCGTCAAACAATTGAGTGACAAAAGACTTCACAGTCTGATAGTCATGTCCCTTGAAAAAGACGTGCCTCAGCATTTGACAAAGTGATCGAAACATTCTGTGACGCTTCCATACACCAAGTAACTCACAATTGTAGCCATTTTATTTCAAAATGGTGGACTTGACTGACTTTGTAATAACTTTTTCAAACTTTTTTGTCCCTTGTTTATACTGTAGACATACTGTTACTGTGCTAGTTTTTAAAATGCTCATGGCACAAAAACAAGTTAATCTTATTTTTGCCGTGGAAAATAACATTGAAAGGTATATTTCTTGTGTTTAATGTGTGCTCAAATGTTGACATGTTTACACCTTTGTTATTTGTTTTTTCATTTTTCATCAGGGAAAATAATCCAGACTGGAGAAGAAGGAGGAATTGCTGTCACTTTGAAAACAGGCCCTCACAGAACTATTGCTGTGGTGCATTTTTTGTTGATTTTCTTTTGTTGCTACATTTTTTTTTATATTATGCCCACTCATTGTGTGGCAGGCTTTTGCTTTAACACTCGAGGAAAAGGAGGACTAGCTAAACAGGGACCACTGTCACTCGTGTTGTATCTTGTAGTCGCCGCATAGATCTGTCAGTGACAATCACTGCCAGTCAAACTACAATACATACATGTTGTGGCCCATTTAAAAAAATCTGTGTTATATTAGATCAGGGGTTTCCAAAGTGCGGCCCGGGGGCTACAGGCGGCCCCGCAGCACATAAAAAAAAATATAATTTAACAAGAAAGCAAAAAAAAAACAAAAAAAAGGAAAAATCAGCACTCAAGTCAAAACATTAAGAGAAAAAAGTAGTAATCTAATATGAAAACGTAATTTTACAAGGATAATGTCGTTATATTGAGGAAAAATAACATAATTTTAGTAGCTTAACGTTTAATTATTAAAGAAAGACTTTTTAAAGTCATAATATTATGGAAACAAACAAAACCATATTATTTTGTTATTTTAAGTTGTAATTAGGGATGCTCCGATTGATCGGCCACCTATCAATATCGGCCAACTTCCATGGAAAAGTACATGATCGACATATGCCGACAAATGCCTTTCAACGCCAATCACCTCTGGCTGGTAATATTGCAGCCTGCAGCCAGTCGCGATGCCTGTGTGCAGTGTACTGTCTGGCACACACTGATCTGTACGAAAAAAATCTGGATAGATCATACCTCGCACTCGCCCGTGCAAGCCGCTGACGCCACAGCGCACGCGTGAGAGGCCATCTTACCACTCACAAAAAAACTACCCAGTATTTTTTTATATTTGCAAGCACCGCTAATTATTTAGTAGTCTAGTCGCGGTTGTTTGTTTACATTTTCCCCACGGCTCCCTATGTAAAGCCGTTATGACTCAGGTATGGTATGATATCGACAGAATTTTTAAAAATGATCATACCCGAGTCCTGATAAGCTCAAGCACACCTGTTGTGCGAGGTTAGTCTGAAGACTAAGCTTATATTTAGTGTGAGTGGGTAACAAACTAACAACAGACTTAACAAATCACAAGTTCTGACATAAGCCATTGTCCGAGAAGTGTTCCGTGTGAGTGGTAATATGGCGGCCGCGTGGCTTCAAAAGTCATTGACCAATGGCCTATCCAGACTTTTTTCGTACAGATCAGTGCTGGCTCCCCACTTTCCATCACACTGCGCAGGCGTGCCAAAGTCAAACGGCAGCTAATCCAGCCAAAAATGCTGGACAACACTCAGCCAGTGACAGTCAGAAGGCTAAGCAAATAACCCCAAAAATAATTTTATTAGATGCTCAATGAACTGCTTTGTTAGCAAGCTTCCGAAACTGCTAATGCCAGCCGACAGTGTTTATTCTGTAAATGTTGGAAAACTAATGTAGGCTATACATGTATGTAGTAATAATGTAAAGTGTATTAATAACTACTCATTACAACACAATATCAGTGAATGCTAATATTGTGTTATTGTTGTAAATACAGTACGTCACTTTCTTGGATTCGTAGTGCCTTCATGGGTGTGTTTTGAAGAGTCCGGTTGCGGAAAAGTGTCCTCGGCGTGACGACACAGTCAAGATGCCTGCTGTTCAGAAAACTCGCCGGGTGGCTTTTGATAACAACATACTTCATTTCACGCGTATTTGCGTATTTTAAAGTTGTTTTCTGGCGAATGACAGCAGTATGACCAGCACGTTCTACTAACCTGGCCTCCACAATTCAAATTCAACATATTTTAAAATAAGTTATTGCAATTTGTGCCCGCCCCAATGACGTAACCGGTCACTTTATCTCCACCTGTGACTGCCTTCCTTAGCCTCGTGACACTAGCTGCAGAGTCCTCACGTTAAAAGCCGAATAGAGAAAGTTGTGCCAAGAGGGAAAGGTACGGCCACTTCGTGTCTACTGGACTTACCACATTCACCGAAGAATGAGCGGAATCCTACATGTCATTGTAAGTTTTGTTTGCAGTTGTATGTAGAATATTACAGCTCCGGTTTCTAAGTTTTATATAGGTCATTAGTACACCTCACGCGCTGTCGCTGCTTGCAGCACTAGTTTGTTGTGTCACTTATGGCAGATGAGTCGAAGTGTGGTTATTTCCTGGTGTATTTAACATACAGAAGTTTAGTAGTTTGATGGAATGCTGACATGTTGGCCGGGGGGTTTCCATCTAGTTTGCTTGTTCCTTAGCAAAAGTCTCCTGAAGAAGACATGCCAAATTCCTCACTGTCGTAAGAAAGTCAACTTCGGCATTTAAGTTCCCCTAAAGCCCCCGACTATGGAAAGCGAATTGCTTTGGGTGCTAGTAAATACGACTGTGTGTGTTGTTGTAAGTGACTTTATTGATATTTGTTGCGAACTTGAGGAATTCCATTTTACATTTTGCACATTCGCATATAGTTGATTTTTTTTATGCACGCCGAGATCTGCATGCAGGTCGCGGGAGCACGCACGCTCAGTTAAAACCTAAACTGTGTGACGCCGTGTTATTCTCAAGGCACAGTACTTCATGATAAAGAAGCGATGGTACGTTTTGTCAGCTTCGTCGGTAACTATACAGCACCCAAAGCACACAGTTTATGAAAGCTTGAATTTCTTCGCTTTATATTTCTTATATATGGCGAAGCATTTGATTCAAGCATATACAGAAACGCGGTGAGAGGAGCAGATTAGACATTCACAATGTAACTGTGGCACTTTACACAGTTGTCCCTCTATTTTTTTTCTGTATAACAAATGACAAATAAGTAATTATTTGTTCAGTTTAAGGTCAGCAGCTGGCGAATTTGTACTGCATTACAAATGAAACGAAGAAACTGTGGCCAAACCACCAGGAAGAGTTGTTGACAGACAGTGAATGAGGCGTGATGCAACAGTCGCCCTCAACTGTTTTATATTCTTTTTGCTGGGCTAACAGACTCCCCAACTAGTGCCTTTGTGTAAAATTTAAAATAAAGGTGTTGCACTTGATGGCGCGCTGCTCAGTCATACATCAGCAACCTAATGCCAAAATATTGAAAAATATGTAGCGAGCTCAGTATTCTGCAGGGCGGATTTTGGACCTGCCGATATTTTCATGCAGCCCTAAATTGTCTAAGATGACTCATACCTGTATGTAATTCACACAATGTGCTTTAAAGACACCCACATGGTTGGCATAATTTCACCTAAAAATGTCCCAATGAGGAAATACGGGTGCATGCAATTCTTGGCAGTGTGGATTTTGGACTTGCATGCACCTCTACTTGGTCAAAGATGACTCCTACATGCATTTAATCACGTTCTGGCATGTTACCTGGTTTCCTTTTTTTATCTAGCGGTAGCAGGAATGAGTAAGCGAACAAGTTGACAGAGACAAGTACCAGTGAGTCCCACTTCAGTTTAAAAAATAGTTTGAACGACTCGTTTATGACTCGCACGTCTCCTGCCAATCGTGCACAACAACTGCCGGAAGACTTGGGTGGAGGAGTGGAACGTTTTGCTTATATTTGAGTTTCTGCGGGTGCTTGAGTACCCAATTCACTTCAGTGATTGATTCATAACAACTCGAGTCAATAAATAGAATCAAGTTTCCCATCACAATTGCGCATGTCCGGCTGTTTTTTAGAGCTGGCTTTTTTGGCTCTGCTTTCAGAAAAGGTTCGGTTCCCAAACATCCTTTTAATTTAGTATCATTTGTAGGCTTGTATTTTAGCCTAACTTGGCAAGTATTGATAAGCCCTTTTGCACTCAGTGCTTTATGAGAGGCCTCATAATTGCCTCATTTTGTTCCACTTGTAACTGCACCTGTCAAGTAAGCAGAGCTGAGTGTACAAACGGGAGGCGGAGGAGGCGGGCGGCCTCTGTTTTTGTTATTTTGTTTTTTTTAAGCAGCATAATGTACAACAGAAAAGGCATTTTCAATCCAATAGATTTGACAAATTCCAGAATGAATAATTTACATATCAACGCAAAGTAATGCAAAATACATAAATACATGCCCAGATAAGGATACGTGTTTCCCACAGGGCTGCAAGCTCGTAATTGTGACCGCAAAATTTCGGCCAAGTAGGATTCAATATTAATGAACAGAATATTTTTGTAGCCACAGCATAGAAAACCTGTTTGACTTTCTAAATATGGATTTTAACATTATTAGAGGCCTGCAGACATGAAAAAACACCCATACAGTCTCTTTTACACTCCTATTATTCTTTGTTTACATCACATTGTGCAGGCTACAGGATAACTGCAGGGACGTAACGGACAGCCACCACTAGCATAGCAAGCTCGTGAGCTAACTAGTTAGACTCTTCAACTTACTTATTCTAAACTTAAGAAAGTGTTTCAGAGTGGGGAAGGAGTACCAAGAAGCTAAAAACGTACCACTTCCACACAGAATGAGAGGAGAACTTTTTTTTTTCTACTCAATCTCAGCCAGAGCATGTCCATCTCAGCCATGCATGTTGGCTCGGCTCTGCTGGCTCAGTAGCCAGTCTCCATGCAGTGTGAAGGGTAATGTAATCTAACATTATGTCTCATAACATTACCGATGCCTAGTGACCAGAAGAGTACATCTGACTTGTTTTTCAGTATAGTATTTTGACAAATAATAGGTCGTAGTCAACCACAAAACAGTGATCATTTATTCATTATTTTGTGAAAAACCGCGATATAGTGAGCGAGCGATTTTCAAACCGCAATGTAGCAAGGGACGACTGGTATAGACATTTTTTTTTGTACAATCTGTCGACTATGGGTAGCATATGGGTGGAGCAAAGGAGGGATAGCGCCTCTTAAATCACATGTGCAGGTTAGCCGTAATAGTGAGTCTGTTTAGCAGTGAGATGATATTTTGTAAATAGACATTAGAACTATAATATCAGTAAAACATTACACACACTTCTGCGAAGCCATTAATGCTTCAAATATATCTCTTAAAGTGTCTTTGAAATCACATCTGCAATGACTTCTGCACAGAAAGCAGGCAATAGAATAGCATTAGCAGAAGTGGCACTGTTTCAAAAGAAGAATCTATGCATAAACATGCATCAACATGGAAAATTCTTAGTACGTAGTGCCAAATCGATCTGAGGCGTTCAAAATGAATTAGTGGCTGGCTGCCACAAATAAATGAATGCATGGGAAACACTGGATAATAGGGGTGTAACGATTCATTCACTACATCGATGCATCAATTTATATTCCTACGATTCAACTACATCAATCTGGGTTTTCAAGTTTCCATTCAGGACAACATATATATCGATTTAAATATTGTTTTAAAGGTAATCAGTTGATTTGAGTCGATACTAGGAATTAAAGCATTGGATTTAAGCACGGCAGGCTTTATATGGATGTGCTTTTTTTTTTTTTTTTAAAGCACTTTTAATGATAAAGACATTAAACATTAGTCTCCCTGTCTGTGACGTCATCATCTTCCAGATATGTGGTGGCCATGGGAGTTGTAGGGGATCTGTGAAATACAATTGATTCGCTTTTTCTTGTTTTTGTCAGGTCAGTTGATTCACTTCATTCAGTATTCATATTTAACTCATCTGTCCTTATTTGAAACTCCTTTTAAGTGACATTTATGGGGACAGTATGCAAAGTAAGGATGTTTTGTACGCCTGTAGACTGTAGTTTACGGTCCAGTAGCAGTGACGCTTAGTGACGTCATCATCCACTGCGGCATATCCAGATCAAAATGTACACTTACATATGCGGAAGCATGGAATGGCGCCCGCTTCCTTGTGCCGGGGAGGAAGGAAGAGAGAGGAAAGTTGATAAGCTGTTATGTTTTGCGGCCCCAGACTATTTTTCTTCTTCTGGGGGAAGTGGGAAGCCGTAATTTTTGTTGACCATTCATTCCTTTTGTCACAGATTTACCCTCGCGGTTCTTATGTAATCTTCTTTTGCATTACCACGTTTCGTTAAACCACTACACACCATCCGCCGTCACTTCACATGCAAAGTTAGCTCTCCCGGTTTGGTCTCATCATTGTCAAAACTTATCGTAAACCCACCACACCTCGGTATGTTGTTCAGTGTCTCTACGAAGCGCGTCATCAAAGCGGAGGACCCATCTCGACCCTCTCAGCGGCAAAAGGTACAAAGGGGCCACATTACTTGCTAGTTGCTGCACCGTTCTTTCAAATGGCTGCTCTTATCAGGAGGATTATCCGCATAAAAAAGTCCCTGCTTCCACTGGTCCGTATAGGTGAGAAAGTTTCAACACCTCATTAAAGATACCGTACCACATTTATTTGCTGACGAATTTGCATAATGTCCCTCACCTTTGCAATGTGCAGGTTTGGATTGCACTATTTAAAGTAGATAATTAATCATGGCAGGCTATACCAACCTCCTGTTCATCCTGATTTTGTATTGCATTTTTAACATTTTTTTGTACTCCATTGATTCATTTATTCTTAAGTATGTCAGCGTTATTTATAATTTATACCTGATTCCCTTACAAATAACAACAGGAATCTCGGAAACTTCACCTGTCCAGTATTCAGGTATTTGTTTCACAGTCACACTGGTTGAATTTTTGGCTAAAAGGTTACTGAATCGATTTAAAATTACTGAATCGTTTCACCCCGACTGGATAACATATGAAGTGAATAGAGGCAGTTGCAAAAATGAAGACACCAGTAAAGAAATTGTAATCAGAAATTGTAACCATACATCAGGTGTCTAAATTAAATCAAATCTATTAAATACAGACCATAATTTAAGGGCTTTTTTATCTTTTGAAATGTTCAGTGTTTTGCTTAAGAGTTTTAAATCATGAGCCCAATGAGAGAAATGTAGAGTTTGAAGAATCTACTCGTAAGAATGAAATGTTTCCTTAAAAGAATCCTTTAAATCATTTCTAGATTGTCTTATATAAATATGCCAAGCTTAAAATGCTCATGACACCAAAACACATTCAACTTGTTATTTTCGCTGTGGAAATTAACATTGGAAGTAGGGATGAGCGAGTACACCACTACCTGTATCTGTTCACCCTCCTAAATGATCTGTATCCGCAGCTGTACTTATTTATTTTTTTAATGATGGTGCTTCATGCAAACATCCAGTGATGGCAAACAGGGAAATAATCTGTCAGCCTTGTTCACTGTATTTTTCTCAAAAGCACCGCGTTCAGTACTAACTGACTTTATATCACTCGTCTAAAACGAGTATCCGACTCAGCCCTAATTGAAAGGCATAATTCCTGTGTTAGATGTGTGCTCGAATGTTGAAATATGTAGCTTCCAAAAGACACAATTTGCTGTGTCAAATGCGTCGGCAAACTTCCAAGGACAAATGTTTTGATACTTGCCCCACAGATGGAATAAAAAGTAAAAAACCTACAAGACGGAAAAGCGTGCGAAGGTGGCAGTAAGTCAAGCCACATTTTTTCGGCCAATATTCTCTATAGTAGCCAGCCTAGTGCAGAGCTATTGAAGTGTTGATTTGTAACTGGCTTGGTTGGGACGCGCTAGGCGGCTAATGTTCTATCTGTTGTAGTGTGCAACAATAAAGCCGAAGGCTCGTTTATAATGCAGCGTAACTAAGAATCTTAGAAGAAGAATAATATGACAAATTGCTAGCTAAACAATCGTGGTCAGTCGGCTTCAGCTCTGTGCAGTGTGCGTAGAGCTAGCTGATAGCTAGCTGTCAGTGGCTATCACTGCCAGTAAAACATATCATACTCATCACAACGCAATATCAGTGAAGGTAATTATTGTGTTGAATATGTCGCTTTCTTTGCATACGTTCATGGATGTGTTTGTTACGGTGGTTGTCAAATTGTATTTTTTTTTTATTATTTATTTATTTTTTACTAGATGTATTCTAGGAATTTTAGAATAGTATGGGATTTAATGCCAAAGCTAGATAAGATGTATAGAGCTGTCAGTGTGGCCTACTGAAAAAAAAACATTAAAAAAAACATACTGAACTTGTGGCCGATTTTGTGGGTGTTATATCGTACTCATCACAACACAATAACAGTAAATGTTCTTATTGTTGTGAACATGTCACTTTCTTGGCTTTGCTGTGAGTTCATGGCTGCATTCGTTTGAATTTGGTTCCTGGAAAGTATTGTGGTGGAGAGATCACTGCAAAGATCGCAGCGGTTCAGAAAACTCGCTGGGAGGGGTGTGTCATAACAGTATGACTAATGTTTTATTAGGTGAGTACTTTAATTTTGTTATTTAAAAAGAAATCTGTGTCATGAGCACTTTACCTGGGGATTAGAGTTGCAACAATTAACTATTTTGGTATTCGATTAATGCTTTTTTGTAATTTAAAAATGTAAATATCCTCTGATTTCACCTTCTCAAATGTACAGTCATGGGAAAAACTGATTAGACCACCCTGGTTTCTTCAGTTTATTGATCCATTTTAATGCCTAGTACAACTAAAGGTACATTTGTTTGGACAAATATAATGATGATAACAAATGTAGCTCATAAGAGTTTAATGTAAGAGCTGATATCTAGCAACTTTCATGGTTTTCTTGATAACCAAAATCACTTAAGTTCTTACATGAAAAGCTATAGCATTGTACTTCCCAAAAAATGTAACTCTTGTGAGCTATTTCTTTTGCCATTGTTATATTTGTCCAAACAAAGGTACCTTTAGTTGTACCAGGCAATAAAATGAACAAGAAACTGAAGACACAAGGGTGGTCTAATCATTTTTTTCGTAAATATTTAAAATTTCATCCATGAAAGCAGACATGGGACCAAACCACTAACTGCTTGTTTGGTTCATATCGATTTGGCTTGATGAGGTCAGGTTTCGGCAACATTTTAGATCAACAGAGCCATTTTGCCCCTGCCTCCAGTAACGAGAAATAGCCTGGGGCCGCAAAACGTAACAGCTTATCAACTTTTAAAAGTTGAAATGGCTCTTACTTGTACTTTGAACAGCATCAGACTACAACAAACAGAAATGCAGTGTGCATGTGTCACGGATGCCAACACGTGGGATTGTGAGAGTATGTTGGTCAGACCTTACTACCTGATGCCGTAAGAAATGTGCAGCACAATGAATTGACAGCCTTTCCTTTTAGCACACTGGCTAATGGCTAAAGGAGAACTGCACTGTTTTTTTTGGGGAATTTTGCTCATCATCCGCAATTCTTATGTGAGACATGAACACACTTGTCCTTCCCTTTTCTGTGCGTTCTAAAGAGAGAAAAACGGCTAAAATAAGAAATGAATTTTTTCCTTATTTCAATAAAATTCTTGAAGCATATATTTTAACTGTGCCTGGAGAATATTATTTTAATAACACATTCCTCATGTACAGCAGATACAACAAATTGGATAACAGTCTTGTATAATAAGGATCTAAATCAATTAAATATTTATGTTTAAGACCCTACAATTCAGAAGTAATGATGACTCAGTTAGTACCACTGTTCCTGTAGCAAATGCCTCCCTTTTACACCAGTGCAATTCAGAAAAAAGTAGTTATGTAATTTTATTGCACCAGCACTGACTGACCCACAAACACCCTGATGTGACTATACAGCATATGTAGTGACTGGCAGAAAGCCTCTATGAGCCAGTCAGCCAAACAAAGGCCTGCAATCTATTTGTGGCAGTGGAGGGTTGTATGGGAGTGGATGACATAATCATGAAATCATCAAATTTGCATTATTGGCCATGTTACAGTAGCAGGGTGTTGATTCCAGTTTCGACTCACGAGCATTTTGCAAGTTTTGAGGCTGGATTGGAACAAAGGTGACTGTCGTAGCTAGTAGTTCTGTAGCCACACAAAATGCTGCCAGGT
The DNA here is from genome assembly GCF_027744805.1 of Dunckerocampus dactyliophorus. NCBI lineage: Eukaryota > Metazoa > Chordata > Actinopteri > Syngnathiformes > Syngnathidae > Dunckerocampus > Dunckerocampus dactyliophorus. The sequence continues at coordinate 26,838,442 of NC_072822.1, read as the reverse complement.
AAACAAGTGGACGAAACAAAACAATTTCCATATAAGAATACTGGCAAGTGTTTGTTCCTTTCAATACTGATGTCATTGCTTGAACATGTTCTCTTTTTTTCCACCCAAAGGTTCCTTATGTTTTGATTGGCTTGTTTGCATCCGTTGCCACATTTCCCCGAGCAAGTTCTGATTTGAGGGACACCAGGACACGGCGGGAAGTTGTCTGCAGAGACGAGGAGTACTTGAACAACAACATCTGTTGTTTAAAGTGCCCAGCTGGTGAGGCAAATAAAGACCCGACTGTGTTAGCCCACTGAGATTGTAGGTGTCTCACACCTCGCCACCTCCAGTGATGGCTTAGTGTTAGGGGTGTCACGAGACAAGACCGTACACGAGATTGTGTCCAAGAGAACGAGATGAGATGAGATTTTAACATTAGTTATAAGAAAAGCACAATGGAAAAAAGTTTTATTTGTCATACAGGTGTGTTTTGAAAGGTTTGTCCCACAAATTGACACTAAATTATATTGTTGGCATTTTTTTAGACCAAACTGTTATATTTGATACAACTGCTACTAATAATAAATCACAATATTTCAATATTTCCTTTTTAATATGTTATCTTTCACTCAGTAAAGCTGTGCAATTGGCATCTATGAAGTATCTGTAAAACGTTTGCAGCATTTATTGAAATTCTGGCTTTGCAGCTGTATTAAAGAGTAGCATGTTTTTTGACAAGTACAAGTATTAATCTACACTCTGTGTGAACGAACACCATTTTCATCTAGGTGCTGAAACCATCGCACAGAGTGAACCTTCTTACCTGTTTGGGGGCAAAAGACAAGGAAAACATGCATGTGTTACAGGCGGCACCAGACCTTCATTTATTAATACATTTTTGAAAAAACCTGAGTGAGAGAGTGAAGTTCAAACCGCAATGGAGCGAGGGACGACTGTATTTGGAGGACGGCAAAGTTATCCAGTTCATTTTCATTAGATTTACCGTGAGAAATTTTTTTGAACGAGCAATCTCGTCACATTTTGATCTCGCGAGATCTTGTGACACCCCTACTTACTGTTGGTCTTGCTTGAGGGACAAGTTTTGTTTCAGCGTCATTAGATGGTGATCATTTCTTTCAGGTACCCGTGTAAAGTCGCACTGTACCACGCCACGTGAAAAGGGGCGGTGTGAGGAGTGTGCTGCTGAAACGTATGCCGAGCATGCCAATGACTTCAAACAATGTATCAAATGCACAACATGTCACTCAGGTATTTATGCTTGTTGGAATTCACTAAAATGTGTAATATAAGTATAATTTAACAAGGTCTATTTTGTCTTAATTTTATTATTATTATTATTATTATTACAGATCAGGAAATTGTGAGGCCTTGTAGCCACACCCAGGACACTGAATGTCAGTGCATAGAAGGAAGATTCTGTGCTCCTGAACAAGCATGTGAGGTGTGCAAGAAGTGTTCAAGGTGACGACAGCACACCTGACTGATTCATGACAGTTAAGAGAATAGTCATTCATTTACTTTGTGCATCCTTTTATCTTTGGCTGGACATAATCTAGGTGTGGAAAGGATGAAAAGGTTGTAAGGAACTGTACTGCTACCTCTAACACCGAGTGCAAAAAGATCCAACTGCAGCCTGACTCTGCCTCAGGTATTGTGGAAAATAACACAAAATATAAAATACTTTCCTCCAAACGTTTGTACAGATCTCTTCCCCTCCCTGTTATCAGTTTTGTTAACATAAATACAGTAGCTTGATAGAGGTTACACCTGAGAGATTGGGAAGCCTATAAAAGTGTATTTTTGATACACGGCTGTGTCCTCTTTCAAACCCTCTTGCCAGCTTGGCGTTGACATTCTCCTCCCGTTTCGGATCAACATTTGCACTAGAGTGACTGTTGTAATTATTAGATTAGATTCAGCTCCAGAACCCTTCCCCATCTCTCTTCAATATGCCTCACACACTTACTAAACACGTTTTAGGTACTTGCCACTAATGAATGATGATGTAAGATGATCCGTGAACAGCTGGAATCTGAGTCTTGGTGTATAAATTGTATGTAAGTATCACTTTTCCGTCGCACAGCAACTATGGTACATTTATGGGCCGCCAAAGAAAGTGTGACATCTCAACGCTTGATGAAAAAATATTAGCTTGTAAGATACACATGTAGAACTTGTGAATTTTGTTTTGTTTTATTTGAACAGTATACTTTTTTGCCAGTATGAATGTGAAATGGGGCCTAATTTGTAATCATTATGATCTTAAAAAAAAAAAGTCTTAAATTTGAGTTGTTGAAACCTGCAGAGACCCTGGTACATTTTACCATTTATCACTTATTCATAAATTATTACCAACTTGGGGTGAATGAGATGGGTTTTTTGAGGGGAAAAAAACAAGGCCTCTTGTCCTTCACATGCTTATCACCTGATTCAAATAGCCTTGGGTGCCTCGGCATGCGAGTCTACCCTTCATCGTCTCTGTCCCTCCCAGCAGGTGGCGATCACCTAATCTAATGTTGTTTTTTTTTGTTTTTTTTTTTCCGCCAGCAAATGCTTTGTATATCATTCTGGGTGGAGGCGTAACGCTCGTTTGTTTGTCATTGGTGTTGTGGGCAATTTGTTGCTATACGAAGAAACGCAGAGCAGCAGGTAAGCTGGAAGCTAAAAGTTCATCAGTCAAATGTGTGCAATTTCCAAATATTGATGAGACAAGTTGATCTCATTGTTGCTCTTTTTAAACCCATTTTGGACTATTGTCTTATGCAAAAGAATGAAGAAAGTTGTTTCATTTCATAAAATGATTAGTGGGTACATTCTTCTCTCTTCAGACTCCCTTGGAAACGGGGTGAAAGTTGAGGTGAGTCTCACGTCAGTATTATTTTGGGAATAATGACACTTATGAGCTGATTTAAAAAAAAAAAAAAAAAAAAAAAAAAAAAAAGGTGTGTTTTAACGTGTTCCTCATAAATGACAGCAGAATGTGCAGGAGAGGAAGAATGAACAAACTCAAAGCGTGAGATGCCCCAATCTGATCCTCTCTCAGCCACTGGTGAGAATTCAAAACCCAGCCGCCATGGAGGATGAGTATCAAGGATTGTGTGAAAGCGTCAGCAGCTCTGCCAGTAACTCGCAGCAAAATCTAACAGTCCTGCCTAAAATGAGGGTGAGAGCAACCTCTGCCCTGCTTCACTTTTGCTTCTTGGCCAGCCTCTTCTCACCTCTTCATGCTTGAATTTTAGATACATCTTAAAGCAGAGTATTTCTTTAGGTCTGTCTGCCTTTTGATAGTTGTATTTGTGCAATAATACGCATTAATGTGGTAAACTAGTCAGGCAAGGTCCTGACTTTTAAGCATAATCTACAAATTGGGTTGAGATGGGGGGCTTTGGGATGGCCATTACTGAAAGTTTGTCATCTTAGTTTATCCACTCTGAGTTTAGATTTTTAGTTTTGTTTGCCACCACGGTACTGTTATGCCGCCATTTATGGGTTGTACTCAAAATACACGCTCTAAAACAGTGGAACCTCACTTTTCATCATTAATTTGTTCCAAAAGGTCAAACTATTTCAGGTTTCTTCTTGTAAATTTCCTTCCAAGTAATTATGACTTTATTGCCATAATATTTTGAATTTATTCTCATAACATTAGGTTGCAGCAAAGGTTATAATTATCCACAAATTCTAACTTTATTGGTTTTGTTTCTCATGATATTACGACATAATTAATATTTCAACTTTATTATGCTACTAAAATTACATTTTTCCCCTATAATATTGCAAGGTTACTCTTGTAAAAATGATGACTTTCAATTACGTTTTGAATATTTTGACTGTATTTTTGTAAAATTACTGCTTTTTATTGTTTTTTTTGTTACACTGGGCCGTAAGTGGTCCCCGGGGCACACTTTGGACACCCCTGCTTTAAAGCATGGACAGTTAGAGCTTGAAGTTTATTGTAAACTTCAGCAGCAGGTACAATCACTACATACACTGGCCCAGCTTACTGTTATGTGTTCTATTAAACCGCTCACTGTGCAATCTGCACAGTACAGTGCAGTAGTGTTTCTCGCCTTTTTTTTATCAAAATTCTGGCACTTGCAACTGTCTTCGACGTCATGGTGGGTTAATTTGCAGCTGTAAAAAAACAAACAAAAAAAAAAAAACACAGAACACTCAGTAATCTGCAATGCACTTGAACGCCTTATCAGATGCACACATTGCTTATTTGGTGGAAGGAAGGAGACCAAAACGGAGTTGTTCATCATTATGTGTGCTTTCTATGAACAAATAAACCACCCACACATACGTACATACTAAAGATGATTAAAGGATTCCCTGGCCAGAGTCTCTCTTTAGTGTCCCCTTGAAACACTGTCCATTCTTCACAGAGACATAGTTAGCAATGCGTGGATGCTTTGTTTGGGCACTGTTTGATAACCGAGATAAAAACAGACAACCGAGATAACAGACATATTTTTGGCAATTTCCATTGAAAACTGAATTGCACGAAAATGGAGGTTCCACTGTACTTGTAATACAGATCTCTTCAAAGTTTGATGTAAACCAGAGGGACATCACAGTAGAGATGCGGTTCAGTAGTGGGGTGCCGTTATTTATTTATTAAAAAAAAAATGTATGAGTATGTTACTGTGCAGAAAAACTTTCCATTTAAATCTGCTTGCTTGGCAAACTAAAGCTTTTTTTTTTTTTTTTTTTTTTTTTTTGACTGAAGCAGTATTAAATATGACATTTCTTGTAATTCAGTGCTTTATGTGTCGTCATTTAGGAAGAAGAGCCATTTCCAAAACTGATACCTGTAAATGGTATGTCTTTACAGTTATTTTTTTTCACCTCTATACTGTATTGGTATGTTACTTGGTCATTTTTTTTTTTGTACAGCTCTGTAACCAATCCACCCAATTATGATCTCCTGTTGTACAGGTTCTCAAAAGAATATCCTTTGTTCTTGTGTGTGGATGTCCTTTACATCAGGGGCCCCCAAACGGTGGCTGTGGAAAACTTTAAGGAGCAGTGATTTAAAAAAAAAAAAAAAAAAAAAAAAAAAAACTACTAATAAAATAATCAGTAAATGACATACAGTTGGATGAAGTTACTATACAGTGGCATCTCGGTTAGCGTCCATCCCGGTTAGCATGCTTTTCAGTTAATGTTGAAAATGACACCACAATTTGCCTCTGTTTGTGTAGAATAGGGTGCACATCTTGGCATATGTACTGCGTGAGTCCCTCTGTATTCGTAATGTTTTGTTTTTTTAAATCAGAAAACATCCTTGTTAGCATCCTAAAATGGCAACCAGAAGTCGGCTACGTCGCCCGTCTATGATGTCATCAGCGGTTGACTCTCGACAATTCTAAATGCATATAAATGAACATTTTAAGGTTACTTTTACGTTCACTGAAGACCTGACTGTTCCCAATGACACGATGCTGCAGCACGACACCACACGGACAATAGCTTATTTCTTGAATTCGATGTTGTTTCTCACCTTCTCACCAAAATGCTGGCACTTGCAACTTTCTTTGACTCTTATTTTGTGTTATTGAAGTGAGAAACCCTGAGAAAAAAGAAATAACTCATGGCAACACAGGGAAATGGTGTCTGTGTAGTGTCTCGCTGCCACATTGTGTCATTGGGAGCAATTTTGAACCGTCACATCAAGAATCACGTTTTCAGTGAACGTAAAACGAACCCTAAATGTTCATTAATCCCTTTTGTTCATCATCTATATGTATTTGTATGCATTTGAAATTGCTTTCTACATGGAAAACTGAAATTGTAAAACTATAAAACTATGTTTGTGTTTTACATTTTTGGCTTTCTGGAAAGGATTAATTGGATTTAATTTCTTGATGGGGAAAAAGTGATTCGGTTAGCGTTCGTTTTGGATAGAGTCGGACCTTCTGGAACCAATTAATGACGCTAACCAAGGTTCCAGTGTACTACATATCATCACGTCTTTCAATGCCTTATCTGAAAGGCTTACATTTGTGGTTTACTTCATTTTGCCATTTTTATGCTTGAAAAGGCTTAATATTCAACCATGAAACAGCATGATTTATTAATGTGTATATATTTTAGAAAAAAAAATGAGTGAAAATGCAAAACTTAAAGGAATTACTGTACTTGTTTTACCACAAAATTCATCACAGGCTTTGATTTGAAGTCATAATCATGTTTCACCAACGAATAGCCAGCTAACACAAATTATGATGAGGATAATAGTTGGGTCAAGATGCATAAATGCAACTCTTTATCTTTTGATTGCAGGTGTTGAGTCTCTCCGAATGTGTTTCCAGTATTTCGAGGAAGTAGACAGCGATTACCACAGGAAATTCTTCCGACAACTCGGCGTGAACGACAACGTGATCAAAAGCAAAGACCAACTTTTGTATGATGACAGGATTCACGAGTTGCTGAACATTTGGTTGGAGAAAGAGGGTAAAGAAGCGAGCTTAAATGACCTACTCGACGCATTACTGGAATGTAATCAAAAGCGAACAGCTGAGTTGATCAAGGGGAAAGCCTTGGAGGATGGTCATTACATTTCCGAGAAGTTGTCACAGCTCTGACTGGTGAAGGTTTTTAGTTACTTTGATGCTACTTTGTGTTTGACTCTTGTTCCACAAAACAAAATCCAGATCAAATTACTGAATGGTGTAGCTTTAGCTGGAGCGGTACCTTTTTTCTAAGCCTCGACAGACATCTTTCTTACTTGACAACGTTCTTATCTTTGATATTTATGAAGTACGGCAGTGGTCGCCAGCCACCAGGTACTGGTCCGTGGGCAGAGCCGAACTGAGTCGCAAAAAATATATCATTTTTTTTGTAAATAACTACATCCAATTAAATGTAATTGTACAGGTGGTTCTCAAGTTACAAGCAAGTTCCGTTCCTGGAGCTTATACTTAAATTATAGCTGAATAAACTATGAAGTCACTCACTGTACACGGAACACATGAAGGTCATCTAAAATACACTAATATAAAGATTAAGTACAATAGTTAAATGAAAGAGTAATAAAATGAGCATAGGCTAGTGCTCTTCTCCCGGATCTCCTTGTAACAGCGCATTGAATACATGACCCCTTTATTAACTGTACAGCTGTTTATTAACAGCTGTAATTGCACCTGTCACACACAAATGCATGTCAAACCATGTCTGTGGGCTCAAAAAGTTTGAGACCGCTGCTGTACAGTATTGCTACGGAAGTGCAGGATCTCACCGTTTGAACATGTGCCATCGCACTGAGCAGCAGAACAAACAAAAATGCACTTCAGAGCTGCAACTTGAATGTTTGCTGTTGAAAGCATTTCAGTTACTTCAGGCTTACATGAAATGAGTATTTATTATGCTGAATGTTTTATTGGGGACTGTGATTGCCTTTTAGACATTGCTGATGAACTTGTTCCTTCAAATGTGTGATGTGTTTCAACCTCAGGTATTACTATTTATTATGAGATGACCAAAGCAACATTTGAATGGCGTCAGGAGTGAATAATCTTTTTTTTTTTTTAATACTACAGAATGTGTGTACATACTGTATGTATGCACATGCACATGTGGGGCATATCAGTGTTTGAGCATATGATACGACGTAATGGTAGTTTACAGACGACATGTACTCAATTTAAGATGTTTTCTTTTGTTCCTTACATGTTGGTCTTTGGAAATGATTAAATTAAATGCACTTTAGGTGTTTAATTGAGTCAGCGTTTGAGTCCGTTACTCCACCGTCTCTAAATATTTATGCATTCCTATTTACTCAAATCTTCACAGTGGAATCCTTATCACTTATTGCTAAATATTTATTCAGCACTACTGTAGATGGGAGAGATTCCATATTTGTAAGTCTGCTGACGTTTACTGAATGTTTGTGTGTCAAAGCACAATAAAATGAAATGTCTTTTTAAAAAAAATGTGCGTAGCAATTTGTTTTTTTTTCATTTGAGTGAGTGCAAGGGCGTGTTTGTGTGTACGTAATCATTAGCTAAATGCAAACAATCTTTGAAACATTTTAATTGACATACAATCAACACAACGCTTTTGTTTTTGCTCCCATTTTTTATGAGACGAACTCAAATATCTAAAACTTTTTCCACATACACAATATCACCACTTCTCTTAAATATTGTTCACAAATCTGTCTAAATCTGTGATAGTGAGCACTTTTCCTTTGCTGAGATAATCCATCCCACCTTGCAGGTTTGCCATATCAAAATGCTGATTAGACACTAAGATTAGTGCACTGGTGTGCCTTAGACTGCCCACAATAAAAGGCCACTCTGAAACGTGCAGTTTTATCACACAGCACAATGCCACAGATGTCGCAAGATTAGTGCACTGGTGTGCCTTCGACTGCCCTCCTTGCAACATGGGCCGTGCATTATCCTGCTGCAACATGAGGTGATGGATGTACTGCCAAATTCTCTGAAACGCCTTTGGAGACGGCTTATGGTAGAGAAAAGAATATTCAATACACGAGCAACAGCTCTGGTTGACATTCCTGCTGTGAGCATGCCAATTCCACGCTCCCTCAAATCCTGCAACATCTGTGGCATTGTACTGTGTGATAAAACTGCACGTTTCAGAGTGGCCTTTTATTGTGGGCAGTCTAAGGCACACCTGTGCACTAATCTTGGTGTCTAATCAGCATCTTCACATGGCACACCTGCGAGGTGGGATGGATTATCTCAGCACAGGAAAAGTGCTCACTATGACAGATTTAGACAGATTTGTGAACAATATTTGAGAGAAATGGTGATATTGTGTATGTGGAAAAAGTTTTAGATCTTTGAGTTCATCTCATAAAAAATGGGTGCAAAATCAAAAGCGTTGCGTTTAAATTTTGTTGTGTGTGTATATAATGCAGTGTGCCCAAATGGACTGGCGAGGAGCGATCGCGTTACAGTTGGCTATGTACCAAGTGTTTGCGTCAGCTGGCTTGTCCACTCACAACACTCCCTGCCAAGGCGTGTTTAGTTGCTGAACAGGTCCTCAGGTATTTCTCGCTGGGCTAACACATTCTGCAAATAATAATGGAATGTCATCTGACTCTGAACAATTAACTTGTTTTTTTGGTTTTTTTTTTCCATTGTTCTTTAGAGTAATGTGACACACATTCTGCCTCCACATTCATAAATTGTTAACCCGTCCATCGTAATCCATTCATACATAAAGTAGGGATATGTACTGTAGTCTGTGCAAAAGTCACACACATAACATTCTCCACTCTTATTCTCCTCCTCAAACCAATCCAACATCAAAATGTTAAGCATTCATTGGCTATCAGGACTTTTTTTTTTAATTCCAACATTTACTGAAATTTCATATTTTGTGACCATTTACTCAATGAATGAATGGACAATTTATTTGGCACCCCCTACTGGTGAAAAATCGGTCAAACTTTACAATAAGGTACACAAAATTACAGTAGTTAATAAGGAACAAACCTACCTAACCCTAACCACTACTCATTAGTTCCTCATTAGTTCTTTATTAGTTCCTCAGTAACTACTCTACACATTAGTTCCTCATTAATTCGTCATTAGTTTTTCAGTAACTACTCTAAATTTATGTGGCTTAGTTATTAGTTTTTCATTAGCTCCTCAGTAACTAGTCTAAATTTATGTGCCTTAGTCATTAGTTCCTCATTAGTTATTCATTAGTTCCTCAGAAACCACTGTATTTTTATGTACCTTATTGTAACGTGTGACCGAAAAATCATTTTCCATTAGTGTAACAGTCTGCTTATTCTACAAAGTGACATGGCTCACGTAGTAGATTGGTTGTCCCCCGCCCTGATGGTTGGTGGTTTGATCCTCAGTCATTGTGTAATTGCTCAGCATGTTTATGTATTTCAACAATCATTCTCCATTTTTACATCTCAAGTTTCGCCCTGTTTTTGTCCTCTAACTACTCCCACATTTCTCAAATGCTTCAAAACCAACAGCAAAATGTTTAGTTCGTTCAGGACATGCAGGCTATCAGGACTTTTCTAAAAATCCCCACATTTGGTGTAATTCGGTATTTTCTGTGCCATTTTTCATTTTACATTGAACATTACATGTAACATTCTGCTTATTCTGTGCACAGTGGCGCGGCTCAGATTGTAGAGCAGTCGTTTCCCAACCCAAATGGTTGGCGGTGTTGTAGAAAGAAGCACAAATAGCCAAAAATATATTGGTATGCTATAGGATTCTTGTTATTTAACGGAAAACTGCACTTTTTTGGAATCGCAATCCTTATGTGAGACATGAACACACATGTCTTTCTCTGTATTGTGCGTTCTAAAGATATGTATAAAAAAAGCTAATGGGCAACACTTATTCCGCCTTTAAAGCCTTCTGGAAAAAAACGGGCCAACAAGTGCCAACAATGCTCCATTTACATATAATGTGACGTGCATAGTGTTGCTATGTGAAATCCATGCGCCCGGGAAGGAAGTTCTGGTAGTGCTTAAAAGGATCAAAATACGGCAAAATACTGTTAGTATTACATGTTATCATGAAAGCACCTGCTACTACATAAATTCTACTATATAAAACTTTATGGGGGTGTTTTAATAGCAGTCTTTGTAGGAGGCATGTGTGTCCCATTACGTGCAGTAATGAGCTGTATCTTTAGAATGCACAGAAAAGAGAAAGATGTGTGTTCATGTCTCACATAAGGATTGTGGATGATGGGCAAAATTAAAAAAAAAGTTCAGTTTTCCTTTAAGAGGAGTATCTCAATACTTTTGTATATACAGTTGATCAGTAATTCAACATTCACATGTTTATTTGTCCTTTTTTTGCTGATAATCTCCATAATTACACCGTTTATTAGTAGAAAACCCATCTTATTTGCCCTTCATTAGGAAAACCTGAGTTGCACAGAAAGTAGTCAGAGACAAACTTAAATTTGCTTGGGAAGGTGTACTTTATATGCAGTGAATCAGCTTGCTGTTTACACCCTTACTCACGTATCACAAACCAACAGGAGCTTATCAACCAAAATGTCTGCTTCTCTCATGGCGCAACCAAAAATAACGAGTACCACGTGGAACATGCAATGTAACGCCACACGTACTATGCGCATATCAAAATAGACATTCACACAAACATACATGCAAAACACAATTTTATACCAATTTAAAACCCGCAAGGCATGCTGGGAAGCCCACTCGCACGCTTCCCAACGGGAAGTTATAAATTAGTATAAAAAATTGTTTAGCATGTACGTTAGCGTGCGCGCGTCTATTTTGATACCCTCATCGTCCATGTGGTACAGTTACATTGTGTGTTCCATGTGTTATTTTCGGTTGCACTGTGAGTGAGGTAGACACTTGCGTTGATAAGCGCCTGCTGGTTTGTGATGTAAGGGTGTCAATATCAAGCACTGGTGCAGTTACATTGTTTGTTTGACATGTGTTACTTGTTGTTTTGGTTGCACTCTGAGTGAGGGAGGCATTTGGTTTGATTACTCCCTCCTCGTGTCAAAATACGCCATTTAACGGGCGTTTCAATTACTTGTGTAATTCAGTTGGTCTCGGAAGGTAACCTCATACTGTATATAGTGTATTGAACTAAAATCCTTCATCAATATGAATATGATATTAAAAGAAGAATGTGCTGCAGGTGAGGCCAGCAAGAAGCAAACCTGTTGACACATCACACCGGATGTGTGAATGTATAACTTAGTAGGCTCATAGACATCTTAATGGATATGCTTGGCTTTAGTCTGCCAAGTAAGGCAATACACCCTGCTTTCTTGTAACCGCTTATTATGTGGCTTTTGTTGACCCCGGAAGGAATTAATTTGTGTGATGAAACACTTGTCAAAAAGTCACCCGTAGAGTGGGTGAGGAAATGTTTCATCACTAGAAATCCTGATTGGCCTGCACAAATTAGTGAAGGGTTGTGCTATGTGTGAGCAATACAAGTTTACCCCAGGCCGTATTTACACTACATGGTGCAAGTGACACATTGATGATGATACTTTATTTTTTTTTCCTGCCAAGTGGCACAATTTGAATTTTCATCATGGCAGTGTCAAAGGGTATTAAAACATCCATCTACTCTGATTTTGGAGCAACATTGGCAATAAAAGTGTTGCGGTTATTATATTAGGTTCAGCTCTCTTTTTAACACATTTTGTGAAATGCATTCAAAGTAGAAATGTGTAAGTAATCACCACTGATGAATGATGATGTAAGATGATCCATGAACAGATGGAATCAGAGTCACATCGTAGCCCAGGGGTCTCAATTTTTTTTCCATCGAGGGCCACATATTAAAAAATGATGCAAGGGCACTTTGATATTTTGTAAAGCTTTTTTTTTTCTTTTCTTGGCTTGGCTTCACCAACGAAGATTAGAAGGGTGATGTTCATGTCGACTTCTGGCTGACGCGACCAATCCGGGACAGGCAGTTTCGAGTGCCTGGGTCAGCTGCTACTCAGTTTTGTGATATAGGTACAAAAGTGAATTATTAGTGTGAACTTCGGTCTTTTCTCGTTTTGTCGCGCTTTTGCAGTTTGTTTTATTTTACAAATATTTAAACTTTCTCCTTAAATGATCGTTGTAAGTTTTCTTTTCATAATATTATGACTTTATTCCCACAATAAAGATTGAAAATTGACTTTATTTAACATAACTTTTTCTGCAACCTAATTTTCAAAAAATTACAACTTTATTTGTTTTGTTTGTTTGTCATAATATTAAAATGCTATTCTCGTAAATGTACGACTTGTTAGCTTACAACTTTTTTCTTTTAATATTTTGACTTTATTCTTGTAAAACTGCTGATTTTGCCATTTTTATTGCTGTTTTTTTTAAAGCTTTTCTAGTTACATTATATTTTTAGAATGCTCGCATCTACTCCCACGACGGAGCGCCGCGGCCATCTTGTTTACGTATGTGTTCCAATGCGGAAGAAGATGCTGTTATTGGACTACAATGCTGATGGGGATGTCATACAACTTCATGTCAAAATATCCGAACTATCCCTTTAAGTGCAAATGATTTCTTACATGGAAAAAAAATCAGTTACATTGTTTGTTTTTTGCATCAAGCGTTGAAATTTCGCTCTTTGCTCAGCGGTCCTTGAACGCATAGTTGCTGTGGACACTAAGTGAAACTTATTTATAACTTCGACACCGCGACTCAAATTCCATCTGTTGGTCCATCTGTGTGTATTATCATTCATTAGCTGTGAGTACCTACAGATTGTATACTTGAAAATGCATTTAGTATGTGTGTGAGGCATATTGGAGCTGAATCTAACCTAATAATTCAAACAGGCACTGCTATGGCAAATGCAAACATGTAAACTCCAACAAAGATGTTCCCACGGATAATCAAACCCTCCATCTCCTGACTGTGAGGCAGACATGCTTACCACTCGGTGACTGTGCAGCTGAGTGGGAGTGATGTGAAATGATCAATTACAAGAGAATAAAAAGATATTTACACTTTGGCCAAGAGGAGGTGGTGTTGACTGTTTGATATGAATAAAGCCAACAATGTTGAAGGACACTTTGAAATCAAAAGTTGGTAAGCTTAACATTTTTGCAAACAAACGCATATACTGTATAAATGGCCTTTTAGCACTATTGTAGCCATGTGAACGGAAAGAAGAACCATTCCTGTATGGTGCTGGTTCGATCACACAATTTTCAGTGAATATGGCCTGATTTTGATGAATGCCACAATCATCACCCTATTCAACATTCATTCTAATGTATAATTTAATCTAGAAAAAAAAGACATTGAAATCCACATTAATAGATTTTTTTATCCTTACAACTGAAGAACAAGAACTATTATAAATCATAACCTAGACATGGGGTCATGGGGGGATGAGTTTTGCCCTGGATTCCTCAACACTATGGATGTTGGAGGACTGTCTTGATTGACATGTCTCTTCAAAATTGCGGGAAGTGGAAGATGGAACAGTACCTCTGGATTAGCAGACTGGGGTGGTGGTCCTCCTTTTCAAGAAGGGTGCGTTCCAACTACAGGGGATCACGCTCCTCAGTCTCCCTGGGAAAGTCTATTCCAGAGTGCTGCAGAGAAGGGTACGACCGTTTGTCGAACCTCAGCTACAGGAGGTGCAATGTGTTTTTTGTTCTGGTCGTGGCACCCTGGACCAGCTCTCCACCCTTGCAAGGTTTCTGTGGGTTTGCTCAACCGGTCTACATGTGCTTTGTGAACTTGGAAAAGGTGTTGACCATGTGTTGCGGTGTCTTGTGGGGGGTGCTCTGGGAGTACGGGATTGGTGGCATGCTACTACGTGCCATTGGGTCCTTGTACAACCGGAGCGGGAGCTTGGTTCGCATCGCCAATGGTAAGTTGAACCTGTTCCCGGTGAACGTTGGCCTCCGCCAAGGCTGCCATTTGTCACCAATTCTGTTCATAATTTTTATGGACAGAATTTCCAAGGTGTTGAGAGGGTCCAGTTTGAGGGCCTTAGGATCTCGTCTGCTATTTTCAGATGATGTGGTTCTCATGGCCTCATCAAATTGTGACCTTTAGCGTTTACTGGGGAGGTTTGCAGCTGAGTGTGAAGCTTCTGGGATGAGACTCAGCACCTCCAAATCTGAGGCCATGGTTCTCAGTCGGAAAAATGGAGGAGTTTAAGTATCTCAGGGTCTTGTTCACAAGTAAGGGAAGGTCGGCACGTGAGATCGACAAGTGGATCGGCACAGCGTCTGCAGTAATGCGGTCGCTGTATCGGACCGTCGTGGTGAGGAGACAGCTGCGCCACAACGCAAAGCTCTATATTTACCTGTCGATATATGTTCCCACCTTCACCTATGGTCATGAGTTTTGGGTTGTGACCGAAAGAACGAGTTTGTGGATACAAAATGAGCTTCCTACGTAGAATGGCTGGACTCACTCTAAGAGATAGGGTAAGGAGCTTGGTCATCTGGTAGAAGCTCAGAGTAGAGCCGCTGCTTCTTCATACCGAGAGAAAGCCAGTTGAGGTGGCTCTAGCCCGGATGCCTCCCTAGTGACATGTTTCAGGCATGCCCAGCTGGGAGGTGACTCGCTGGAGGGATTAAGACTCACAGCTGGCCTGGGAATGCCTTGCGGGGTCCTCCTGGTGGAACTGGAAGAGGTGCCAGGGACCGGGAAGTCTGTACTTCCCTACTGAGACTGCTGCTCCCGCAACCCAGACCTGGATGAGTAGAAGAAAATGAATGGGTGGATGAACTTAGACATTCCTTCAACCCGAATCTGCTTCAGTCAGAAAAAGAGCCAAGAATATAGAACTTTTTTAATTTCTTGATTTTCAAAGTCAGCCCTCTTTTCACTGTCTGCACGGTGGTGCCATGCTGTAGATGAGGATCATGTCACAATTCACAGTCCTACTATCATAGACGAAATTTTTATTTCAAAGGTGGATGGGGACACAAATGACTTGAGTGAGTGTTTTGAGAATAAATTTCATTCAATTTCAGAATGATAATGTGAAGTGGCAAGAATTCCATTAAAAAATCAGGAGTGTTTTCCATTTAATTTGCGGAGAAGTTACAAAAACTGCCTCCAGATGGCGCCACATAAAAACAATGACGTTTAAATATGCTTTAGTTATTCCTTAAAATCACTTTTCCTATAAATCCTCACGTGAACCTCTATTCTACAATCTACCAGATTAACTCAAAAGATCTGTCTTTCCTTTCGCCACAAAATTATACAAAACAGATTAATTAATTAATTTCCTTATAAATGTAATACTTTTAGTTTGCTAATATGTACCATACATACTGGACCGTATTTTGTATTCTATTTGTACAAATGTCCCTGAAATGTATTATATTAATAGACAGGTTCTGAAAGTACTGTGCTGTATTGTATATAGTTCTGAATGGAGCTGGGATACAGGGGTCTACAGACGTTTAATTTAAAAATAGCTCTTATACAAAAAAATAGCTCTGTAATTCCCTCGGTTTTATGGTTATGGTTCAGTTTCGTTTTTGTGTAAATAGCTTTAATGATTTTTAAAATGGCACATAAACAACTGCGGCATGCTGGCAGATCATTCTCAAACACATAAAATTGTCCAAAAAAGGATATATAGGGTTGGGCGGTACTGCAAATTTCGGTATCGATCCAAGTAAATGCAGAGCCAGACTTGAACATTTCATGATTTATTAATGAGTCTGCCTTGATCATTGTTATAATCAGAATAAAAAACAGGGCAATGATTTTAAGCAAAAAAACAACAAACGTATTTAATAATAATTTAACAATATATAAACACAACACTATAAGACAATGTAACGGTATCAAGAAAATAATACAATCATTCTCTTTTACTACATACAATTACTTAACCAAAATTAAGTAAATACTGCAGAAAAAATAATCAATCAAATCCTTTTTTGCCAACAAAGCCCTCCTGTTTGCAAAACCTTATGAATGTTAAAATATCACCAATGTAACAATTTGAACAGCACAACAAACAACAGATTTGTAAAAATCAACATTCTCATCATACTAGTATCCTTTCGTTAACTACCTGCTGCTGCTACTACTACTATCTTCGGAATCGATACTGGGATCGACCTACCCGTTGCCTACTTTCAGCGCTGTGTGCGGACAGCAGTAAACTAAACGGCTGACTTGTTAATTCCGCTGTCGTTACAATTCTACACTTTTTAAAGTCATCTTTAACGGACTTTGGGCTATTTCTGTTTGTTCATATGACTCCCGCCATAAAACGCGTCCATTATCTCCGGACCACCAGGTAGTGCTGCTGACTTGGGGGAAAAACAATCCCACAAGTCTTTGCTTTACAAATACGGAAATGGTTACTATGGTTTAACGCTGAAAACGCAGCGTTTGTCCTTAAGAGCATATGGTCTGTATTAATATTAGTGTTTATAACAATGTACATGTTTGTATTTTATGTACACTCGACGACAGCAACACTACGTCACGGGACCCCATTTGCAAAGCACCGTTTTGTATTTTTGCCTTATTGAACCAGCTACAAATCACGGTATGGCCAAATAAATGAAGGTATAGTATAAGTATGTTACATATATAGTTTAATTCGGCATATGTGAAATGGGCTAAACATGTCGTGTCATTGTGGGATACTGGCAAACGTCAAGTTGAACGCTCACCCGACCAACTTCCGTGTTATTCAGGTCACCGTGACAGATGCAGCAGGTTGGCCCTTCTTCCACAGACGATCCGTCCTTCTCTGATTTCTTCCTACTCCACCACCTGAATGCTACACATCGCGCCAACGTCTTACCTGTAGGTATAAACCACCGTATCAGCAAGGTAAGTCAGTGTGGGTAATGATTCACGTATATGTTAAATTGAGTGGTGGACAGTAGTAGTGTACTTTGTTCTCTGTTGCAAGTGGACTAGGTAAGGCTTATTCATTATTAGACATTCGTCAAATAGCACGTAGTTTGGTCGATGACGTAATTACTGTTGAACGTGATTATTGATTTGACATACCTTTTTCAAATACATGCTAAGTAATAGGCGTTTTAGTGGTTTGTTTGTTTTTACAATAATTCATCTGCGAAGCCTTACATTATTAGAAGAGGTAATAACGCTTGAAACCACAAGAACCCAGGCACATTAATGCCTACAGAAAATGTATGGAACATAATGTATATATGCATGTACATTGCATTGGGTATTGCGGGTAAATGTAGTCTTTATTTGAAAATAACTCCACTTGACTTTTTGTGCTTAATGTACGTGTAACGAAAGAACTTAAAAATAATTGGGACAGTGAGATTTATTGAGTGGCTTATTAGCATTTTTGCTATTATGACACATACCTGTATATCATGTCACAGGTTTTATTATGTAAATGATTTAATTTATAATGACGTATTCATTATTATTTCTTTTATTATTTGTATAATGATAAAAGTATAGTTCGTTCAAGAAATTTTGTAATTGCAATATTTAGTGCCTAAAGCATTCAAATTGTTAAAGGTGTTTCAAGTGATGTTTAAGAGCATAAAAAACGGTTTTAGAGTTTAGTCAGCATAATGATAATTAGTATTTATATACACTCCTGATAAAAATGTTAAGAACATTTACATTTTGCATGGTTGGATCTTAAGGAGGTTCTAAGTAGAGCTTTAACATGCAAAAAGAAGTAACGGGGGACAAAAACAGTTTTGAACAAGCAATTTATTGCAAGCAACGTTTAAGACCACAGCCGGAAAGCCCCCTAAAATAGAAATCAGATGCTCAAAAAAAGGATCTATTCTCGTCTTCAGTCATGGCAAGCTATGGGGCATGCGTGACAGTCCTTTCGCCGGCAGCCCAGGCTCTCGCGTTGTTTAAAAGACACTGTCAATCGATTGCTTCTCTTGCGATACCCGGTGCATGGCTCCACAATCGATTAATGTAAAGATTTATGGCTGATTCTTATCGATACAGGAAGCTGCTACCGGCGCAGCCGAATCGTTCGTTTGTCAAACCGGATATCCGGTCGTATCGGTTTATTGTTCACAACCCTAGTGTGCATGCAGCCAATGACTGAGCCTCACCGTCACATTTAAATACCTCTGAAATGACGATGGTCTTCTCTTTAAGCCGTAAAATTCAGAGGTCTTGCACCCTTGTCTTGTTTTACGGTCCACCGCCTTTCTCTTTTGTGCAGTTCATGTGTTTGTTACACCGTGTATCTCTCTACAACTCTGATACAAACGTTCTAAAATGGCGGCCGCGGCTCACAAAGTATTACGCGATTGCGTGGAAGTATCGCAAGATTTCGTCTTGTGCGCGTGATCCAAGATGGCGGCATAAACAAAAATCTGACGCGATTTTGGACGCTAAACAAGCAGGCGAACGTAAGCCAAGGCAAACATTTAGCAAAAATTTTGGTTGTTAACCGGGGCGAACATTAACCGAGATACCACTGTATGTTACACTCTTCTGCACTCTGTGTATGTGCTAGCGGCCCTGCCTCCATCCTTCAAGACAAAGAGACTATATGACTAACAAAAGGGCTCACTATGTTCATGCTGCTATTCTATGAACAAACTTGCCAGGGTGCTGTAAGCAATGCACAGTGAAAACTCTTCCTGCCTGTTTGGAGGGAGAAGGTGAGGAAAACAGACACAAATGCACATGACAATATTGAAGCCAGCAAAATTATTGAGTTCATTTTCATTTATTGTGTGATTTAATGAAGTTATTATCAGCCCTGGCCTAGTGCTCACGAGACAGTTTCTGAAGGAGAAATCTTGTCACGTTTTAATCTCGCAGGATCTTGTGACACCTCTAATACATTTTATATACAGTATTCATAACAACAACTGACAACATTATTCCTGGTTTGTGCCAGTGTGCAGGTCTCTTCAGGATGAGGTCCACTTTGTACTTCTACACGTGCCACCTGTTGTGCATGGGTCTTGGTCTGGCCTGCGTAGTGTGTGTGTTCTGGTGGAACAGCCAGTGGCGTGGCGGTTTTGCCTGGGACGGCTCAGCACTTCAGTTCAACTGGCACCCGGTCCTGATGGTAACTGGTATGATGGTGCTCTATGGCAATGGTGAGTTTCAATCAAAGCTGCTTTCATTTCTACTTCTCACTTCTCTTCTTTGGTTTGACACGTGATGATTTTGTTCACACATGACAGGTGTCAAAAAGGCATGTCTTTTAGTTAACACACAGCTACATATACAGTATGTTGTTAACCACCAAGTCTTTACAAAAGGAACTTGCGCTTGAAATAATTTTTAATTATGCTGTGTTTTAAAGGCAAGAATGTGTTTGACAAGCTTTTAATTGCATTGTATTTTATTTTATTCTCCTCCTGCGCTTTATACCCTGATAGCTTACTCATGGACAAATTGTAAATTAGATTATTAAAATGTATTAATATTCTTGAGTGACTTTTTCAAAATATATTATCATTAACAGTGTTATTATTAAATTACAATGGAAGTTTCCAAATATATTTTTTGCTCTATTATATTGCCTGATGCCTATTGTAGGCGGATATTGACATAAAAAAAAAGTGGTTCATGTCGGTTTTCTTCATGATTTTCATCATGATGTTGGCGGACTAGTGATGCCGTGCTCCACACAGAAACAAGCTTGCTAGCTCAGTATATCTGGAATATGTCTGGAATTATAGTAACCCCTCGCCACTTTGCGCCTCGAATTTCTGTTTTGTGGTTGAATACGGCCCATTTTTAGTCAAAAGATATGCATAGCTAAGCAAATGTTATATACTTTTTGCCTAAATTAAGCATTTTCAAGCAAAAAAATGGCTAAATGAGCTAAGATTCCAATATAAGGCATTCAGAAGATGCATTCAATGATGTACTGATATGTAGTATTCTACACTGGTCACCAGGTGTCAGTAATGTTACTGTAATGCTCGGTGAGACACACAAGCGGCAGACTTGATCGCCGGAACAACTGGCTTTTATTGCTGGTTTGAATGATCCCACAACAGGTAAAATAATCGGAAAAGAGGCTACTTTTACGGCCGTAACCCACGCCAAGCTAAAACTCAACTCTGAATCCCCGATGTCATTTCCTGTCATTTCTACTATATTAGGTGATGTGGTGTAAAGGTGATTATGGGGGTGTTATTTCATGTCTAGAGGGCTTTAATAATGTTAAAACGTATTTAGAAACAGGTTTTCTATTCTCTGAGTACAAAAGTATTAATATAAAATAATATAAAATAAGACGAGGGATTACTCTATTCGGATTCGGAAGTATACATTTGTCGTTGCGGTGCACCTCTACAACCCTGGGTAGTGTCCCTAAAAGCAGACAAAAAAAGCAAGGCATTTGGCTTAGAAGACAAGATCTAGCCAGAGGAAAACACTGCCTCTCAGCCTTTGGCTTCCAGGAGTCATGGCCCTTTTCCATCATTAAAGTCTCCTGGTTTTGAACACTTGGCCTTCAAAATATGTGAACAAGACAAGTGGATAAGACAAAAGCCCTGCGCTGGAATTGTTCAATAGAGATTGAGAACACGAGAAAACAATTAATGCTGCACTTCAGGCCCTAAAAATTAAAAAAAATGTTCACACTCATGCAATTTCCTGTAAACCAGGCGTGTCCATTTTTGGCCCGCAGCTTGTTTTTTATTGGCCCACGGCTTATTCTAAAAACGCAGGTTGTTATTAATGAGATTTATTATTAGATATCACCAATAACATAAATCTTATGTACCTTATTAAACAATATGTTGACCTCCATTGTATTGTTTTTTAGCGTCTTTAATTCACAAAATGTATCATACATTCTTCAATTTTTCTGTATGCTCCATCTGTATTATTTTTTGTAAGGGTGTCCCAAGCCGATATTGATATCGAATAATGGGCCGATATCAGCAAAAGCGAGTATCGTCTTATGTCGGCCTGCGTCTAAAATCTCAGATTTTGGCACTCTGATACAAGCAGTGGACTCCAGATTTCGCCCCAACCACGTGTGCTAATTTGTGAAGAGTAGGAAGGCGTAAGAGTGAAAAAAACATTGCAGCTGAGTGCAAAACTTGTCATGCACAAGTTTCCCGTAGTGGCACAGATCCGGGGAAGTTTAATACGACCAAACTCATCACGTCTTTGAAGCAGCTTTACACAGAAAACTCCCATGGGACGAGAAGAAGTCATTAGCTATAACAGAAAAGATGACCAGCACCTATCAGTGGTGAGTAAAGTCAGGTGAAAACGTTTAGTTGAGCACCTCGAACTTCGCCATAGTGTGCTTGGATGCAACTACATTGTGGATAAATATACCCCAAACATTTAAAACAGTCAATGTTTTACCTACTGTTGCTGATTATTGTCCTGTGTTTGAGTAATATCACTTGATCAAGCCTTTTCTAACGTTAAACGGCACAAAATAAGTAATACAGTATGTATGATTTGTGCGGATATTGGATTGATATCGGTATAGGCAAGTATTCAAGACTGCAGTATTGGTATCGGATAAGAAGTGAAAAAGTTGTATTGGGACACCTAATTTTTTTTATTTGCCAACTGAAGAGTTACCTGTCAGCAGAGTGCAGTTTTTGTATGTTTCATTTTAAAATTAGAGAAAAGCAGTTTTATATTTTGCAATTTTTTTACATTACTGTTCTAAAGATTTACCGAACCGTGACCTATAATAACTGCGATAACATTAAAAGAAAAGTGATTTAACAAACTAATTAAATTGCACCACCCTGGAACAGCAAGCTAAGGACTGACATATACACTCCTGATCAAAATCTTAAGACCAGTTGAAAAATTGCTAGAATTTGCATTTTGCACATTTGGATCTTAATGAGGTTTAAAGTAGAGCTAAAATATGCAAAAGCAAGTGAGACAAAAAGCACTTTGAAAAAGTAACTTATTGAAAACAACAATTAAACTGAAATAGGCTTTTTATTAGCTGATCAAAAGTTTAAGAGCATCGCTCAAAAAATAACAAAAAAACTCTCCAAACCAGAACAAAAAATGTTCTCAGTAATGAGTAGCTCCACCGTTCATGTTAATCACTTCAAAAATTGGTTTGGGCATGCTTGATGCGAGTGTTTCCAGGACGCTAGTGGGAACATTGCTCCAAGTGGTGAAGATGGCTTCACGAAGGGCATCAACTGTCTGGAACTGATGGCCACTGCTCCCGACCTCAGCAGCAATGGCACGCTGCGAGAGGCCTTGCTTATGCAGCTCCACAATCCGACCACGTTCAAAAAGAGAAAGCTTCTTAGCTTTAGCCATGAGGAGGGCATGGCAGTGTGAATGCCTGACAGAAAATAAAAATTTTGAGCAGGTTTTGGCTTTTATAGCCTGTGGTCTTAAACTTTTGATCAGCTGATAAACAGCCTATTTCATTTTAATTGTTGTTTTAAATAAATTACTTTTTCAAAATTCTCACTTCCCCTTCTTGCTTTTGCATATTGTAGCTCTACTTAAAACCTCATTAAGATCTAAATGTGCAAAATGCAAATTCTAGTGATTTTTCAACTGGTCTTAAGATTTTGATCAGGAGTGAATGACATACTGTATATATACTCATGATAACAATTGCATGCCTAGTAAGTGCTGGCAATTCAACACTGTGCCCCCTCCCAACCCAGGAAACTGTAAAGGCAATCATATCATCAGCATGTACTATTCATGATATTCACCATTCACTGTATTTCTTCTAACCCCGGCAGGCAAAGATGGCTGTTGATTGAAAATAGTGGTCTTTCTTGCAGGAGCTGTGTTGTACCGCGTCCCCCTGACTTGGGGCTATAATAAACTTCCTTGGAAACTGCTACATGCTGCAGTGATGCTCCTTGCCCTGCTACTTTCAGTTATTGGACTTTGTGCTGTTTTTGGCAATCACAATGCTTCAAACATCCCCAACCTCTACTCCCTGCACAGCTGGATTGGAATGATCACCGTAGTTCTCTTTGCCATGCAGGTACAACTTTATGTGCAGCAGCAATGGCTCGAATTCTTCAATACAGTGGAAACTTGGTTAGCGTCATGAAGCTGTTCCAGAAGGGCCGACTGAAACCGAAACGTACTCCAACCAAATACATTTTTCCCAGAAGAAATAATGTAAATCCAAGTTAGCGTTCCGGACATCCACAAACACTTTATTATAGTTTTACATGCGGAAAACAATTGGAAATGCAGATCAATTATGAATGAAAGATAAATGAGCATTTAACCTCACTTTAACCTTCATTGAAGAGTTGATTGTTGACAAAAACAGCTATGAGGCAGTGGCGAGAGACAAGCATATATTGACACTACCTTTGTGTTTTGATCGTTATTTCTTGAATTTAGTAGTGTTGTCAATAAGAAAAGTAGAGACTTGTGGGGTAACTGTGTTAGTTAGCAAAGAATTACAGAGTCAAGGGCTGACAACATCATAGACAGGCAACGGAGCCGACTTCTGGTTTCGGTTTCCTTGCCAACAGGGACGTTTTGTGATTAAAAAAAATAAATAAATTGAGAACACAGTGCCGCACGGTGGTCTAGTGGTTAGCATGTTGGCCAACACAGCAACAGTCTGGAGATCGGGAAGACCTGGGTTCGATTCTCCCTTGGGCATTTCTGTGTGGAGTTTGCATGTTCTCCCCGTGTGTGTGTGGGTTTTCTCCGGGGACTCCGGTTTCCTCCCACATTCCAAAAACATGCGTGTGAGGTTAATTGGCGACTCTAAATTGTCCATAGGTATGAATGTGAGTGTGAATGGTTGTTTGTCTATATGTGCCTTGCCATTGGCTGGGGATTAGTCCAGGGTGTACCCCGCCTGTCCAGTGCCCCCGCGACCCTCAAGAGGTAAAGCGGTATAGAAAATGGATGGATGGATGAGAACAGTTGAACTTACACACTGGATTAATAATACAACAGACGCGTGTTACGGGAAACCAACACAAACCGAGGCTAAATTTGTATGTACATTTTTGAGGTAAAACGAAAAACACACTAAATGGGACGTACGTGAACCAAAGTTACACTGTATTCTTCATGTTAGATATGATTAAAGTCTAAATATCATTACTGTCCAATGAACAGCATGTACAGTAATCACCCACCAATTTGCACTTAGAATTTTGCGGTTTCATTCCATCACGGTTTTTGAAACATATATTAATAAATAATGTTGTTTTGTGGTTAAATACGGTCTATTTTTAGCAAAAAATGCATATTTAAGCAAAAGTTATGTTTTTTTGCTAAATGAAGCATTTTCAAGCATAAAAATGGTTAAACGAGCTAAAATACAAATATAAGCCATTCAGAAGATGCATTCTAAGATGTGATGATGCTCTAATAATGTTAAAAAAAACTAGAAGGTCACAAACAGGTTTTCCATGCTGTAACTTTGAAAATATTGCATTTATAATACAAGTAATCCTACTGCGCGGAAATTCATTTATGACAGTCGTGTCTGGAACCAATTAACTGGGATAAACGAGGGATTACTGTATCAGAATTTTTTTCTACAAAAAAAACATTCATTTCATTGGTCATTGGCACATTTTCCCTCTCTTGTTAGTGAATAGTTGTTCATGTATTATGTGTCTTATATTATTTTTTGTCCATCCAGTGGGCTACAGGGGTAGCTGGCTTCCTCCTGCCCTGCTCTCCTGGTTCAATACGTAAACTCCTGAAACCCCAACATGTGTGGTTGGGAGGCAGTTTCATGTCACTGGGCATTGCATCCTGTATCTCCGGTATCAATGAGAAACTCTTCTTTGTCCTGTGAGAACCATTTTTTTCTTTATTGCCTTTAGGATTTTCTCAATGGATTATGATGATTCTAATTGTTATAAAAATTCCCACATTTTCAATAGGAAAGGAAATACTAATGGGTCTCAGCCATATTCTCAACATCCGCCTGAGGCCCTGTTGGGAAATTCATTAGGAGTCTTGATTGTAGCTTTTGGCATGGTTGTCCTCAAGATTTTGTCTAATCAAGAATGGCAGAGACCGGAAAATCAGCCTGCAGATGTGGCTTACTCGGTAAGAAAAGTTTTGAAATTCAAATATATGTGCTATTAGTATCACATAAAATACCTTTTATACGCCCACAGCCAGTGCTTCAAGAAGAAAATCAATGAGGGACGTAACCACTCAGCACTGTCAAAGCCATATTGGACCATTTGCCAATCCAAAAGCAGCTGACCTTTTTGTAGACGTTCCGGATGTACACATTTAATTTTGATTGTATTTAAGTTGCTCTTTCCTGATAAAGAATAAAATGTGAACCATCTAAGTCTTCATTCTTCAAAGTGTGTAGCTGCCGTTACTCCTTAGAGAAGGAGGTATTCGACTCAATTGTTCGGGGCACCAGATTTTGAGAAAGCTAAGGAGCCGGGGCCATACCTCTCTTTTGTGTGTAACGCATTCACTTTGCACTTCTACTTCAGTAAATGGCAAATATCGTTGTGTATATAATGTAAAAAATAAACTGAAGCAGATGCACAATGTTAATGCTAGTCAGAGATCCTCCATATGACAGAAGCACAGATGTTTTTAAGAACCGATTGCAAATACGTGAGTCAATAGTCCTCCACATGACAGGAATACTCTGACATTCTGCAAAGAAGCCTGTCAAAGATTCTTTATAAGACAAAGTGTGTGAAAAATGCCAGGCAAAGATGCTTGCACTATACAGTATTAATGTTAGCCAAAGATCCTTTATATAACAGGAGCTTGGCTGTTTTTAAGGACCGACAGCAAAAACACTGGTCATAGATCCTCAATATGGCAAGAATACAAGGGCATACTGCAACAAGGTCGTCTGTAAGACAGTGCTCTGCTACCGACTGCAAAAATGCTATTCAAACATACTCAATATCACAAAAGCGCTCTTCCTTTGTAAGGACCAACTGCAAAAAAAACCCACGAGTCATACATTCTCGATATGACAGAAGCGCTCTGCTAAAGACCTTCGGTAAAAAAAATGTCAAATATCCTCTCCTGGAGTAGTCTTCCGTTTTCAAGGACCTATAGCTAGAAAACAAACAAGCAAGCAAACAACAAAAAAAGCACTAGTCAAAGATCCTCTATAAGACCAGTGCTCTGCTATTTTTAAAGACCTACTGCAAAAACATAAATCAAACATCCTCTCAATGATAAGAGCGCTCTTCTGTTTTTAAGGACCTACTGCAAAAACATCAACAACACAAAAACGCTAGTCAAAGATCTATGACAAAACTGCTCTGCTGTTTGTTAGTCTGCAAAGTTTGAAATGAAGGCCTGGGCCTGTCTGATGTCACGTTTGGTCCGTGTGCCGCTATTTGAATAGGCCTGACATAGTATATTTGTCCAAAGTTTAGACACAGTTGTGCATGTCTTAAATGAGAAGGTGTGACCAAACTTTTGACTTGTACTTCTATATTTGGCCACAACTTTTTCTGTTTTTACGTCAAAAATTCAGACTTTGCAAAATATTCTTTGCAGTAACATCATTTAGTTTTCACTGGATTTCCTGTGCGCCCCAAATTACACTTGTAAAGTGTCCTGCCTTACACAGGGTGGCAGCAGAGTAAAGTGGTGATGAGTTCAAACACAGCCACTGCCTGTGATGGCTGGGGTCAAAGTTGATATAATGCATGAAAAATTATTAATGTAGTTTTTATTTAGTATAATTGATATCATAATATAAGTATAATAAGTTTTATATTTATTAATTTAATCGAAAAAAAAATTATGAGTTCATTCTCATAAAATTGCAACTTTTTTGTTTTTAGAATATACCTGTATTCTAGTAAAATTACAGCTGTTTTTCCCATTTCTGTTGTTGTTTTTCCAACTATTTAAACTTTCTACTTGTAAATTTTCTTCTCATAATTATGACTTTATTCCCAAAATATTGTTATTGAATTATACATTTTTCTGCAGTCTAATTTTCAAAAAATTACAACTTAATTCATTTTCTTTGTTTCTAATAATACATATATTAAAAACATATTTTGTCTTTGTTTTATTAAAATGACTTTATTTTTCTCATAATATTTTTCTCGTTATATTACATTTTTTTTCTTAATATTTTAATGTTATTGTAAAATTACAGCAGATATTTAAATGCTATTAAATGATATTTAAATTATTTTTTTTAGTTTTTGTTGTTAAATAATATTTTTACAATGTACTGCGGGTGGGCCGGTGGCCTAATGTTGGTCACGCAGTCAGGAGATCGGGAAGATTTGGGTTCGAATCTCCGTTGGGCATCTCTGTGTGGAGTTTGCATGTGCGTGGGTTTTCTCCAGGTACTCCGGTTTCCTCCCACATTCCAAAAACATGCATGTTAGGTTAATTGGCGACTCTAAATTGTCCATAAGTTTGAATGTGAGTGTGAATGCTTGTCTATATGTGCCCTGCGATTGGCTGGCGACCACTAGCCCGAAGTCAGCAGGGATAGGCTCCAGCATACCCGAGACCCTAGTGAGGATAAGCAATCATTCAACTACATAACAAACAGGACATCAATGTGGAGATGACGTTGATGGTCATTCTAGCTAGACAATAAGATTAATAAATACTAATACTCCATATTATATAAATACTCCATATTCAGGTTTAAAGTCTGCAATGGTTTACGACTGTAGAATTATCCAAAATGTATTGCTTTGATTAATACTTGCGTTGGGGTGGGTTCTATTGTGGTGTGTGGGATGTGTTCAAGACTTTCGTACATGACTGTTTTTGCAAGAACACCGGCAATTATTAAATCCAGACACATTTTTTTAGTAGATTAAGTGAAAAAGAATCAGAAGAAGATAATTAACTCATACCAGTAATTTTGTACAATAACGAAGCAGCAAGTCTACTTAAAACTTCTATTCTGTTCTGATTTTACAAGTCTTTGAATGCGCCATTACCGTACCAACTCATATAAACACGCAGATAATTATTCGCAACAGCATATATTGCAGTTTTGTGTTCTTCAGTCAACGACCACGTCCAGATACGAACATGTTTTTCATATATTCATCGAGTTATTTGATAGAATGTAGCCGGTCAAGTTTTGGAAATTTAAACATTAGCTCACCACTTTAGTGTTTTAATAGTTTTCCGACAGCATTTGAAAGCATCATTGCTGCTTTCACGGAACAGCTAGGTTCTTGGAAGATCATCTCCGTGCGTGTTACCACGTCGCGGCATCCAGTGAGGTCATTGTAAAGGTGGGCGGTGAGGGACCGGTCCAAACCAAGGGAGGAAACGTGATTCAAAAGAAGGAGAAGAAGCTGCTGACTGCTTTGTTCACACCGGGCTTCTTTCCAACCGCAGGCTGCTCGACGTCGCCAGAGACAAGCAAAGTAAGTTTTAAGACATGAATATATATACACTATTTAAGACATGATTATATTATTACATTCCGTGTAGTACACGTTGTTGAATAGTATATGTTGTTGCTTTTCAACAACAAACCTGAGTTTTTTGGGGTTGAACTGATCCTACTTTTTCTTCAAATTACAGTTGCGAAACATCTAAACATTGTCGTTTACTGTTGCTGCTTTGTGTGGATTTACTGCTTTTTTTAAAGTTACATGTTAACTTGGTGACATTGCTGAGCATCCACATAAGCTTGCGACTTGACAGGATCTGCCATATTCTCTTTTGATGCATTGTTGAACAAACTAATGGATGTACTGTATCTTAACTTGATGAAGAGATATATCCTTTTCATCGAAAGTAATTGTCGTGTTTTTTTTGTTTTTTTTTTACCAAGTGCTGTATCAAAACATGCAATTGCAAAGTTTCCCACAGGACTGCAATCTATTTGCGGTGGTGGGTAGAGCTGTGCATTTTGAGTGATGTGTTTTTATTATTTTACTGAATCGGGCCTCCTCTCTGTTATCTTGTTAAATCTAGCTAAAAAAAACATGTCACTTTTTATATTTGTAGTATATGTGTCATATGTATGTAAACAAATTTGAAATGATCTGTTGTGTATTTATTTATTCGTATTCTATTTTCTTACTTTTGTTTTCGTACCTCTCCTGTCTTGCCTTGGTTGTTTTATTTTGTCATTAAGTGATTAAGGTTATTATGCCATTCTTGCAGAGCTGCTGGAAATGTGAATTTCTCTTGGAGATGAATAAAGTATCTATTTATCTATCTAATTAATAAATCATGCAGAAAAAAAATACATATTTAAGGACATTTTACGTGTTTTTTGCCTAAATTAATCATTTTCAAAAATGAAAATGACAAAATGAACTACAATACAAATATACAAGGCAATAAGAAGACACATTCAAATTGTTAATATAGTATTCTACATGGGGTCACCAGCTGTTGAGTGAGACAGGCACCAGACTCAATCGCCGGAACAACATGCTTTTATTGCAGGTTTAAGTTATCTCACAACAGCAGTAATAACATCATAATAATAACATAGACTACTGTTGCGGACGTAACCCACGACAAGCTAAAACTCAACTCTGAACCCCTGATGTCACTTCCTGCCCTCCACCCACCCAGAATGCATACTGAGACACACACGAGCAGTAGTTTTAGTAACGTCCTAAATGACTTATTTTTTCTGATTATATCTACTGTATTGGGTAATACCCATGTAAAGGTGACTATATGGATGTTATTTCATCTCCTGAGGGCTAATAATGTTAAAAACTGTATTTAGAAGGTTGAAAACAAGTTTTCTATGCCATAACTACGAAAATATTCAATTTGCTGAAATTCACTTATCGCTGTCTCCTCGTTACATTACGGTTTGAACATCGCTCCCTCACTCAATCATGGTTTTTCAAAAATTATGATCACTGTTTCCTGGTTGAGTGTGGGCTATTATCAGTCAAAAATATTGAAAGACAAGTTATATGTAGTATTCTGGTTGCTAGATGTCAGTAATGTTACATTGATCAGACATGATGTTATAGTACATTACCTTCACACTGCATGGAGTCAGCCCTGGCATGTCCGACATGATAGGGTGAAAAAAAATCTCCCATTCCGTGTGGAAGTGGTAAGTTTTTGGCTTCTTATTTTGTCCTTTTTCCTCACTCCGTTTGAAGCAATTTCTTAAGTTCAGAATAAGTACATTGGAGGCTAACTAGTTAGCTGCGGATGGCTCTTATGTCCCTGCAGTCATCCCGTCGCCTGCTCATTGTGATGTAAACAAAGAATAATACGAGTGTAAAATTGACTATAGGGGTGTTAGTTCATGTCTACGGGGCTCTAATGTTATTATATCTTTATATAAGTGTATGAAGTGTATGGTGAGGGGTTTTACAGCCTTAAAACATATATAATAATTATACAAAAATATAGTTGGCTACTTACCGGATCACTTATTAAGGGCTATTTTGGGAACCTATCCCCTGCGATAAACGAGGGAACACTGTACTCAATGAAGTGAATCAGATACTCGATTCACTCGAGTCACTTGTTACAAAGCGTATGCGCAGAAACTTGCACATGGGCAACAAGTTTGGCAGCTGGGCTGTAGATTCTTGGCGAGCACCCGATAGTCAGCGAGACTCGTGAGGCTCATTGTCGAGCACCCATGATGCAGCTTGGGTAGGAAGGGGAAAGGAGGGTTGATTTGAGGGAGGGGTGTGCGTTGCCTATATCTGGCGACTCGATTCGTATCGCGATTTATAGGTCACGATTCGATTCGATTTCGATATATCCCGATATATCCCGATACTTAAGTGCAAGACAATTATTGCGATTTTTTTAAATATATGATTCTGGAAACAGCTAATGACTAAACTAGTACACATTCAAAAGAAAATTTGTATGAAACTGTATTTACAACTGTATTTAACAAGTTGCTGTTTTCTAAACACCGCGAGAATATAGTGTAAAGATACCGACCTGGAATAACTCTCGCGAGATGCTATTATTACTTTGGCGGGCTTTGGTGCTGTGCTGCCAGCGCTGCCAGCTAGTGACCGGGAGTGTAAGTGCAGGACAAAAGACGCTGCAATGAATACAGTACCTCCAAAATACATATGAAATCATCGATTTGAACGTCTTTTGAATCGATATGAGAATCGTGCGATGTGATATCGCGATATATCGCCGAATCGATTATTTTAAACACCCCTAATTTGAGGCAAGGACCAGATCTGTTGCTTTTTCCACAGGGCAGTAAAGAGTAACAATTATACAGTTACCATGGTACCTGGTTTGCCTTTTTTAATGTAGTTAGTGGTAACAGGAATGAGTAAGTGAACGAGTTAAAGGAGACGAGTTCCTGTGAGTCCCGATTAAGTAAAAAAAAACTTGTGAGTTTTGAACGACTCGTCTATAACTCGCACATTTCTACCAGATGGGACTCGCGTCTCACTTCCATCTGTGTGAAAGCAGTACAGCAGGGGTGTCCAAAGTTTTTCCACTGAGGGCTGCATACTGAAAAATAAAATGACGCAGGGACCTTGTTTACATTTTTTAAACCAACCCATCTACCGTAGATATGCTGAGATGTTTTTTATATTAAAGACAAAAACAGCCTGCATCTCAATTTTGTGTTATCTGTGGCAAGCGTGTTATTAGTATGAATTCTCCGTAAGTTACGCTTTTTTGCTAGTTTTTCCATTATTTATTCATTTTTGACAAATATTTCTTCTCTTCCATGTTTTTCTCAGTATTATGTCTTTATTCTCATATTTTGAATTTATTAACGTAATATTATAATTTTTACTCAGTGTGAATTTCCTAAACTTGCAACTTTATTCTTTATTTGGTTTGTTTCTTATAATAGTAAGACTGTTGAAAAAGTACAATTTTTTGTCTTAATGCTATTTTTTTTCTCTTAAAATTGTCACTTTATGCTCCTAATATTTTGTCTTTATAAAATTACTGCTGTTCTTACCATTTTTGCTGTTGTTTTTTAAGTTTTCTTGTTTAATTGTATGTTTACAATGTGGCGAGGGCCAACAAAAATACAGCTGCGAGCCGTAAATGGCCCCAGGGCCACAATTTGAACACCACTGCTGTGTAGTCTATTTAGAACATGAAATACCTCCTAATCTTAAATACAGGATTGCTGTTTTTGAGAATATTGAGTGCGTTCAGAATTTCTGCTTTAAGAAGAGGTTTGTTTAGAAAAAAAGGGAAACTGTGCTAAACACTAATAAAACTTGTTTTAAATGAGCTGCTTCCCAGTTACGGCTCTGCCATTTTCATTTGAAACTTTTGAAAGAATTGATAAAGCCTCATTATCTGTGTTGTACGTATTTTTTTGATCTCTTTGCAATTCACACAGTACAACAGGTCTGTCAGCAACAGTCCCATCTTGAGACTGCTGTGTAAAATAAGCTCTAGACTGTACTGTAATGCATTTTTTTTTACCGGTCGGAAGAGAAAGAGAGTGCAAAGTTGGGTCAACCTTTTATATTTTTGTATACATTCAAATTACATGGTGCAATGTTCTCATTTTGTATACGTTCAAATTACATGGTGCAATGTTCTCATCTTCTGAAATAGCACTAATCTTACGCAGCTCTTTGCTTGGTGCCTAAAAGGGTTGAAAGTGGCTACAATGTTTACGATTTATGGATATGAACATTTTGCATGTTCTTCTACTTTCAAATTCTAAAAAGTCAGACTAATACCCTTATTACTACAAGAGTCTCTGAAGGCTTAGGACCTTAGGACCTTAGGACCATGCCACTTTTGTATGGACTGTATTTCATGTGAGCTGAATGAAGATCTTGTGTGGAGTTCAGTTTACCATAGGATTAGGGGGGGAAATAGACAAACTAGACAATTTTACCATCCATTTTCTATATTGCTGCTCACCCGGTCCCCCAGCGAGCCTCACCAGCCAGGATGACTTCGCTCCACTGCCTTGAATCTGCCATCAGTGATGCTCACTGACTAACATTCATGAGCGTACGGGGGGATCGATAACGTCAGAGCTGCAACAATTAACCAATGAGTCGATTCTCCAACTAATCAACTATTTTGGTCGTCGATTAATCGTATTTTGAATGAAAAATGAAATGTGAATATTTGTTAATTTCCTTAGTCATCCATGAAAGCGGACCAGTTATCTTTGTATTTTAGGCAAAACAAGATATTCACACACAGCTTTAACTTTGGCAAACAGTGGTGGACATTTATGTCTCATTTTTGTTATGTTGCCAAACCAACTAACTGTTTGTGTTTGGTTCTTAATATTGATTTCTTAAAATATTGTCCCAGGCTAGTGGGGAAGGATAACCTCCTCTTCTCCTTCCAGATGTCCTTGTAACAGCGCACGGGATGCACGACCCCGCTAGTATTCATTAACATTCAATAATCTTTATCCTTAACCCTCCGGGTTTGTCGATGGTCGTGACTTTGTAAGTGGTTTGAGGTTCTGAGACCTGTCTAACTAAAATGACTTGTGGAACCTACTCTACATTTCCAAAGATGTTTCTTGATTTCTTTTCATTTAGCTTTTGTCTCGTTTCACTTCTTCCATGGCGCTAACTGCTGTTCTGCCACCTGCTCCCTGTCACATGACAATTGTTGAAGACTTTAAAAAGTCTTTAAAAAAAATAGATACAAATCCTTAAAGTTACATTTTGTGGTGTGTGGTGGAAAACAACAATGACCCCAAGGGACAGATGTTCTTTTATGAACAATGCATGCAACGCACATTTTAAGAATACACCTGAAAAAGACATGAAAAGTCCATCAATTTTATCATAGCTTTATATGAACAAATATATCAACAAATTAACCCAGAAAAAATGAGCAAAACATTACTTGTGGTATAAAGGTTATTGCTTCTCTTTAGCCTTTCGTCCTGGTTCTTTGGACCGCGTTGCTATCGGAGAAGTATCCAATGATGACACAATTTAAAAATGTTAAAATTCTGAAGGTAAGAGCATTATATGTGGTTACAGGCTGGACTTTAACATCAACAGCGTCTTTATAGTAGTTGCCACGCCCCTCTAGAAAGTGAAGGTTTGTGTGAGAGAGTGAGAACAATGCATCTTTATTGTTTTTTCCAATATTTTTCAATTTTTTTCAATCAGTAAGTGGTGCTCAACTCTGATTGTGCTATGTGAGTGTGTGTGTCAAAAAGGCCTTCTATGAGAAGCTATTAGGCTGAGTTATTAGACTAAATCGAGAGGTGTAGTAATATTGAACAGTGGATAAACTATTGTTGGATTCTTGACACATTCTTGACATGTTGGCCACACAGTCAGGAGATCGAGAAGATCTGGGTTCGAATCTCCATTGGGCTTCTCTGTGTGGAGTTTGCATGTTCGTGGGTTTTCTCCGGGTACTCCGTTTTCCTCCCACATTCCAAAAACATGCATGTTAGGTTAATTGGCGACTCTAAATTGTCCATATGTATGAATGTGAGTGTGAATGGTTGTTTGTCTATATGTGCCCTCCGATTGACTGGCGACCAGTTCAGGGTGTACCCCGCCTCTCGCCTGAAGTCAGCTGGGATAGGCTCCAGCATACCTGCGACCCCAGAAAGGATAGGCGGCATAGAAAATGGATGGATGCATTCTTGACACAGTGCCCTAGCCTTGTGTTTTGAGTCGTTGTCGTGCTGGAACACCCATTTACAGTGTTCTAGCTTAGGCCCATCTACAACGTTTTCTCAGTGTTCAATCTTAGGGCAGGAGGTTGTCATCTGAGATTCTATAGAATGTACCATGGTACCATGGTACATGCCCAAAGCCAAATGTTCTTCAGAAGGGCCTGAACATTTGCCATTGTGAGCCTGTTATCGAGCCAACAGTGTGTCTTCCTGAGCAAGCCTATTTGTGAAGGCATATGTATGTAAGGTGTTGCATGGGCACCGTGGAGGTCAGAACTGGTTGGTAGGGGATGAAATACTAATTTCAAGCAATTCATTATGAATTAATGAAACTACTGTGCTCTGCAAATATCAAATTAATGCAGTTCTCATCCCTTTCAGGTCTGACCAAAATGCTGGCCATTCAGTACCTGTCCTGCTGCAGTCTATTAGTGCTATTAAAGATAGTTCTTGCCCAGTACGAGCACCTCGGCTACCCACCAGGCTATCCAGAGCCACAAGAGGAGGAGCAGTACTCCGCTCCCCAGCTGGCACCTGACACTCCCAGAATTCAGCTCCGACTGGCTGGAGAAAAGAGGAAGCACAACGAGGGCCGTGTCGAGGTTTTCTACAACGGCCAGTGGGGAACTGTCTGCGATGACGACTTCACGATCCACGCTGCGCAGGTGGTGTGTCGGGAGCTGGGATACGTGGAAGCCGTATCGTGGTCCCCATCGTCGAAATATGGGAAAGGAGAAGGTATTTGATTTGAATGGAGATATTGTCAGGATTTTAGTGGAATGTTTTAAAAAAAAGAACTTCGAAAGCAAAGCTCACTGGGTGATATATTAGAGAAATAACGTTATAACTTTTTCCGCAACCTAATTTTTCTAAAAATGACAACTTTATTTGATGTTTTCTTTGTTTCTCATACCACTTTAAAAATAAGCTCTTTCTTAAATTTTTCAAACTTATGCTACTAAAATGACAAAATGAATACAATTCTAACTCATAAATAAATCATACAATTAAATACATTTTTTTAGATTACATCTTTTTTTCTCTTAATATTTTACTTTATTCTTGTAAAATTACTGCAGATTTTTTCATTTTTGCTGTGTCGCTGAATCTAATCTAATAATTACAAGAGTCCTTTTTGTTGCAAATGTTGTTATAAAATTGGAGGACAGCAGGAGGGTTGGCGTTGGAGCGAGCCGTGTGTTAAAAATATACATTTTCATTTCGATTACTCGTGGATTTTCGCCATTCGCTGGTAGACATGGAACAGAACGCCCTCAAAAAGCAAGTATCTACTGTACCTCGATTAGTTTTCCCCTCTGTTTATTCGACAACTACAGCCCCCCCCAATTATGGCACTGTTTAATCTTGTCTTTTGTTACCAACAGGACCCATCTGGTTTGACAATCTCCACTGCACTGGTAAAGAAAAGACTTTGTCACTGTGTCCCTCCAATGGGATTGGTGTGTCTGACTGCAAACACAGTGAAGATGTAGGTGTGATGTGCAGCGACAAGAGGATCCCTGGATTTAAATTTGTCAACACACTGCCCAACCATGTGGAGGTACAGCATCATTATTATTTAAACCAAGGTTCAAAACTTTTGTTACCGAGCGCCACTTATATATCTATTACTCAAAATATATTTGTATATATATTTGTATGCATATACTGTATACTGTATATACGTATATATATTTATTTATATATTTATATATATTAAACCAACATAGAGGAAGTGAGCAAATGTATTTGCAATTGATGTGAAACAGAAAGGGGGTATCATTAAATAACCTTTGCTTCTTCCTACTTCTTTTTGGACATGTAACATACATGCATGTTCATAACTAAACTATTACCATTACCAAATACAAAAATATGTGTTTTTAGTAGCAACATTTCAGCTTTTTCTCTTTAAATTGGGCCTTTTTGCTATATTTGTCTAAGTTTTGCTGTTGTTTTTTTTGCTCAATTTTATTTCTACAATATGTCGCGGGCCAATAAAAGATGGCTGCCAGGCTGGCTAAACTTGTAAAGTTTGATCCTCGGTTTTGAAAAATGTGTCAGGAACTTGGACATTTAACTCAGGCTGATAAGTCAAAGCACAATACAGAGTTCCCTCGTTTATCGTGGGGGATAGGTTCCCAAAAGAGCCCGCAATATATATATAATTATATATGTTTATTGTTGTTTATATATGTTTTAAGGCTGTAAAACCTCTCACCATACACTTTATACACTTTTCTCAGACAGGCATGAACATTTTCTCATATTTCAGTCCTCTGGTCACACCTGGAGGGGGCCCACACATAGACTAAATTGTACAGACAACCTCTTTCTATAAATCCACAACACAGTATAAACATAAATGAACACAAACAAAACAACTTGTCCTTAAGAAGCAAAACCTATCCACTGGTGCTGAGAAGATGGGGCTTGATAACACCTTGTGGCGGCATGGCTCACGTGGGTGAGTCGGATTTTCTCGACCATAAGGCGCACTGTATTAAAAGGCGCAGTCTCAGTTACAGATGCTATTTCTGTATTTAACACATATAGTGTATAAGGCACACCAGATTAATGGGCGCAGGCATGGTCAAACAGACGGGTGCTCGAGAGTCAGTGAGGAAGCGATAGTGCTTTATTTCTTTGGGCAGATTAAGAACATAGCGCTCATACAGCTTATCAAACCCAATGAAAATTGAGGAAGGTCATCACTCAACACAACAGTCTCAGTTATGGTGCACAACTAAAAACATCACACAGCAATGCAGCAGATAGAAAAAAAACAGACAAGACACTACCACTATTTGCGCAGAACAATAACTAACAACTATGTAGCTCAACCATGTAACTTTAAGAGCATTTGCACCAAAACAGTACCGCAATGCACGCTGGGGAACAGGAAGTGCTCCTAGCGACGCTATAATACGCTAGCATGCATGCACGCTAAGATAGAAGAAGAAGATGGTCAGCTTTTCCTTGTAATCCGCCAGAAGTTGCTGCGCCACGGTAGTCCTTGCCCGGCTGGATAGATGGCGCCGTTTCATAAAATATACCTATATAACTGCTGGGGGCCTGCCTTTAGCGTCCTCTTTCACGTCCGCATGCTGTCCTCAGTCACGTCTGCCTTTCCTCTATACAAGCAGTGTGTCACCAGGAAATGCTCCCAATCAGTCGAGCGGAGCGCTCATCAAGGTCACACAACAACATTTACAGATTTTGGAACTCAGTGCACACATAAGGCGCGCCACATTGTAAGGCGCCCCGTCCATTTTGGACAAAATCTAAGACTTTTACGTGCGCCTTATGATCGTGAAAATACGGTACTCATCTTTAAGCCCGATTAATGACGACGTTAATCAGAATCATTTAGCTATTTTTATGCTTGAAAATGCTTACTTTATGAAAAAAATACGTACAGTTTGTTTAAATAGGAATATTTTTTTTACTAATAATAGGCTGTAGTCAACTACGAAACAGCAATTATTTATTAATTAAGTGAGTGAACAATGTTCACGATTTAACGAGGGACGACTGTACAGTAATGTGATGAAATGCTGTCATTGTGAGGAGAGAAGGAATGTTTGTGTGGGGAAACATTTCCCCAGCGGACTGGCGGCATCTCCTTGCATATACAGTACAGGCCAAAAGTTTGGACACACACAACACAACCCCACTGTCCCAACCCCATTAATAAGGCAAGAAATTCCACTAAGTAACCCTGACAAGGCACACTTGTGAAGTGAAAACCATTTCAGGTGACTACCTCATGAAGCTCATTGAGAGAACTCCAAGAGTTTGCAGCGCTATCAAAAAAAAATAAAGACATAAAATATATGTCTAAAATATAAGACGTATTTAGAGTTATTTCAGACTTTTTTGTTAAGTAAATAATTCCACAGGTGTTCATTGATAGTTTTGAGAATCTACAATGTAAATAGTCATGAAAATAAGGAAAAATAAAGAAAATTAAATGAGAAGGTGTGTCCAAACTTTTGGCCTGTACTGTACTGCACTAACCCGCCACATCCCGAGCTAAACATGTCGAAGCAGCACCTGAGACTAACTTAC
The DNA here is from genome assembly GCF_027744805.1 of Dunckerocampus dactyliophorus. Lineage (NCBI taxonomy): Eukaryota > Metazoa > Chordata > Actinopteri > Syngnathiformes > Syngnathidae > Dunckerocampus > Dunckerocampus dactyliophorus. The sequence goes on along the minus strand of NC_072822.1, from coordinate 26,799,407 downwards.
CGTAAACAAAAACACTTAAAAACTCATCACTTATTCATCACCAAAAATGACTGGAAGGTGGTTCGGTTATCTTAGGTCGGTATCATGGATAATATCATCAAGTATTTGCTGAGCTCTCACGATACGGTGGTACCTCAGTTTTTGTTATTAATTCGGTCTAAAGTTTTGACGAAAACTGAAGTGTACAAAAAGCGGAGCAATTTCACCATAGGAAATCATTTCAGTCAGATTAATCTGTTCCAGACACCCAAAAATATCAAGAAAAACTACATTTTATAGAGAATAATTTTAGGTTTACATGCAGAAAACAATGCAAAATAATTATAAATGAGGAATGAAATGGCTACATCAACATTTAACATAATTTTTACCTTCACTGAAGACTCTTGCTGGCAACAACAGCAGAGAGGGAGGAGTAGAGAGCGTGCCATCTTTGTACTTTGTGATGAGTTATTTCTTTAACTCAATAATATTTCTCATCTTCTTTATCATATTGATGGCATTCACAACACCACGGCCGGTTATTTAGCAGTCACACTCAATAAACAGTGCACAAACACTAAGTCAGCAACAGGTAGGATGCTTTGCGATACAGTACAGTACAATAACAGAGACAGTACAATCATAATTCTTTTCTGTAGGATTGCAATCGTTTTTAACATTTCTGCAAGTAAAAATTGATGAATTTGGCTTACTGCGCAAGAGCTGCTTACTGTCTGAATGCACCCAGTGAGTGCAATTAGTTGGATCATGGCGGTGTGTGATCTGTATTTGTCAGCATGTTGCCAATAATATACTGTAGCATTGCAGAAACATGTATTGTACTCCATGACTTTCTACAGCCTGTGTAATGTCTAATGTAAGTGTGACATCATTATTCTTGCTAATCGGAATCGAAAATACATCCTGAAGGTGTTATGGGCGTGCATTAGCTGGATGGTGCTCGTCACTGCCAGGGGTCACCAACCTGTCGATTGTGAGCTACTAGTCGATCTTTGGGACTTTGCCGGTCGATGGCGCGAATATTAGGGAACATTTTTTTTCTTGCGCAGGTTCACGGTCGAGAACAGAGATCTTGGGCTCCAAAAGGTTGGTGACCACTGCCTAGACAGACCAAATGATTAAGGAAATGAGTAAAGAAATGAGGAGAACCAAACACAAACAGTTCGTGGTTTGGTCTGCAAAGTATGATAAAAGAGGCAAAAATATTGATCGTTTTTTCAACTTCAAAGCTGATGTGTGTGAATAATATGTTTTGCATAAAACACAAAGACAATAGGGCTGCCTTCTTGGATGACTAAGGAAATTGAAAAGTATTCACATTGAAATCAGAGGATACAAAACAATATGCGTTCAAAAGAGTAATACATTTGCGTCATAAAAATGCCTCAGACCTCACAAATGGCTCTGCATTGTCTCCTGCGGTATCCCTGCGCCCTGTCGCCTCTCCATTCTTGTGGATGTGATGCTCGCATCTTCTTCCGCTGTGGAACACATACGAAAACAAGGTGGCCACGGCGTTCTACAGCGGAAGAAGATGCGAGCGTCTTCATCACATACACAAGAAGAGGTGACAGTTAATGATATGTGCTTTAAAGATGAAGGCCTAGCATTGGTACTTGGAGTAGGATATTTGTCGGTGTGAAATTTTAGTGTGAAACATTGAGAAGAACACTCAGGAGTGGGTGGCCAACTGACATGATTACTTTGGTTGAAATTTGAGATTAGAATTCGTGAATAATTTTGGCTGTTTTTTGGCGTTTGAGGAGGAAATATGAGACCATTTTTTACAATCGAGCAGACCAGGATAGAACTCTCTTTTAAATGAGTGAACTGATCCGAAAGTGCAAAATCCAAGCAGCGGTCATCATTTTTTGGCTTCAGAATGTTCTGCTCTCTTGGGACCAACAGCACACTTTGGCTGTCTGAATTAATAACAGTCCTTTCCACATAGCCTGCAGCGTGAGCGTGTCAGTGAAAGTGATGTTTAACTGTAAATTGTTGGGTGCTGTACTTGTAACTGCCAGAGTTGTCTGGCTGGATGTCCTAAGACCCTGTTGATTTCTGGGCTGGCCAATAGGCATGAAACTAATTACCCCCAATCTCAGAGTGTTATCTCTTTGTTCACTGTGCAGGCCTCATGAAGCCACATTCCGATGTTATGAGAACACTGCAGGGCTGAGCTAACTGAGCCAGGACCCAATCCCAGGCTTCTTACTTTAAAGGCAACTATAGCATTTGAACTTTTGTTCCTTCGTGACTACCGGATTTGCTGCAGCTGGACGTTTTGCCCACTGCAGTGTAGGAGTAAATGCCTCTAACAGAGGTACAAAGGTTGATTCTATCAAGATGATTGCTTCCCAAGAGGTTTTCCATTATAAAACACGTGGATGCCAGTGCCTCATAGCATGGCCTTATCATCTGGAAATGGTATCCTGGTGACACACCCAGACACACCCTGGTGTGGAACGACTGCAAGGATGACATATAGTTAGAGGTTTTGTGCCACTGGATGATTCGTATGCTCTGTATGCACCGTCTTCCCTACGTGTTGGTAACCTCATTCAGCTGACCAGTCAACCCCAAAGGAAATACCCAGAGAGTGAACTAAGGGGGAGGTGAAACATGAACTCTTACATGTATGTGTTGATGACCTTTGACATCTGTGGTCAGTCTTCTGCGTAAGAGCATCACCATTAAAAGGAGATGTTGTATCTTGAGTTTGGTGCATTGGCGCCCAGTGTTCACCCAGTATTCACTCCTGCTTCTCCTGAATATTTAGCTATGTCTGTATTTATATTGCATCAGCATTTCTCTTGATGCAGAATTGGCCATCAAAAACTTTGAGGTCTGAGCTGTGTTCATGTGCATACATTCCATTCTATTTCTAGCCATCTTCAACATCTACAAATTCCATTGTTTATTTCTCTCATCGTGATCCTCACTGTAACGGAAATGCCAACCATGTGTTGACTGGCAAAAAAGCCCTATACCCATTGATGGTTTTATTGGTGCTTTGATGGCACTTTGACAGAATATTGAGGTTATACTTGTACTGTGAGTGATTTGCTATGTTGAAGTACATCCTGTGAATATAAAGTACAGGAGGTCCTCGGTCTACGTACCAGGTCTGTTCCTACGGCGGACTTTTAGTGTAAGTCGGAACTTTTACCTGAATTAACACCTACGTCATTTACACTGTACATACGTGATAAATGCATAAAATACAGTAATAAAATATTAAATACAAGCGTTAAATAAATAAGCAAACAATTCCTTACTTTTTATACATGTGGTTACTTTGCACACTAGAAAGGGCGTTGCAAGGGAGGGAGAGACAGGCTTATTGGGAGAAGGAAGTCTCAAAAAGCATTCTTCATCCTTTCACATGTTAATGGTTCATTATCCTTGATGATGGTTGTGACAGTCGAACAGCTTAGACCAAGCGTGCCGCCAGTGTTGGTCGGTGTTTCTCCACTTTCTGAGCATTTGCGATGTCTAATTTCACTTCACTTTCCTTTGATCTGTTTTACGCGGGGGACACATAATGAAAAACAAAAAAATGAACTAAAAAGAACAAAAATGACATTTGCTTTCCTGAGTGCAGCGACACACGATTATGTATTCTTCCGTCTCGCGCATGTAACTACTTCTCTTTTTCTTTTTGTAAAGTTTTAATAACGTATGGGAGTGTAAAACGTCGTAACACGAGGACCGCCTATAGTACTAGTGTTGCATCTTTCCAGTGCAGTTGTCCCTCGCCACTTTGCAGTTCAAGTTTTCTGGCTTCACTCTACCAAGGTTTTTATAAAATATATTACAGTCGTCCTTCGCAACATCACGGTTTTTCAAAAATGTATTAATTAATTAATGATTGCTGTTTCATAGTTGATTATGGCCTATTATTAGTAAAAAAAAATATTGGAGGACAAGTTATATGTAGTATTCTGTTCCCTAGGCGTCAGTAATGTTACACTGATGAGACATTTCTTAACATAACATGACCTTAGCTTGCTCCTCCCATTTTGTGTGGAAGTGGTACATTTTTGGCTTCTTTGTCCTTCTTCCCCACTCAGTTTCAAACCTATTCATAAGCTTAGAACTACTTAGCTTGGCAGATTTCGTTCATTATAGCGATCTAATTTATCTTATTTATTATGTATTGTGTAAAACTAAGACATGAATAACATCAAATTAAAAGCACAAAATGAATGCCGACCCACCATCCACCAGTTCAAGTTCCAGCCAAGTTTTTCCAGAAAGATTATTACATCACTGTTTGGCGTGTGTGGTAAAAGGCAGTGCGCTAGCATGAATTAACTTGATACAAATGTGCACAATAAGTCTCAATAAGTCATCTTACCTTTATGCATTCCCACATAGTATCAGCATTTGACACCAAATTTGACACCAAATACAGTAGTAGTCTATGTGTGCGGCATGTTGATGATAACACCCATGATGCCCATTTGCTTTCTGTTCAGGTTCTGACAAAAACTTTTTTAGGTATGGAACATGAACAGGACAATGGGCCTCATTCACGAACATCTTCTTAAAAGTCTTCTTAAGAAGTGTACTTAAGAAGGCGCGAGTTAGAAACTGCGCCACATTCACGACACGTTCTTAAGTAGGGATAATCGTTCGCACCGGTGTTCTTAGGTTGATGAATGCCAACTGCGATGCCCGTGCATGTAAGGGCCTAATTTGCATAGGTCACCGCCTATTATTTCCTATATAAGGTAAAAAATGTGCCGTGCGCAACAGGCAACTGGAGGCGGAGATGGCAACGCGCAAGGGCAAGACTGAGGAGCAGCTGGACAACAAACAAAAGAAAAACTTAAATTCTACTGAAATAGAGGTGCTTTTACAAGGAGTGACCGAACACAAGACCACCTTATTTTCAAGTGTATCCACCGGTCATCAAGCCATCCAAAAAGAGGTGGCATGGAGCACCATTGCAGGAAACATAAATGCCGTTTCCACGGAGAAACGCACCACCGCAGAGGTTAAAAAAAAGTGTTTTGACTTAAAATAGACTAAAAAAAAAGATTAGACTGCACCGGAGGGATCTGGAGGAAACGGGAGGCGGGCCATCAATCAGAAACCAAACCATTTGGGAAACTCTAGAAAATATTTACACAATCATGATGGAAAAATAAAGTCAAAATACATAGTTTGTGTGTGACAATTTATTTTTTCTGTGGTTACATTTGATTAGACGCTGCCTAATTAATACAGCAGCCCCGTGCTCTGGCTCAAGACGTGGCTGGGGGCGCATGTCGTTATCTGGGGGTGCTACGTGCGCAATGGACACACCACGTTTCATTGCGATGTTATTCTGATGATCCTGCACACCTGCAAGAACAGAGAGGGAAGCCTGAAGCCTGAAGCCGGACATCAAATATTCGTGGCTTTCAGCAAATAAATCTAATGGTCCCTTTACATTCTCTCTCTGCGCAGCGCACGTCCAGCCAGGTACTTTTTTTTTGATGAATTGGGATTTGAATATATATTTATCCATGGAGTATATTTTAGTTGTTTTGATGATAAATAATTGTTGGGATATTTTATTTGCACTACATTTTTTGGGATCAGGTTGCAAAATCCATCATGAGGGCGATTGCGCATTGAAAGTGCAAGCTTTGCTTGTGCGTAAGAGTCCTCCTGAGCGTTCGTAGAATTTGTTCTTAGATCTAAGAACTGTGAGTTGAGAACACGTTTCATGGATGCCAAAAATCTTCGTAAGAAGGCTTTAAGAACACATTTGTGCGTAAGAACGTTTTGTGAATGAGGCCCAATGTGCTTAAGTTCGGGGATTCACAGGATCATTGCATTTGAGTCTTTTATTTTCTATCACAGCAGCTTTTCTCATCTTCTCCCTCGTCTCTCCCACACGCACACACACACACACACACACACACACACACTCATAAGTGGATTATATGGAGTCACCTCATGCTGAGTATAGAAGTCACATTTTCCTATCTTAGGTCATTTTCCCCTCCTGCAGACGGAAATTCAAATCTTCCATTTTCACATGTCCTGGTTGAGACATAAATTACTTTGTCAGCTTTTTGTCAGCTCAGCTCTGCTTTGTCATATGCGATTGACAACTGCTTAACCATTGTGTTATTATCTTAAAATTACTACAACTTTTCTCCCCAGGCATACAATTTTTAGTCCGGCTATAGTGTATATTCTGGGGATGCAACTTTGCAACTAAAGCTTAGGATGGGATGAGCATGGACAAATGACCTCACACAGATTTGATTTTTCAGTATGCGGCCCTCGCTGGAAAAAGTTTGGACACCCCTGCTTTATCGGGCTCTTCACCAAATTGGATGGGCTCTTCTTAGGCCCATCACTCTACAAAGTTTTGTGCAATAATAACAAGCGGCAATCAAAAGATACACCTCACACTATTTGGGCTTGGTGGAGGTAACAGGGTTTATGCACTACAAGGACAGGTATTTCCAAAAACACGATAAATATTGTAACATGTCATAACAACACATGGCAAGCCTGACAACAAGGTTTACCATAGTACTGCCAGCTCTGTTTATATGTTGTCTTAGCTTTATAGACACATTTCCACTTAGTCATTCTTTCTGTCTTCTAGGTCACAGTCATAGTTTTGGGAAACATCTGTTTTCACTTTTTGATGTGCTTTTTAATACATTTAAAAGGGCAGACATCACACTGGGACCCAGCAGTTCATGTGTCAGTGTTACCTTAGAACAGTGGTTCTCAATTATTTTCTGTCATGCCCCCACTGGGGGACAGACATGTTTCCGCGCCCCCCCCCCAGAACTGATAATATCTATTTATTTATCCGTACGGTACAGACTGAACTCGAAACTGAAACATGCAGCGGAATGCAACAAAATGGAGAGCAGTGAAGCATGCAAACGTATTCAAGAGTCAAATTGCATGCTGAGTACGACAAATTCATACATGTTGGCAGGAAAGTCCTCCCTGCCTCTCACGCCTCCCTGACAGTTCATCGTGCTCCCCCAAGGGGGGGCCCACCCCACTGTTTGAGAAGGACTCCCATAGAAAATGTTAGATAAATACAGACTAAACCCGGGTCTTTTAATCTTATAATCTCCGTCAAGAAAGTTAAAAATCTGTATGAACAAAGATGGACATAATTACAATACAGACCGAAGTACATATTTGGGACGCCTGTTGGAGGTTTTCCCTTAAATAGCATTCAGTGACATGGCATGTTCTGCATGTGAGGTGATTTCTGCTGCTTGAGAGAGTTGTTGAAGGCCTCTATTAGAAACATGTGTTCTTAAGCTGCATGCACTGTGTTTTTGCTGGCAAATGTTACTCTACTGCAGAAGAGGTATGTTTTGTACTGAAAGCGCAGTACAGGCAAACTGTGGAAGACTTTACAGTATAGTCAAGACATTGTACTGCTGTGTTGCAGTGGCATATAATGTGTAAGATAATGTATATTCAATCCTGATACGTATGAACAAACATACAACTGATCTGTTCAAAATGGAAGTATTGAATCCATGTAAACTGACTAATAATGCTCAAGTGACAAATGTAACAATTATGAGGGACAGTGTCCCTTGTTTATTGCAGTTAATTTCCAATTACCAACCCGACCGTGATAAGTTAATTTCTGCCAAGTAGGATGTCTTATTTAGAAATGAAATATTTTCATAGTAGAAAACCTGTATATGACATTCTACATACATTTTTAAACATGATTAGAGTCCTCTAGACATTAAATTAAATAACACCACTGTAGCCACCTTTATGCTCGTATTACCCGATACAGTAGACATAATAAGAGAAAAGAAGCTATTTAAGGCGCAAACAAGACTTGCGTTTGTGTGTGTTGCTGTAAATGTGTTCAGGTGCGAGGGGAGCTGAGTAAGGGATGGTGTCTGGGCTTCAGAGTTGAGTTTTATCTTGTCATAGGTTATGGTCGTAACAGTAGCCCGTGTCAGGGATTATTGTGTCTCTTGTGAGATCACTCATGCTTGCAATAAAAGCATGTTGTTCCGGCGGTCAAGTGTGGTGATGTTCGAGTTAACTTTCTCTCCCTTTTCCCCGCCACTGTCAATTTGGATACTTGGATATTAAACTTTACTCGTGTAATACCTACTAATATATCTTATTACAGTAACCCCTTATTTCAGGTGGTTAATTGTTTGCAGACCCAACCATGATGAGCGAATTTCCGCAAAGTCATATTCCTTATTTAGAAATTGAATATTTTCATGGTTAGAACAGAGAAAACCTGTTTATGACCTTCAAAATACAGTTTTTTAACATTATTGAACCCTATACACACTCCTATAGTGACTTTTATAATTTTACTACCCAATATAGTAGACACAATAAGAGAAAATAAGGTATTTAAGACATAAATAAGACTTGTGCTCATGTGTGTTGCTGTAAATGTGTTCTGGTGTTAAGGGAGCTGAGTGGGGGGGTTGGACAGAAAGTGACGTCGGGGGTTCAAAGTTAAGTTTTAGCTTGGCGTGGGCCCGTGTTAGGGAATATTGTGTCTGTCCAAACCTGCAATAAAAGCCTGTTTTTTATTACTGGCACCTAGTGACCAGCGTTAAATACTACAATCACAATGTCTTTGAATTTGTCTTCTGTATGCCTTATATTTTTATTTTAGCTCAGTTAGACATTTTTATGCTTGAAAATGCTTAATTTAGGCAAAAAATATGTAACATTTACAGAATACAGTGGTGTGAGAAAAACCTTTTCCAGACTGATAGATCTCAATTAATTTCTTTCTGGTGGGGGACAACAGGGGGGCAATTACTGTACTTTTTCACAAAGGACCATGTAGGTTTGGATTTTTTTTTCTCGCTTAATAATACAAATTTTCATATAAAAACTGCATTTTGTGTTCAGTTGTGTTGCCATTGACTAATTTTTCAGTTTGTTTGATGATCTGAGACATTTAAGTGTGACAAACATGCAAAAAATAAGAAATCAGGAAGGGGGCCAACATTTCCTCACACCACTGTATGCATAGTTTTTGACTAATAATATATTCAACCGCAAATCTTAATTTATTAATTTATTTTTGAAAAATTGTGATAAAATGAAGAGCTGTGCAATTACTGTACATTTCTCAGTGAGTTCAATTCGAGAAGACACGTTCATAATAGCTTTGACCCATGAAACCAATAAAAATAGCATGTGTTCGTCATTGAAGAAGTGTCATCTCCCAGATGACCGAGCTTTTCACCCTATCTCTTAGAGTGAGTCCAGCCACCCTATGGAGGAAACTTGTTTCGGTCGCTTGTATCTTTGATATCGTTCTTTTGGTCAGGTCCAAAGCTTATGGTCAGAGGGGAGGGGAGTAACGTAGATCGACCGGAAAATCGAGACGTTAGCCTTCCGGCTCAGCTCTGTCTTCATCACAACGGTCCGATACAGCAACCCCATTATTGCAGACGCTGCCACAATTCGCCTGTCGATCTCACGCGCCAACTTTCTTTCAGTCGTCAACAAGACATCAAGATACTTGAACTCCTCCCCCTGGGGCGAGACCTCACTCCCAACCCAAAGGGTGTAGTCCACCCTTTTCCAGCTGAGAACCATGGTCTCAGATTTGGAGATGCTGAGTCTCATTTCAGAAGTATCACACTCAGCTGCAAACCGCCCCAGTAAACACCGGAAGTCACAGCTTGATGAGAGCATTAGGACCACATCATCCACAAATATCAGAAATTAGATTCTAAGGCCCCCAATCCTGACTCCTTCAATGCCTTGGTTGCGCCTAGAAATTCTGTCTACAAAAATAATGACCAGAATCAGTGACATTGGTGGAAGCCGACGTTCAATGGGAACTAGCTCAACTTAATGCTGGCAATGCGAACCAAGACTTCTGCTCCGGTTGTACAAGGACCGAATGACATGTAGTAGCTTGCCACCAATCCCATACTCCCGGAACTCCCATGCACCCTCCAATAATGTTGCAAGGGTGTAGGGGCTGATCCAGTTTTTCGGCAACCAGGACGAAAACATTCCACCCACTGTAGCTGAGGTCCGTACCCTTCGGTCGTACACTTCTCTCTAGCACTCTGGAATAGACTTTCCCAGGGAGGCTGAGGAGTGTTATCCTCCTGTAGTTAGAACGTGAGTAAACCTCACTCTCGAAGCCTAAAGACCCGAGCTTATTGTCACATTGACTGTCTGGACTTTTAGCTCTGCGCTTAGCAATCTTGACTCATTCCAAAAGTTCTGGGTTCGGTCCCAGTGTGTGGCTGGCTGCACCCGATCTGGTGATTAATCATGATTAATTAATTTGAAAACTGTGATTAATCTGATTTAAAATTGTAATGATTTGATAGCCCTAATTTTGTGTTTATCACACGGTTAATCGTATCTTATGCTGTTACATGCTAGCTGCAGTGTATTATATAAGAAGTGTCCCTCTCAATCCAGAGAAAAAGCCTCACTCCAAGAACATGTGAGTCTACAGATTACATGACTGAGTTATTTAAGTGTTTGTACAATTCAAAAACATTCAAAGCTACCTTGTGTTGCAAAAGATCGAGGGCCCCTTCATGCTTTACATGTCAGCCCTCAATGGCTTTTCCATCTGTGCTAGTTTCCCCCAAACCAAGAAACAGGAAAGGCATCACTCCCCGGAGAGGGCTGAAACAAGACACACATGTTTGTAATCTTATTTTTTTCGGCAGCTAAATGGCTCTTTTTTAAGTGTGAATCCACGTGAGAAGCATTTGATACCCAGATAGGAAAGAAATTAAGATGAATTAAATGGATGAGGGAAGAGAGAAAGCTAACACACTGGCTAGCCAAAGGGTAAGTGCAAAGGTGATAATAGTTTTGTTTGTTTTTCCAGACTTTTCTATGCATTCCCTTGTGTGCAGACAGTGTGGTGTTTGGCAGTGATATTGTTTACTTCTTCTTGGCTGTGGTTGAGTTCCCTTTGTTTTGTCCTTTTCACTTCAATGTTAAGCCAGGATGTCCTTTACGGCAAGCAAATGTCTGGCGTGGAGTTATGTACTGTATGATGTGTTTACTGAATACAGGCACAAGGCCGTGATCACCACGTACTCTCTGTGCACCGCTTTATATTTTCTGCACTGTTGAGCCTGACAAAGGTGGTAACCTCTGGCAGGAAATAGCAGCCAGATATACTTGTGATTTGTATTTCTCAATCTCCTGATATTGTTTGTTATCATATTTATAATTTCTAAATACCAAATTGGGAAAATCGCATCTTGTTAGTTCAGGGGTGTCCAAAGTGCAACCAGGGGCCGTTTTCGGGATGCAGCCTCTTTTTGTTACCCCTTTGTCAGTTTGTAAAAATGTAATTTCATTAAATTCATGAATCCAGTAATCTCTCGCCACTTCACACTTCGAATTTTGCGGCTTCACTCTTTCACGAATATATTTTCAAAAATATAATATATTTTCAAAAATGTATTAATTAATAAATCATGCTGTTTTGTGGTTGAATTCGGCCTGTTATTCGTCAAAAATTGCATATTTAAGCAAATTGTTTGTATTTTTTGCATAAATGAAGCATTTTTAAGCATAAATGGTTAATGAAGTTAAATACAAATGTTTGGCATTCAGAAAATGCATTGTAAGATGATGTAAAGTGTTCACTGGTCACTAGATGTCAGTAATGTTACTATAATGTTCGGTGAGACACACAAGCACCAGACATGATCGCCGGAACAACAGACTTTTATTGCAGATTTGAATTGTCCCATAACAAGCAGAATAATTCCTAACACAGGCACATGCCAAGCTAAAACTCCGAAGTCACTTCCTGTCCGCCCCCACTCAGCTTCCCTAGCACCAGAACACTTTTATAGCAACACACACGAGCAGAAGTGTTATTTATGCCTTAAATGTGTGTCTGCTATATCTGGTAATGCGATTGTAAAGGTGACTATAGGGGAGTGTATAGGGCTCTAATAATGTTAAAAACTGTATTTAGAAGGTGGTAAACAGGTTTTCTATGCTCTGAAACATTTATAAATAAGGAATCCTACTTCTTGGAAATTCACTCATCATGGTCAAATGAGGGATTACTGTAATGAGATGTATTAGATATAACACTAACGTGCTTTGTCACCTATTAACACAAAACTGAAAGACGTTGAAATTGATGCTTTGCATTTCCTGTAGATCCTGTCGTTTTGCCGAGGTTCCATTTTTGGTTTTACCATCTTTAATGTACAAAATGTATCTCAGAAGTCTCCCATTCTCAATTCTCAATTTTTCTGCCTTCAGCTCTGCCTTCAGTGGACACCCCTGCATTAGTTAATGTCTAATATACTGTACACATCTTGAACAAAACCAGTGTATTTCCATCATCCAGTTTGAACTTCTCCGCCTAAGTTTTCTCTTTCATGTAGCGGGAGAATGTAGCTTTGATCTATGGGCAACGGCAAAAGGTTAAAAACCTCCAAAATCATAGTCCATGGCTTTTTTTGTTTGACTTGAAAATGGATATGCAGGACCTTGCTATCTTGCTATCTTGCTATCTATACGCTGTCTGCTCTTTAGTGTTGTTATCAGAGTTATGGTCAGAATTCAATTTTTAAACCTAATAGATTATTACTCCTTAGCCTTCACTGTCAAACGGCGCCAGAAGAGAGGGATGGCTTGCTGTAAGGCCATTTGGTGCCTTACCCTGTAACCCATATGTGTATGCGTTCTAGATAGTGAAACTGCTAGCACGAGGCAGCTAACAATGCACATTATGGGAGTCACATATTTTGGTTATTAAGTAGCGGTACTTGCTATGCGCTCTGTGAAATCAATGGGCCCACGAAAGAAGTTCCGGGAATGCTGAAAATGACCAAAATACTGTAAGTAGTATATGTTATCATGAATGTGCCTTTACTACATTTACAGCGTGTATATAAAACAATAACATGCTGTTGGAGGTTTTTGGATGTTTTTTTATAGGTAAACTAGTTAAATCCCACTATGTGAATTGTTAGCTGCCTCGTGCTAGTAAGAAAGGGGAAAGCTGTGTGGTCTTGTCTCACATAAGAATTGTGGATGATGGGGAAAAACCCCCAAGGTACTTAAAGTCCTCCACTTGGGGCAGGATCTCAGAAGTCTGGACTTCCCTGCTTAGGCTGTTGCCCCCGCGACCCGACCTCAGATAAGATAAGAAGAAGATGGATGGATAGATGGATGGATGGAAAACTGCACTTTTTAAAAAATTTTGCCCATCATCCACAATCCTTATGTGAAACGTGACCACACATGTTTGTTTTTCTCTCCAAAGAGAGAAAAACAGCTAAAAAAACAGCTAGCATGTGGGAGCTAACATTGCACGTAACGGGGCATACCTATTTCACACCTATGAGGATCTAAAACAGAAAAAAAAAACAGAAAACGGCAACAATGTTCTATTTATTGAAGTGAATTGTATGTAAACCAAGGTACAGCGCCATTGTTATTGTAGCATCTAACACAAAGAACTATTTTTGTGACACAGCGCCTAACGCCACTACTGAGAGGTAACGGGCCCACTCCAAAACAAAGCGATAGGACATCAATCTGTACTGACTAGGAAACAAGAACAAACATCTGAACAACTACGGATAGACTACCAAATTATCTGTAAAGTATTAGCCCGCATTCCATGTTTTGTTTATACACGGCTAGATGGACTGTGTTGTGATATCATGTTCTATGTGCTCCATGTATCACAATCAATATCATGGTGACTTACTCGATGGATAGTTGTCCGTCTGGTCCAGCTGGTCTGGGGTGTCTCTTCCAGTTTTTTTTGGGTAGGTGGAAAAAAGTTTCTATCCCTGCAGGGTTTTGTTCGCACTAACAATTGTTCGTTCGTTGTGATGCAAACTCTTGGAACAATGTCCTCCTCGCCATACACACAAAGCCTTTCCATTGATGGTAACACTGTATGCCACTCAGTGCAGCAGAAACACTCCATTTCTGTCGGCATGGCTAAGGAAGCTCCATATTTACACCACCAAGTTAGTAGTGACTTGCCCCCCATCTGCTACGAAGTTTCACTCCCTCTTCTTGCAGGCTCATCCTCCGTGTATTCAGGCGCAGAAAGATAAGGGTCTGGATCCTCATTTGTACAAAAGTAGTCAGCGGCAGCGGTGGATCTCACAAAGACTGCCATGATTAGTAGTAACAAGCAGACATGCGCTTGACACGCTGCTGTTGTTGGCGGACGTAGCGTTAGATCTGAAATCAATGCCCCCAGAAAATAAGTTCCGGTAATGTTTAAAATAATTAAAATATGGCAAAATACTGTAAGTATTGCATGTTATCATGAATGTACCTGTTATTGCATGGTCACAGCATGTATATAAAACCATAAAACGTTGTTGGAGGCTTTATAGTCGAAATAAGTGTGTCTTATGACGTGCATTTTTAGCTCCTCGATGGTAATTGTTATTCTTTCTTCAGAACACACGGAAAAGGGAAAGACATGTGCTCATGTTTCACATAAGGATTGTGGATGATGGGCAAAATAAATTAAAAAAAAGGGCAGAAATTTTGAAATGCAAGCCACACACTTATAAGTTTTCATCGAGGTCAAAAACTTCTTGGAATAAAAAGTTCCTGGAAAGTTGTTGGAAAAGGGTTTTACAGTTTGCCCCATCGTGTTTCTGTATGGACACAATTATGAAAGATTAACACCAAAACTGGCTTTGAAAATAAGTGTATCACTCTTAAATTGGTGCTGTCCATCACTCAGTTTTGGTTTGGAATATTTTTTTACACATTAATCACATTTATTCATTATTTATTTTGAATTAATAAGGCATATTCAGAGTTGGCTTTACAACCCAATAGGTACCCACACTTTTGTTCTCTGGTGTTTGATTTACTGACACATCGGTCTGTGTTGTAATAATTTTCCTTCAAAATTATTCAGTGTCTGAGCTTTTAAAGGCAAAAAAAAAGATTGATGAGTGAGGATTTACAAGCAGCACAATACGAGGCAGGTCATAGCCAAGGTGCAAGAGGAAATGGGATATTTCATTGTTGCGTAACACAAGAGGTTAGATGTGTAGCATGGAAATAAACATCATATAAATCTGTTGTTGTTCTTTCCTGTTCGTCATTGTATCCCCTGCAGAACCTTGATATCCAAGTTGAGGATGTGCGCATTCGAGCCATTTTGTCGTCACTACGCAAACGGATCCCTGTGACAGAGGGCTATGTGGAGGTGAAGGATGGCGGTAAATGGAAGCAGATCTGTAATGCAGAGTGGAGTCAATTTAACAGCAGAGTCATCTGCGGCATGTTTGGCTTCCCTTGGGAGAGGAAATTCAATGCCAGAGTCTACAAGTAGGTATTCCTACACACAATACACTGTCTGATTAATCGATTAATGCCAATATCCTCTGAAATGTGAATATATTTTAATTTCCTTAGTCATCCATGAAAGCGGACATATTATCTTGGTCTTTTAGGCAAAACAAGATATTCACACACATCAGCTGAGACTTTGGAAAACAGTGATGGACATTTTTGCCTCTTTTTTGATTTGTTGCGGACCAAACCACTAACTGTTTATGTTTGGTCCATACTGATTTGGTCCGTCTAGAGCCAATCCAATTACTCAAGCTTCACATTAATCAACTAAGAAAGTAAATTGTTGCTGCACTAACTGGGGCGTTTGAAAACTGAGGTTTGACCGTAGAACTTAATGTTCATAGACCAACTTTCAATTCAAGCATTGTGCAAAAGCCAAAAAATGTTGCCGTTTCTAAATTAACATTTCACTGAAGTACTGCTGATATGTTTTGCCATAGCCTACTTTTAGGAAATGACTATTGCTTGAATATTCTTTTATTGAGGCCGGGAAAAAAAAGTTAGCATTTTGTGCAGGTGGGATTTAATCACATTGTAAGTAGAGCATGACAATGGAAAAAGAAAAAACAGGAACAAGAGATAAAAAATAGAGAAATGGCAATTTACTGTAAACTGAATTTAAACTCAGGCCATATTCACACGAACGCAACAATATTTTCAAAAACGCACATTTCCCCCACAAAAAAAACCCTCCATACGTACAAGCGGAGTTTCAAAAAAATGTCTGTCCACATAAAGACACATTCACTGGCTGTCATTTGCATTTGGCAAATAAGGAGCCTCAAAAAGCTACCATAGCAGACTTGGTGACGCATTGTAACGCCTATGTTCATCAATATAGTGACATCTTAGATGTACAATGACACGTACACTATCGTTAAAATAAGCCGCTTACAGGGGTCCCAAGAATCATCAAGAGTGATTTTTTAACCGTGAATGTTATAAGGTGCATGTACCTGTACCGCAGCATGAAATGAAACACTCGTTAAGTCAATAACTTCATAGTCAGTTTAAAAACATGAGTTAATATTGCACAGTTTTTATGACACAAAACCAAAAAGCGCTATTTTACCCATCCACACACAAATGCAGAATCCTGAGTCTGGCCGGAGTTCACTAAAAGCACATGAGTTTGCATGTGGACAAAATGCCAAAACACATTTAAAAAATATGCGTTTTCTTTTGAACTACAGCGGTAACTCGGTTAACATCCGCCCCGGTTAGCGCGTTCTTTGGTTAACATCCAATTTTGCCTTGGTTTGCATTCGCACGATTGGTTTGTGTTCAAAATGGTGTCTGGTTTGTTTACGCTGCCATCTTGGATTCCGCAGCCAAGATGACATCAACGTGACACTTGCACGTGATGGTGCAATGCATTGTGGGCTGCGGCGGCCATTATTAGTGCAACAGGACTCATTTAGAGCTTGTCAAGTACTGTTTATGTCTAATGCGGGACAATAGTATGCGCGACGCACATTGTTCCCGCATGGATATGCATTGTCACCACCACTTCCCACATCCATGAAGCGGTCATGGCGTTATTTGGTCCTGCTGTGTCCCGCTGCATCCCGCGTGACGCCACACAACAGCAGGCTTTACCTTTAGCTTCATTAATTCCTGTTTGGGACATACTGGAGAATTTCCCCTGACTTGCTCCAAGAGGTGGTGGAAAAGTTAACCCATTTATGTGAATGAGACATGCAAGAGGCATGCTTTCATACGCAACGACCGCATTGTTTGCACATAGGTTGCGGTGTGTTTGCGGTACTTTTATGGATTTTACATATGTCAAATTTGACATCAGTAGGCCTACTATGTGTTTTTGGTGAACAAATTGCTGTTGTTGTCCAAGTAACCTCCTCTCTTCCCCCTCCCTTCTTGCAAAACCAGGTAAAAGTAATGTTAAATGTTCTGTTGTCCATTTTTTTGTCATGTGTAATTATGTTTGCATTATTTTGTGCATGTAATTTTTTTCTATAAAATGTGTTTTTATAAAATGTGTTTTGTGTTAATGTTTTTCAGTGTCTGGAACAAATTAATTGGATTTTACATTATTTTCTATTGGGAAATTTGCTTTGCTTAGAGTTTGTTTTGGTTTGAGTCAGACTGGAACGGAGTAATGAGTCATTTTCTGTCAGATATTCACAAAGTCATGACCTCCTGATGGCCTTTTTGTCTTTGAACATGGCAAGATTGTTGAATTGCACAAGCAAGGCCACTTCCAATGCACCATTGCTGCCAAGGTTAGATGCAGCAGGGACAAAGAAGGCCAAAACATTTCGCTAAGCCAGAGCATTCTTCCACAGACTCAGTTGTTTTGAGTCGCTGCCTCAACGTCATGGCTGAATATAGTCATAAATAGCTTAAAAAGTGTTTGTCCACTTTTTGTACGGAAACATGACGGATGAGTAGAAACACTGCAAGTGTGTTCCATTAATCAGTGTTCTTCAGAATGCCCCAATGCAGATGCCCCACAAAAGTTCTTGGACTGTATTAAAAAAGATCCTAGTGGCCGCCTGGAACATTTTCCGGCCGCTAGGGGAACCTTTTTGCACAGGTAGCTTTTGGTGGAAACGCATGAGTGTATTTCAAAATACCAGGGTAAATCGTGTTTTTATACACCGACTGGTGCTACTTGGACACGTCAGTGAAGAACCTGGGGTCATAGGATGTTTCGGGTCTTTAATCTTCATACATTCTCACCAATGAAATCGAGCTGGTTGTGATCAGTCCCCAGCCCAAGTCCACGGGTCCTCCCTAAGGATCCAGAGCCACCTCAAGGCCCTCTCTGCGGCCTCTTGGATGTTCCTGATGGCTGTCTTGGATTGCAGTTTTTCACTCCAAGGAGTTTGGAAGTACGCAGACGTGAATGGCCAGCAAAACTTCGGCACCTGACCTCAACTGATTCGCAGCTTGCTTTTCTCTTCTGACCTTAGTCAGGTCAAGATGTACCATACTTCTACCCAAAAGACTGAGGGCTGAAAATCTAAACGTACAAAAAACCAAAGCTATTTTTGCCATAGGAAATAGTGTTAAGCCAATGAATCTGTTCCAGACACCCAAAAATATTTTAAAATAATAATTATAAATCATGAATTAAATGGATAAATGAATATTTAACATTACTTTTGATTTATGGAAGAGTCTTGTTGTCGAAGACGGTGAGGAGCGGAGAGGAGGACTCCTCACCAAGTTATTGTTGGGCCCACACCAACAATAACTTCTCAACACCTTTAATAACTTGTGATCTCTGTTTCATTATCATCTTTACCCCTCTTGCAACATTAGCTTCTTTGATTTCTTCTTTCTTCCCCAGTATGGCACTTACAGTTCATATCGACTTCCGGTACATCCTGGCTAGACGCCATTATCGTACTTTGCGATGATGTTTTTAATTCATTAATGTTTCTCACCTTCTTTGTCTGGATACTGTCACTCTCAAATTTCTTTGGCCCCATGTCGGGTTATTTGGAAGTCACACTCAAAAAAAATGCACGGACAGTGAGTCAGCAACGCGGGAGTGCTTTGTTTGGATGCTCGATTCCGTGGAATGATAGCATACAGGCAAATGCGCTAGTTTATTACGTGCAATATTGTACAATACAGTGTGCAAAAACCGAGGGAAATTATTTTTATGCTACCAAAGAGTGAGTGATGAGTGACACCAACCTCTGTCAGTAAAAAAGACCTCCAAATTCCTTTACTTTTGTTTATTACATTTTGGTAACTTTTGGTTATTGTGGTTAGTACATTGTAAAAAATGTGATTTTTCTCTTTTGCCATCAATGGATGCATTAAGCTTTGTGACTTCCTGAACATTCAAAACCAACCCAACCTGTTTATTAGTGTGTGAAGGACTACCGATGTTCAAGGTATTGCATTCGTAAGCCAAACATCTACAGGTTAATCATAGTCCACTATAAAATTATGCACACAAGTTAGCAATTTTGTGTGTGCAGAGGCTGGATTTTTCCTTTGCTTCAGCACAGCATGGCGACTCTTCAACTTTCCATCGACGTGTCATCAACGCTCCCACTTTGACTCCTCAAGAAATGCGTGGTGTCTTTCAAGGCTGTCATTTAAAAGGGCTGTTCTCTTACAATCCCTATACATCTGGAATATGTCTGCTCTGATGCAATTTCTGAAGCTGAGATGTGCATCCCCATGCTTGGATATAGTTTGTGGCATACTCCAGGGGTCAATACTGGGACCAAAACTGTTTATCTTTTATATCAATAACATCTGAAAGGCCAGAAAAAAGTTCTAGCATGTTTGTTCAGAGGAGAACACACAGGCGCTAATGAAAACAGCCACAGTGGAAATGAGCAATTTAAAAAACAGGCTCACTTGAACTTCAACAAAAACAAAATGATGACATTTGGCAATTGCAGAGAAGACATTCAAAAACAAATACAAACAGACGGAGTAGACATTGACAGTGTGCATGAAAACAAATTGTGGCAAAATAATAGATGACAAAATGAGCTGGAGATTTCAAATTAAAAAAACAATCAACTCAAAGTGACATGAAGCACTTTAGTACTGAAAAGTAAAACAGTACAATCACACATTGTAATGGAATCGATATTAAAAGGATAAAAATGGTAATCAACCAGATTGCAGATGTACATCAGTAACTTATCATTTCAGACCTGCAAATTTCCAAACAAAATGAATACAGCTAAAGTAGTTCCAATTTTCCAAAACGGAAACAAACATCAATTTACAAATTATCGCCCGGTTTTGTTATTACCACAATTTTCCCAAATTATTGAAAAGCTCTTCAACAACAGGTAGGAGAAATTTATTAATAAGAATAAATTTCTCACAGACAGCCAATACGGGTACAGAGCTAACATTTCAACTTCCATGGCACTGATCGAAATTACTGAGGAAATTACCAACGCTATAGACCGCGGAAAGTGCACAGCTGCAGTATTTATGGATCTGACAAAAGCTTTTGAAACAATCACAATATCCTAATTACAAAATTAGAAAGGTAAGGAACCAGAGGGTTAGTGTTGAATTGTGTTAAAAGCGATCAAGCAATTTCTTAATTTATGCCAAAAGTATGTACAATTTGCTTAAATATGCATATTTTTTATTAATAGTAGGCCAGGAAACAGTAATGATTTATTATTTAATATAGTTTGAAAAACCGCGATAGAGTTAAGCCGTGGAATTGTGCGATGTGGCGAGGCATGACTGTCACATTTTTTCCCACAAGTTAGTTCATGTGTTTGCGCCCCTCCCGTCTACCCTACCTTCTTCCATGAAATAGTAGAATAAAGTCATAATATTACAATATTACAGTCATAATATTACAAGAAAATAATTGTTTTAAGAGTTTAAAGTCATAATACTATGAGAAAACAAATATTTTTGAAACAAAGTTGAAATATTAAACAGTTTCAGGTAGTAATATTAGAAACAAAAAATAAATAAATAATGTTGCAATTTTTGGAAAATTAAGTTGGGGAAAAATTGTCATTACAAAAACAAAGTCAAAATATTATGGGAATAAAGTAAAAATTACAGAAACTTAAATAAAGTTGAAATATTTGTAATCGACATACCGGTAAATGGAAAACGAGCAGTGGAGAAAAGGGTCATCGTACACAAATGAGATGTAGGCTGTTTTTTCTTTAAATATATACAGTATATAACTTGTTAGCATATCTCCATGGGTTGGTTTACAAAATGTAAAATATCAAAGTGCAGCCGTTACTGGGAAAGGTTTGGTCACCCCTGTTGTTGTATGAGCACCGGGAAATGTAAAATGTTGCCATACATTGTTGACCAGAAAATTGTAAACTGAAAAACACACTAACCAGGGGTACACTAACCGAGGTTGGACTGTACTTGGTAGAGTGAATCATTTTGTTAAAGCCTAACGCCTGCGTGCTATAGTTCATATGAATGTTTATTTTTGCAACGATGACTGATCATTAAAAAAAAACTGATCTGTTATGCAAATCTGCAACAAATAATGGTGTATTCCTTAACCTGTGACACATGCTTTGGTTGAGTTATGATAATATTGCTTCACCTCATTCTTCTTGATCTCTCCATCTGTGCAGGATGTTTGCCCGCAGGAGAAAGCCCACATACTGGGAGTACTCTGTAAACTGCACTGGCACAGAGGCCCATTTGTCCAGCTGCAAACTGGGACAGGTTGAATCGTTGAAGTCCAATGGGACCTGTGAGGGCGGGTTGCCAGTGGTGGTGAGCTGTGTCCCTGGCAGAGCCTTTGCCCCATCCTCTGCCATTGGATTCAGGAAGGCCTTCAGACAAGAGGTACATTCTCACTGGATGCATCCAGCGTCTGTCTCTGTTGGTTACAAATTTACATTTCCTGCTGTCGATTTTGGTCCTTGGATGTGTTTCAGCTTTGTGGCCATTGGTTCATATAGCTGCTTTTGACACAGCTGGTCTGGGCTCAGTGCCTGGTCAATGCACTAGTCACAGTTGTCCTGTGGTTGGCTGGTCATGAACATGAAAAACATGAACATACAGTAACTATGTACATGAGGACAGCTGTGAGATCATTCTCAAAACACGTCACTATAGCCGAAGAAACTTGTGTGAGTCAGTCCCGCTTAGATCTACAATCCGTATGTGTCAAACTCATTAAGTGTATTTCTTATTACTAAAAAGTGCAACATCGACATGCATGGTCGACTGCTTTTATCTACTTAAATTTGAGACCGAAAGGGGTCATTTCTATGAAAAATCAGTCCATATATGTTGACATTGGGCTGGGCGGTTAATTGAAATGTAACCAAAACCGACATTTAGAGCTTCTAATCTAGTTTTTTCTACTGTAGTTACAACACCGGCCGCCAGGGAACGCAAAGCGTCAAGGCTCCCAGAACACAGACAGAAGAACTATCCCGTGACACGTGACACTATCCCGTCCAGTCTGACTGCTACACTACACAGAAACGTGGAGGAAAAATCAAACCATTTGTAAAGTCTACGGAGTCGACAGTACAAAGCGAGCAGCTTGTTCCCCAGCTTGTTGGATACACTTTGGCTTTGAAGGGGATGATGTCGACCAAAAAGTAGTGAAGTGCAAACACTGCAGAAAAACAGTTTCTGTGTCCAAAGGTAACACATCTAACCTTTTTCAACACTTGGAGCACAATCATGTTACCGAAATATGAACAGTGCATGGCGCAAAAGAAGAGAGACGACTGAGACAACGCTCAAACATTATTTTATTCTGTATAAGGATATATATTTATTTTGCTTGCAAGAAATAGTTTTTTTTAATTCTCCTTTTTTAAGAAAATGAAATGTGAATTTTTTTTCACAAAAGACTTTCATTCAATTTGTGTGTTCTAAGTTCCATTGTTCCAATAAATAACCCTAAATTGTTCATCTGTTCATATTCATTCCAAAAATGCACAATGAACAGTTAAAAAAAAACATTTAAGTCGCACTGGACTATAAATTGCATTTTTATAGTAATGACAATAAAATGGAGAACAACAGGCTAAATAGGCGTCAACAACCCGCAAAGTCATTTATATTCATTCAGGTGGTTGTGGGCCATCATTGTTCTCGTATTGCCTGTATACACGTTCACTCTGGAAGCCGTTTAAAAAAATACCATTTCAGGTCACCAGGAACGCCGTTCTCATGTGGATGAAAGGCTGAAGTGATAAAGTACTTTGCCGTTTTGACCTGAAAACGTTTCCGCGTAAATTGCCACTGGGTTGTCTTTATAAGTTGATGTGTACATTGTACATTTTCAGTGGTAGAGGAGTGATAGGAGTAGCAGATACTGGCTGTGATATCTTCATGTATCAACTAAAAAGAGAGAAACTTATCTCTTGTTTGAGTGGCTTTATTTCAGAGCGGGTGGCAACATCTTGTCTGTAGCATAGCGACAGCACAACTGACAGCTCCTCCAAACAACAGACGTACTCCACAGATGCACATTAGCGCCATCTAGGGGCATTGATGTGTAACAACATGACACATACACGATATAACACTGGCACACAAGCGTAGAGTGCCCGCTCGCGGCTGTCAGTGTGAAAAAAACATATATAAGTTGCTCCGGAGTACAAGTCGCTCCGGAGTCCAAGTCGCAGGATCAGCCAAAACATGAAAAAAGTGTGGCTTTAAAATACAGTAACAAACTATATGAACATCAGCAAATGTATACACCATATCAAGCATTCATTCAAGGTTTAAAAACCTCCCTGTTTTGGCCTGTCATTGATATTCTCTCTCAGATTATTTTCTAAGAAAGTCCAGAATGGCATTTTGTCCTGGAGTGCTGTGCGGTGTAGCAGAGGGATGACTTCAGTTGGCTGCGCATCTCCTTGAATGACACACGTGCATGATTGATGGGTTACAACTATTAACTCATTTTATTTTGCTCACTTTCTGCCCATCCAAACTGTTCACAGCAAACAGACTTCACTAGGATGTGCTGCGTTACGAGTGATTAGATGGCTACTACAAAACTTGAGCGTATGTAGCGTCCCCTCGCTAGCGATTTAAAATGAACAATTTTAAAAAACAACTTACAATTAACAGTCTAATGTGGTCGCTATCTAATCATTGTCTCATCATTTATGAAATGCAGTAGATTGCAGTGAAGTTAGATATCGGTGTTAGCTGGCTAGTTATATAACTAGCGACAACCAACAGTTCAAAGCACGGTGAGTATTTACGCGGAGTAGCAAATGATTGAATATTTAATAAAACATTGGTGACGTTACTGTGAAAACCAATAATTATGCGTAATTACTACATTTATATGCTTCTTTCGGTCTCCGCTCTGCCGTCTTGTCAGCGGGAGTATTGTATCCGAGGGAACTCCTCTTACCCCTATGTTTCGAGTATGGTCCCTTTATAAACCAAGCCCTTACCCTTTAATTTAATGAGAACTGGGACTTCACTTGAGTCTCGTGACCACGCAAAACCTAGGGGCAAGGGGTAAGATAAGGGATCAGGGGTGGAATTGGGATTCAGCCGTAAGACTTACTGGAGACTTGCAAAACCCTGACTTTCTCCTACCTTTGCTTATTACGGTTGGGTCTGGAACTGATTAACTGCGGTAAACGAGGGATTACTGTACTCCCATCACTACAATAGCATACGAAAACAGATGAATCCAAATACAAATATGCACAAATGAAGAAAATGTCAACAAATGTAACTGAATGTCAACTATGTAAACATGTGAAACACCCTGTTAAACCTGATAAGCGTTCATCTGAGGTAATTAGGCAATGTGGGGTCGATGAGACAGGAGTCGAAGACCCGTTGCATTAACAGTTTACTTTCCACTTAACAAGAAATGTCTCAATCTGCCTACACCAGTGCTTTTCAAATAGTGGGGTGCTTAAAGTATACACAAGTTGAATTCAGATGTTAGGGTAAATACATGTAAACTGTTCTTCACATGCGTTTACTTGTATAATTAAACACTTAAGGTTTCCTAAACAGTTATTGGGAGCTCCATAATCCTGGCACACAGTCTATTCTACTTTGTAAACTGTTTGTATTTTGCTGATTGTATTTTATGAGACACAAGTTTTCTGACCTTCATTTTTGTCCACTCCAGCAGCCACTGGTGCGTCTACGTGGCGGGGCCATTGTAGGCGAGGGCCGTGTAGAAGTGTTGAAAAATGGAGAGTGGGGCACCATATGCGACGACAACTGGAATCTGCTGTCGGCCACCGTGGTGTGTCGTGAGTTGGGCTTCGGCACAGCCAAGGAAGCGCTGTCTGGAGGTCGCCTCGGACAAGGTAAATCATATCACTTGAATGCAGCAAATGGGAAAAACATACTGAAATAAGAGTAGAGTGGATGTAGAGTGGATTCCCACGCATTTGCGGTTGACCATTCGCTTACCCACAAATGTGCGCATTTTTGGTCATTTTTAAAATATTTATTTATTTTCAGATGTGTGGTATCTCGTAGCTCGATTTCGATTTTCAGTTCATTTGGAGCTGTCAATCCATACATTTCATGTCCTGTTATTTATCTTTCTGTTCATAAAATACAGCAACAATGTATTACAAGAACATGGTTGCAAAATGGTGATTAATCATGATTAATTAATTTGAAAACGGATTAATTTGATTTGAAAAAATGTACCATTTGTCCGCCCTATTTGCGAAAGATTTTTTTAGAGAATAGGTTGTTTTTTTGTAGAAAGCACGTCTTAGTCACCGTAGTTCAGTAATAATTTATAAATATGTGATATCTGATGACCAGGCTAAAGGCTAGACCTTGAATCATCTTTGAATAGCATACATTTTATAATTGAAAATGCGTTTAATAAGTGTGTGAGAAATATTTAGGACTTAAACCTGGTTTTTGCTTCTATGCATATAACTTGTCCACTTCCTTCTTTGCGGGCGAACAACGGCAACTGAAGAGAAAGGAGAGGGTTTTGGAGCTGAATCCAGTCTAATAACTACAACAGTCACTTTTATTGCTGCAAATGTTGATCCAGAATTGGAGGAGGATGTTAACGTCAAGCTAGCAGGAAGGTTTGAAGGGGGAGGAGTGAGCCGGTGTAGCGTCCGGTGGTGCATCATCCAGGCTTAATTGTAGTGTAAAAGACACACATTTTATGGGCTTCTCAATTACCCGCATATATTTGCTGTGCTATGCGCGGATGGTCTCAGATGGTAAGCTCCTGCAAATAGAGGGGAGCTACTGTACAAGAACAATACTGTGAAAAAAGAACTGAAAAATGCATGCAAAGGACATGAAAAAATAGACCTCTGCCAACAAGCTCAGAATTACATTCGAGAATATTAATTTTATATATAAAACATATATTTAGCATGTAATTTTACTCATTATTATAAATACATTTTACATTATTATAATTTTTTTTAATGAACAAACATTCTAACATAGCAATACTCTTTTGCTGATTAGTGTTAAATGAAATAATTCCCAGGAGCGGTCTGTTTCATAGGCTGTAAGTTTGCCCACCCTCAGCGCACAGTGTATTTCTAGGTCCAAAAGTCATCGGATTTGACTGTAAAATACAGTATAATCACTATGCATCGTTGGGATTACGCCTCTCTTTTTCAATAGATGTGGGGGCATGTACTGT
The DNA here is from genome assembly GCF_027744805.1 of Dunckerocampus dactyliophorus. NCBI lineage: Eukaryota > Metazoa > Chordata > Actinopteri > Syngnathiformes > Syngnathidae > Dunckerocampus > Dunckerocampus dactyliophorus. The sequence continues at coordinate 26,772,958 of NC_072822.1, read as the reverse complement.
ACAACATATATAATCTGTTAACCTCACAAACCAGCAGGCGGAAAAAAAAAACACATGCAGCAAGTAACCAGTTCTGTAATTATGGCTGCACTGGATACTTCCTTTCCAAACTGCAATGCGGTTTATACGACTGACTGCATGAATAGTTTTACACAGTCTTTACTTCAGGTTTTACAACACGGCACTTGGCCTCTGGAGAAACTGAAATGTACTCCTGATCCCCTTCTGAAGTCGCTCACTCAGCAGACGTGTACATATTTTTTGTAGGCTGAACTGACCTGTAACATACTGTACAAAAGAACACTACATTAGGGGACCACCAGCAAAAGGTGAAACACCACGAGTAATTGATACGCCCATAAATATGTCTATTTTTGACTGGCTCCCCCTTTCCCTTCAAACCCTCCTGCAAGCTCAATGTTGACGGTCTCCTCCGATCAACATTTGCAATAAAAGTGACTGTAATTACTGTGGTACCTTGGTTAGCATCATTAAGCCATTCCAGAAGGTCCAACTCTAACCAAAACGTACTCTAATCCAGGAATGTCCAAACTTCTCCCCATGTGACATTTTATAAAGCAACACATGTAGATATGCAAAGACGTTCTATATATTTCAGGAAAAAACTGCATCTCATTTTTGTGATAAAAGTGGAAAAAGCATATTACGTATTTTTACTTATAAAATGCCATATTTTTTGTTTAAAATTTGGACCCTATGCTACTAAAATTACATTATATTTCCTCAATTGCAATTTTTTTTCTTTTAATATTTGGACTTTATTCTTGTCAAATTACAGCTGTTTTTTTTTTATTTCTGCTGTTGTATATTTTTTAAATGTTCCAACTATTTAAACTTTCTTGTAAATTTCTCATAATTGTGACTTTATTGCCATAATATTTTTGTCTTTATTCTCTTAACATTATAACTTTTTCCGCAGCCTGATTTTCCAAAAATGACAACAGTATTTATTGTTTTGCAACAAAATAACGTCGTTCTTCAGTATTTCATCTTTATGCGACTAAAATGACGTTTCCTTATTAGTATTAAAACGTTATTCTCATAAAATTACGACTTTTTCTTTTTAGATTACACATTTTTAAATATTGTGACTTTATTTTTGTAAAATTACTGCTGATTTTTCCTTCTTTTTTTTTCTTGTTAAATTATATTTTTAGATTGTGCTGCAGGCCAATCACAAAAAAAAAAACAACAGCCGTGGGCCGCAAATGGTAACAGTCCAGTAACAATTTTAAATAATTTCTTAATTTGTGTTTACGAAGTTTTGAGGCCGGATTGACTGTTGAAGCTAGTGCTTCCAAAGCTTTCAGAGTCAAAGTGCGAAATATCAACGCTTGTCAGTGAAGCATAAAGGCGTAAACATGTAAAAATGTTGAGCTTTTTAACAATTGGTACAACAGTGGTATGATGTGCGTTTTGACCTGTATTATCGCGTTTTTTCAAATTATTACTGACCTATGGTGAATGAGAGGCTTTCTGTGGAAATTATTTTTGGAGAAAAAAAATACAAAAATTATTTTTGGACCAAAAATCTGTGAATTTGCAGGGCCGTGAAAAAAGTAACGAGCGTGACAAACAATGCATTGTGGGCCTCCGTGCGTAAACAAGCTTACTTCTCCTTTGTTCAAATTATGCAAAACTGACGTCTTGACATCTCTGACCCAATAGAATCACTTCCCTGTGATCATGTGAAAGTGTCACATGGAGTTTGTCTTATGTTTTCGGTTTTGAAGGTATGGGCCCTGTGCATATGAATGAAGTGGAGTGTTCTGGATTTGAGAAGTCCATCACTGAGTGTTCCTTCAACAAGGAGTCTGTGGGCTGTAGCCATGAGGAGGATGCAGCCATCAGATGTAACGTCCCTGCTATGGGCTTCCAGGAAAGGGTGAGCTTTAGATTTGAGAGACCGTCTTTGACTTAGAGAATCAGAAATCAGTGTCTGCCATCGACTGTCTTATCAAAGAGATTTCAAAGCACATACAGTTCCGGTCAGAAGTTTCATTATGGGCTTCAGTGTCCTAGATTTTCTCTAATTCACACAGAAATATAAATACAGGATCATTATATCCATACAGTCTCCTAAATCTTTTAATAAGTGGTGCTGAAGATTCCAGAATGTCTTTTAACTTTAAACAAAGCAGATGCCTTCTCTACAGAAGCTTATGATCAACCATGACAAAGACTGAGCTATTTGGCCATGTAGCATCATACTTTGCTGCCAGTGGTATCGGTGGACTGCACTAAGTGGACAGAAAGATGAAGAAATTATTCAGCTTCACCGAAATCAACAACTGGACTGCTGAAGCGTGGACACAGTTGGGTGTTCCAGCAGGACAATGCTGCTGAAAACACATCGAAACACATCAAAACCTTCCCAAAACCCAGACCTCAATTCTACCTTCACTTAAGTATACTGTATTTGACTTCAGCTTTCAATTAGGCTGATAATGAGTCAACAATCGAAATCTTTCAAGTAACAACATCATTTCTAGTGGTAATTATTATGTCATCTTATCTTACCTTATCATTTTATTCAACACCTTTCTGTCTGTCATATCGACTGGACTCAAATATCAAAAGGGTGCCATTAGTACGAGCCTTAAACAATGTGCCGCATGTTGTCATATCTGTAGCTGCGTTTGAGCGGAGGTCGCAGTCCCTTCGATGGTCGCGTGGAAGTGCTGGTGGAGAAGAACGGCACTCTGGTGTGGGGGACTGTATGCGGTGAGGGCTGGGGAACCATGGAGGCCATGGTGGTCTGCAGACAGCTGGGCCTGGGCTTTGCCAGCAATGCTTTCCAGGTATGGAGAATGGAACCATTGGGAGGGGGAAGTGTTTGCAAATATAAACTAAAGTTCACTTAAGTTATTATGGATGGATGGATGGATGGATGGATGGATGGATGGATGGATGGATGGATGGATGGATGGATGGATGGATGGATGGATGGATGGATAGATGGATGAATGGATGGATGGATGGATGGATGGATGGATGGATAGATTTTTTCTTGAGTCTTTCTTGAGTTTGTATGTACAGTATGTTTTGCTCAAAATAAGCATTTTCAAGCATAAAAATGGCTAAATGAACTAAAATACAAATATAAGGCATTCAGAATCCACGTTCAAAGATGCTGTGATGATATGTAGTATTCCACACTGGTCACTAGGTGTCGGTAATGTTACTGTAATGTTGGGTGAGACACACAAGCACCAGACTTGGTCACCGAAACAACCGGCTTTTAATGCAGGTTTCAATGATCTCACAACAGGCACAGTAATCCCTAACATGGGCTATTGTTGCGGCCACAACCCACGCCAAGATAAAACTCTGAACCCCCTGACGTCATTTTCTGTCCGCCCACCACTCAGCTCCCGTAGGGAACACATTTATAGCAACAGACACAAGCACAAGTCTTATATTTGTCATAAATGGCTTATTTTTATTTATTGTGTCTATAATATGTTATATTGAGTAATGCAAGTGTAAACGGTAACTTTAATGGTGTTATTTCATGTCTAGAGGGCTCTAATAATGTTAAAAAAACACATTTAGAAGGTCAGAAGCAGGTTTTCTATGCCATAATTATGAGAATATTCCATTTATAAATAAGGAATCCTATTTTGTGAAAATTCACCTATCACGGTCGGGTCTGCAACCGATTAACCGGGATTACTGTATAAGAAAATGAGCATAAGCTTGTACACTAATTTTGAAGTGAATGATATTGTATGAGGTACAGTGTGCTACTAATGCAGAGCTGTGCTGACTCAGCTGCAATCTTTATTACTGTAATGAGTAAGTATAGCTTGAATTAAACACCTCTCAACAACAATACAATACAGTATGTCAATCAGTCCAATAAGAAGCAAGAAAAGGTAAGAACTAGGGATGAGCCGGATACTTGTTTTAGACGAGTATCCGTTATGGGTAATGCATTTTTGCCGAGTATGAGTATGAAACGAGTACAGCTCGTCATTATCCGTAATCGTGACAAAGGAAAATCCTCATTGGGTAACTACTTACGTATTCACTCTGCACACTCTGTGGTTGGCCAGTCACGCACAGCGACCTTGACTTGACTCCGGCTCACGTTCTCAATTTCGCCCCGTTTCGGTTTGTATGATATTTAAAGTTCGTTGGTAGACTTGTTTCGTGGCGTACGTGATGCATTTGAAAGGACGGAGTTGAAAACCAGGCTGCCAGATTATTTCCCTGTTTGCCATCACTGGATGTTTGCATGAATCACCATCTTCACACAGATCATTAAAAATAATGAAATAAAGTCTCACAGATCACTTACACACATACACAGTACACATGTACTGTAGATGAGTAATCAACAGTAAACAATGCAACATCTGATCAATCCATGTCAATTTCAGACTTAAAATAGTGTACCCATTTAAGCGCCACCAATTTTTGGTTAAACCACGCCCACTTCCGGTGTATGCCACGCCCACTCTGAGTACAGATACGGATACATTTAGATGGGTCAACAGATACAGATACAGGTAGTGGTGTCCTTGCTTATCCCTAGTTTATACGTTTTTTTTTTTTAATAAATTGATTTTCATCTGAGATTTTGGCTGAATCCCAGTTCTCACACGGGCTAACTCACGGATTGTGACTGGTGGCTATAATTCACAGCGGTGTGCTGCGTTACATGAGCGATGAGATAGGCGCGGGGGCTGCATGTGTCCGCCTACAATTCACCTCGCCCAGCCAGGGCAGGTACAACGCGAATGTCACACTGCAGTTCAGTAATGTAGATTCCCCTCGCAAGAGAGCGATTTTAAAATCAGACTGATGTGGTCGCTATCTGATCATTGGCTATTTATATATTTATATATATTTATTGAAACTAGCAACAACCAACAATTCAAAAAATGGCGAATATTTACGTGGTGTAGCAAATGATTGAATATCGAAACATAATAATAATAATATCCAATAAAACATTACTGTGAAAATCAATAGTTAAGCGTAATTACTTACATTTATACGCTTCTTTCGGTCTCCGCTCTGCCGTCTTGTCAGCGGGTGTTCTAGACTCCGCCGACCCCTTCATTTCAAGTCTTCATTTTCGCTATTTCACAGACACATTCATGAATTAATCTGATCTGTCACGTGACCCGACAAAGCCTGTGGGCGGATCCTAACACCTGATTAGCTACATTGAGTCAAAACATGTGGATTTCTAATGGATGAAGAGACAGTGAACATACTCCGATACACTGGGTGGCGCTATTTACCACGGTTATGGTGTTCCGTTGGCCGATTATTAGCCAAAATATATCCTTATTTTAGCAAATATTCCATCTTCTTTGCCAGAATTATATGTATAAAACATTTATTTGGCTAATTTGTTGTCAGCAGATCCCGCTCCCACATACTCCGTAAGGTTTCAAATATGTCTCACCAACTCCTGAGAAAGTTGGCGTATGTTCTCTGACTTCCGGGCTTCAGACCGACGCAATCCTTCGACTAGCCCCCGCGGACGTTGATGGCTGGTTGTGGCAGATACAGTGAATTCATGACGTTGCACACACAAGTGCGTGAAATCATTAAATAGTGAAATCATTAAATAAATAATTTAATAATCAATTACATAAATAAAGAATTAAATCCTGGAATAAATAACTAATCAAAGAATTTAAGAAATAATGAAAGAGTGAAATTATTAATTAAATGTTCAAATAATTCCGTTAATATTGAAATAATTCTATATTTTTACATTAAATGAACTGGCATTTTAATTATTTAATGACACATTTAATGCCACACTTAATTATTTAAAGATGTATTTATTTATTCATTTATTTAATGGCACATTTAATTAATTATTTACAGATGTACTGTATGTATTTATTTATTTCATTTTGTCCCATTTGGTCCTCCATGGAATTGGGATTCAGGCTTTTTTTGATGTCATTGTGGCAGGAATGCGTTTTCTGTGCAGCTGAGATGTTCTGTTCTGACCCAGTTGAGGAATTAAATCATATGCAAAAATAAACAGAAGTCTCTAGTTGGGTGTAGCGACAGTCTTCTATCCCTGTTCGTTGGGGTGGTGGAGGCTCTTTCAAGTGCGGAGCCTTGGAGAGAAGAGCTGAAGTATTTCAGTATCAGTAGTGCAGTTTATAGTTCAGCGTTTTACAACAATGTACATCATACGTTCTGCGTAATGAAGTCATTTCACCCTGTGGTTGGATAATGCTGAAGAAATACCAGAGTGCCCTCTAGTGGCCAGAATCCCTGTTGACAAGTAAAATAAATACCCCCGTTTGCCTGTTATACATGGGTTTTTCTTCTATATAATTACTTCCATATACTTCTGTGCTGTGTACATGTGTTTATCAGTGATGTGCGGTGAGACAGCAAACAACAAACTTGTGGTGCGTTCAAGGACCGCCAAACACACCGCTTGGCGAAAAAACATTATCGGTGTATGCTGTTCATTTGACTTGTATTATCAAGTATTGATACATTATTACCCACCCATGGTGAATGAGATGTGTTTTCTGTTTTCTCCACAGGAGACGTGGTACTGGCAAGGCGAGGTGGGTGCAGACAGTGTCGTGATGAGTGGCGTTCGCTGCTCCGGGACTGAGATGTCTCTGTCCCACTGCCTGCACCATGGAGCCCACCTCAGCTGCCCCAAAGGTGGACGCAATGCTGCTGGAGTCTCGTGCTCTGAGAGTAAGACGGCCACGTTGGTTGGTTTGCTGTGCATGGATTCTCTTGATTTGCAATTCTTGAACCAGATCTCATGTTGGCTCAAAAGTGTGTAGCTGGTGAATGTTTTCAAAAAATAATACGACACGACACTGAGCAATGTGTGCGTGCTTCATCCTTCCTCCCACCAGCGGCTCCTGACCTGGTGCTCAACCCTCAGGTGGTGGAGCAGACCACCTACATGGAGGACAGGCCCATGTTCATGCTGCAGTGTGCGTACGAGGAGAACTGCCTGTCCTCCTCCTCCAAACAGATGCCGGCCAACTCCTACCGCCGACTGCTGCGCTTCTCCTCGCAGATCCATAACAACGGCCAGTCCGACTTCCGGCCCAAAGTTGGCCGGCATGCCTGGGTGTGGCATGACTGTCACAGGTCGGCTCCTAATGACACATGGCTGTAAACCTTCTATTATACACAGTATGCTTCTTTTGGCTTAGCTTGCCTCCTTGCCTCCTAAATGTGAAGCAGCACACATTATCACGCCCCTGCAAGCACGACATGCTTCTCCTTTAAGATGCAAAACATGTTTCTGTTTCGTTGTTTCCAGCTCCACTCCACGGTTTCCCGCCTTTGTCATTTTCGTCTCATGTGCTGCCTTCTGAGGTGTGTGTTGTGTTTGGTAGGCATTATCACAGCATGGAGGTGTTTACCATCTACGACCTGTTCAGTCTCAATGGAACTAAAGTGGCAGAAGGACACAAAGCCAGTTTTTGTCTGGAGGACTCAGAGTGTGATGAAGGTGACAATCTCTTCTCAAGTCGGATTCGTACTTCAGATTTACATTTTAAAATGTGACAGATATTCCTACAGTGTCAACTAGAGAAGCGCTCGGAGAGAGCAGACCTCCGCCAAGCGCCATGGTTCCCTCCCATATTTTGATTGACACCAAAATAATAATCCTACATTTTTTGGATCAGTCTTTGATATTTAGTAGAACCTGTTGGAAAATTACCCTGTATTTATTTTCCAAGTGCTCTGGCCATTTTTTGTGAAGTTATATGAACAAATGCCGAAAACGGTCCTGTAAGAATCCTTAAAAAAATTCCTGGATCCGGACGGTGATCCGGATCACCCCCCAAATTTAATCAGTTCTTACATATCCCATCTCCGACAACTCCTGAAAATTTCATCCAAACCCATGCAGAAGTTTTGAAGTTATTTTGAACATAAACGTGGGCAAAAACATAACTTCCGCTCTGCGCTTGTGCAAAACCAAAGGACGCGGGGGCCACTTTAATGTTTTTTTTAAACCAACCCTATGTAGCTATACGGAGACCTGTTTTATACTTAAAGAAAAAAACAGCCTGCATCTCAGCTGTGTGTTATCGGTTACAAAGCATATTATGAGTATACATATTTCTCCTAACGTTACACTTTTTGCTGCTTTTTTTTTTATTTTTACAAACATTTTTCTTCTACTAACACATTCATTTCTGGTGAGTACATTGTCTGTACTCACTCATCATCAAATTACGTTTCTGTCGAGTATTTTATCAGATATTATCAATTTATTATTATCATTAAGTCTGTAGTTTCCTCACAGTAAGTATAAAGCTTGACTGTCATTGCGCTGTATTGTTATATTGCCTTATGACTTTCCTCGGTATTTACAAAAGGCAAAATGTACATTTGGAATACAGGAGGTATTGCAACTGATGTGAAGCTGATGGGGGGTAGGATTAAATACGCTTTGCTTCTTCGTACCCCTTTTTGGGCATGCCGAACTGTGAATTGTGCTATTGTATGTGTCTAACGTGTATTTTGACTTTATATTTTGACTTTATGGTCATACTACATAACTTTTTACCCAAGCTAATTTTCCAAAAATTGCTACGTGTTTCTCGTATTGTGACTTTTTTTAAATTTTTGTATTCATTTTATTATTATGACTTTATTCTGCTCATATTTAGCCTTTATTCTCATGAAATTACTGTTCTTCTTTTCATTTCTGCTGTTGTTTTGGTAGTTTTCTCGTTTAAATGTAGTTTTTAGAATGTGCCTAATAGAAAACAGCTCCAGGCCGTAAATGGCCCTCGGGTCGCACTTTGGACACCCCTGATATTTCGTCTATTTCGATACCCGCAGTTCCCACACTTGTTACTAGAAACGCACTGTGAGGCGAAGTCCTGTTGGTTTGGATGAGTATGACTATTAGAGCTGCGACAGGTAAGCAGTTATTAATGGATTATCCAGTTAATCGACAACTTTTTTGGTGTTCGATTGATCGTTTTTTCATTTTAAAAAAATTCAATATTCTCGATTTCAGCCTCTCAAATGTTTTTATTTCTTTCGCTATCTGCGAAAGCGGATCTATTATCTTTGTGTTTTAGGCAAAACAAGATATTCACACACATCAGCTTCGACTTTGGAAAAGAGTAATGAACATTTCTGATATGCTGCGAACGAAACCACTAACTGTTTGTGTTTGGTTCGTATTGATTTGGTCCATTCAGGGCCTCACCGATTCCTCGATGAATTATTCGTTGTTCCTTCCCAGAGGGTTCACCGCCATACATTCTTCTTGCAGGCATCGAAAAGAGGTACGAATGCGATAACTTCGGAGAGCAAGGCATCACCGTAGGCTGCTGGGATACGTACAGGCACGACATCGACTGCCAGTGGATTGACATCACGGACATCAAGCCTGGAGATTACATGTTCCAAGTACGTTGAAGGCTCACGTTTCGCTGTTCTTTGTCTAAATAACACACGTACGCAGCATGTTCTTACGCTGTCTCTTACTTCACTTTATATTGGGCTTTTTGGTTGTTTTTATAGATCATAATCAATCCAAACTATGAGGTGCCCGAGTCCGACTACAGCAACAACATCATGAAATGTAGCTGTCGATATGATGGTCATCGTGTGTGGATGTACAGCTGCCACAATGGTAAGACCTGGACCTGAAGATGTCGTATGGTCAGGTATCTAGGAGTACAGGTGGTTATGAACATGCCCCCATAGATTAGTAGAAACTAAGAAGTAGCTACAGTAGCTACAAGCAGGGGAATACCAATGATATCATATCGTTAAACACATTGTTTCATCATGTGCAAGTCCTCGGGTTACAAGCATGTTCCGTTCGTAGACGATGATGAACGTCGACTTGTCGAAAGTCGGAACTTATACCTAAACTAGCTGACACTGACACTTAGAAGGAATGTCGGAATATCCGAGAAGCGTGCTGATATCTATTTACCGACCGAGGATCGAACCAGCAACCACCGCACGACCTGAGCCGCGCCACTGTGCACCGAATAAGCACAGAATGTCACATGTAACGTTAAATGCAAAATGAATCTGCACCAACAGGGGGCGACATTGAAATTGCCCATTCATTTTCAATGAGAAAAAATGCCGCAGAAAAGATCGAATTAGGAAAAATGTGGGATTTTATAGGTGAAATGTTACAGTCATGTCAAAGGGAAAATTATTTTTTCATCAGTAGGGGGCAAATTTTAATTTTAGCAGACTAAAAACATTGGAATTAGAGATGTTGGAAAGTAAAAATGCTATTGAAATGTGTCAAGTATCAAACCGGCAACCATCAGGTTGGGAAACAGCCACTCTACCTCCTGAGCCATGTCACCCCGTCCAATAAACACAATGTTAAAATCATGTTTTAACATGTTATATTTGTCTCCCGCCGTATCCCTGCGCACTGTCGCTTGTGCATTCATGTGTATGCGATGAAGACGCTCGCATCTTCTTCCGCTGTGGAACACATACGTAAACAGTCGCAGAAGAAGAGTGGCATTACCGCGAGCGTCCTCATCACATACGCATGAATGCACAGGCCACAGTGCGCCTCCATAGGCCATACCACTTCATGTCAAAAAATCCAAACTACTGTATTCCCTGAAGTAACAGAAACATGTCAAATGATTTTCCACCAGCAGGGGGCGCCAAATAAACACCCCAATGGGAGAATTGTCACAGGAAATCTGAAATGACAGTACATGTGGGAATTTTGAAACGTCCTGATAGATAGCCAATGTGTGCTGAACGAGCTAAACATTTTGAGAAATGGATGAAGCAGAATAATGCTGGTTGCTGGTTCGATCCCCAGTAATTGCAACACATTTCTACGGCTATTTCAGCATTCGATCTTCATTTCAGCATTCACACGCAATGGCTACTGCATTTGCTTCATCTAGTTATCTTTAATGATGGTCGCGACAGTCGAGCGGTTGGGACCAAATGAGCGACCGGTATTGGTGGATGTTTCTCCTCGCTTTTTATGATGTTCATTTTCACTTCCATGATGATGGCTTTGGCGCACTGCCCCTTGGGAGACATAACGAAGTGCAGAAAGTTAACTACTAAGCCGTGTTGTCCTTCTTTTCCGGCGCCCTCCTGTTTTAATTGTTTAGCGTAGTTTTCCCGTATTTAAATTTCTCCAGTTTGAAGCGCACCGGGGCAACATTGGCATAATACATCCTGTAGCCGGCAAAGTCAGGCCTACAAAATGTAATTCAGCACGACAGTAAAATAACTCTGTTGCACTAAAGTAGGCGGTTGGGTCTACCGGAGGAGTGCTGAGATCTGAATTCCCCTTATTTTCCCTTCTTTTTCCAGAACATTTACCTTATTTTCTACTGCAAATATTGACAGGTGTGATGATTTGTGGAGTAAAAAGTTGCTGGTAAAAGTATGTCTCCTGTATGTTGCCCTGCTAGGTGGATCATTAAGCACTGAGACGGAGCAGACGTCTCCAGGCCTCCTCAACAATCAGGTCACCCACAGGTAAAAACCCATCAGTCATTCACCTGCCAACAGGGAGACCCTCTGAAGCCCACAGTCACGACACGTCTCCATCTGCGGATGCCGGCCTTGCAGTCCCTCAAAAAAAACCCAACAAGCTCCGGCTGCATGGTTACTGTCCGCCTGCAAGAGAGCACTTACACGGCGTTAAATGTCGCGTGTTGAACATCTTCCTGAAACTGTGCGGCGCTGAAGAAGACAATCCTGTAGGGTTCTAGTTGAAAGCTTTCCTGTATAATTTAATGGCGTGGTGAAACAAAGGCCTTAGACGGATGTGTTTAAAAAGTACAGTTTTTGCACACTAAAAAGACTGTGGTTGTGCCACCCGAGCAAAATGATCCCTTCACTCAGTTGTCAAAGCTAATCTATTCCGCCTCTCGCCTTTCTTTGTCTTATTTTATCATTTTTATACCATCTTTGGGTGCTGGGTGATCCGCCTACATACACTAAGTAGAACAAAAGTATTGGGACAACTGGCCCCCCGCACAAAAATGTGGAGTTGCATCTATAAACAGTTTCCGCCTCCGCAGAGACTTTTGACAAGATTTTGGAACGAGCCCGTTTGTGAGGTCAAAATTCACTGATGTTGGGAGAGTGGACTCTGTTTTAGTAACTTGGTGTCTGCGTAATCAGGTTTTGCAATATTGCTTGTTTTGTACAACAGTGTGTGAATTCCATGTTATTGTACTTTACCATGGTGCTATCAACTTGGCCCTCTGTTTTCTGAGGGTGCAGTACATGTTGTAAGAGCTGCCCTGTGTATACGAACTGTATACTTGAACATAAGAAATGTGTGTTGATGTTAAAATATAATAAAGTTCTAGAGCAAACAAAACACACAAACGTGATCTTGTGGCTTGCTTTCATTCGTGTTTCCCCCGTGTCGCTGAATAAATGTTATCTACTGGATAAACGTGAGTTTCAGCTGTGTGACAGCCGTGTGCTTATTGCAGAGGTGTTGAAACCTTTTTCCACTCACACACTCAGTGAAACGATGCAAGGGCCACTTTGATATTTTGTAAAGCAACGCGTGCTAAGAAGTTAGATACAACATATTTCAAGAAAAAACTGCATCTCAGCTTTGTGATATAAGTGAAAAAGTGTATTATGAGGATGAACTTTGGTTTTTGCTCTTTTTTCCCCCCATTTTTGCTATTTTTTTCCCCCAAATATTTCAAATTTCTTCTGAAACAATCTTTGTACATTTACTTTTTGTATTATTATGACTTTATACCCATAAAATTCAAACTTTTTCTTCAACCAAAACGTATAACTTTATCTTGTTTTGTTTGTTTATCATCCCATTATAACTTTAACAAAAAAATAACATATTTTTTGTTTAATATTTCGGTTCGGTTGAAATGAACATACAAAGAAAGAATTACCGTACTTTTTCAACATCTCGGCTCAGGCACGACACAACAGTGGTGCAAGACCTTTAAAATGGTACAAAACTGACCTCTTGTGGCCACAAAGTACTACTGCACTTAAAAGACACAACACCCCACCAGAAAGTGTTTGAGACTTATATTAACCAAAGACGTTAGATAGAAAAGACTGGTCAGTCGGCCTCCACTTCCGTACTATAGTACGCCCTGCGCTGGTGTGGCCGCCATGATGGGAAGCAGAATGCAGAATTGTGAACATGTCCCTCTCACACTGTTCGGCCATTAGTTGAGCTAATAGACGCTCCGAAAGGTTTCCCAGAAACAAAGACAGGTACGTGTGATGAAAAGGCTGTAGATTTCTAACACTAGTTAGAAATAAAGTTGTAAATAAACAGTAATATTGTATTCTGCGAAGTGAGTTTTGTGGGTTAGCGAGCTGTGTTGAGTGTAAAGCCGGACTTGCCTGTTCAGCGAAGGGAGCTCTCTTTTAAAGCAGCTCACCTTGGTAACTTGGGCTAAACTCATAACCCGGTAGGGACCAAGTTATGTCCAGGCTTTCAACTTAAAATGGGCTATGAAAGTGCCACAGACGTACACTGTAACTCATTTGGAGATGTCGTCACCATTTATTTAGAACCTAGAGGTTCCCGAGGGGATGGAGGAAAAAAAAGCATCCCCTGATGATATTATCCAGCTATAAGCGAGATAGATATTCAGCCGAGGGAATACGCAAGATATGCTCACACGAGCACCAGGAACAAAATGCAATATGAAATATTAATAATTAATGTTAGCAGATGTAAATGTCACAGGAGTTGTTGCGTACTCAGCCCGTTAGTTTTTCTCATATTACAATAATTGCCGAAAGAATAAACACTCTGAGGCATCGATCAACTGCATTAAAACACTTGATACCAAAAAGGAGAAAATATATGGGTGGGTCACGTCACACGCAAAACACTGCCATCTAGTGGTCACACCGAGATACAGCAGTTTAAAATATTTCATGAAAATATAAGACGAAAAAAGTAGGTTGTTGCTCCAATGTATTTATTTTTAAATGGATAAATATTAATATGTCAAAGTTGTGCAGTGTTGCGCGTTGATAAATGAAAAGACTAGTAGGGTAGTACAATAGTATGTATAATATACTGTAAATATATATGAAGTCAAGGCAACACATAAAATATGTACTGTAGGTAATGAGAACATTATACAATTCATCATAAAATAATAAGCAGAAGTGTAGAAAAATATATTTCTGTAATGGAGTTTGAGGCTCTCATGGCACCGTCAAAATATCAACTTTTTTTTTTTTGAAAGGTTTTGCACGAAGCTAGCCACTACAAATGCAACGAACGCTCCGTCGTTTTATTGAAATATTGAATCCATGAACTGAATAAATTACATTACAAATAAACTGTAACTATTTGGAATGAATGAATTATGAATTGTTGAGTGATATCTGGTTTCAACTTTGAAATGATATGAAACATTAATGGATGCTTTCTGACCTCCGCAGGTCAGGGTTTGATTTTGATCGCCCCCTTTTCTTCCATGTCTGCGGATTATGGATTCACGTAAAGAAAAAAATGAACGGCACATAACTGAACTTTTACAAAAGACTCACGGAACTCTCTTGCACTGAACCAAAGCATTTTTTCCCAAAAGATTTGAGTATACCCAGCAATATAAAAAGCTTTTTTGGCTCATTAAATTGATTTGATTAAGTTACACATTTTGTTCCACTTAGCTTTTTCCCCAAAACAATTACAATACATCATTTTATTTAAAACTCAAAGGACAATGGGTGCTTTCTCATGAATCTCATTGCCTCGCAAGGTTATCTCGACCCTCAGCCATTTTCAAAGTGACATTTACAGGATGAAAGAGATAACTAAAGCATCAAATGTGCTCTGGGCAGCTCATGTCGGCCTGCAGAGAGCAGGAAGTGTATTTTCTATTGAGCTGTAAGTCAGACCCGGTGTCTCCTTCCAGTAACCGTAAGCTTGCGTTAGACTTTCAGTTACATCTGCTTCAGTGCAGCCACTGTGGGCTGTGATCATGTATTATTTACCGACGATGTGAATATTTGGCACAAAAGAGGTCCAGCTGCAAACATTTTCACACTTTCATATGGTAAGAATCAAGATTCCAGCACTGCCTTTAACTCTCTTGGCATGGAGTCCACGAAAGCATCACCGGTTGCCTCTGGAATCCTCTTTCAGGCCTCCATGACGACGCCACGGAGTTGGTGGATGCCCCACAGATGCTCAATAGGATTTAGTTCCATCACCTTTACCCTCAGCTTTTTTTAGCAAGCCAGTGGTCATCTTGGGGTGCGTTTGGGCTCCTTATCATGTTGGAATACTGCCTTGCGGCTCTGTTTCCCAAAAGATGGCATCATGCCTGCTTCAGTATATGCATTCATGTTTCCATCAATCAACTGTAGCTCACGAGTGCCAGCAGGACTCATGCAGCCCCACACCAGGACACTCCCACCACCATGCTTGACTGGAGACAAGACACGCTTGTTTCTGTACTCCTCACCTGTTTGCTCCCGCACACGCTTGACACTATCTGTAGCAAGTAAGTTTATCTTGGTCTCATCAGACCACAGGACATGCTTCCACTAATACTTAGTTTGATTGTCTTCAGCAAACTGTTTGCAGGCTTTCTTGTGCATCACCTTTAGAAGAGACTTCCTTCTAGCGTACGGCATATGGTCTGGAAAAGGTTATAAAGCCATTTCTAAAGCTTTGGGACTCCAGCGAACCACAGTGAGAGCCATTATCCACAAATGGCGAAAACATGGAACATTGGTGAACCTTCCCAGGAGTGGCCGACCAACCAAAATTACCCCAACAGCGCAGCGACAACTCATTCCAAGAGGTCACAAAAGACCCCACAACAACATCCAAAGAACTGCAGGCCTCACTTGCCTCAGTTAAGGTCAGCGTTCATGACACCACCATAAGAAAGACACTGGGTAAAAACAGCCTGCATGGCAGAGTTCCAAGACCAAAACCACATCTGAACAAAAATAACATTAAGGCTCGTCTAAATTTTGCCAGAAAAAATCTTGATGATCCCCAAGACCTTTAGGAAAATACTCAGTGGTCTGACAAAACTTCTTGGAAGGTATGTGTCCAATTACATCTGACGCATTTCAGAAAAAGAACATCATTCCATCAGTAAAATATGGTGGTGGTAGTGTGATGGACCTGGAAAACTTGCTGTGATAAATGGAACCATGAATTCTGCTGTCTACCAAAAAATCCTGAAGGAGGATGTCCGGCAATCTGTTCGTGACCTCAAGCTGAAACCGACTTGGGTTCTGCAGCAGGACAAAACACACCAGCAAGTCCACCTCCGAATGGCTCAAGAAAAACACAATGAAGACTTTGGAGTGGCCTAGTCAAAGTTCTGACCTGAATCTTACCTAGATGCTGTGGCATGACCTTAAAAAGCTGGTTCATGTTGGAAAACCCTCCAATTACAACAATTCTGCAAAGATGAGTTGGCCAAAATTCCTCCACAGCGCTGTAAGAGACTCACTGCAAGTTATCACAAACGCTTGATTGCAGTTGTTGCTGCTAAGGGTGGCCCAACCAGTTATTAGGTTTAGGGGGCAATCACTTTTTCACACCACGGTGTCGTTTCTTCAGTGTTGTAATGAAATAGTTGCAGATGTGCCGTATGTTTAGTTCAGAGGGGGATGATTTGAGGCGGATGATATCAAGTGAAATAAATGGTTTGAGGAAAATGTAAGGATCACCAGAAAGACTTCTGCATGTTTGTGCTCTTAACATACAAGACTGTCAAGTGTCTGTGGTGTCAGGTCATCAGGGATGAGTTAACCAGCATGCTGGACATACTGGAAAAGTTTTCAGTTCATCATACGGCTGAGAAAAGACATTTGAGACTGAATTTTGTGACTTACAGCCACAAAGGGAATTTAAATCACTATTAATGTCTTTTTATACAGTACTAAAGAGTCCCCTTTGCTCAACAGAAACTCCCCCCAGTTGATCATCCCCAAAATGGCCATGGGGTTGACCATTATACAAGAGGTTGGGCTGTTACATGTTCATCAATCAGTATACTTTCTGCTGCTTATGCTGCTCAGGATGACAGGGCGCTGGAGCCCATCCCAGCTGACACCCGGGGCACTTACAGGCATGAGGCCACCAGGCCTGTTACAGTTCATGTGAAAGGAAATGTGCCTGAAGTAAAGACACACGCGCTTCGAGAAAACACATTTGAAATAAATGTATTTATATGACTATCTTGGCGCCACTTTTTACCCACAGGCCATCAGGCTCCTCAACGAAGCACTCGCACACGCCGCACGCAACACACGCACACACTCATAGCACTTTATTTATTTATTTATTTGTATTATTTACTTGTATTAATGTCTCGTCTGTTGTTGTTGCTTAATTTATTGGTATATATGTTTATGTGTTTATGTTTCTTATGTTCTTATTCTTTCATTTGTTTTCTTTCTTTTCTTGGGAGAATGAACAGAATAAGATTTTCATTGCATGGTATAACTGCTGTTTTACCATGCACATGACAATAAAACTCTCTTGAATCTTGAATCTTGAACTTTGTCAGATCTTAATCATAATTGGTGCTTCTGAAGATGACACCCGGAAGCTATGCTCGAGTCACTTCCTGAATTGGTCACACCATCACCCAAGTGACAACAAAAAATGACATGAAAACATTTTGCGACATTAGCCAAGGCAATTTTGAATCAAATAAATGTGTGAACACGGGGCCTGTTCTGTGGTCTAGTTTCATATCATCGCCCCCACTCCTTTTCCAAATATGAAAGAAATATAGTTGGATGATGAGTGGATGATGAGTGAGTACAGACAATGTACTCACAAGAAATGAAGAGTTAGTAGTATGCACTAACTCGCATGGTTAGCGAGTGAAGTGTACTTTTATTCTACTTTTATACGTATGGCCCCATATCTGCACACAATAGGTTAGAAATGGTAACACCAGAGAACAATAAGAGAGCATGGAGTGACTTATGGTCCAGAACAAATTTTGTTTTATTCAGTGTTGAGGCATTTCTTACCACTTTATGCTGTATTTTTTTAATATTGCCACTTTATGCTGTATATTTTAATGTGATATTTCCAGCTCACATTTTTATCTTTTATGATGCCCAGAAATTTCTTTTCGTTCACCCTGTCAGTGTTCGCGCTGTCAATTTGTATTTGCGCATAAGTATCCTTTCTGCTATCACCAAATTATTTTAGTTTTACTCAGGTTCATGGATAATCTGCTTTTATCAAACCATCTTTTTAGTACAGTCATTTCATCAGTGACTTTTTTTTTTTTTTGCGCTTGTGTGCTTTCTCCAGAATAAAATGCAGTAGTATTGTCTGCAAATGATACTAGCTTTAGGTTTTTTGTGACTTTACAGAACAGTCTTGGTCCCAGTGTTGACCCCTGGGGTATGCCGCATGATATATTTAAGCTCGCAGATGCATATTCTCCCAGCTTCACACGTTGCTTCCTGTTTGCTTCGTAGCTTTTTACCCAGTTCAAAACTAACCATCTGATTCCATACCTTTCTACTTTTGTAATTAGAATATTGTGATTAATTGTATGAAAAGCTTTTGTTAAATCCATAAATACTGCAGCTGCACACTATCTGTGGTCTATAGCACTGGTAATGTACTGATGTTCATCAGCGGATCTCATTAATTACCCCTTTTTATCGTTTCCATTTCAATTCCATTACAAGTTTCAATTCCACTACAATCGGTTGATGTTTTCGCTTTACATTTATTGACGATATCAATGATTTCCCTTTTTGTTACATCAGTGAGGAACATGGAGTTGGGATTCCTGTCCATAATTTCATTCCCTTCCTCCAAGAAGAAATGGCAGTGAGATAAAAACAAAAACTGATTAAGCAATTTATTGCAAACATGAAATAGGCTAGTCATCAACTGATCAAAGGTTTAAGACCACAGCCTTTAAAAGCCAAAATCTTGGCAAAAATGTAGATTCAATGCAATTTTCTGTCAAGTATTCCCACTGTCATGATCACAATGCTCGCCTGACACTTCCAGAGGAATAATCTCACTCTTTTGGACCATCCTGTGTGTTCCCCTGTTCCAGAGCCGACTGAGAACATTTGGGGATGGATGGCAAGGGAAGTTTACAAAAATGGACATCAGTTCCAGACAGTGAATGGCCTCCATGAAGCCATCTTCACCACCTGGATCAACATTACCGCTTTTTCTCACTGCCATTTCTGATTTTTGCATTTTGAAGCTCTACTTAGAACCTCTTTAAAATCCAACAGTGCAAAATATTTTCTGCAATTTTTCAACTGGCCTTAAAATTTTGATCACAAGTGTAGTACCACAGCGGTCTGTACAAGTGCTACATATGCCCCTCATTACCTTAACGTGGCTAAAAATACTTCACAGACAAATATATTTCAATGAGTGAGAAGAACATCCGCAAGGAGTAAAGGAGTGAATGCAACTTTATTTACTGAAATATGAATGGAATGTCCATATACAACACTTTAGACGTCACTGACATGTAATCCCAGAATGTATTAAAAATAGTTCACTGCATTCACTGGAAAGTTTGTTTTTCAAGAAGTGTGAAAATAGAACGAACCATAGGAATGCATGCAAACATACTGACTTTACCAAGTGTAAATACAGTGGTGGTAGCATCAAGCTCGGGGGCGATTTTGCTGCCCTTGTGCAATGTGGATGTGAATAGTATCATGAAGGTGGAGGACTCTCTCCAAATTCTTCCAATTCACCCCACATCAACAGCTACACAGCTCAACCTGGACACAAGTAGGTGTTCCAACAGGACAGTGATCCCAAACACTTGTTTTTGAATAAAGCCGGCTAACTAACCATCTGACATTCCCGAATCCCCAACCTCAACCCTAGAGAACCACGCTATATAAACGCTACCATTTCTGCCAAAAAAAGTGGTCACAAATACCCAACCAAAATGAAGCCAGAAGCTTGTGGAGGGCTACAAAATGTGTCTGGTCGGGGTTAAACTTGCTAAGGGACGTTTAACTAAGTGTAAGAGTTGTATTAAATTCAAACTTTCCATAGATAATTAAGGGCCCAAAATTGTGAGGACATTCACTCCCATGAGTCCATGAGTAAATCGGGCAGTTGAAACTTCAGACAAAGGCCATCAACGAATGACGCTTATTGAGTCACACAACAGAAGTCACCAAACGCTACGCAAGGCACAGCATACAAATTCACTTGGGAAATATTAACATTTCATGCACAGTATGGAGAGAGCACAAGCGCTGCACGGTCAGAGAGCTACAACGTTTCAATCAAGGCATGAAAAAGGATGAATGGAAACTGGTGTGTGACTGGAATGTCTGACTCTGACAACAATCAGCATTTATTTGTGGAGATATTATGAAAAGAATATTAAGATGGTTAACCAGGGTAATGTTCAGATTGACTGGCTTTATTCTTCAGCTTGGATCGTAGGGAGAAAAGACCATAATTGCACAATTCTAGTCAAGGCCAGACAAAAGCTAATTAGTCGTGACTTGAAAAGATTTAGTTTAGACTGTGAAAACAGAGTAAGTCAAATAGGCTGCTGCTGAACACAGAGTAACAAAAACAAACTGAACCAGATAAAAGACAAATAGGAACCACAATATCATAAAAAATTCACAACATTTTATGCCTGGCAAGTGACAAGTGTCAGTTCTTACACATATGATTTCCAGTAAGAGATTGTAGAAACGCAGTGGAGTCCAGGTGTTGGAGGTCATTCGGGAGCGGCATCGGCACTGGTCTGACGCAGAAACTCCGCCCGACAAGCAGCTTCTATAAACAAATGAACAGAAGGTGACATCACGGAAAACTACATTTCCCCTGCACACAGTTTTGATGTGCTCTGACCTTATCAAACCTCAAAGAGCTGACGATGCAGATATTAGGGCTGCCAATATTTTCTTAGTCGATTAATTTGAAGTTTGTTGTTTCCATTTATCAAGCAATCGGTTCGGCTCTAGACCAGGGGTGTCCAAACATTTTCCATCCAGGGCCACATACTGAAAAATGAAACTTTGATATTTTGTAAAGATATGCTAAGAAGTTGTATAGAGTTCAAGAAAAACTGCATCTCAGCTTTGTGATATAGGTGAAAACACATAGTAGTATGAATTTCGGTCTTTTTGAAATTGTATGACTTTATTCCCATATAGTATTTTTATTTATTTTATTATTCCATACAGTATTTTTTCATTAATATTTCCACTCTATGATACTAAAATGCTGTTATTTTTCTTCATATTAAGGATTTATTCTCGTAAAATTACGACGATTTTTATCATTATATGACTTTTTTCTCAATATTTTCACTTTATTCTCAAAAAATTACACATGTTTCTCTCCCCCCATTTATGCTGTTTTTTTCCAGCTATTTCAACTTTCTTCTTGTAAGTTTTCTTCTCATCATTATAACCGCATGGTTAACATGTTGGCCACACAGTCAGGAGATGGGGAAGATCTGGGTTCGAACCTCCGCTTGGGCATTTCTGTGTGGAGTTTGCATGTTCTCCCCGTGTGTGTGTGGGTTTTCTCCGGCTACTCCGGTTTCCTCCCACATTCCAAAAACATGCATGTTAGGTTAATTGGTGACTCTAAATTGTCCATAGGTATGAATGTGAGTGTGAATGGTTGTTTGTCTATATGTGCCCTGCCATTGGTTGGCGACCAGTGCTCCAGCATACCCGTGACCCTAGTGAGGATAAGCGGCATAGAAAAAGGATTGGATGGCATTATGACTTTATTCCCATAAAACAGTATTTTGACGACTTCTCCTTACAGAACTTTTTCGGCAACCTAATTTTCGAAAAATTACAATTTGGGCATTTTGTCTGTTTCTCATAACATTTTTTTTCTTTAGCGTTTAAATTTTATGCTACTAAAATGATGTTATTTTTCCTCATGATGTTATTTTTCCTCATAAAATTAAGACTTTTTCCTCATTAGATTACACATTTGTTCTCTTTATATTTGACTTTATTCATGTAAAATTACTACTGTTTTTTTTTTTAATTGTATTTTTGCTGAGTTTTTTTTGTTTGCTTGTTCAATTCTATTTTTAGAATTTGCCACGGGCCAGTAGAAAAACAGCCGCGGATCGCAAATGGCCCTTTGCACTTTAGACCCCCCTGCCCTAGACAGACCCAATTAACATATCAAATCAATATGAACACACACAGTGGTTTGCTCTGCAACATAACAAAAATGAGACAAAAATGTCCACCACTGTTTTCCAAAGTCAAAGCTGATGTGTGTGAATATCTTGTTTTGCCTAAAACACAAATATATTAGGTCGGCTTTCATGGATGATTAAAGAAATTAAAAAATAGGCACATTTGAGAGGCTGAAATGAGAGGATATTGACAATTTTAAATTAAAAAATGATTAATCGAATACCTAAATAGTTGAATAATCGATTAATCATCGATTCATCATTGAATGGTTGCAGCTCTAGTAGTGTACCTTTCACAATTCTCTCGAAGCATGTACTGTACACTACATGGACATATTAATATTAGGACATGAGCTGTTGTTAAAGGGTGTAATCCAGTCATATGAAGACACCCTTCGAGTTCCTTCAGAATGATCATGAACATTAAACGGGACCAATGTTAAAACACAGCAGGAACCCATGCAGTCAACAACAGGGACCTTGTATTCTTTTCATCATCTTACTAAGATCATTTTGAGCGATTCTGTGCTTCCAACCTTGTCAAGACAGTTTGGGAAAGGCTCTAATCGGTCCCTGGAAGATTGCCCTGGTGCACGAAGCAAGGTTCAAAGACGCATGCTTAGATAGGTTTGATGTGGAAGAAGAGTCCATCAAACACTTTGGGATGAACTACAGTACAACAAAGATAGAGATATCAGTGACCTCTGACATACTGTAAATATTATTTTTGTTTAACGGATCACTGCATCTACAAGAGAAAATAAAACAAAATATAGCTGGTCCCTCTTTGTATTTATGGCAGCTTCCATTCTTCTGGCGAGACTTTCTACAAGGTTGTATGTGCGCAAATCAAGCCTAAGTCATCTAAGCATGGCGTTGTCTGTGTATTCCTGTCTTGTTTGAACAACGTGGGACCTGTGCCAAACTTCTGTGTGGTTGTGAAGGCCTGTTTTATTGGATGCGGCCCTCTAAAGGATGTTTCTCAAATAAAACCTATTTTTGATTGGCAGAACAAAAGCAGTTTTATGTCAGGAAACAAGGTACTTCAACGAATCTGTGAAGAGAACTTAGTATTGTATTACAGGTGGTCCTCGGTTTACGACGTTCTGTTATGTTCCGTGGTCGGGAACGCACTCCTATATTCATTAAAAATAGAATATTGGTCCGTAAACACAAGACTCGCTCAACAACTACTACTGTAAGTACTTATAACCCGCACCGGCAGAAGAGTATCTACCACACGTGACTCAACTTTTATAACTTCTGGCAAGACAACTGGGACATGTCAGCGTTATGCATTTTAATAGACTTGCAACAATAGGGCCCTATGAAATAGGTTTTATTTTTTCCAAATTCCGTTTTTTTCGTTTCAATTTCTTGTTTTTATTCCGTTCTTTACCTTTTACACTTGTTTTACCAGCATAGTGTGTGTACTTCTGTGACGGTAAATAAAATGTTCATTAATTAAATGCAAAAATCCTTACATTTAATTATGCAATACATCACTGGCCCATTTTGCCCAATATTTCAGAATCGGATGTAGCTTGGCTAACTTTTCTAATGGGATGTCAGCCTCTGCACACATTACCACATCCTCAACAAACTGTTATGCCTGTGCATGTGGTTAAAGAAGACACAGTCACCAATGCAATTCCAATTGCGTTATTAATGTAAGATATTTTTATGACACTTTTATTTGTTTACATAATGACAGTACGTGGCGAACAGCGCTGTTATTTTGAAGGCCGGAAGTGTGTTGTGTGTGTTGAGAATGTCTGTTGACAGTTAAGACAAGCTAGGCGTAGGAATATAAGTGTCTCTCGTCCATATTTCACTCAGAACTTGCACGACATCAAGCTCATTTGCATTAAAAACTGATAAAACACAACACAGTGTAAACACACTCATACAGCCTGAGTCTCACACACGCACACACAGCCACACTAGCATGCTCTGTGAAACTAAGCTAACCCCACTAGCTTCCATTCAGTTTTTACGTTTTTTCGCCAATTTTCACCAGTGTTTCAGGCGTCTTATAATGTACACAACTTCAAACTGGCTCAGATACAAAAAGTGAACATTTTGGTGTTACAATTGAGCATAAGGCCTTATTTTTGATTGGCAGAACAAAAGCAGTTTTATGTCAGGAAACAAGGTACTTCAACGAATCTGTGAAGAGAACTTAGTATTGTATTACAGGTGGTCCTCGGTTTACGACGTTCTGTTATGTTCCGTGGTCGTGAACGCGCTCCTATAGTCATTAAAAATAGAATATTGGTCCGTAAACACAAGACTCGCTCAACAACTACTAGCTTCCATTCAGTTTTTACGTTTTTTCGCAATTTTCACCAGTGTTTCAGGCGTCTTATAATGTACACAACTTCAAACTGGCTCAGATACAAAATGTGAACATTTTGGTGTTACAATTGAGCATGCTGCTATTCTTCAATGCTTTTACACAAATTTGAAGTGTGCCTCTGGGAATTTTTGTCCATTCATCCAGAAGAACACTTCTGAGGTCAGAAGTCACTGATGAAAGGGTCTGCCTCACAATCTCTTTTCTGTTAAGTAGTTCAACTTAAAGGTGTTTGATGGGGTTTAAGTCAGGGCTTATCACGTTCTTCCACAAAAAAATATCCCAGCAGACCTTTACGGACCTTGCTTTGAGTCATGCTGGAACTGAAAAGGGCCTTGTCCAAAATGTCCCCCCAAAAATGGTCCAAATTGTTTCAGGGAGATGGATTCTTTGAGAAGTAAGTGGTGCACTCAAACTCCTGATTGAGTAATTCCAAAGACTCCCACATGTGCATCATCCTGAGTGACTGTGTGTCGAGCTTTTGCTCTCGGTGGTTTACCATCTCTCTGACCATGGCAAGGCTCCAACATGCTCTTCTCTCAACAGCTACAATAAAAAGTGCATGAGCTACATTCTTCTTTGAGACATGTTTAGGAATAATGTAATCCATGCATGTGTCTGTTCGGGGTGAGGGCAATAGTTTGTCCATCTGCGGGGATTTGTGGTTTCAATGCTGTTGCCTAACAAAATGTCACTATGTCGTTTTGAGCATTCATTTGAAATTTGGTGAAACCAAATAATAACACAGTGGAACCTCGGTTATCGTGATAAATCCATTCCAAAGAGTCTATAGGAAACAGTGTAAATACAGTGGAACCTCGGTTAGCCTCCACACCGGTGAGAGTGTTTTTCGGTTAACATGACGTGCCGTGACTTGTGAGTCTAAATGTGTTCTTAATGTATTTTTGTCAAAAACGTCCTTGTTAGCATTCTTTTAGTTTGCTGACAAAATGGAAACTGGACCGGAAATCAGCTATGTTGCCCGTCTATGATGGCGGTCGACTGCGGTTGACTCTCAAAAATGTTAACACAAAACACGTTTTTATTGTTTTACAATAGTTTTGCATGCATAAACAATTCGAAATGCATATAAATGGCGAATTAAAGGTTACTTTAAGGTTACTTTTACCATCACTCAATACTTCACTCTTCCCAACGACACAATGTGGCAGCGAGACAGCACACGGACACCATCTTCCAGTTTTGTCATGAGTTATTTCTTGAATTCAGCAGTGTTTTCACCTTGTCTCGCTGCCACATCGTATTTTTGGGAACAATCATGTCAAGAATCACTTCTTCAATGAAGATAAAAGTAACTTTAAATGTTCATTTTTTTCACTTTCATTCATTTATATGTATTTGTATGTATTTTGAATTGTTTTCTGCATATCAAACTATAATTGCAAAACTATAAAAACACGTTTTGTGTTAACATTTTTGGCTTTCTGGAACCGATTAATTGTATTTACATTATTTCTTATGGAAAAATTGATTTGGCTAGCATCCATTTCATTAGAGTTGGATCTTCTCGAACGAATGAATGATGCTAATCAAGGTTCCACTGTGCGATTAATCCGTTCCGGACACCTGCAAATGTTAACAATTAATATTAATTAATTGAATATATATACCTATTATACACAAGATTCAACCATGAAAGAGTTGTATACAAGTTTATTATGCGCAGTGTTGTACCATAACCAAGACAATGTACACGAACAGAGATCACATTTTCATAGAAAACCAAGGTGTTCAGAAACCGAGGTTCTACTGTATAACACATTTGCAGACTTAATCATGCAAATAAAGACTGGTAATTGAAGACAGCAGATGATAGATTAGGTGATATGGTCGACTACTTACTCATGCCTACAGTATTTAAAATAAGATTTAAAACAATAAATATTAGAACCGATGAAAAACACTGCATACCTGATCTTCATTAGATGGCACTTGATCAGAATGTGTGTAAACAGAAGGCCTCAGGACATCACCAACAGCCTGGACACCATCAACAAGACACTGCTGCCGGGGAAGATCAAACTCTGGTGCCTAAAATCTGGACTTGTCCTTAGGGTAATGTGGCCACACACAATCCACGAGGTACCAATTACAACTGTAGAAAAGATGGAGTGCACCATAATTCCATATGTGAAGAAGCCCTTTGCCCAAACCCAGCGACTCTCAAACACATCTTGACCAGTTGTAGAACCAGCCTCACATAATCGGTTCCTCAAGAGTCTGGTCGCAGCCCATGAGAGCAAGAAGAACACCATTAATTCCTTTCCCCTGAGAGCTACCAAGTCCATCTCTGCGCCAACATTCATTCAAGAGAGACAAAAACAGTCTAACCACCCCCATACCAAACAGAAGCTGGACAGCTAGCCATGGCCCGGGATTGCAAGATGCTAGTTGATATTGGCAAGCAACTAATCTTTCACCAGAGACTGCAACCACCACCCTCAGACCAGACTTGGTGCTATGGTCCCCTTAAGGTACTCAACATCATAGAGCTCACAGTTCCATGAGAGGATTCCACCAAAGAAGCTGAATGAAAAAAACTGCGCTACACAGACCTGGCAGCAGATGCACAACAACAAGAATGGAAGGCCAAGGTCTATCCGGCTGAAGTAGGATGCAGAGGTTTTGTGGCTTCCTGTACCTTGGCATTCATGGACAGGTCTGCGACAGACAATAAGATCAGTCTCTGAAGCAGCCAAAAGAAGCAGCCAGTGGCTATGGATCAAGTGCAAGGACCCTTGCTGGGCTCAAAGCAGAGGGGGGCAAACACCTGGAACGCAAGGTGTTTCCGATGAGCTCTTTGGAAGTGTCATGGGCCTATCAGTGGGCCTATCATCGAAACACCAATGAAGGAGGGTGCCCGCCTGACGACCCTATGGAAGTTTGAAGCCCACTCCCTTCCTGGCCTTACCCAAGGACAGGGTGTGGGGGAAGGTGGGAGGCTGGCAACGACCCAATGGGCAGGACAGTTTTTGGTCTCAGGTCGGGATCCCACTGCCTAGCTCACTGCCGCCTCTTCACCTCTCCCTGGGCATGGGACACAGGCTCCGACTTGATCACCCTCTAGTTGGCCGTCTTTGATGAGGGTGTCTCATGTTGAAAAGCCAAAACACCCACTGATTCAAAACATACACTACTGATGATGTGTCCCAAAATTTACATCCTTTCCATGGCTGAGATAAAGTTCCCACGCCACTCTCAACATCCATGTCTCGTGTGATTACCATCTATTGGCACAAGAGACAGTTTCCGTCAAGTCCTGTGTATTTACGAACTTCTTGACACACACACTCACATAGCACAATCAGAGTTGTGCAACAGTTACATATGATGATGGAAAAATACTGGAAGAGGCAGACACACAAAAGATGCATTGTTCTATGCTATATAGACTCTCCAATCTTCCTCAGTGATTTTAGAGTCCAGCACTGTAACCAAATATATTGCTCTTATTTGTTTAATACAAGTTGAAAGCCTTTTACATTGTGATCATTGACTACTTCAAAAAACACAGGAAGAAAGACTAAAGAGAAGCAATATAACCTTTACAGTTTCAACATTCTTATAGTCCATATGCTTTATCCCCTTTAACACAAAACTCTGGCCTATTTTCAATTGTTTATTCTGAATTTCTTTGTGATGAACGAAACATCCACGTTGTCAGTCAAATGTTTTCTTGTATTCTGTTTTAAAGACTGTCATCAGATTATTATACAGTGGGGTTGAGTTCAGGGCTCCTAAGTCATATTTTTTTCACACCAAACTCATCTAACCATAGCTTTAACACTACCTCCTCCAAGAAGAGTGCAACTCTTCAAATAAATAATGCTTGAACCTTAATGAAAAGAACGCATTGATATAACCTTGGGAAGTTGGTGCTGAAAAATTTTGTGGCCTGGAACTCTGTGCTCTTCCACAGGTTTATTTCATTAATAAGTAATTGATGATGAACACTTGTCCTTACAGTATTCTATTATAAAGGCAAAGTACTTTTCATTAAAATGTGACAATTTTTTATGGTTAAAAGATAAGTAGCGCGTTTGTGTGGTGGAACAACATTTTATCACTTCATGGGTTGCTTGGCTTGGCTCATATTTTCAGACAGCAGTCCTGCCAGTCAACTACATTTACATTTACATTTCTAGTCTTAAAGAAAGTGACAAGCCACTGAGCAGCAGCCATGTGAATGTCATAAAGTAGGAAGAATGATCCTTTAATGCTTTATGGAAGTTAACCATATGATTCTAAAAACAGTTCACTGGGAGTACAACCAGATGAGAAGACTTAAGCTTGAATGTATATGGCTATAGTCTTCTGGTTGCTGTGCTCTTGAGGGTATTACTTCTCAAACTAGGATTATCTTAACCTGACATGCCAGATGTTTTTTTTTCACAAAAGACTCTGTGTCCCAAATCCATCTGAGATTTTTGATAGACATTTGATAGCAGCCGCTTGGAAAAGGCCATAAAATTGTGTGTGTTTGTGTGATTTTATGGTTACCTGAGTCGTGTTAGGAATATGTAGCATATACTGGTATTATAAGGTGGTGTCATTTCAAACTACAGTAATCCACAGTAATTGGTTTCTGACAGTGATAAGTGAATTTTTGGGAAGTAATATTTATATTATATAAGTATTATTTATAGTATTATTTATAACTTGAATATCTTCATAGTTAGAGCATAGAAAATCTGTTTACAACCTTCTAAATATGGCTTCCAAAATTATTAGAGAGCCTCTAGTCAGGAAATAACACCCCTATAGTCACCTTTATACTCGTAGTATACTTGTATAGTAGACCTAATAGAAAATAAGCCATTTAAGACATAAATAAGACTTGCGCTTGTTGTGTGTTGCTATAAATGTGTTCTGGTGCAAGGGATGATGAGTGAGGGGCAGACATGAAGTTACATTGGGGATTTCAGAGTAGCCCATGTTAGAGATTATTGTGCCTGTTGTGAGATCATTCAAACCTGCAATAATAACCCGCGATCAAGTCTGGTGCTTGTGTGTCTCACCAAACATTACAGTAACATTATTGACACCTAGTGACCAGTATAGAATACTACATACTGTATCATTACATTGTCTTTGAATGTATCTTCAGAATGCCTTATATTTGCATTTTTGTGAATTTAGCAGGGGTGTCACATCTTGTGTCACAAGATCTCGTGAGATTAAAACGTGACAAGATTTCTCGGTCAGAAAATGGGGTGGAGGCGGGGCCGCTAGCATACACACTGAGTGTAGCCTTGTGAGGAGCAATGGAAAGTAATGTAGTAGAAATACAGTTAGTAGATTGCAATATGTTGATTTTCTTTTCTTTTTTCATCGTACTTTTCTTAAAAGTAATGTTAAGGCTCGTCTTGTAGACTCAATCTCATGTATCGTCTCGTAACACCCCTATCATTTAGCCATTTTTATTCTTTAAAATGCTTAATTTAGGCCAAAATATGTACAATTTGCTTAAACATGCATACGAAACGCCATGATTTGTGACGAGGGATTCCTGTAATTAATTCTATTACAGTATTACTATCTCTGAATTGTAATAGGTTTTGCTGATGCATTACTTTTGCGTTACATTCATCAAAACCACCGACATTTAATATTTAACTTTAACATACTGATGGCCTTTAACACCAATGTCAAAATAGCAGATTGCAAATTAAACTAATCCTCAAATTTAATTCAAAATAAAGTCAGTTACTTTAAAAAACAAAACAAAAAAAAACAGTCAAACGATACTGTATGCTTGACCATAGTGACATTCCAGAAATAAAAGAAAAGACGTACTTGGCTGCAATTTAAAATATTTACTACTGCAAATATATAAACTGGCTGGGAGGGTAATCCTTTGTCCATCAACAATCATTGCATCACTTTTGTAACACTTTACTGCCAATACTGTTATATTTTAATAGTGATAAAAGCTATACTTGTGGACATTCTGGTAAATGTACAAAATACTGACTGAGACTTACCTTGGCAGCTTCTATCTGGTCAGGCTTCTCTCTTCAAATATCGTGATCTCAATCTTAAATCAAATGAGTCAAGAAATGTATTTGAAGCCCAACTGAAATAAAAGCATAAGCAAATTAAGTGTTCCATAAACATTGTGCAGAGTTACTCCTTATCAAAATGATCCTCAAACTCTATTTGACAAAAATGTTGCCTTTGTTCTTGGTTGCCATGACAGCCGATGACATTTGATGGCGGAGGTTGCTAAGTGATGAGCTGGCAATCCTACTGTTGATGTTGAAATGTGTATTCAGGTGATACATTCCTGTCAATCTCCACGCTGTGCCACTTGCCAAACACAGCACAGCAGCTCCACAGTTGGGAGAAATAATCCCGCACACTGTCAGCTCAATAAACTCAGAGGCTAAGGGAGTAACACAACTCAGCTGTGAACAATTTCAGTCATATTTTGTTATCCCCAATTTTCTATTGCCGCTCAGCTCCATTTAATTAGGATGTTGCGTCAGCCTGAACTTTCCCCAACACACACGTTGGTAAAGCCAGTGATTTAATGCAGCTGCTATGAACTACATACAAACTTTATTGTTCTTTTCACATGATGCTCTACATCAGGCTGGATTTCCTGTAAAGTGCCTGCATTCAGGCTCGTTACATTCATCCAACAGCCAAATGGAAAAACAAGATGAGGCCTGCTACAGCCTTTATAATGTGCTCCAAAGCACGTTTGTAAATCACTAGATTTAGGGTCCCTTCTAGCCCCTCTACTGGTCAGACAATGAATGCTAAATGCAAGTGGTGACGAGGGCTGGGCGGCATATTGAGTTTTTATTTCTGAGTATGCATTTTCTGACAAGATGTAGGATGAGAAAGTACTGTACATACCACTGTAAGTTGCTGTTGTATTTTAAAATACAGAATTCTGTTCTGCTAGAAAGCTGTGCTGTGTGAGTTTGCCAGTATCTGCACACAAAGGGTGAAAGACTATTACGTGTTTGTTGTTAGAAAGACTCAAACCTTTACACATAGATGACTATTTTTACTTTGGATGAAATACACAAAGTGAAACCTCGGTTTTCATACGTCCTACTTTTCGTATGATTCTGTTATTGGCGAAATGTTGTTTATTGTCGTACCTCAGTTTTTGTATGGCCAAACATTGCATGTAACAAACCACAGTCAAAACTCGGTTTTCGTACGAACCAGTTTTCTTATGAAAAATGTTGCTAAATTTTTGTCTTGCTTTTTATAGACTGTATTCGTTTTTGTACAATAAATAGTATTGCACTTAAATCTAGTCCGTTTGCCCTGTTCTGTATCGATCAATCATTTCGTGGAATCAAGCACCCAAATAAAACACTCCATTGCTGTGGTGACTCAGTCTCCATGCCTTTTTTTTATTTTATTGAGTCTAACTGCCAAATAACCCACCATGGGGCCAAAAAAAGTTGCGAGTGCAAGCACGTTGATAAAGGGCAGAAACACTATTGAATTCAAGAAAAATCTCATAGCATAAGTATGTGTGTTCGATTTCGCCAACATGTCAGGGAAGTCTGCATCAACGATAAGTTCCATTCTGGCGAAGAAAGAAGAAAGGAAGCTTACGTTGCGAAAGAGGTAAAAGAGAGATCACAAACGATGGAAGATGTTGAATTCCTGATGGAGTGCGTTTCCCTTACAATAACCTCTCCTGTCTCTCCCTGCCATGCAGTCTTCTGTTCGCCAACAAGAGTCTTCATTAAAGTTAAAAGTGATGTTAAATGTTTATTTTATCATTTATACTGTATTTATCTGTCTTTGTTTAATTTATGTAAAACTATAATTAATCTCTGTAAAAATTAATATTTTCGATTATTATGTCTTCTATCTTGCCAGCTTATTTTGGGAAGGTCACCAAAGCGTCAAAGAATATTTTGTTCAACTCTTAGAAGTTCTTTATTATAAGTGTTCAATTCGGACTTTTCAATTAAATTCGGACTTTATAGCTCTATGTAATGACAAATGAGCACAATAGCATAGAGACGAATATGGTGTGTTCAGCCATGTTTGGAGGCAAAGAAATGCTGAATAACCCCAAGAACACCGTCCCCACTGTCAAACATGAAGATTTAAACATTCTATTTTGGGGCTGTTTCTCTGCTGAGGGTACAAGAAGATTTCACTGTAATGAGAGGCCGATGACCGGGGCGATACACTGCAGGATCTTGGCCTCAGCCAGAACACTGAAGATGAGTCATGGATGGGTCTTCCAGCATGATAATGACCCATATAACACAACCAAGGCAACAAAGGAGTGGCTCAAGAAGAAACACATAAAGATCGTTGAGTGGTTTAGCAAGTCTTTCAGAACCTTAACCTTTGCACTACAAACTTGCATTACTACTACAACTATTTGTGCTAATTATTTCTTAATGTAAATATGACTTTTTTTTATTGAGCCATACTTGCTCCTCTCCTTTAGGTTATGATTTACTTATAAAGTTTCCTTCCCAAGGAATTCCAGTTACTATTCTATTGGAGCCATTATGTTCCTCTGAGATATGCATCTGTTTGTTCTATGCTGGCCAGTCATTTGTAAGCGGCTAAACATGGTTCAGGAAAATGTTGTCTGAGGGAAAAGAAACAAGGTCTTTATTTCTAAATTATGCCCAACACTTAAGAACAGGATACGACTCGAAGGCCTCTCTCGATGGGGTCGGTGAGCAGGAGACCTCTGGGTGTGTAGATCTTGTCATTCTGCTCCTGTACATATTTTGCAATCTTTTTCAAAACCTGAAAGGAAACCGAGAGGGTTATTTAAACAATGTACATTTTTGTTGTCATTGTTATATTTGTCCGAACAAAAGGTACTTTTAGTTGTATCAGGTAATAAAATGAACAAAAAAACAAAGAAACAAGGGTGGTCTAATAATTTTTTCCATGACTGTAGAGGAGCGACTGCATTACAGCCATTCTATGACTTGGCTATGTTGCCAAGTGCCGTGCCTTGGGCAAACCTACTGTATTCCAATTGTGGAAAATGTGCCAAACTTAAGCACTGGTCAGAGCACCCGCACTAGCCAAATGTACCGGATTTTAGGTGTGAAGATGGCCCAAGTGCGGCGTGACTGGCCTCTTGTCAGTACTCAAAACCTTAAAAACCTTTTTGTGAAATCTGAGATGGTAAAAACACTACAATATAATAAAATAAACAGTTTATTTAACCCAGCAGACAATCATGACTTTAGTATATGCATGTGGTTTTTCTGTGCAAACCACACCCAAGTGCGCACCAAGTATCTACCAAAAGCGTGATTGTAAAACACCACATGGCTAGTTGAGAACAAAATTTTAATCTAGGCATGTTTCTTTTCAAAACTCTCCCAGACAACCTTTAATTCATATGAAAACATTCAGACACTCTAGTTTTTAGCATTAAAGAATTTAGGATGCTAAAAACTGAAGGCAATGTAACTTAACTGTCAATGGTGAGAAAGGCAGGTAGTGTTAAGTACTGCATCATATATAGTTAATATAGTTAATTATTTAAGAGATGTACAGTAATCCCTCGTTTATCGCATTTAAATAGTTCCACACCCTACCATGATGAATGAATTTCCACGAGGCAGGATTCCTTCTTTATAAATGGAATATCTACATAGTTATGGCATATCACATTTCAGAAAGACAGCATTCTCTGTGTCAAATGCTTCGGTATTTCGGCAAACTTTGAGGGACAATTGTTTCAATTCTGCCCCACAGATGGAAAGAAATCATAAACCCACAAGACGTTTGACTGTGAAAAAGCATGCCAAGATTGCAGTTAGTCGATCCTAAATTTTTTTCTACTAATATTCTCTATAGTAGCCAGCCTAGTGCTGGGTTAGTAAAGTGTTGATTTGCAACTGGCTTGGTTATGACGCCAATGTGGTATCTCCAACAATAAATCCAAAGGTTCGTCTTTGATTGCAGCATCACTACGAATCTTAGAATAATTTGGGTAAACAACCATCGTTGTCACTCATCTGCAGTGTGTATAGAGCTATCAATGGCTATCACTGCCAAATATCACACTCATCACAACGCAATATCAGTGAATGTTATTATTGTGTTAATGTTGTGAATATGTCACTTTCTTTGTGTGCATTCATGGCTGTTTGTCTGAACCTGGCTGAAAGTGTTCTCGAAGTAAATTGCTAGCTAAACATGGATCGTTGTCACTCGTCTTTATAGCCTATCTTGCAGTCGATCTGTGAGTTACTACAGCTATTCTACGAATCTTAGAATAATAGAGTGGGGGTTTCATGCCAGGGCTAGATAAGCACATCGCTGGTCTTGTATTTTGCAATGTGAATAGAACTGTCAGTGTCACTTACTGACCGTCAAAAAAAACATTCTTTTTTTTTTTTTTTTTTACAATTTTGTGTGTGTGCTATATCATACTTATCATCACACAACATCAGTGAATGTTATTATTGTGTTGTTGTGAATATGTCACTTTCTTGCCTTTACTGTGAGTTCATGGCTGTGTTTGGTTGAATCTGGTTCCCGGCACTTGTTCTGGTCGTAATGTCACAGCCCAGATGGCGGTGGTTCAGAAAACTCACTGGGAGGCATGTCAAAATCACAACTTCATTTCACTTGTATTTTATACAAGTGTTTAATCTATGACCACAATATGACAAAAACCTTTTATTAAGTGAGTACTTTCATTTTGTTAGTTTTTTTCCAACGTTTTTGGTATCATGAGCACTTTAAACCTGCAATAAAAGCCTGTTGTTCGGGTCAGGGCTCCAGAATAACTTTTTTTTGCTCGGCGCACAGTGGCCCCTAACTTAAAATTTTAGGAGCGCAAGCAGAAAATGTAGGGGCGCATACCGAAACTGACTAGCAAATTAAATATTCACATTTCCCCTCATTTTCATGGTATTACAGATAAATACTCCAACAGTAAATGACAACTGTCTCTGTCCACCCTGTTTTGGTGGACATCATTGGTGGCATCATATACATTACAACTCCAATACTGCCCTCTTTCCTTCTTCTTTGGTTTTTGTCACCTTTCTTCCTCTTTTGAAATTAATGTGGGCTGGCAAACTAGCTCATTTGTGCATTACTGTCATCTACTGGGCTGAAGTGTGAAGCACACGTCAGCAACAAAAAACAGTCAATAATAATAATATAAAATCTGCAAATTAACTGGTAAGGTTGCTAACTTCTGGAAAAATAAATAAGGAACACCTTGTTGCAGGGCTGACCAACCCAACTGTTAATTTTTTTGGCCTTTAATTGTGTGAAACAAATGTTGTACTATTTGACGCAAACCTGAATTTAATTTGGTGCCTGTTTTAGAGTAATACTATACACATGGGAAGTTCATTGTTTCATAATGTATTTTTTAGTTAAAAATAACACAAGTAAGAATGAAATAACAATTTAAATATATTTCTTTTTTTTTTATTTCATTTAAAAGCTTTTGACATTCCAATTACAATGTTAAATACTCCTGAGAAATTAAAGTTGCTTTTGATACGATGTACTCGCATTATGCCACATATTATCATTACTTTAATCAAAAAATGGTCTCAAAATAATGTTGACAATAATTTGTGGGATTATCGTGTTATCGTGACAAGCCTTGTGTGGGCAATTAATATGAGGCTATTAAACATTTCTATTCATATAGATTGATAGTTACAAGCAGCCCTCTGATGGCAGCCAGAACTGCGATGTGGCCCTAAATGAAAAAGAGTTTGACATCCTTGGTATTACATCATCATTTATTAGTGGTGAGTACCTATACATTTTATATTTTAATTGAGCTAATGAGTGTGTAAGGCATATTGTAGAGACGGATGAGGGTTCTGGAGCTGAAGCTTATGTAATAATTACAACAGTCACTTTTATTGCAAATGTAAATATGAAATGTGAGGAGAACGTCAAAGTCAAGCTCGCTGGAAGGTTTTTTTGGGGGGAGGCATCTCAATTACTCAGAGATTTTCACAATTAGCAGGTGATCCCACAACGCTGTACATGCAATTCAGCAAACGATGAACGATAAAGGCGTCGATGTCAAACATCAAATATACTTTTCACCTTTCAGTTTTTTTGTCAGCTCTTAACTTTCAACACATTTTGTTTACTGATAACTAGCATACTTATTTGTCCATGCAGGCATCACCCACCTTCTCATAGTGTGTCTCCATGCACAAGAAGATGGTATAAGCTGTGAGGCAGGCCAAACAACCTTCAATATAAGACTGGCTCCCAAGCTTCTCTGCCTCAGCATACAGGTTATTCAGTGTCCGCAGCGTCTCCTCAAATTGCTGTTTGTCGATCTTTAATACATCATAAAAGAAAACAGCAAGAGAAAATGTTAAGCCATAAAAAATATATTGGCGATAATAGTAACTTCTGATTTCTTGGGACTGCAAATATGGTATGCAGGATCCAGAATGACGGGCCTCCGGCCAGCATTGGAAACCCCTCCTGGAACATTTACGCTATACTTAAACATTGTTCTCATCACTTAATATGTTGAACACACATTGTAAAAAAACAGAAATCTTAAAACTCTGTTACATACATTCTTTCACAAAGATAAATACGTATCTCAGTTGCTCTGTTGAAACTGAGGCATGACTCGCTGATATTTACATGGGCTGCTTGACAGGGATGTCAATATGACACCAATGCACAGGGTGTCCAGATGATTTCATGTGATGCTCGGGAAAGAAAGAGCCTTCAGACCAGACAAGCAAGCAGCCCAGGGCGTCTCGCTCCTCTGACAACTTTCCAAAGTTCTGCTCCCGTGTGATCAAGGAATGTGGCAACGGGCTCCAAACATCAGTGGTCTCAGGCACATTTGGTACGCAGCATCCAAGCGCTTTGTTCTTCATCTAATTTTCCAACTCTGAGGCAGTCATTCAAACCCCATTTCTCTGCCAGAGCATCTGTCCATTACATTTGGCCCTGATATTTAGCATTCCAACAAGATTACAAGTGAGGAGGAGGATATTCTTCTGATAAGAACAATCAGGAAAATAAAAAGGCAACTCTGTATGCAAAAAATTCATAAAACTGTTTCATATAAATTAACAATCTTGAAGTTTAGGTATTTTGGGGGGGCAATTTAGCTGCCAAGAACAAATTGCTTGCTTTTTCTGGGGTTTTGTTCAGTTTTGGCCCTCTGTAGTGCTTATATCACAATGACCCTATTTCCTCCACCACATTGTTAAACAAAACTGGTCTTCACTCACACACAATTACTGAGTTGAGGGCCAAATCTGACAAATACCATATTAAAAAAAAAGATAAAGCAATTTCAGTAGAAATGAATGTGAACGCTGAAATAAAAGCTGAACTGAAATGTAGAATGTTAGTTAATGTTAATGTTAATGTTGAACTATCCTAGAAATGAGGCTCGAACCAGCAACCACCAGGTTGGGAGATAACCACTCAATGATCTGCGCCAGCCACCGTGTGCAGAATAAGCAGAATGTTACATGTAATGTTAAATGTAAAATGAATTTCCACCAACAGGACATCAACAAGAAAAATGGCACAGAAAATAGTGAATTATGGAAAATGTGGGGAATTTTTTAGAAAAGCCCTGATAGTCTCTATGCCCTGAATGAGCTGCCTAAAAGACTAGTCACATGGAAACCTTTCAGGTCAAAATCTCAGGGTACCTCACAATACAAGATGATTTGCGATACATGGCTCAACATAAAGATATCTCGATAAGGCGATCGGGTGAAACAAAAACAAACTAAAAATATAAATGTCAGTTTATATTTTACAGCATCATTTCAGCAGAGTACAAACAGCTATAGTGAAAAAACAATAACACTGCTTTAGTACAACATAACTGTTAACAGGATCAAATCTATTAAGTAGAACCACAGAAATAATTAGCATTTGAAGAAAAAAAAATTACATTTCTATTTTAAACAGAGGGGCCTAAACATTTCTTATAAAATGTGAATAAAAACTAAGTTAAATATTATGATAGCTGTCACATTTTATCTTCCAAGAACTACTTTTACAAAATAAGAACGGCCGAGAGCTACTCCTTTTTCTAACATTTATTTTCGTAACTTTGAAGCAACAAACTTAATAAGTTTGTTTTGTCAAAACATTAACAAACTGTTGGTATCCACAACTCCCATTTTGTACAAAAACATCAACAAACAAACGAAAAAAAGTGTTCATCTTAGCCCTGCCACAACAAATTTTGCTGGTCGATAATTGTGCTATACGTTCTCGACGATAATCGATAATTTCGACCTTTGTTTTAAAGACCATATTATTATTAAGTTTATCATTCAATGATCACTGTGCCATGTCACATTTGTGCCACTAGATGGTACTCAAGTGTACTGTATCTGTGTGAGGCACAGAAGATGCTGACTTCTCACCACTTCTCATACCCTGGGCATCGCGAACTCGTGCCACCCGGCACTATAAATTCACTTTGCCGATGACAAAGATACTGAATAGCTGACAGGAGGCTCACTCTTTCTGTTAATATGATGAACCCTCTTGTCATCCAGCCTGTGTGCTACAGCAAGACGAGGAAATGGAACAAGCATACGTACATGTCTCTGTGTAGGCTCTCAGTCGTACAGGAGTTGTCCATCGAGGAAAAGGCTTCTTGAGACGTCATCTGTACTTCTGTGAAGAAGGTGTCGGACGTCCGACACCTTCTTCACAGAAGTACAGATGACGTCTCAAGAAGCCTTTTCCTCGATACGTACATGTCGCACACGTCAATTTATAGAGGCGTCAAAATTATCAACCTCGTTTTTTCTATTTTCGTTTTATTTATACGACTGGAAACATTTGTACTTTATTTACAAAGCAGATCTCCACTCAAACTGTGAGGTCATTGTCTTTATGCTATTTTGTGGTCATTTGTCATTTAATACAGGCATAATGACTAAGAATGGAAGCAAATATTCTTTAACCCCTAGGTGATAGCTATTGGTAGCTCTCAAGCTACTGGCTGGAGTTAGCCTGTTGCTAATCAATAATTTAGGTGTCTCATGCTAATGCTAATGTTGTTGTGGTTCCTTATTACGTATAGACAGTATAACAAGCCACACCCAGTGATATACGACGTGAGGATAGTGTTTAACTTACCAGAAATGTCTTGAACTGCTACCGCGTTTTGTACCGTTTTAAAGGCAACGTTTCTCCTCAGCGATTATTGTTATTTGGAATGGTGCTCTTATTTTCTCATAACTCATGTGCATGTTTGTCGTGTCACTGTTGTATTTTTGTGAGACACTTCTTAAGCTAGGTTCGCACTGCATTCACTTGCGTTTTTTTGCTCATATATGACCTGTACCTGATTTTTTTCATGTCAGGATGAACAGCACAATTCAGGTTTTTTCAAATGCGACTCAGGCCTCTTTCGTATGCAGATATAAATCCGATATGTATGTGATGCTACTGCAGTCTGAACAGTAAGGTCGCATACTATATGTCATCGAAAAGGCGTGTTTTGTCGTGCTTACTGAGACTTGGATAAAGGTACTCACCGATGTAAGCTGCTCTTGTAATCCGAAAATTATTTTTAAAAAGTGTCAGTGAAGAGGCTCATGGCAATGTCCCAGCACCGACGGGTTCCAAGGAGCGTGTGGGCGGATGTCGTAGACATCCACTCACAACCACAAGCTCCTCGGAACAGACATCGCAGCAAGTTCTCCACAAATTGCCATAGCCAAATTTCCAGCCCTCTTTCTTCATCATCTGCTACGCACGATCATTTGGTTAAGAAAATATAGACTCCCGTTGCACAAATTCTTGAAATTGCCACAAACAGCAATCTTGACTTACGTGAACACACGGCATTGCATGTGACATTGTGCTTATGCGCATGCGCGTCACTTCCTGGATGCTTTGCGTTCACAGTGACAAGTCGCATTTTTTTGTTAATGTGAACAACCACATAAAAAATCTGCTTTTAACAAACAATACAAATTAGGCATCACACCCTGCAGTGTGAACATAGCCCTACATACTGCAATATCCTTATCCAGGTATGTTTCATCCATCTATACTATAAAAGCCAAAGTGACTCCACACTTTTGATTTCACTACTGCGCGTCTCGCATTATCCATAGCAGCATTGTTCTTCTGTGACTTTCTGCCACTCTCGCAAGGAGCACCTCATGGTTGGCATGTAAAATGGTGACTCAACTCACTTGGGAGGAACGGTGAAAGACGTTTATAGAGGC
The DNA here is from genome assembly GCF_027744805.1 of Dunckerocampus dactyliophorus. Taxonomy (NCBI): domain Eukaryota; kingdom Metazoa; phylum Chordata; class Actinopteri; order Syngnathiformes; family Syngnathidae; genus Dunckerocampus; species Dunckerocampus dactyliophorus. The sequence goes on along the minus strand of NC_072822.1, from coordinate 26,732,207 downwards.
TATATTTTAATAATATATATATTTTTTAAATCAATACAAGTAGAGAGCGTATCGATTATCCGTCATAAGGTAAAACACTGCGATAGTTCGATATGTCAATATTTCATCACATCTCTAAAAGAGACCACTGCTGGCTCAATAATTCTAAAATGAAACAAGTACAAAAAAAAAACAGGCAATCGCTCTCACTCTGGCGCTCCATGCAAGATCTCACCTCGTGGGGTAAGGATGATTCTGGGAAAGGTGAGCGATCAGCCCAGAATCAATCCAAATCACTTACTCCTAACGGACCAGAGTTTGGACCGGAGATATACTTCTGCTTCAAATCATGAGAGGAAAATCTGCAGACTGCTCTGGTCATTCTCTGATTTATGAGGTGTGCAATGAATTTTAACAGTGTTATTCTAGGTCATGCTTTGCTTTATAATATTAAATAAAATGACGATATATTATGTTTTCGACAACAGTGTGCATGGTTGGACTTAAGTTATTCCAAGTAAGTCTCAAAGGAGACCTTACTGAGAGACAAACACAGTGGGGGGAATAGTTATTTGATGCCCAGGTAAGTTTGTAAGTTGACCACCTTACAAAGACATGAACTGTCCATAATTGTACGGTAGGTTCATTTTAACAGAGAAAGAAAATTTCAACAAAAAACATTAAACAAAGGTTACAAAATAATTTGCATTTTAATGAGTGAAATAAGTATTGAAAATCAGGCAATATGTGACTTTGCACTAGGTGGCGAAACCTGTGTTGACAAGCACAGAGGTCAGGATTCTCCTGTGGTTGTTCACCAGGTGTTACACACATCCTAGGAAGGATTTTGGGGCACTGCTCTTCACAGATACTTTCCAAATACCGACGGTTTCAATGTGGTCGCTTGACAACTCAATGGACTGTTCCTGGGTGGTAAACTTACAAAATGGGCAGGTGATGAAATAATACACCCCACCCCCACCTCCACTGTAAGACAAAAGGCAGAAATCTTACCCTGGTCTCCAGGTCAGAGGGGAACTTGGTTTGGAACTGGCACACAGTGCCATTGGTATAATCCCTCTGTATGAAGACTTTGGCAGCTATTGTCGCTTGTTGTCTCATGTCCTGCAAACTGTGAGTCTGTAAAAACAATATCATTAAATTTTAAACATAAATATAACTAAGGAGTAAAACGATTAATCGGAACACATTTTGTCAGTTTTTTCGACATCATCTTTTCTGTTTTTACAAGGTTCCCACTGCAGAATACCAACAGTGCTTCTGTGCTGCATTTTCCATCAACAGAACAGCTTCTTTAATGTAAATCAAGTGTAGCAAAGTGTTGAGACAGGATATAATTGTATCTTCATTCCATTTCAACATAGCAACACAGTCACACCCGCTCAGATTTTGTTATTATTCACATAAAATACTCTCGATCCCACACAAACCAAGAATCCAAAATATTGTTTTCAAAACTCCAATTATTAAGGGAGTAATTAAGGATTGAAGATTCTGCGTTGCCGTTAGCAACCGTGCTAACTACCATATTTTAGAAGACACAAACTAATCTTAAACTAATCACTTGGCATGCTTGACTTTTTGGTGCCAAGCGACTGGCCCTTAAAATCCAAGTGAGAAATGTCAACATTTTGTTAAAAAGGCCTTAAGCTTTGAAACAGACAGAGGTGACAGACAAGTTGGTGTCTTGGGTACAATGCAATATTTAGAGGCACAAAAAGAAATGTTAGCAAAAATTTGCTCAGGGTGTGTTGATTAGTTAATAGTCATCTTAATTACTCCATGTTGCCAGTGTTTTGACACCGTTTTTAATAGTGCATTTCGGGGCTTCTGTCTCAGCTTTGAAAATGTACCAGACTGAAAAATGTATCAAAGAATTTTGTGTTGCCTTAAACCCTATAAAATGAGATGAGCAGTCCAGAGATTACACAGAATGTAATCATGACAGAAGATTCTCTCTCCTGCACAGTTGGGATAAAATTAGGATTACCCTGTCATAAAACATGTTTGTAAAAAAGGATTATATGTTATTTCAAATTTGTCCAAAGGAGATGTAGTCTCTGTTGTTGTTTGTCTGGAGGACTGGAGTATCTTCCAATCCAGATGTAACAGTGTGTTATAACCATGAGGTTTATTTACAAAGATGTGAAGATGACCACAGAATGCTGTGATCCATTTTCCAGTCACTGGAAACCTGTTCTTTGATTAAACCTTAATTCTCTTATCTTTTTCATAACTTACTTAAAATAACATTACTTAAATAATGGTCAGGCAATCCCATGGTCCCAATGGGACAGGGACCATAAATCACATTTAGCAGTATTTATGATGAAGCTATCGTCAGAGCAAGCTTTTTTTTTTATTTTATTGTATTTTATTTATTTATTTATTTTTTAAGGCGTGTCATGTCTCACAAGAGAATTCACAAGAGAAGAAGACGAATCCAGAGGGAGGGGGCAATGCTTACAACGACAAGGAGACAAACTAAAGCTACAGAAGATGAAGTAAATCATTTTTTCAATACCTCAAATGCAGACCAGCCCTGCAACCTACCCGGGCTCTATCTTATACTTTGAGTGTGTGCTTCTTCCCAAGAACCAGATTTGGCCGCCAAACACCAGGTCGCCCAGGCGCCCGCCCTGGACCGCCACCCAAAACACATTGCACCAAACCCTTACGCTTGCCCACGCAGGTGGTGGGTTTACAGCGAGGAGATCCCGTGTGGTTTCTTCAGGCTGGGCTTGGCCGAAGCCCCATGGGTGAAGGCCAGACCACCGACGGGCCTGGCTCCAGGGTGAGGCCCTGGTATCCCACGTCCGGGTGAGGTGCAGTCCCTTCTCTTGTTTTTGACCACAACTGAGGTTATAGTCGGACACTGGAAGTAATACTTTGAGGCTCAATCCCACTGACATACCTTCCATAAAGGAAGCAGAGTCAGAGGACACAAACGTGGGCAGTTCCATCACCGTGGCTGAGGTATCTGGGGTATTCAAAACGCTCTGCAGTGGCAAAGCTCTGGGGGTGGACAAGTTTCGCCCTGAATTCCTCGAGGTCTGTCTTGGCTGACACGTCTCTTCAACACTGCGTGGAAGTCGGAAACAGGACCTCTGGATTGGCAGAATGGGGTGGTCCCCCTTTTCAAGAAGGGTGACCAGAGGGTGTGTTCCAAATATGGGGGATCACATTCCTTAGCCTTCCTGAGAAAGTCTATTCCAGGGTGCTGGAGAGAAGGGTACGACTGTAAGTCGAACCTGAGCTACAGGAGATGCAATGTGGTTGTTTTAGTCTCGGTCACGGAACACTGGACCAGCTGTACACCCTTACAAGGGTACTTGAGGGTACATGGGAGCCGAGCCGGGCCTGTTCGGGGGCCTTCAAATCTCGTTCTGCTATTTGCAGACAATGTTGTCCTGATAACCTCATCAGGCTGTGACCTTCAGCGTTTAGTGGGGCAGTTTGCAGCTGAGTGTGACGCTTCAGAGACTCAGCACCTCCAAATCCGAGGCCATGGTTCTTCATGGTTCATGGAAAAGGGTGGTGATTGCACCCTTGGGGTCGGGAATAAGGTCCTGCCCCAGGTGGAGGAGTTCAAGTAGTGAGGGGAGGTTGGAGCGTGAGCGTCTGCAGTAATGTGGTCGCTGTACTGGTGAAGAGAGAGCTGAGCCGGAATATTTCCTACCGGATAAGCGGAGGAAAAATGGATGGATGGATGAATGTGTGCTTCTTAAAAAGCAGTGTCTGGTGAGTGACGTAGGATGTCTGCGAGCGAGAGGAAGTTGGCTGAGTTAACTGAGGTTTCTGTCCGGTGTGTGAGTTACTGTGCGTGACTTGTGGCTGATACCAGCTCTTGGATAAATGTCCTCACTGTGTGTTGTTACCGCATTTTAATAAAGCGACTAAAGTGCATCAGTGGTCGTGTCTTTCCTTGACCACATGCAGGGGCATTGCAGTACTGGCCGTGCATTATTAAGCATCTGTTTGTCAATATAGTGATATGTTAGACTACAATGACAAGTACATTAGCTTTAAAATCAACCCACTGAGATGGAGCCCAGGAAACATCATGAATGTTCTTTTTTAATTGCCTGTAAGGTGCACGAGCGCGTTTCTACCGCTGCATGAAATGAAACCAACACTAAGCCAATAGCTTCATGTTCTGTCGTTAAAGGACAACTTCACTTCTTTTGCAATTTTGCCCATCATCCACATTCCTTATGTGAGACATGAACACATGGCTTTCTGTGCATTCTAAAGATTTAGCAACAGCTAAAAAGACACAGCTAAGAATGCACGTAATGGAAAACACTTATTGCGGCTATAAAGCCTTCTGGAAAAAAAACTCCAAAAAAGCACCAACACCATTCCATTTACATATAATGTGACATGCATATTAATCCAGCTACAGCAACATTGTTATTACTATTATTATTATTATTATTACTAGTATTGTTACACCGAGCAAACTACGTTACTGGCGTATTGGCACCTTGCCACACCACAACGCATAGCTACTAGCCGGCTAGCGACTAGCTTCACCCCATACTTGCCCACAATGTCTCAGACCACTACCAAAGATGTAAGGCTACATATTGGAGCTGCCGTTACTGCTGCTGTCTTTTTGGTTTTGAGTTTGGAAAAGTTAATGCTAGGTATAGGCGTTTGTTTCTGTGTTGCTGTGTGAAATCAATGCGGGATCCGGTAATGCTTAAAAGGACCAAAATACAGCAATATACTGAAAGTATTTATTACATGATATGCATGTATATAAAACCATAAAACCTTGTTGGAGGTGTTTTAATAGTGGCCTTTGTAGGTGGCATAGGTGTGTCCCATTACACGCAGTAATAAACTGTCTCTTTTTATCTGTTTTTATATCTTTCGAACGCACAGAGAAAACATGTGTGTTCATGTCTCACATAAGGATTGTAGATGATGGACAAAATTTAAAATAAAGTGCAGTTTTCCTTTAAATAGGGTTTAAAAATATGATATAATGTTGTACATTTCCAATGACACAAACCAAAAAGCTCAATTTTACTCATCCACACACAAACAGTGAGTTTCGCAAATTATTGCTATTATGTAAATGAGACAATGGCGCCATCCACCCGCCCAACCAAACGCCACAGCTACATTGCAGTCCTGTGGGAAGTCAATGTCTAAATTGTTGTGTATTGACTTTCCATTGATACTTCACTAAATAAAGTTGGACTAAGCAAACCACTGTACTTGTGGGTGTACTTCTTGCTCACTGAAATATAAATATTAAGGCATCAAATACGTTTTTATCTACTCTCTATCTACCGCCATTACTGTTGTCTACTGTTGTCACTGACGAACCAAATACACATTTAAATTAATTGTGAATACAAAAATGAAGTTTGTGTGTTAAATAAAATACGACTGATTGATACGTTACCAGTGCTCAGACTTGATTTAAAACTGTCTTCTTCGAGAACATTCTGCCAGTTATTAAACGGGTACATCTTTTTTTATATCCATATACTTTAAAAAATATTTACTAATTTCAGCGTACGTATCTGAATTTGTCTCCTTGTTGGTGTAAACTGTCCCTGTTTTGTTTTGTAGTTTTTTTGCAGAAGCTATGCAATTATTCTCTGTTATTTACACCATTATGATTATCAAAGCCGGCAAAGCTACTATCAGACAAACATTGGAAAATGTACGGAGCAATTATGATACTAAACCACGTCGACATCGCTAAATTATTATATACAATAAACGTATAATTCGAGACTACTGGTAAAGATGTGGTTACGGCCTCTAAAACATAAACTATGTTGCCTTTGTCGCATATCCGTATTACATTAAATGAAAGCAATGACTATATCAAACCAATAACCGTATGACAAGTTTTTAAAAAACACACTTCGCCTACCTCTGCCATGTTGACAAGCTTTCGGTTTGCTGCTGTTTTTCCGATGGTTGTTCTATGACACGTACGATAATGGTCTCCGTGCGGGAACGTTTTGCACATGATAAAAGGTTCCGAGTGTAGAAGTTCACCTGAGTGTGTGACGACATAACACATTCACCACTCTAAATTATTAGTATGACTATTCCAAAAAATCTTGAAAACTCTTGAAAGACACTTCAATAGGATTTTTTCTTTGCAAACTAAAATAAATGTTAGCATTTTTAATACGTGCAATGGAGCAGGTTTTGCCATCAATGCTGATACTACATGCTGTGTTCCACAGCAGCAGCAAGGTGGAGTAATGTTTCTCCAGTGTTGTGGTTTACCTGTGGTGTTGTGCGGTTAAATTGTCTTTAGTGTTTGTACTGAATCACTCAATAATTAATACACGCCATGAGCAGCACAAGAACGCAGTGTGTGCTTTGTGCTAAGCGTGAAGAATAATATTGTTTATGAAGTGAAAGTGAAAATTCCATCCACAAATTTTCTATGCCGCTGATCCTCTTTAGGGTCACGGGGGTATGCTGGAGCTATCCCAGCTGACTTCGGGTGAGAGGCGAGTTACACCCTGGACTGGTCGTAAGTGAAAATTAACACCATAAAAAACTCAAACAAAATAAATAATCAGAACAACTCCAAATACATATGGAAATATTTCACAAAATCAGAGAAATCGCTGAAGAAAGGAAATGATGGGACAAGTGGATTGAATGCACACTGTGAGCACAGGCCAGTGGAGGCTAGGAGCGGAATCAGAGGGAATTGCACCCAAGTCCAGTGGGGTTTAAAGCTGCTGCCGCTAGCTAAACTGTATTTCTACAAATGTATTAGTCCCATGAAAAAAGCAACAGATCTGGTCCTTACCTCAAATCAACTCTCCTTTCCCCAGTTTGCCCAAGCTGCTCCACAGACTCGACAAAACGGATGATTCACTCACTCCGTCAACGAGTTTCACTGACTCACGAGTGCTCGGCGAAGACTCGAGTTTCACAGACTTACAGGTACATAACGAAGACTCGAGGTTCACTGACTCACTGGTCCAACTTGATGCAAGTGTGCAAGGTTTTGCACATGCGCTTTGTGATGAGTGATTCGAGTGAAGCGAGTACCCAGTTCACTTCAGTGAGTGACTCACAAGAAGAATGGGGTTTCCCATCACTAGTCTGGCTCCTGCTGTTGTAAGACGCCTTTGAGCTGCAGTTTTTTTGTGTTTTTGTTGTTCTTTTCTTAATCTTTAGTTTTGCGTATACTTCTTCAACAATAAAATCCTTTTTGAGATTCCCTGCCTGCACTTGTGCGTTTTCTGCAATTGGATCTCACCCACTACTTCCCTCCCCTACCTTTCTTTCCTTTATTGTGGCGCACTGATCTACATACCTTATAAGGCCTTGATGTGGAATCATCACCGCATCATCTTTGATGGCAAATCCTTTAAAGGAAAACTGCAATTTTTTGGGGAATTTTGCCCATCATCTACAATCGTTATGTGAAATTTGATCACACGTCTTTCTCTTTTTTGCATGTTCTAAAGAGAGAAAAACAGCTAAAAAAAAACAGCTACCATGTGGGAGCTAACAACGCATGGAACTGGACACACCTGTGACTATAAAGACCTCAAAAAAAATTCCCAAAACACCAACCATGTTCTATTTACATAACTGACCTGTATATAAACCAAGCTACAGAGACATTGTTATTGTAACACGAAGCTAACACGAAGAACTATTTTTCTGGCGTAGTGACGCACCGTCTCACAGCACTACAGAGAGGTAGCAGACCCACTCCAAAACAATGTGATAGGATACCAATCTGGACTAACTGGGAAATGAACAACCAAATTATCTGTCAAGTATTAGCCCACGTTTCATGTTTTCTTTATACACGGCTACATGGACTGTGTTGTATTATCATGTGCTATGTGCTCCATGTATCACAATTAATATGATGGTGACTTATTCAATATACAATAGTCTGTCACTGCAGGATTTGTTAACACTAACAATTCTTCATTCGTTGGGAAGTAATCTCTTGGAGCAAGGTCCTCCTTGCCATACACACAAAGCCTTTCCATCAGTGGTAACACTGTATGCCACTCAGTGCAGCACAAACACTTCATTTCTGTCGGCATGGCTTGGGCGCCACATTTACACCACCAACAGACTCCTCCGGTTCCGTTTCCACAGTGAACGCCACACGCCAACCAGCGCTACAATAACTCACCTGCCTGTAAAAGATAATTCAAAACATTCTGACCTCCCGTGTATAAAGTGTAAATTTACTTGTATTTACTTATATTTTTACACACAATGTGCAAATCTTGTTTATCTTATATAATTTTTATTTTATTATATTTTATTCATAACGCACTGCATCTTATTTAAGAGTGTTTTTCTTTTTCTTCTGCAGTTGAGCTACTATAACCAAGCAATTTCCCTTGTGGATCAATAAAGTCTGTGTAAGTCTAAGTCATGCCGGTGTAATGACTTGACCCCCATCTGCTACAAAGTTTCAAGCTCTCTTCTTGCAGGCTGTAGCTCATCCTCCGTATATACATGCTCAACAAGATAAGGTTCGGGATCCTCATTTGTCCAAAAGTAGTCGTCGGCCACGGCTCTCACTAAGTCTGCCATGATTAGTAGTAACAAACAGACACGTGCTTGACACGCTGCTGTTGTTGACGGAAGTAGCACTAGATGTGAAATCAATGCGCCCAGGAAAGAAATTTGTTGAAAATGATCAAAATACCGCAAAGTACTCTAAATATTTTGATTTCATACATTTATGGAAATGAGACTGAATGAACCGCCAGAATGAAATGAGGTATAGATGAGGTGTAGATATCACTTGAAATAGTTGGTTAGGTGTTGTTCACATCTACATTAAAAATGACTTGTATTCATTACAGAGAGCCTGCATGCACGTGATATAGGCTTTGCTCACAAGGAATGTGTTTTTCATATCTGTTGCATGCATCACAAGGCCTGGGCCAGTATTCATTTGGCAATTAGTGGATTTGAACAAATGTTGACTCCCACTATTCCACTCGATGGCATCTTTTATAGGCTGGTGTGGGAGAGACCGCTAATGAGCACCATTTGGGTCCGTCATTTACAACACATGATGGTTAATAGCTTACGACAATGGTTTTACTGCTGCACAGGCCACTCTTGCTGAACTTTCATGGACATTCTTCACATGCTCCATGTACAGTATGACACTACCTCATTTTGCAGCTGGATCATTCAATGTTATAAATCACATTTATTACACTATTTCAATAAGGAGTATTATGTGAATGATTGGTATGATGTGGTTTATTTCTTTATTTTAGACATGCTTAACAAGTTACATGAAGGAACATCATGTGATTGCAGTTGCACAATTCATCATGTCCGAAAAAGAGCAATAAAAAGCAGAGTTTATTTGATCCGACACCCTTTTTTCATATCTATTACTGATAATTAATTCACGCCATTACTTTTAAATTTGACACTTACAATATTTAGTTTGCTCACATTTTGTCATGAAAAGAAGGAAGGCGTTGAAAAAATATACCAGTAAGTAAATAGTAGTTGGAAAAATGGCAAAATGTACTTAAGTTTAGTTTGTCCAGTTTTAAGGAAAATAAAACATATTTAAAAAATAAGAATAAAATAAAAAATAATTTTTATAAAAGTCATAAAATAGGAATACATTTTCTTCCATGCTCCCTTGCTCTATCGCAGTTTTAAAAAAATAATTAATTAATAAACGATCACTGTTTTGTGGTTGACTATGGCTTATTATTAGTCAAAAAATATTGAAAGACAAGTTCTATATATTATTCTGGTCACTAGGCGTCAGTAATGTTACATTGATGAGAAATAGATTACATTACCTAACACTGCATGGACTCAGCCATGGCTGTGCGAAATGATAGAGTGAAAAAAAGCTCTCCACCCATTCCGAGTGGAAGTGGTAAGTTCTATCACTGTTTTTCAAATATATATGAATTAATAAAGCATGCTATTTTTGTGTATGAATACAGCCTATTATTAGTCAAAAATATGTATATTTAAGCAAATTTTACACATTTTTTCCCAAATCAAGCAATCTCAAAATGGCTTATTTAAATACACAAGAAGAAGATGCATTCAAAGACGTAGTAGTATTATACACTGGTCACTCGGTGTCAGTAATGCTACTGTAATGTTGGGTGAGACAGAATTGATCACCCAAGCAACAGGCTTTAATTGTAGGTTTGGATGATCTCACAACCGACACAATTATTCCATAGTAATATAATATAATAGAATAAACTCAAAACCAACATTTTTAATAAAGCCTATAGTTGGAACTGACACCTGATACGCTGATACAGTATACTGTATACTGTATTAGAGACACTCCTCTATGTTCCTTGGACGAAAATAAAACCTCTCCTGCTTTCTGGCTTGATCTATCATCTGTCCCTCTACTCTCTTATTCTATCTCAACCCAACCGGTCGAGACAGACGGCCGCCCCACATAGCCTGGGTTCTGTTCAAGGTTTCTTCCCCAGAGAGAATTTTACCTTGCCTCCGTCGCCAAGCGCTTGCTCATGTGGTGTTTTGGTTGGTTCTCTTCCATTTCATTTATGAGTGTGACCTTCATGTGTAAAGAGCCATGAGATAACTGTTGATTGATTGATTTGGCGCTATATAAATAAATTGAATTGAACTGAATCATCCCTATCATGAGCTACTGTTGCGGGCGTAACGCATACCAAGCTAAAAGTCAACTCTGAACCCCTGACGTCCTCCCCCTCACTCAGCTCCCCTAGCACAGGAACACCTAAATAAAATGGCTTATTTTCTCTTATTATGTCTACTATATTGGGTAATAAGAGTGTAAAAGTGACTACAGTACAGGGGGGTTATTTCATGTCTAGAGGCCTCCAATAATGTTAAACACCGTATTTAGAGGGTCGTAAACAGATTTTCTATGGTCCAATTACAAAGATATTCAATTTATAAATAATTAACCCTACTTTGGGGAAATTCACTTATCACAGTCGGGTCTGGAACCAGTTAACCACAATAAATGAGGGATTACTGTATTACAAAATGCCCAAATACCAAAAGGTAAGAACGTTCAAAAACCGGCACAGAAATGATTCCAAAAACAGAGCGACACAAGAACCCGAGGTCAAATGCTTGTTAAATTGTGGACTGTAATCGATATTTTAGGGAAAAATGTGCCATCTGAAGTCGTAAGAACTTGGGAATTTGATCCACAAAAAAAAAACGCCCAAACGGCAGCCGCTCAGGGATTACGTCTCATGCAACAGAGTACCCTAATTTAATGGCCCACGGAAAAAAAACAGTGAAAACCAGGAGAGTATGTGAAAACAAGGACATGTCCTGGGAATACAGGATGTTTAGTCACAACACAATTCATGAGTAATTTCTGGGTATAGATTAAGTAACAATTTATTGGTGATAATCAGTTAAATCAGAGATAAGCTGTACAATTATTTTATTTCTGCTACTAGTTTTCATTTACCTAAATTAACCACACGCACACACACACACACACACACACACACACAATTATGTCCAGCATAGGACCAATGAAAATGTAAATAGACAAAATTACTAGTAAATAAATCCTAAATAATCATGGTGAACTACTACAACTACCATCCCATCTACTGTACAGTACTGTTTATCCTGTTCAGGACTATATGGACAATTTCAAGTCCCCAAATAACCAAACAGGCATGTTTCCAGATAATGGGCGTAAACTGGAACACCCGGTAAAAACCCACACAAGCACGGGTCCCCTTTGAAGACAAGTATTCGTTAATCAATATAAAATTTTTTATAAAGTTAAATAAGCCCATCTAGACAGATTGTTATGTTGTTTCTAATCATTTTGAAGCAATCCAGGTCACATTAAATCTTTTTAAGCCTTGTCTGAAGATGTCAACAGAGATGAGGCCATCTAGACACATGGTGTTTTTTTTTTAAACAGCAACAGATTCACATCCAACATTTTTCTTTCAGTTGTTCTTGTGCGAGAATGCTGAAGACAGAACAGTAATCAAATCAGAAATAATACATACAGTGGCTGGAGACAGGGAAGCCTGGGTCCCTCTGCTTTGACTGCCCCCGTGACCCAGACTACCCTCTCATTCACCGGGTTAAACTCCAACATACAGCCCACAAGCTGGGGCGCAACAAGAATTGCCACCCCTGCCCGTCGTCTCTCACTGCTGGCAGCACCAGAGTGGAACAAAGTCCATCCCCTCTCGAGAGGACTGGTTCCAGAGCCCTTGCTGTGCGTTGAGGTGAGTCAGACTATATCTAGCCAGAACGTCTCAACCTCATGCACCAGCTCAGGCTTTTTCCCTACCAGAGAGGTGACATTCCATGTCCCAAGAGCTAGCTTCTGTAGCCGAGGATCGGACCTCCAAGATCCCAGCATACAGCTGCCACCCAGCTCACTCTGCACCCGACCCCTTTGGCCCCTCCCATGAGTGGTGAGCTCATCGGAGGGGGGATCCATGTCGTCTCTTCGGGCTGTGCCCGGCCAGGCCCCATGAGCGTAGGCCCGGCCACCAGATGCTCGCCATCCTGCCCCTCCTCCAGGAATTAAGAAATCTTACATTGCTAAAATTCATTTATCACGGTCGGGTCTGGAACCAATTAACCACAATAAATGAGAGATCGTTGTATTTGGAAATGTCTACAGTAATATACGGTCATTTCCGGTTTGAACCCTGCGGCTTGTACAGTGATGTGGCTAATTTATGGCTAAAAACCACATTTCCCATGATGCTTAGGGTGCAGCTTCAGGAAGTAGTGATGTGGACGAGTGAAGTGAAAGCTAATATCACGTTTTGAAGTCTTATGCAGCAATCGTGTTTTGTTCTGACACATCTTGAAGTAAGTTGGATCAAGAGTGCAATCACTACAGCTTCTGTTTGGACTACTAGTCGTCCACTTTTACCAACGAGTTTCGAAAGGCTGGACTACTGCGTGATGAAGAGGCTAGCGCAAGCTTAATGGATAATTTGCCTCGAGACAAAAGTGACTCAGAGAGTGACAACAAAAGAGAGAGAGAAACTCACACTGTCACTCACACTGACACTGTCAACTGCGATGCAGAAGAAAACAACTTTAGTGGTTTTAGCTCCCAGGAGGAGGAGAAGGACGGCGATGAATAACTTTTCTAGTAGACTACTGTTTAACTAGCCATATTACATGCACTGTTTGGAAAAAAAAGCATTAATTTAATTAAAAGTTTTAAAAAATCTTTCTGTGTACTAAATATCACATGTTACGACGGGGACACCTGCAGCTTATAGAGAGGTGCTGCCTCTACCGTTGTAATATACCGTTGCAGACATTATAGTATATATGAAGCAGAATGTTGACAATAGAGTTCTTGTCACGCTGTGGTTAGACACTGGTGTGTGTTTTGGTCATTTTATGGTTTTACTGTGTGTCTTGCTTTTTCTTTGTATTATTTACTGCCTTTGTACTTGTGGTTCCCTGAGTTGGGCGGATGTTCCTCATCTGCATCACCCTTTTTAGGCTCACTTGTAACTGGATGGCACTCTGTGATTCTACTTGGTTGAGCCTCTGTGCCACATGCTCGTGTCTTCTTCATTATTGTCTGCTGCTGGTCAACCCCTGTGCCATCCTGCACAGCCTAGTTCCACTGCAGTATGCTCAGTAGCTCCGCCTGACCGGTTTGTGTAGTTATTTTCTTCCTTTATGCTCCTTTTTCCACGGTGCCCCTTTTTGTTTGCTGGGTATCATTGTTTTCTGTTCCCTTAATCTTTAATTAAAGACCGCCTCTGTATCCTGGGATCCCAACGAGAGCAACACAGATCCTCACAGTTCTTGTTCCAAACCAAGCTGGAGAATAAAGCCACAAATGTTATCACCTCCACCCCAATATATTCCTGAAAGTGACACCCATTCCCAATCATTAATAGCAAGTGAAGGGTATCGCCATTTTTGTCAAAGCTGCATAGTAATGGAATACTACTCTCAGTCATCTGTATTTCACGCATTAATGCTTTATTACGTTTGTGTGCGCCACTCCGCAATCCTCCATGCCACCCCAAATTACTTCTGTAATGACATGATGTTTGTAACGTGACTCACTTGCATCAGATGTGGTCAACAGTGTGAGTGTTGAACAGTTACATTCTTGAAGACTCCAGGGAGAGCCTTAAAAGGGAAATAAAAGCGTTTCTAAATGTTTATTAGCTGTTTAATATCCCGTTTAGGGTGTCTTTCATCAGTTTGGTGCGGTGAAGTCGCTCAGTTGAGTCATGCTACTTACAGTTCCAGTTCCCCTCTTCCATTATATTATAATATTATTGTGTGATATCTTTGAAACTAATTATACAGTTTCATGCAGGTTTGCGGTCAATAAAAAATTTGTAGGCTGCAGTAAACTATTCCACTGTCAAAAATCCTCCTATTAATCACATCAGGCCATGGCCCTCATGCTGGACATGTTTTGACATGGATTGGGGAGTTGGATTACATCATATTTCACTCAGCAGATTGAGGGGCATTAATCATCCCCTTTAAATCAAGACAGTTTTACAGCATTGTGTCTGAGAGTGCTTATGACCCGCATAACTCCACTGCTCCATTTAAGACGCAAATTCAAATGTCCGACTTAACAACTAAAAATCTTTGCAGCTGGGCATTCCTTCGCAGTTGCAATGACTAAAATATCCCTTCAATAACCCAGCATGTTTCTGGCTAAGTGCTATTTCTTCTGAGTTCACCCCCTTGACTGAATACACACACACACACGCACACACACACACACACACACACTGCAATATGTTTAAATACAATTTAATACTTGTTACATTTTGGAGCTTCAAAATGAACACCACCTGAATACACTTGCATGCTTCACTGCTCTTTTGCTGCTTTCAGTTTCGAGTTCAGTCGGTACAGTACAGATAAATAAATAGTTATTATCAGTTTCTCAATAGTATTTCAGATCCGGGGGACGCGAAAACATTTCTGTACCCCAGTGGGGGCAAGACAGAAAATAACTGAGAGCCACCGGGTGTCCAAACTTTTTCCAGTGAGGGCCACATACTGAGTTTCAACATTTTTCTTCAATAATCTTTGTAAATTTTCTTTGCATAATATTCTTACTTTATTCCCATAATACTATAACTTTTTCTAAAACCTAATTTTCCAAAAATTACAGCTTTACTTTGTTTTGTTTAACCTTCTAAATACGTTTTTTTTTTAACATTATTAGAGCCCTCTTGACATGACATCAACTCGTCAACTAGTCACCTTTCAATTCTACAATACCGTAGAATTAATCAGAAAAAATAAACAATTCAAGATATAAATAAGACTCGTACTCGTGTGTGTTGCTGTAAATGTGTTCCAGATGTGTGGAGGACAGGAAGTGACGTCGTGAATTCAGAGTTGAGTGGATTATGGCCGCAACGGTAGCCAGTGTTATTATCAGAATTATTATTATTAACATTATTACGTTGTTATTGTTGTGCCTGTTGTGAGATAAGCCTGTTGTTCCCGTGATCAAGCCTGATGTGTCTCACCGAACATTGCATTACTACTACATATTTTCACATGAATGAGGCTTCTGAATGTCTTATATTTGTATTTGAGTTCATTTAGCCATTTTTATGCAAAAAAGTGCTTAATTTAGGCAAAAAAAAGTAACATTTCCTTCAATATGAATTTTTTGACTAATAATAGGCCATGTTCAACCACGAAACAGCATGATTTATTAATTAAAATATTTTTGCAATATGGTGATTGAGTGAAGCCGCGAAATTCTAACCGCAATATGGCGAAGAACGATAGTACATTAAAAGCTTGCCGCAATGCAAGGTTAGATTTTTTTTTGGAGGTGCACATCAAGACAAAGGGGGTTTGGAGGGGGTGCAGCGGAGGGGGAGGAGCGAAGTTATGCAGAAGAACAAACCAGGCTTAAGTGTGTACTCACACTTGGACAAGTGTACCGTGCTCGGGCGCCCTTTACACCCGATGCCCGATGTGTGGCTAGTGTGAGTGCTCTGATCCACACTCCGAACAGTTGAGGACACTTCTCCCACTTTGGCATGCATTGCATGCATATGCATGCACGCAATGTAGTAGAGTGATAGAATGATTGTAATGGGATTGCTCTTCACTTTAGCTGTCAAGTCTCCTGTTTACCCTGGGAAACTACAGTTTTTGCATTTCTTTTCCATCGCCATCCCGTTTAAATAAAAAGTTCCCGTATTTTAACCTCCATTTAAAAAAACCCAATAACCCACAAATACTGCAGGTGATTATGGTGGTGCGGGTCGAGTGACAGGCAATACAAAAGTCCGGTTATGCCCGAGTTGCACGTGATGTGATTCAAGTCGACAGAGAGATGCTGAACATGAAGACAGCATCCCTGCCAAAAAACTAAAAATCCTAAAAATACAATTTCATACGACACCAGCACTGTTTGTGTTTTACTCTCGTGCAAAACCAATCACTCTGATCCAGTCCACAAATACACTCAGAAAGTCTTAAAGAATGCAAAGTCTGCCACAGACCCACACGATAAGTACATTTAAAAAGTAGCAAAATAAAACCAATGCGAATTGAAAAGAAAAAATGTAAATGGGTCAGTCGCCTGAAAGGGGTACCAGAGAGGGTGCCGTCACTTTGAAGGGCATGTCGCACAAACTACAGTGATTTGCAGCTATAACCAAGTAAAAATATACTGCAAACACGATGAATAAACAGAGGAAACAGTGCTGAACATTTTTTTCAGGTCTGTTGCGTATAAAACAAAGGCTGATGTCAATTTTGTGCATCGCCATTTTGTGACATGCAAAAGTATGCCACAGAGACGATGAGATAAATAATACAAAATGGTGGAACTTACGTATAACACCTCATTGTGGACCAAACGCATTTTGCTGCATCCAAAACATGTGCTTTGACCGAATTCCGACAAAACATGTACACGTCGCAGACGTAACCAGTGTCGTCCACACACCATGTAACTGTCTGAGACACAATGTGAACAGCGGGAGTATTTGCGTGTTATATACTTTTGGTATCCCTTTCAGGAGACTGACACCCCCAATATGTTAATTTAAGGAAAGGCCATATGAAATGAAAATAAAATAAGTAAAAGCTCAAATTTAACCTCCCCACCCATCAATAATAAGGGGGTACGGGGGTAAAAGTTGTGATGTTTCGTCTGAAAGGTCATATTCCTTCGAGTTTACTTTCATTACAAAGTAAACACATCCCTACTGCATTTTTGGTAAATGGATATTTTATAGTCCAGTCATTCTTAAAAGTAATATTTGTTTAAATGCGAACCGTCTTCTGCTGCTGCTTCAGACAAAGACTGGACAGGAAACTTGGAACTAAATAAACAAACTAATTAGACAACACAACACATCTGGAGCTGGTCTGAGGAGGCACAAGGGTCAGGGCGAGACACAGGTGCAAACCATGACACAACAAGCACAAGGAAGAGTAAAAACAGTCAAAACCAGAACATAAATAACAGACCATGACAGCCACTTCTACATGAGCCCAACAATACAGTATGTGCTGCACAATACCCCTGCAGATTGATGGCATAGTTCTGTTAGTTTACACTCGTACCAAACACTCACATACATTTTTCACAGATTCATTGACGGTTGGATGCAGGGACATGCGGAGAGGTTCATGGCTGGTGAGGCCTTTGGCCTTTTTTTTTTATGTTTAATACAGGTTGCGGGCTGCACGGTGACTGAGTGGTTAGCATGTTGGCCACACAATCAGGAGATCGGGAAGACCCGGGTTGAAATCTCTGTTGGGAATCTCTGTGTGGAGTTTGCATGTTCTCCCCGTGTGTGTGGGGGTTTTTTGCGGGTACTCCGGTTTCCTCCCACATTCCAAAAACATGCATGTTAGGTTAATTGGTGACTCTAAATTGTCCATAGGTATGAATGTGAGTATGAATGGTTGTTTGTCTATATGTGCCCTGCCATTGGCTGGCGACCAGTCCAGGGTGTACCCCGCCTCTCCCCCAAAGTCAGCTGGGATAGGCTCCAGCATACCCCCGTGACCCTAATGAGGATAAGTAGCATAGAAAATGCATGGATGGAGAAAAGAAATAGAAGAGAACAATTCACTTTTGTTAAAAAATGTGTTTTCAAAAACTTCTTAGTTCTATTTATTTAGTTTTTTTATGAACTGAAAATCATTTGTGTTCTTACCCATTATTTGTATATGACATACATGCACCCTGTCCTTCTCCAGGAAACTGATACTTTATTGTAAAAGTCTCATCACCTCCTAGTGAGCTTGGATATACAGTACAGTAAAATCCTCCATTTTGGCAGTTAAATTCATTCATTTATTCAGCAGAGCATTAAAATATTTGTAATGCATTTGACTTGCTGCTAAATCTAGCTCCAGCTGGTGCTGTTGTCAAAAAAAAAAAAGATGACTTTTCCTCTCTATGCCCACTTTGCCGACCGGAAGAAACAGTTGCAGACACCAACAAAGAAGAAGCGGCTAAAAAGTTTGACTTAACTTCATAAAAAATTAGCCGTCAGCTCCAGCTCAACCCTGTCTTTGATGCGCTACTTCAGACTTCCACTAACTGTAAGAATAAAACAATGAATGACGTCTGTCTCATGCCAACGTAACCGAGGGTTTCAGGATGCTCGTTGATGTCGTGGAAGTTCGGTGTCAATAAAGAACGGGAGCTACAGCTACGGCTAGGCAAGTTTATTCATGTGCACAGTTTGTCTCTCTTAGCAACAGTCAGATGCTCACCTTCTCAACCGACACAACACACTCACAATATAAGAGCGCTTTGGGCTAAATTAAAAACAGTTTACACCAACATTGAGGCAGCAAACAAAGTATACTACTTTTCAAAGGTCCCTAACATCCCTAACCCTAACATCTTTTGTGAAAGTGTACTCTTGAAAAAAGAAACTTCATAACATTTATATTCAATTTGAATGGTTTGTTACAGGTTGAAAGTATCCCTGCAAGAAATTCATAGTAAAGTTGATACAAAATTCATGGAAAGGTTCACACATTACATCCAAAAAGAGTTCTGGTTAGAGCCCTCATTTAAAACATGCAAACCTTTATGAGAATTGTTAAGAACACTGAACCGGAATCGTTCAAAGTGAAACCATGCCCAACCCTAACTAAAACCCCGTCTAATGGTTAGTGGACTGCACTCGGCACCAGGAAGAATCTTCATTTGGACCAAGGATGGTCCCGTGTCTTGACGGACAGCCAATGGAATCCTCCGGCTCTGGGCCGGTGACATTTTTTTGGGTCTATAACTTGACTTTTTGTTCCATAACCTTCGGGATCTTTTAAGAAGTTTCAAATGCGTCCAACCTCGGCAGCAATGGCACGCTGCGAGAGGCCTTGCTTATGCAGTTCAACAATCCAACCGCGTTCAAAGAGATGCCTTTGCCATCAAGAGATCATGACAGTGTGATTACCTGGCAGACAATGACATTGAATCCACAGTTTGGGCAATATTTTGGCTTTTAAAAGCTGGGGTCTTAAACTTTTGATCAACTGATGAACAGCCGATTTCATTTTAATGGTCGTTACCAATAAATTGATTACAGTTTTTGTTTTAAAACTGGTTTTAAAATTTTTATCAGGAGTGTATGTCAAAATACACTACATAGTGTATATAATTTAACACATGCTGTCCTTGGTTTTTTGGCGACACCTAGTGGCGGCATTAATTCATTAAGTTGAGCTTGTGACGCAATCAAGCAGACAAATTGAAAGTTACAGAGCATACCCATCGCTTTTTGTTACAGAAGACTTCCCAAATGAAGCAATCTGGTGATTTCTGAGGCCAATTTTATGTCCTTAATTTCAAGAGTTTGTTGTTATTTTTATCCTTGGAATATATTGTTTAAGCCAAAACATTCTATTTATAAAATTACCGGTACTAGGAGAAACCCATTTTAGCTCAATTTCCTGAAATATTGTCCAATTTGAAGCAGCTGTAAATTCCGAGGATTTGAGTATAATTTGATGTCACTGGGGATCGTTTTTCTGGTTAATTTTCATTGAGAATAGACAACAGTTTTCCTTATAGTCATGATGCCAGAACCTTTATTTTGCACCTCCACCTGAATAGCCAATAGCTGAATAGCACACGTTCAATGTCCAATGGAAATGATCAGCCTGACAGTGGGTTCAGGAATAGCATGCGTCTCGGTTGCAGTCTGGCATATGCGTCCATCACCAGTTGACTGACTGTGGCCTGGGGTGATCTGTCTTGGTACTAGTAGCAGTACTAATAAATCAACGTATACCGGTTTAGACATACATGTACCTTCACTGGGACTGGGTGACTGGTTTATCATTTTATTAGCTTTTATTGTAGCAAAAAAAATTGTGGGTGCCTCAAAACTAGGGGGGGGGGTGTACACGCCCCACACTCCCCTCTAAATCTGCACCTGACTATGTGTCTGTAAGTAATGTGCAACTATATGATTCCTGTGTGGATTGAGAAATGTAGTGTTTTAGACAGCAGTGATGTTCAATTACCACACTAATTATGTCTAGCTTGGAGATTGTCGCTGCTGAGTCAACCACTGACTAATTAAACAGGCATATGATTTAATTCATTCATGAATACAAAAATGAAGTTTTGGTGTTAAAATACGACGATACGTTTTTACACAATGACATGTGTCCAGGAGTCATGTCACGTATTAAAAGTATTAAGAGAACATACTGGCATTTATTAAGCAGGTGCTTATTGTAGCTATTTACTTTATTTCAGCTTCTGTGGTTTTATTTTGCCCCCTATTGGTGTAAATATTGACATCCTCCATCAAGCTTTGTCTTCTTCTCTTTAAAATATAACACAAAAAAGCTTGCTCTGATGATAGCACGATCATAAATAGCACATAAATTACCACTTATAGTCGACTGATATATGTTTTTTTTTTTTATGTGACTTATAGTCCAGAAAATATGGTATAGCAAAGCAAGTCGATGTCCAACCAGTGACGTGCAGTCAAGGGAGGCAGGTTGAATTTGCACATTTCCTGATGAAATACATTGAAGAAACCTAAGATGAGGCCATTGTGAGCGTGGCTTCTCGGCTTCGTGCACAATCCGTGCACACTGAGTGGGCTCATGGCGCCTGCCAGTTTGTGTTTGTCAGCATGCCGCCAATAATATAACGTTGTAGAAACATTTATTATACTCCGTAATTTTCTACAACCTGTAAAATGTCTCCAGTGTAAGTCTGACATCATTATTCTTGCTAATCGGACGGTAATCGGACAATAAAATAAACAGAAATGTCATACGGGAGGCGCTTCCAGTACCGATGCCAGCGTTGTTTTCTTTTTTTTTTTACTTTACTGAAATACACAACGATTTACAAGTTATTTTTATGCTCTGCTGAATGAGTACACTAATTTGACTGCAAAGGCGGAGGATTATATACCCAAACTCACCAGGAGGTGATCAGACTTTTACAACAAAGTATGTGAATTTTTCCTGCGGAAGGATAGGGGGTGCATGTACTTCTTTTTTTGGTCATCGTCTTAATGAGCAACCTGTAGTAACATTTAAGCCACGAACATTACCGCACGTCACTGGTTGACACAGTACTACGGCATACAGTAAGATGCTCCTTATAATTTCTGATGTAATAAAGTCCCCCCTAAGGTTTGTGTCTATAGATTTTTGCAGGTGAAAGAGCATCTCAGTGGCCAGTGAGAGGGAGAAAGGTCTCATTGATGGGCCAATGGTTATGGAAATGCCATGTACAATGACCCTGAGAGCAGCCTCCAAACAAATCTATGGGCTCTGCTCATGGGGAGCTACATAGAGGGCAGGAGAGCAGGGGGGCAAAGGAGGGGGAGCTGTATCCATGTGAAACCAGCCCAAACAAAGACTCCCTGTTTCTGGGGCCAGACAACCCCCAACTCGCCAAGCAAGATAAATAAATAAATACAAATGGAAAAAGAAACCATATACGCCCACTGAAAAGGCCCATAAGAGAGTGACTGACAGACAATTGAAAAGACAAATTGTTATATTGTCTTTGGGTGGGGGTGGCCGAAGAGTTGATGCGCAAAGGTAATTACAAGAAGATGTGAACCAAGGGGTCAGGGGTCAGGCCGCATGTCTGACCCCAAGTTTTAGGCCAACACTTGAGAATAAAGAAGTTCTGAAATGGGCCAATGTCTCTCTTACCCCTTTTCTAACTCCTGCAATGGTCACCCAATGAAAAGAAGATGTTGAAAAATCCCTTTCTTTATCATTTTCAATACCCCATCTCATGCAAAAAAAAAAAAAAAAAGAAACTCAAGCTGGTTTTTCTCAGTGAGCTGAAAAACGCTGACTATGCATTTGTTCTGCAGCTACTCACCCATGTTTGATTTAATTGCATTTCCACCCCTCTGTGAAACAGCTTACAACTGCATTGCTCTGACGGGCAGTGCTGGACGCCCGAGGGGACGGTACTGTTACTTTGACAGTCAGGCAAGGAGACAAGCTTGACCTGACCCACTCTCTCTGGGCTGGCTTTCCCATGGTGCAGGGGCAGCTGGGAATTGGATTTCTGGGAATAGCTCCAGTTGTCCCCTCACATTACTCTCTGTCTTGATTTAACAAGCTGGTTATACTGTATAATATATAGAATAGTCCCTCGTTTATCCCGGTTAATTGGTTCCAGACCCGACCGTGATAAGTGAATTTCCGCAAAATAGTATTTGTTATTTATAAAGGGAATATTTTTATAGTTACAGCATAGAAAACCTGTTTACAGCCTTAATTTTTTTAAACATCTAGACATGAAATAACACCCCAAAGTAGGGATGTCCCAATCCGATCTTCAGAATTGGGATCAGCTGTCAATTTGCTCTACTTTGAAGCTCGGATAATATCGGCTTCCCCCACGAGATATAACACGTATAACATTTGTAACTCTGGGCCACACCCCAACATGATCGGTGCGGTAATGCACCTCAAAGCTGGTTGCCAGTAGAAGAAAACGCAACACCACCATGCAGACATGTCCGCGGTGTACTGTGGTGAAGTTAGTTTCACGTTGGACGTTGGATATTTGGCTCCGTAGCTACAGCGGTAGTTCCCCCTCACTGTGCCCGGGCTGCTGTGTCATTGTGCAGGGAGCTCGCACAGGAAGTGCTGCTCTAACCGCTAGGGACCGTCAATAAATTGCTATTGCGTTGAAGAGAGTTTGTCAAAGAAAAATGTCACATATTCTAAATCACACCACAATTTGATCTATAACCATGTCAAATGATTAGTCCTACCCTAAAAGTATATTGCATGCCCATTTTTTTTTCCAATTTTAGCTTTTATTGGATGGACTATTATTGCATTTTTTACTGGATAAGAGACCTGACTCACAGAGGTTTATGACAAAAGCCAAACAATATTGTTGGTCATGCTGTGTAATAAAAAAGTAACTTCAGTAATACTCTGGTTGCATCATTTTTAATGCTTTGAAGAGCTATTTTCATAAACATATTCAATTCCACAAAGTCATATTTGTAACAAAAGCCAGAAAATGTGGCTCGGGACATCCCAACGCCATAATCACCTTTACAATCATATTACCCAAAATAGTAGACATAATAAATAAAATAAGCAACTTCATACATAAATAAGACTCATGCTTGTGTGTGTTGCTGTAAATGTGTTCCACTGCTTGGGGAGCTGAGTGGGGGGCGAACAGGAAGTGACGTCAGGGAGTTGAGTTTTAGCTTGATGTGGGTTACGGCCGCAACAGTACGTCTTCGGGATTATTGTGCTTGTTGTGAGACAATTGAAACCTGCAATAAAGCCTCTTTTTCCATTAATCAAGTCTGGTGCTTGTGTGTTTCAGCGAACATCACAGTAACATTACTGACACCTAGTGACCAGTGCAGAAAACTACATTTCATGACATTTGAATGTTTTTGTAATGCCTTATGTTTGTATTTTAGTTCATTTAGCCATTTTTATGCTTAATTTAGACAAAAAATATGTTTAAATAAATATGTAAAATTTGCTTACTCACTATTCGTAAATATTCAAATCTTGTTTATCTTTTATTATTTATATTTGATTATATTTTATTCATATTGCATTGCATTTTATATAAGTTGACTTTTTTTCTACATAACTAGCTGCTACAAGTGAACGGATGAATTAGATCAAAGTTGCATTTCCGCGTGTCACATGTCTGTTCATCACTTCACGCAACAGCAAAGTAGGAGGGGAGCTTAATGTCAGCTGACTGATGTCATATGACATCTAAAACGTGATGTTAATGATGTGGGTGACACATGCGAGCGACCCACACTACCTTCACGATCGATCCTTGGCTCACGGTTGACGTAATGGGCACCCCTGATTCAGACAATACTGGAAAGTCTTACAGTTTGTGCCATTTTTAGGTGTACTAGTTTGACGGACTGCAATGGTAGCTCGGGGCTTTAAGGGCTTGAAGAAAGCAGAAGACCCCCGAAGAGTCATTTCCTGTGTCTGTCATGAATCGTCTTGGACTGGTTATGTTTGAGTTACGGCTTGTTGTTTTTGGTTCAGTTTTCTTAGCTTTGGATAGCCATGAATTATTTCCTGCTGATGCTCTTGGCAGATTATTACTTTCACCTGACCGTGTATTTCGCCAGTCTTTCCTCTGTATTCACTCTCTTCTCTCATTAGTTTATTTGTATTCGTTATTCTCGTTATACTTATTTTTTCAGTTTAGCGGTGGTCTGATTCTTTGTTTGACTTCACTTGTTTGGCCCTCTCTCAGTTGCTCTTTAGCAAACTTTTCCAATGTTGTGTTTTGCAAAGGGAACAGTTCATTTTAATCAGAAGATGTTTCTTGCATGCCCTGCGATTGACTTGTGACCAGTCCAGGGTGTACCCTGCCTCTTGCCCCAAGTCAGCTGGCATAGGCTCCAGCATACCCCCGCGACCCTAGTGAGGATAAGTGGCATATCAAATGGATGGATGGGTTTCTTGGATTTCAGTTACATATTTTGTAGTGCTTGATTCGTCCTAGATTAGTCTTGTCAGTTCTTTTCCAGATTACTCTGCTGCTGTTTTGTATTTGAATCCACATGACTCCTGACCACAAAAATGACAGCGGCCTGTTTTCTATAGAAAGTATGAACTGTTAAGAACTGATTGGATGAATAATATTTGAGAACAACACAATGGGCATGATGATGTAATGTCGTGCAGCCTGGGATGTTTAGTGATATTCACAGGAAAGTGTTGATCATAAAATGTGTATTAACTGTGTTCCCAGTAACGTTTTAACATGATTAACTGTCAAACAAGTGTATGTGTGTGTAAATAAGTTCACCACTATTAATATGAAA
Source organism: Dunckerocampus dactyliophorus (assembly GCF_027744805.1). Lineage (NCBI taxonomy): Eukaryota > Metazoa > Chordata > Actinopteri > Syngnathiformes > Syngnathidae > Dunckerocampus > Dunckerocampus dactyliophorus. The sequence goes on along the minus strand of NC_072822.1, from coordinate 26,706,882 downwards.
ATGCAACACCCTTCAACGACAAGTGACGGATGCGGTGACAGACGAAGCATTACTGCTACAGAGGTCAGTCGCTTCGGCTCCGTATCCACTGTACATTCCATTCTTTATTAGTCACGTATGATGCAGTAGGACCACGGCCCGACCCACTCAAATAAGATGTGGGTTCGGACCCAAAACCTGCAAGTAAATAAAGTGGAGCTGCATATTGTATTACATACAGTGGAACCTTGGTTACGGTCATTAGTTCGTTCCACAAGGTCCGACTCTAACCGAAATGGATGCAAACTGAATCAGTTTTTCCGATTAAAGTAATGTAAATGAAATTAATCCATTCCAGAAAGGCAAAAAATTTAACACAAACCAAATCTGTATAGTTCTGGAACTATAGATTTACATGCAGTAAAAAAAACCCTATATGCATATAAATATATATAAATGATGAATGAAAGCAGTGAATGAACATTTAAGGCTACCTTTACTTCATTGAAGATACGATTCTTAATGTGAGTGTTCCCAAAGACAAATGTGGCTTGGTAACTTGGGAACCTTCCTGTTTGGCCATGAGTTACTTCTTGAATTCAATACTGTTTCTCAACTAAGAAACCCAAAACGGAGCCAAAAAAGTGTCAAGTGCCAGCATTTTGATAAAGAAGGTGAAAAACACTACTGAATCGAATTCAATTCAAGAAATAACTTGTACTGATCCAAAATCGGAGTAGAATGTTAACGTCAAGCTAGCAGGAGGGTTTCAAAAATTTACATTTTTATGGGCGCCTCAGTTACTTTACATTTAATTTGATGAGCTGTTATGAAGAGCTAATCCTAATTCCTAATATCCTAATTAGGATAAGCGGCATAGAAAATGGATGGGTGGATGTTATGCAGAGAAAAAATCTCTCCTGTTGCTTTGATTTTAATTCAATGTTGTTCCATCTCTGTGTTTATTTCCTCTGTGTAGTAATCCCTCGTTTATTACGGTTAATTGTTTCCAGACTCAACCGTATTAAGTGAATTTCCGCAAAGTAGGATTCCTTCTTTATAAATCAAATATTTTCTGTGTTAGACCATAGAAAACCTGTTTACGACCTTCTAAATACAGTTTTTAAAATTATTAGAGCCCTCTAGACATGACATATCACCCCTATAGTCATATTTATACGTGTATTACCCAATACCCAACAGCTTTTACCCACAGGCCATCAGGCTTCTCAACGAAGCACTCACACACGCCGCACGCAACACAAGCACACACTCATAGCACTTTATTTATTTATTTGTATTATTTATTTGTATTAATGTCTCTTCTGTTTTTGTTGCTTAATTTATTGGTATATATGTTTATGTGTTTATGTTTCTTATGTTGTTATTCTTTCTTGTGTTTTCTTTCTTTTCTTGGGAGAATGAATAGAATAAGATTTTCATTGCATGGTATAACTGCTGTTTTACCATGCACATGACAATAAAACTCTCTTGAATCTCTTGAATCTGAATACAGTAGACATAATAGGAGAAAAGAAGCCATTTAAGACATAAATAAGACTTGTGCTCATGTGTGTTGCTGTAAATGTGTTCTGGTGCTCAGGCAGCTGAGTGGGAGGCAGACAGGAAGAGTTGAGTTTTAGCTTGGCTTGGGCAACAGTAGCCCTTGTCAGGGATTATTATTCCTCTTGTGAGCTCATTCAAACCTGCAATGGAAGCCTGTTGTTCCGGCTATCAAGTCTGGTGCTTGTGTGTCTCACTGAACATTACCTGATGCAGGTCTCTTACATGTTCCTATTTCAAATAATTTTATTTTGCTGAATTTTTTCAAGTTTTTTGTCCAGACTTTTAACATTTCACATTTTTGGCCAATTTAATCCTGAATTGTGCGACACAAGGAGGCAACTATGGAAGCTCCAAAGTACTGTTAGACTAATGCTGCGCATCAAAAATGAATTGACCTAATTGTAGACCAAGCACGTGTATTGCAGTAGTTTTGTAGCTGTCATGATCTGGCTTATAAATGATGTCAAGTCATAGTCGCAAAGCCGAAGTAGTGTAATTCCTGTGTGTTTTTGATCTTGAGTTGATTATTCTCATTTGCTCCTTTTCCAACGCAGGAATATTTTCAAGACCTCTTCCAATTCCCTGTGCTTTTCCAAAACCCCACTGCATTTCCACTAAACCATTTAGAGGTTTTAGGTAGCAACCAGGCTCTTTTGCTTTGTGCTGAAGAAAGCTGATTGATGAAACACACTTGTGGTGTTTCGACTCACCCGTCACATGCACTTTCATCAATTAATGCTCAAAACACAGTGGACTTCGTTGATAAGGTCAGAGCCCTAAAACTGGACAAAAAAATAAACTACGGTTTAATTCAATGTCTGCTCCCTGTTTAGCCAGGATGCAGTGGAAACAACAGTTGTGATAGAAATGTTACTGCGTGTTCACACCCTCCGAGACAGACTCAACCCAGAACAAATATTCCATTTGCTGCAAGTGTGCCTTAAAATCACATATTTTTACTTCATGGGAACATTTTACAGTCAAAATCACGATTGTACTATGGGTTCACCGGTATCACCCATTGTGGCAGACATTTATAAACTGGTAGCTATTTTTGTGGGCTATTTCCTGCATGCATTCAAAGACCTGCTGTAGTGAGCGAGGCCAGTGCTCGTTGGCTTGCTCAACATCCTCAGAGAGCCAGAGACATTTTTTCTGAGAATTCCAGCTGGTCCCTGCATAGTGATTGTGGTTTTGATAAACTTTGTTCCTTAAAAAAACAAGGCACTCATATTATCATCACACACACTGATGATGCAACTCTTTCCACATAGAATGTAACACTCATTTTATGAAATACAGTGGTTAGTAATCTGTTCCAAAAGATCAGACAAAAAACGAAAAACGAAGCAATTTTTCCCATAGAAAACAATGTAAATCCATTCCAGACACTCGAAAATATGAACAAAAAACATTTTATAGAGAAAAAATATAGCTTTTCCTGCAGAAAACAATGCAAAACCCAGTGGAACCTTGATTAGCATCATTAATCCATTAATTCCATACGGGCTGATTACAACCCAAACATACTCTAACCAAATACAAGGGCCGAAACGAGGAATTATGATGTCATACCGATAAATCAGATAACACAAAAAGTAGCGATAACCGATAAAAAAAAAAAAATACTCCATTGAGGCAAGATTACCCGACGGTGCTGTAGGTGGGTTAGGCTGAGCAAATCAAGGGCCCCTTTTCTGTGACGTGCTGCAAATAACTTCATAACTTAGCATCGTCATAACTTATCCTAAGCTCACTTGTAAACAAACGATGTTTGGGACTTCTCACTGTTTCAGAGGAAGACCTTTGGCTCGTCAAACATTGAGCAGCAACCAGCCCTTTACCATCGGTGAAGATACTGGCCACTATCTTTTTGTTATGCTATTTTTTGTTATGTTTTCTTAGTGATGTCATGATAATTGATTAGGACAAATCTGCAGGCACAGTTTGTCAAATCCAACTTTGAGTCGTTCTTACCTCCAGATGTGCACCAACGACTGTTAAATATACAAATAATTGTTATGAACGGCCAAGGCCGTGATGCAGGAATCCAAAATGCAGAGTCGAATAGGTGAAAACAGAAAAGGTCTTTAATACAAAAATGGATAACAAAAAGGTACCAAAAACCACACAAGAAACAAAGTACAACCAAAATACATCCGGACCTAGTCGCGGGAAACAGTAACAAAAAACACTGCTAGCAAGGTGAGCTGAGCAGGGAAAAATACAGACAAGAACAAAAAGAGCTGCTAACAAAAAACTAGCAGAAGTACCAAAGAATACAGCTACTGCAGAAGACGTCAAGCAGGCAGGTAGGTACTTACAGGTGAGCAGAGCGAGGGTCAGAAAGCCAAAACACAATGCACAAGAACAAGCTGGAAGGAGCTGAACAGGGTGTAGCAAAGGGACAATCTGGCACTGGATGTGAGTAAGCACACAGCTTAAATAGAACAACTAATCAGGCACAGGTGAAGATGATCAGCAATCAGGGTGCTCAGGAGTGTGCTGCAACAGAGAAGCAGTAGAAGGCAGTACCGCAGCACACAATCCTGACAGTATCCCCCCCTTTTCTAAGACGCCCCCTGGCGGCATACCTGGTTTATTGGGGTGAGCGGAGTGGAAGTCGGAAATGAGGGAGGGATCCAGGATACGGGAGCAGGCGACCCAGGAGCGCTCTTCTGGTCCATATCCCTCCCAGTCGACCAAATACTGCACCCCCCTCCCCCTTCTTCTCGAATCTAATAAGGCTCTCACCGTGTACGCGGGCTGACCGTCGATGATGCGGGGCGGGGGTGGAGCCTCGACCGAAGGGCACAGTGGACTGGTAGCGACAGGCTTGATGCAGGAGACGTGGAAGACTGGGTGGACTTTAAGAGCCGGTGGGAGCTCCAGCTTGACAGCTGACTTGTTAACTATTGCCTTGATCTTGTAAGGTCCCACGAACCTTGGAGCCAGCTTCCGAGAGGTCCCTGCAAGCGGAAGGTCTTTAGAAGACAGCCATACCTCCATCCCAGGCTGGTAATCAGGTGCGGGAACCCGGTGCCTGTCAGCAATCCGGCGGTTGTGTTCTGCTGTACGTGTTAATGCAGCCCGGGTCTCTCGCCAGATGCGTCGGGCACGTCGTAGGTGTACATGAACTGCCGGGACGGTAATTTCTGCTTCCTGGGAGGGGAAAAGCGGGGGCTGGTAACCAAAAACAGTCTTGAAGGGTGACATACCTGTCGCCGAGCAGGGTAACGAGTTGTGGGCATACTCGATCCAGGGGAGGTGGGTCGACCAGGAGGAGGGGTGTCGATGACAAACGCACCTGAGTGCTGCTTCCAAGTCCTGGTTGGCCCGCTCCGTCTGGCCGTTGGACTGAGGGTGGTAACCAGAAGAAAGACTAACGGTCGCCCCCAATGCCTTATTAAATGCCCGCCACACTCTTGAAGCAAATTGAGGCCCTCTGTCCGAAACAATGTCTGCAGGTATCCCGTGTAGGCGGAAGACGTGCCTCACCAACAGTTTAGCTGTCTCTAGGGCCGTGGGCAACTTGGGGAGCGACACAAAATGCGCCATCTTCGAAAACCTGTCCACGATATTGAGTATGACGGTCCGGCCATATGACGAGGGTAATCCAGTGATGAAGTCCATTGCGATGTGGGACCATGGCCGACCAGGGACAGGTAACGGCTGAAGCAAACCGGCAGGAGGGCGATGGGAAGCTTTACCTCTGGCGCAGACGGAGCAGGCGGCGACAAACTTCTTCACGTCAGCTGTCATGGTAGGCCACCAGAACCTTTGGGAGACCAGGAATAGGGTTCGTCGAATCCCCGGGTGGCAGGCAATCTTAGACGAGTGACCCCACAGCAGCACCTCGGATCTGAGTCGTTCAGGAACAAACAATCTCCCCTCTGGGCACCCCTCTGGTAGTTCCGTCTGTCCCGCTGCCTCTGAGACCTTCCTCTCCACCTCCCACTGGAGGGCGCCGAGTATCCGGGCGACAGGTACGATTGTCTCCGGTGGTGAGTCCGACTCCACCGGGGAAAAGATCCTAGATAGTGCATCAGGCTTAATATTCCGTGATCCAGGTCTGTAAGTGATAGAGAAGTTAAACCTTGTTAAGAACAGTGACCATCTGGCTTGGCGAGAGTTGAGTCTGTGCGCTGAGCGTATATATGCCAGGTTCTTGTGGTCCGTAATAACTACCAACGGCTGGGCTGCACCCTCCAGCCAATGTCTCCACTCCCGCAGCGCGAGCACAATGGCCAGCAGTTCCCGATTGCCCACATCATAATTTCTCTCTGCCGAGGTGAGGCGACGTGAGAAAAAGGCACACGGGTGCAGCTTCTGGTCGACTGGTGAGCGCTGGGATAGAACCGCCCCCACTCCCGTATCCGAGGCATCGACCTCAACGATAAACTGCAAGGCAGGATCAGGCTGAGTAAGGACAGGGGCAGACGTAAACAGTGCTTTAAGCTTGGTAAACGCTTCCTCAGCTTCGGGAGACCATACAAAGGGAACCTTTACTGATGTAAGCCTTGTCAGAGGTTCTGCCTTTATGCTGAAATTACGAATGAACTTCCGGTAGAAGTTCGCGAACCCCAAGAACCTCTGCAAGTGCTTCCTTGATTTGGGAGAAGGCCAATCGACCACCGCCTGGATCTTGGCGGGATCGGCTCTTAACTTGTCCTTCTCCACTATAAACCCTAAAAAGGACACGGATGTGGTATGAAACTCGCACTTCTCCGCCTTGACAAAAAGGCGATTCTCCAACAGCCGCTGAAGGATGCGGCGTACATGCTGGATATGCTCCTGGAGGGAATTAGAAAAAATCAGGATGTCGTCTAGGTAAACAAAACAGCAGTGGTTAATCATATCCCTAAGTATATCATTTATTAAACATTGGAATACGGCGGGTGCGTTGGTAAGGCCGAAGGGCATAACAAGATACTCGAAGTGACCGAGTGGCGTATTAAAAGCCGTCTTCCACTCGTCCCCCTCTTTGATTCGAACCAGGTGGTAAGCATTCCTAAGGTCGAGTTTGGAAAAGATCTTGGCCGAATGAAGAGACGAAAAGGCGGAGTCCATGAGAGGAAGCGGGTAACGGTTCTTAATGGTAATGTCATTAAGGCCGCGAAAATCAATACAAGGCCGTAGAGACTTATCCTTCTTTTCGACAAAGAAAAAGCCGGCCCCAAGTGGAGAGGACGAGGGGCGAATAAGTCCGGCAGCTAGAGAGGAAGCAATGTATTCCTTGAGCGCAAGTTGCTCGGGTCCAGAGATGCTATAAAGCCTAGCATTGGGTAATGGTGCTCCCGGAAGGAGTTCAATAGCGCAGTCATATGGACGATGGGGGGGTAAACTCTGAGCTCTATCCTTGCTAAATACCATGCGGAGGTCATGATAGACGTCGGGAACACCAGTGACATCAATCTTCTCAGTGTTCCTAGGTTTACCTGAAACTGTGGGTACCGCGGAACGTAAGCAACTAGCAAAACAGTGACTGCCCCAATTAACTATCTGTCCCCTCGTCCAATCCACCGTCGGGTTATGAATCTGGAGCCAAGTGAGACCTAGAACTACGGGCGCGGATTGAGACGGAGCGATAAAAAAACTAATGGATTCATGGTGGTTGCCAGACAATTGAAGAGATAACGGAACGGTTCTATGAGTGACTACCGCCAAGGGGCGTCCATCCAGTGAGTGAACCTCCTTATGGTCTCTCAACTCAACCCCCTGAATGCCATGTTCCTTAACAAAATTAGAGTCAATAAAGCAATCATCCGCCCCAGAATCGACTAATGCAGAAATCCGAACATTGACGCCCCCCCCCGTAATGAGTCCAGTCACCTGTAGTCTCTTAAAGGCTGCTGGAGTCGGAGCCGACGCCGGAGGCATTTCAGCATACTCACAACGGTCCTGCGTAGGCTGATTCTCCCTCGACTTAGATACGGCGGTCGATCCTGCGCCAGTCTCCTTAATAACGTCAGGAGGAGATCCGGCGCGGCGTGCCGGTCGCGCGGGGCATCTGTTGATGGTGTGGTTGGGTTCGCCGCAGTACAGGCAAAGGCGGAGTCGTAGCCTCCGCGACCTCTCCGCAGCAGACAGGCGTCTTCCCCCGAGTTGCATGGGCTCCGCAATCTCCTCGGTGGCCGCCGTTGATGGAACTCCCTCTGTTCCGCTGGTTCCGGAAGTTAGTGGTATCAGCCGAAACTCCTGACGGTGGTTCTTGGCTGATCCTGCAGGTAGTCCCTCACTGCGTTCGCGATCACGTTCCCGGAGGCGATTATCCAGCCGTATGGCTAGGTCGACAAGCTCGTTGAGCGTGGTGGTGAACTCCCTCACTGCCAGCTCATCCTTGATCCGCTCGTTAAGAGCCTTGCGAAATATTCCGCGGAGAGCCTCCTCATCATATCGGCTTTCTGCCGCCAGCACTCTAAAGTCCACAGAAAAAGCCGCTACCGAGCGTTTGCCCTGTCGTAGGTCCAACAATTGGTTACCGGCCTCCCTACTACGGATAGGGTGATCGAAGACCTGCCGTAGCTCCTCCAAAAAAACAGGATAGGAGGTGCGTAACTCCGGCTTAGCTTTGCTCACCGCTATAGCCCACGCTGCTGCTTTATCAGTAAGTAGGCTCATTATAAACGCTATCTTGGCCTGGTCGGAATAGTAAGTGCTGGGTTGTTGGTCAAAAATCAGGGTACACTGGTGTAAAAATTGTCTGCAATCCATAGATTCCCCCGAAAAGCGTGGGGGGGGTGGGAGGCTAGGCTCGCGACTATTACTGCTGCTGGCAGCAGGTGCGATTCAAACAACCTCTGATGAGGGAGCTGCACCCTCCGACTGTCCTGGGTGAGAGCCAAGTCCCAGATGCTGCTCAATAGCGCTAATGCTAGTGGCGAGGGTGGCCAGGGACTCCATAACTCCCCGGAGGGATTGCTCATGGCTGCCGACGAGCGCACCTTGTTGGGATAGTGCGGCCTTTATATGTGCGAACTCTGCGGATTCCATGTTTGGCCAGATTGTTCTGTTATGAACGGCCAAGGCCGTGATGCAGGAATCCAAAATGCAGAGTCGAATAGGTGAAAACAGAAAAGGTCTTTAATACAAAAATGGATAACAAAAAGGTACCAAAAACCACACAAGAAACAAAGTACAACCAAAATACATCCGGACCTAGTCGCGGGAAACAGTAACAAAAAACACTGCTAGCAAGGTGAGCTGAGCAGGGAAAAATACAGACAAGAACAAAAAGAGCTGCTAACAAAAAACTAGCAGAAGTACCAAAGAATACAGCTACTGCAGAAGACGTCAAGCAGGCAGGTAGGTACTTACAGGTGAGCAGAGCGAGGGTCAGAAAGCCAAAACACAATGCACAAGAACAAGCTGGAAGGAGCTGAACAGGGTGTAGCAAAGGGACAATCTGGCACTGGATGTGAGTAAGCACACAGCTTAAATAGAACAACTAATCAGGCACAGGTGAAGATGATCAGCAATCAGGGTGCTCAGGAGTGTGCTGCAACAGAGAAGCAGTAGAAGGCAGTACCGCAGCACACAATCCTGACAATAATAGCTGTAAATAAGTTTGGTGTCGGTCTTGGGAAGCCAAAGTTATAGGTATCGTATCGGCTTGCATCCCTAATAGTTGTTACATAGACAAAACAATTCAAATGCATATAAATGATGAATGAAAGGAATAAATGAACATTTAAGATTACTTTCACCTTCAGTGAAGGTTGTGATTGTTGACAAAGACACGATGTGGCAGCGAGATCAACACAACTTCATGTTTTGCCATGAGTTATTTCTTGAATTCCATAGTGTTTCTCACCTCACGTCTTTGCTTTTCTTTTGCTCACACGTGCAAAATAACCCAAAATGGAGCCAAAGAAAGTACAGTAGTACCTCGCATAACGTAAACCTCCTTTTACGTAAATTCCACTGAACGTAAAGAATTTATGTCAAGTTTTTGCATCGTATTACGGAAGAAATTCCATATAACGTAAAGCAAGTCGGTGCAAGTTCAGAAATTCGATTTTAATAGCTCGCGCGACAGAGAGACGGAAACATTTTCCATGACTAACAGAGTACACTTGGTGACGCCTTCTGACGCTTCACGCTCTCATTGGCTGATTATCGGGGCACCGCCTACGCTCTCATCTCATTGGCTGACTTATACAGCGCGTACGTGAGTTTCTGTGAGAGACGGGCTTCTCCCTTCAACCTCCCTTCCTCATCGTAGTCGCCCTTAAACTAGTTGATTGTTTTTGTTTTTCAGTTTTATTCATTTACAGTAATGTTATTTATTATCTTATTTTCTATTGGAATGTTACTCTACTATGTTTATGCTAACGTTTTCTTATATTTTCCCACCACTTTGAATATTTTGAAGGGCCAAAGGGGTGAGTTTGGGAAGATCTTGGAACGGATTAGGCTATTTGGATGTGTTTTACGCTTCGTATAACGTAAAAAACCCTATAACGTAAACGTTCTCGGAACGGATTATTTACGTTGTAGGGGTGTCTACTGTACCAGCATATTGATAAAGAAGGTGAAAAACACTAGCGAATTCAAGTTATAAATCATGGCAAAACACAAAGGTGGTGTGCGTGTTGATCTCGCTGTGTACGCACTTTCAATCATGTCTTCCATGAAGGTAAAAGAAACTAACACCTCGGGAGAAATTGTGATGTTTCACTGACTTACTAGGCGGGAGAATGGAGGCCATGATGACCCGCCTTACTCTGTCTCGGATTGGCTCATTATAGCCTCCGTTCTCCCTCGTAGTAAGTCAGTAAACCATCACAATTACTCTCAAACTGTTCAATAAAATCATAATTTAAATATACTCTATGCCTGTTTCTAAATAGACCTCTTTTTCCTTTGACATCTCGATCCTCAATTTTCATGCGCACAAATATTGGCACTGAATTGACACCGTATTAACCGAAAAACATGTTAACCCGGGCATTCCACTGTACTCATGAATGACGAATTAAATTGATAAATGAACATTTAGCGTGACTTTTACTTGTTGCCAAAGACGGTGAGGAGCGGAGCGGTTGATCCAACAGAAATGTTGTTGAGACGCAATAAGGACAAGTTTTTGTAAATCTGCGTTCACCGGAAAAAGGCTTCAAATTTCTGTTGTTAAAAACTGCAGATTTAGCCTTTGCACCAGGCGTTGAATCCAATTTGAACACTCTGAGACATCCTGAGCTATTCTCTTTGGTGTGAGTGTGATAATCCATGAAAGCTATATGGCTCAAAATCAATCAGGATAGCTCAATCTGGCCAAAGATGATCATATTTAAATGAAATAGGTGGTTGCTTCTATGTACTTTATTTGCCAAGAGTGACACAATGAAGTCTAGTCATCACTGGACATGCCACAATTATGTTTTTCCATGACATCTCCGCGCATTACCTGCTTAGGAAAGTCCTTTAATAACATGTTCCTTCACCATAGGACATATTTGTCAAAACAGGGTAAAGCCGTCTGCAATCTCAATGCTCCCAACAGTGCCAGAATAAGTAATTTCAAGAGAAGTTTGCACTCCTCGCTCCTCTCTCGGTGTTGCTTGACATAAAGCAGGTGTGCTTGTTATTTTTACATTTCACATTGGTTAGAACTGAGCTTTTTTTCAGTGATGATGTCATGCTCTGGAAGAGATCCAGTGTTTAGCTGGTGCTTAGTGATGACAGAACCCCAGTTCTGCCTATGCCAGAATGCCCTTTCATGGCAATACATGTGCATTTATTATGACTTCTCGCAGATATAAATGATTAGCCATTCACAGAGGACCCCTTCATCCTGGAGCCTCAAGAGAACAAATGTTTAGTCTCTATCAGTGTAGTCTTTGTCAGAGGCTGTTAAAGTAACATTTTGAAATGGAACATGATGATATAGGTGACATCTATGGCAACATATACAGTGCTTATCATGATTTTAGTCCTCACCCTGTCCCACTTTGGTTGCTGTAAACCAAGAATGGAACTAAGTGCACGCTTATCTACTCTGTGCTTTTCATGCCTGGACAGGCCTTTTACTCCACACAGAAGGTAAATTTGAGTAAATCCAGGTCTGGTCCAGAGGTGAAAACACCCTTCTGTCTTGAACATTTTTGCTTTGCTTTACCAAGCCAGTTGTTAGATGAAATCAGCTTATAAACCAGTCTGCAGCTACAAACACAGCCAATACTTATGAAACCACCGCTGTTGAAATGTCTTCGTCAAGCAGTTTGGGAAATCAGTTGGCCTCAGTACCGACACACATCACTACTTTGGCATGCAAACTCCTTGTTCACAGATCCTTTGATTGACAAGCGGTCTCATCTTGGATTATTTATTCACATTTTCAGGTGGCATCTTCTAATTTGATTATAGTTTCAAAATGATTTACAGGTATTCTTGACATGTTTACATTTCTGTACCCAGAAGCGAATTACAGTTACATTTTGATTACGGCATCATCTTCCATCATCCACATGCACTGCATTAACTGTAATTTATGAACTGTATGTTCATACGAAGATGCAATGTTGGGAGTGTTGGAAAGCCTATGACTTCGGACTTGACTCGACCTGTCTTGCCTTTTTTTGAGACTTGACTTGGACTTGCACCTCTTCACTTAAGACTTAACTCGAGACTTGAGATTAAAGACTTAAGACTTACTTGAGACTAGCAAAACACTGACTTGCTCCCACCTGATACTAGTTTCGCTTAGTCGTTCCAATGCTTGGGAAAAAATGTCAATCTTAAATTATCAGGCTCGGGGGGTTGTCTTCCCAACCTGAAGGTTGACGGTTCGATCTTCCGTCCTATTTGACCATGTCAAAATATCCTTGGGCAAGATGCTGAACCCCCAGTTGCTCCTGATACTGCGTCATCAGTAGGTAAATATGCTAACAGTGTCAAAGTGCTTTGAGAAGCTTGAAGGTAGAAAAGCGCTATACAACAAAAAGTCCATTTACCATTGGTTGATCTGCATTTGCAAATTATTGTATTACACATTTAATGTTTCTGATCCCAAAAAATAGAACTCTGGAAAGTAAACCCTACATAATGCATTTAACATGCAGTATGTGTTCTCCTGTTGAAAAAAAATCGACGTGAGTGTGGTAGGTTTTGTGAAACAGCTGCAAAACGCATTGATTCAATAAAAACATTAAACAAAGCCATTCATCTATAAGGTCTGTGTTTGCCATGCACACGCTTAGAATCAAATTAAAGGCTTTACTTTGCAGGGCTCTGCAAGATGTGTTGACAACACAATGGAATGCAACTGAGTCCGCATTTAAATTGAGGTACAGTATTTCACACCTTCAGTCTTATCAGAAAAGTAGGCAAAGCTGTGAGGAGATGGACAAACAAAAGGTTTTTGGCTAATATGCAAACGTTTTTAGTCTCAACCTTGCGTCCACACATGCTAGGAAAACGCCCAAATCCCCAAACGGCTTCAGAGCATCTTTGCATGGACAACAAACTTTGGTGAAACAATGATGTCACAATGCGCACCTCACTACACTTGACAACACTACAGGGTTAGGTTCATGCTCCAAATAGTACATTATAGTACATTCGTGATTCATTATTGGGATTTCTACAACAGGATCTTGGATGATGACCACCAGATGCTCCACTGACCGTAACTAGAACTAACCAGGGAAATGGCGTGTCTCTGCAGGTGAATTGGTTCCAGACCTGACCGTGATAAGGAAATTTGTGCAAAGTTGGATTCTTTATTTAAAAATTTAATATTTTTATAGTTAGAACATGCAAACGACCTTCTAAAAACATTATTAGACCCCTCTAGACATGAAATAACACCCGGATAATCACCTCTACACTTGTATTACCCAATATAGTAGACATAATGCTCAAAAATAAGCAATTTAAGACATAAATAAGACTTGTGCTCGTGTGTGTTGCTGTAAATATGTTCCGGTGCAAGGGCAGCTGAGTAGGGGGCGGACAGGAAGTGAGGTTGAGGGTTCATAACTGCGTTTTACCTTGGCATGGGTTACGGCCGCAACAATAGCCCGTGTTATTGGGCCTTTTGTGAGCTCATTCAAAACTGCAATAAAAGCCTGTTGTTACACATGATCATTCGTTAGTAGCAACATTACAGTAAAATTACTGACAGCATATTATCACGTGTTTGAATTATCACGTGTTTGAATGCATCTTATGAATGCCTAATATCTATATTTTAGTTTATTTTGCCATTTTTATGCTTGAAAATGCTTAATTTAGGCAAAATTCATTTATATACGCATATTTTTTTTCTACTAATAATAGGCTGTATTCAGCCAAATTATGCGCCTACAAAAATGCCTATTCTCGTGCACCCTACACACACGTACACACACACACGCATTTCCAAACCTTCGTGCTAGCTCGAAGTTGACGTTATCCTCTGATTTCAGATCAACATTTGCAATAAAAGTGACTGTTGGAATTATATGATTACCCTCCACTTGTCTTATAAATTGCCATCGTTGACACAATCCAGGTTTAAGCCCTAAATATGCCCCACGCACTTATTAAACACATTTAAAGTATAAACTGTATACATACTGGCTACTAATGAATGATAACGAACAGATGGAATCAGAGTCACCGTGTGGCCAGTCACAGCACATGGGGCTTTTAAGTACCGCAAAATCATTTTATTTATATTATTGAAGTATTTAAATTACTATTCATTTCGTGTATTCCTTTTTTAAGTACCAGTTAAGCACCGGCACCGTTTCAAAAGTACCAATTTGGCACCTGTATCGGATAATATCCAAACGATACCCAACCCTAACAATATGTACTGTATGAGACCATGCATTTACAATTCCGAGATCTATTGAAGCATTTGCACTGGGCATTTTGGTTTGACAAAGGAAGCCCACAGCAGGGGAGTAAAATGAAGGGTAGGAAAGGCTCCCGGGGAGTTTTTACACTCTGGGCAATTAAGCACTTTGACTGACAGCACAGTGCCAAAAGGCTGAGAGACGCACTCTGATTGGCTGTTCCGCACTTTACAACCTCTTCTTCTGCTCTTGTACCAGCTCTACGCACCACTTGAGGGCCAAACTCTGCAGCAGCGAGACTCATCAGAGAAGGGCGACGCGAAGGGGAATTTTACCTCAAATTTCCTTGCATTTCTTCAGGAAGTGAGCCCGTTGCTGGGAGTTGCAATACTGTTTCCAAGAAGTTAACATAAGTGTTTAGGATGATCCGCTTGGCTCTCACAGTGGCGTTCCTGGCAGCGTGCAGAGCGTCCGAGTACGAGTATCTTAGTTGGAAGTCGGACTCGTACAACGGAGGGCGCAGCTACGGCAAGCCCCCCCAGTGCGTGGACATCCCGGACGACCTGCGGCTGTGCCACAATGTGGGCTACGGCCAGATGCTGTTGCCCAACCTGTTGGAGCATGAGACCATGGCGGAGGTGAAGCAGCAGGCCAGCAGCTGGGTGCCTCTGGTGCACAAGAACTGCCACCCGGGCACGCAAGTCTTCCTCTGCTCGCTCTTTGCGCCCGTCTGCTTGGAGCGACCCATCTACCCTTGCAGATGGCTGTGTGAAGCCGTGCGAGACGGCTGCACCCCCATCATGGAGGCGTTTGGCTTCCCCTGGCCGGAGATGCTCACCTGCGACAAGTATCCTCAAGACGACGTGTGCATCGCCATGTCTCAACTCAATGCCACCGAGTCCACCAAACAGACAGGTAAGATTTGTTTTCCATTTTGCACTATTATTGCTATTTTTATGAGCCCGATATAACACCTTCTTTTGTGTTTTCCAATGTTTTGTTATTTAAATGACCAAAATGCATCCAAATACTAATGAGAGGTAATGCCAACCATGATCTTTCATTATTCCTGATTTGATGTAATTAGCTTGAACGCTTAATCTACAAGCAAGTGGCTCAAATGATGCATATTTAACAATATCACCTAACAGAGAGTTAAAACTCACAAATTATAACAGAAAACTTAACATTAAGTACCCAAACGTAGATGTGGATATAATTAAAAGCCACCAAATGAATACACCATACGTTAGAGAATGAACAAGTCATACTTGTTAAAATGTGCATTGGATTATAAAGGCAATTATCCAGAATATAAGGGAAATTGGGGAAAATAAGGGACATTTTTCGGATGAAAAGTAATAATTGAGGGAAATAAAGAGTTTTCTTTTGGAAAATAGGGGAACATGATGGAAAATAAGGCCAGCTGCATGCAGGGCTGCTGGTATACTGTAAAGACTCCACTGCCTACTATGGTGCAATCGTGTTATTTTGCTGGCCTGCTTTTATTTTGAAGACTATAGCTACAGGATATGTTACGCCAATGTTGCTTGAGTATTTCAGAGAGGACTGGAAGCTGGAGAGAATTTAGTTTTTTTCATGAAACTTTAAGTACGGGTAAAATACACAAATTTATTAAAAAAGGCGGTGCGGGAAGAGTCATTGCATGAATAGAAATTGTGCTGTGAGCACCAACTACTAGTAGCAAGCATTAAAAGTCAAAGTAACTACCCTGCTGAAAAAACAAACAGCCACCACTTTTGCCACCCTGTAAAATGTGACACCCGTGCAGATAAATTAGCTTGGGACTGTTTTTTCAGGGGTGAAGGCGTGTTTGCAGATGCAAATCCCAACACAAACAAAGGGAATACAACCTTTTGGGAAAGAACATTCTGCTTTGGAATGCCAAAACACGCCTAGCATGGGTGTATTTTCCTCTTGCGTGTGTTAAAGAGGATCTGGGACTAGGGCTGCAACGATTATTTTTGACCGTCGTAATCGATTGATATGAAGCTTGCTGTGTCGATTAATGGAGTAATCGATTAGGCCCTAAACAGACCAAATCAGTATGAGCCTAACACACGCAGTTAGTGTTTTGGACCAAAAAAGCTCCATCTAATATCTCTTCATTGACAAATTAAGTCAAAAAAGATGGTTAGATGGTCACTTCCTCTTCTGTTCCACTTTTAAAAAAAAATTAATTTCTTAATAAATGACCGTGGTTTCATGGTTGACTATGGACTATCAAAAAATATTGAAAGATAAGTTATATGTAGTATTCTGGTCACCAGGCATCATCAATGTTACATTGATGAGACATGACATTAGATCAGATTACCTTCACACTGCATGGAGTCAGCCATGGCATGTCCAGCATGATATACTGAAAGGAGGTTCTGCTCCCCCTCCGTGTGGAAGTGGTACGTTTTTGGCGTCTTACTTTGTCCTTCTTCCCCACTCGGTTTGAAATTCGAGGCTAACTAGTGAGCTCGGTAGCATGCTATGTTGAAAGCGGCAGCCGTCTCTTGTGTCCCTGCAGTGATCCCGTAGCCTGCGCATTACAGTTGAGCAGTGTGTTGCAAACAAAGAATAATAAGAAAGTAAAGGTGAATATAGGGGTGTTATTTCATGTCTGGAGGGCACTAATAATGGTAAAAAATATTTTTTAGAAAGGCATGAACATGTTTTGTATGCTGTTAGTACAAAAATGTTCCATTTATTAATATTGAATCCTACTTCACTTATCACAGTCAGGTCTGGAACCAATTAACCGCGATAAACGAGGGATGACTTATGCATTAAAAAAAATTGGGGTGTTTCACTTCATGCGCGGATACGGCAACCGCCCCCACCTCCCTTACCTCACCACCCAACCCACCCCCTTTGCTATGAACCATCATCCATCACTAATGGCTCTCTGGCTGCCCATTCCTCAAACCTGCAGAGGCTCATTGTGTGACACTGACTCACACACCTCACATGGAATCAATGGAGAGGATGGAAGGGGGTTATGTTCTAAGCTTGAGGCACACTGACAAATACCAGAGGACAAAACAAGCACATTCGGGAGGAAAGTAGGTTTCTTGTTGGTTATGAGACACGGAAAGCAGTGCTTCCCAACCTTTAGAGGAGGAAAATCTCATGGCACACGAACCAAGCAAAACCATGACAAAAGTATATCCACAGCACAATGATGTACCCTCTGTCATTTATTGGAAGAGCATTTAATTGTTCTGCCTCTCACAACATTGATGCCGTGGATTCCCGCACATTTACAATTCAGCAGATTTTTTGTTATTTTTGTATTTTTTCTTAGAAAATATGACGTTTCATCCTTAAATCCATAATAATTTGTAAATATGTGATAATACACGGAAAATGTAGTTCATACAAGTAGCACTGTTGTAAACCCCCCCCAGTTTTTACACGTTTATGTTTTTTAGGGCCTGAGCACCGTTCGGCGAAGGCCGTCTTGAAACTGTTGTGTTTATTTCTTTTTTTATTATATATATTCTGCAATTTTTCTTGCATTTTTGAGGGCCTTAACACCCACGAAAACTCACCAAAATGTGCAAGCGCATTAGGTTTGGCGAAAAATGTGATATTTCAAGGGCCCTGAACACGAACCCCCAAACTCAATCAGAAGCGACTCCTTTAAATTTGGAAAAACTTAGCCCCTGACACCAGTTTCACAGATTGTCACAAAATGTGGTGGCTGCGTCAATCATGACAGGATGGACAAAAAAGTCTCAAGAACCCACGTTCCCAAACAAACAGTAAGTCGGCCGTTTTGGTTTCCGGCGGCACTTTTGGGTTGTATTTCAACAAACCTTTGACCAAATGAGCCCAAATGAAATTCACGACTACGAGACAGATGGGCAAAGGATTTTAGACTGTTTCATAAGATGTGAGCGCGGCATTGCAACAAACTGATCAATCTGACAATTTGCCACTAAACTGTAAACGTTAATAATGCCACCTAGTGGTGACAGGAAATGGATCGCGCATGCCCGCCCACTTGCGTGAGCCCCGAGTTGCATGGGGGTGCGAGGGCCCTTTTACCAACAGGGATGTCTATGTCTCCATGCTTGACTGATAATGTTTTTTCCTAAAGTGTTGAGATTTCGCACTTTGTTTGCCAGTCCTTGAACGCACCATAGCTGCTGTAAGAAGCAGAAGTGAAACTTCTATACAGTAACTTGAACACCGTGACTGCGATTCCATCTGTTCATGGATCATCTTTGCTAGAAGTGTAACAGTACACTAAAATGTCATTTCGGTTCGGTTCAGTTTCTTAAAGTGCTCGGTTCGTTGAATTTTCGGTACAAAAAAGGGAGAAAAAAAATGACTTAAAATTCTTTTCTGTAAAAAAATGCAAACAGAAGCGACCTGTTTGGATGATATTTCAAATAAATTAGACTCTGACTTTTTTTTTAAATAGAAAAATAATAATAAAATAAACTTGTATTTAAACAATTGTTTAAACATTGTGGCGAAATTAATTAGCTAATTAATTAGCTCTCTGTCATAGAGATCTGTCATCTGTCATAAGTGAAATAGCGGACATGTGATAGCTCGTTGACGATCAGTTTTAGCTTTTTCATAAAGTGCTGGTATAACTTTCTGGCTAAAGTGAGGACGTGATGGTATCTCGTAGCAAGGTTCAAGAACTTTAATCATATACAGTCATGGAAAAAAACGATTAGACCACCCTTGTTTGTTCAGTTTATTGATCCATTTTAATGCCTGGTACAACTAAAGGTACATTTGTTTGGACAAATATAATGATAATAACAAATGTAGCTCATAAGAGTTTAATGTAAGAGCTGATATCTAGCAACTTGCATGGTTTTCTTGATAATAACCAAAATCACTTAGGTTCTTACATGAATAGCTATAGCATTGTACTGCCAAACAATGTAACTCTTATGAGATATTTTGTTGTCATTGTTATATTTGTCCAAACAAAGGTACCTTTAGTTGGATCAGGCATGAAAATGAACAAAAAACTGAAGAAGCAAGGGTGGTCTAATCATTTTTTCCATGACCGTACTTAAAGCAAGCGCTCTTAACAACTGAATGCGGACGTAATGTCGTGGCTATAAAAACTCCAATACGATGTGTTACTGCTTTGGCCCGGTCAGAGTTGCTTGCTAGAGGTTGTTTACATGCTGAAGTTATTGGTGTTTGAACTAAGCTGGTTTTCTTTCTTTTAGATGTAACATTCACTGCCGGGCGATGTTGTTTTAAGTGTGCTTAAGTGCGTTTTAAGCCAGTGCGGAAACTCGCCCAGGACTTTAGTTCCGCGTGAAGTGCTTATGTCTCTCTAGTAATAAATTTAATTAGAAAAATCGCATAAAATGTAACCGAAACGGTATGCAAGTGGGCCGAACCAAACATGCAGAACCGAAACAGTTCAATACACCCATGTGAACCGTTACACCCCTAATCTTTACATTATCATTCATTAGTGGTGAATACCTATACATTTTATACTTTAAACGTGTGTTTAGTAAGTGAGTGAGGCATATTTGGGGCTTAAACGTGGATTGCAAGCGAACAATGGTAATAGAAGAGAGAAGGGAAGGGTTCTGGAGCGGAATCTACATTCACTCTTATTGCAAATGGTGATCCGAAATCAGAGGAGAAAGTCAATATGAAGCAGGCAGGAGAGTTCGGAGGGGTAGGAGAAAGCTCTGTGTCAAAAATAGATATTTTTATCGGCCTTACTCGCAGATTTTGGCCATTGGCTGTTGGTCTGTTGGTAAACAGCGAGGATCTACCGCAGGGGTCACCAACGTTTTTTCTTGCGAGAGCTACTTTTAGAAAATGAAAATGGCCAAGAGCTACTCATTTTTGTAGAAATGATTTTCATACCTTATTTCAACCCAAACAAATCAAATATGCTTGTTTTACCAAAACATTCACAAAATGCTGGTATCCACAACTCACATTTTATGTTTCAGAATACTTTTCTTTCTAGTGTTTTCACATTATTAACTGAAAACCTGAATGAAAAGCAGGCCTGCGGGCGCCTCATGTGGTCGTGGGGGGCTACCTGGTGCCCGCGGGCACTGTGTTGGTGACCCCTGATGTACTGTATATTATTGGTCGTAAATAAATGCTAATTTTCAAAACTATTGAGGGAAATTGGATAATGGTGGTAATTACAGTGGTTGGGCATCATTGGTCTCAAGTCAGATCTACACCTGGGAAGGGAATGTACAGCCATTTGATTCATTTTCAGCAGAACATAGAGGGGGATTTCCATCATCACATCATCAACTCTCTTTGACTTCCATCTGAAGCTTAACGGCACCACTTGAAGACTTTTTCACACAACATGCAAGCCATAAATGGGGCGACTGTGGATCCTCCAGCAATTACACTGCACTCACTGTATCTGGAGGGAGAACACGGCCCGCGTGAGTGTGTCAAGGGGGTGGGTGTTATTGACTGACACGTTGGTATGGATAGAGGGCTGTTTTTCTAAAAAGAAAAAGCCTCTCATTTCAAAGCTGAAAGGACCACACAGAAATCCTCACTCTACGTACATCACCTGTTATCATTTGTTTTCAGTTGTGACAAAGTAGGATACGGTACTACACTAATCAGCAAACAAACCTTATGAATTAAGTTAAATAATCTAGAGCTTGATGGAATGGAGTTTTCCTGCGTGATCATTAGCGGAGGTCAACGAACAGTGCTTACCACTCTCCTGTTGCCGCATACAACTCAGTGATAATTGATTTAAAAGGAGAAACTGTCTCAAACAAGCAAAGGGGCAGTGAGACACTGTAAACAGTGTGTGTTTTCACAAGCACTTTACACCAGGGTGTCGCTTTGGCAAACTTTTGTTAAACACCTGTAATGGACAACTGGTGCGGGAGAGTTAACTATTTGTTTACTCCTTTTTAACCACTGGGATTGTGAAATGCAGTGAGTTTAAAGTAGGAAGCATACCGAAATTAAACGTCTAGTCAGAAATTCTACAATCTCAATTATTCGTAAAGTATTTTAATAGCAGAAAGAGTCTGGATTCCAGCTGACAATAAACGTTGAAGACATTCCTCTCAGGTCAGTTCATGAGGGTAAGCCAAGCTTCAAAGAATAGCAAAGGCCAGAGACTTTAATACTCTAGATATTATCTAAACACAAAGCCAAAAAAGGTGTGTCCAGATAGCATAGATCATTTTCAATTGGATTCCAAGTCCAAACGTTTGAGTTATTGTTCCCTTTGAGAGTAATATTCCTCAAAAAAAAAAAAGAAAAAGAAAAAAGGAACAACCCAAGAAACAAACCATTTAAAGTGTTGTGGAACAAGGTTATTTTAGATGTCATGTTTGGTAGCATTGCAAGATGTTCCAAATGTTTTCAGTTTTGCTGCAAAAACAGTAATCCCTTTGCCCTTTGCATTTTGAATTCCGCGGCTTCACTCTATCACATTAAAAATATATATATATATATATGAATAATTCATGCTGTTTCATAGTTGAATACAGCCTATTAGTCCAACAATATGAATAATTAGGCAAAATTTGTGATTTTTTTTTGCCTAAATTAAGAATTTTCAAGCATAAAAATGGCTAAATGAAGTAAAGTACAAATATAAGACATTCAGAAGACGCATTCAAAGACATTGTGATATGTAGTATTTTACACTGGTCACTAGGTGTCAGTAATGTTGCTGTAATTTCGTAGAAGGTCGTAATCAGGTTTTTTGTGGTTGGACTGTGGCGCTTTAAACACACAGACAGTGACAAACAAAAACCACAGAAGAAGAAAGAGCTCGTGCGCATTAGGTCCATCGTCTTTTGCTTGTCCGGCTTGTCTAGACTACCGACAAAGTGTAATTACTTCTATGAGGCACTTTGGAGTACAAGAGAAAAAAACAGCAGTAGAATGTTGAAACATTCAGTTATTATGTTGGCTTTTCGGCAACAGAACACAACTGCTCACTTAAATTTGATTAAGGACCTCATGCACAAATTTAAACTGTAGTTTTTAACAACACGTGTGGATGAAAGGCCGAGATTAGATCTGCAAATGACGATTATTTCTTAGTCGATTATTCTGAAGGTTGTTGTTTTGATTAATCGAATAATCAGTTAGGCCCCAGACGGACCACATCAATATGAACCAAACAGTTAGTAGTTTGGTCCACAACAAAGAGGCAAAAATGTCCATCACTGTTTTCTAAAGTCAAAGCTGATGTGTGTGAATATCTTGTTTTGCCTAAAACACAAAGATAATAGGTCTGCTTTCGTGGATGATGAAGGAAATTTAAAAAATGTTCACATTTAAGGGGCTGAAATCAGAGGATATTTACATTTTTAAATACAAAAAAGGTTGAATTGAATGCCAAAATAGTTGTCCATTAAATGGATAATTGATTAACCAGCGATTCATCGATTCATTGCTGAAGCCCTGAAAGCATTCCCGTGTGGACAGTGCAATGCAAATGTAATTGTTCTGCTTTGATGCCATCATGTATTATACGCTTTGTCCTACCTTTTCTCCACAGGTTACTCCCCCATCTGCCCTCCCTGTGACAACGAAATGAAAACAGATGCCATGCTGGAGCATATGTGTGCCAGCGAGTTTGGTAAGAATGGTTGCTGCAACATACGTTAAAGACGTTCACCCTTTTCGCATAGATCCTATTCTATATCTTAAAACAGCCCTTGACATGTTTACAACAACAGCAACAGTTTTTGAAGTGCAGCCTCTATCACTCTTGGCTACTTGACTATTTCCACAGCGCTGATAGTTTTAGAACTGAATTCACAACACTTTCAAGCTCTTGGGTTTTATCTCTCGGGCACAAGTCAGAGTTTGCCTGCTTTGGGAGAGGACTGTATTCCGTGGCTAATGAAGTGGTGTCGTTAAAGTCTTTATGTGACAGCTCCATGCAGCTGTAAAGTTGAATGTTTGTTTTGCTGTCTGGGCCAACTGTAGAATACTTTTACTATATTGCTACTCGAGTGGAACCTTGGTTAGCGTCATTGATTCGTTCCAGAATGTCCGACTCTAACCGAAACGGACGTTAACCAAATACACTTTTCCCATAAGAAATAATGTGAATCTAACTAATCGGTTCCATAAAGCCAAAAATGTTAACAGAAAACCCGTTTTTAATAGTTTTACAATTATGGTTTTACATGCAAAAAACTATTAAAAATGCATATAGATACATATAAATGTTTAATGAAAGGGAACATTTAAGGTTACTTTTACCTTCATTGAAGACGTGATTCTTGATGTGAAAACGGGAGAGTGGTGGGAGTTGATCTCACTGCCACATTGTGTCTTTGGGAACAGTCACATCTTCAATGAAGGTAGAAGTAACATTGAATGTTCGTCTATCACTTTCATTTGTCATTTATATGCACTTAGAATTGTTTTATGCATGTATAACTATACACTAAGTCCCCAACAAACGAACACAATTGGTTCCAGACGACCGTTCTTAAGTCGAATTGTTCTTAAGTAGGAGAAAAGGTAATATTACCAATGATATAGGTACTACATGTACGTGTATACATATACAGTATATGTGTATGTATGTAAATATGAGTTTGGATGCAATAGTAATATTAAACGAGGATAATTAATTAAAAAAACAATAATAAAAATGATATAATAATATGTAATGATAAATGTTATTTACCTTTGAAGAGGAGTGATTGAGCATACGTCGTTGTGGTGGAGGAGGAGGAGATATTGAAAAAAGGACAAATGGTCGTCGTCGTTAGACTTTTCTAAAAGTGGTAGTGTTCTGTGGGTGGTGTAGAATTAAGCAGGCCTATTAACTCTTCATCAATTTTAATCACACGCTCTGTCCGGGTTGTATCATGCAGCTACAATTTAGCTTTCCATTTAGCTTTCTCTCCACAGCCTCTAACTCTTCCTCTGTTGGTTCTGTTGGTCCCATTAGCAGTGCCACAGTGCCCTCTACTGGTCAAGGATGTAGCAGTATAAATATGGAGTTACAGTACAGTACTACAGTATAAGGCAAAATACATGAAAAAATAGACCAGTTGGCTTGTGTTCGTATCTCAGAAAGTTTGCATGTCGGATGTTTGTAAGTTGGGGACTTAATTTGAATCTAAGTGTAATTGTAAAACTATAAAAATGTGTTTTGCGTTAACATTTTTGAGAGTCAGCCACTGACTCAACTTCCGGTTACGGTTGCCATTTTGTAAATTAGCTAATAAGATGCTAACAAAGAAGGACGTTTTCTTATAAAAAAAGAAATTATTATGAACAAGTTGCACTCACACAGTCACAAGATGACAAGATGCGTGCCATATTGTACGCTAACCAGAGAATGCACGCAAACCAAGGCAAAGTTGTGGTGTAAATTTTTGACCAAAAAACATGCTAACCAGGGCGGACACTAACCAAGGTTCCAGTGCACTGCTATATTTTGCTATAGACCCTTAGATATACTTCTGAATAAAGCTACATAAACCTGTACAGTATCTTTATAAAACTACTACAAAGTCTACAAAGGTTTAACACCTGAAACACAACTTATATGTGTGAATGCTGGGAAGCAGCACCATTTTTCATCTATTTATTCCTCTACTTCTTATTCCGCCTCATTTTTTGCCCACTAACAAAATGTTCAGCTCACTCAGGCACATTGGCTATTTATCATGGCTTTTCAAAAAATTCCCACATTTACTGTAATTTTGTATTTTCGGTGACGAAAATTCCCCACTGAGGGAAAATCATTTTCGATTTTCCATTACTGTAACATTCTGCTTATTCTACAGGGCGACATGACTCAGGAGGAGTGGTTGGTTTCACTTCTTGAGTGCTGCTGCATAGTTTGGTCCTCAATCCGGCTGTTATCATTCCACTTATTTATAGTACAGTATAGTATCCCAACCCCATAATTGCTGGTTCAATCCTCAGTCCTGGTGTAATATATATATTTACAGTACATATATACATATATTGTCCATTTTTTACATTCTAACATTTCAAATTTCGCTGTTTTGTGTCCACTTACTGCTTGCACATTCAAACCATTCAAATATCAGAATGTTCAGCTCATTCAGGACATGTATCTATCTAGCAGGACTGTTTTTTTGGGTGGTTTATTTGTCAGGGACACTGTACATTACATAGCATTGCTGCAAATGCGCCAGAAATAGCCAAAAGGCTATTTTTCATCAGATGTTAAAAATATTCTCCCTAAAACAGTAAAATGATTATAAAAACAACAATGCAAGTATAAAAGATGAGTAAAAAATAGATGCAACTATACAACCCTTGTTAAAAGATACAGTGTACATACAAAATTGACCACAGTGCAAACACTGTACAAAATGACCAACGGATTTTTAAAACACTTAAAACACCAAAATACATAAACATAATTCAAGTCAACTGAGAATCAAGTGACAGCGCAGTTGGGATAACATGAAAAAAACCTACACTGTACTAGTAATTTTAGTACTTTTATTACATGTATGATGTGTTATGAACCAGTTTTTTTTTAGATATTTTTATAGTTATTTTTGAATAAAGTGTGTTTCTAAACTCCCCCTACATTTTCCATAATGCAATTTTTCTGTGACATTTTTCCCTTTGAAAATGAATGGACAATTTCACTGCCGCCCCCTGTCGGTGGAAATTCATGTTACATTTACATGTACTGTAACATTCTGCTTCTCCTGTGCACGGTGGCATGGCTCGGGTCGTTGAGCGGTAGTCGTCCAACCTGATGGTTGCTGTTTCGGTACTCAGTCTGTAAATAGTTTTCAACACATTTCTAGGATATTTCAACATTCATTCTACATTCCGCTTCAGCATTTCAGCATTCACACGCAATTTCTATTGAAATTGCTTCATGTAATCATTAACTTATTAGACTGTGAATAAATATTGATTGGTGCACATATGTACACAGTATGTTTTGAAATAACAAATAAATAATTTCCTTGTATGAAGGGGAGGTTCAGTGGATGTCCACACATGTGCGATTCAGTATTCAGGCCACGCAAATTTGCGGATTTTTGGTCCAAAAACTTTTACTGTGGTCCCTCGCCAGCTTGCGGTTCGACTGTCGCATCTTCGCTCTTATCACGCTTTTTCAAAAATATATTAATTAATAAATTGTGCTGTTTTGTGGTTGATTACGGATTATTATTAGTAAAAAAAATATGCATATTGAAGCAGATTTTTTTGCCTAATTTAAGCATTTCCAAGCATAAAAATGGCTTAATTAATGAAAAAGCAAAAATAGGGCATTCAAAAGACGCTGTGAATGATATGCCGTATTCTGCTGTGCTCAGCAACACACACGACCATGAGTCTTATTTATGCCTTAAATAGCTTATTTTCTCTTACTATTTTTACTATATTGGGTAATATGAGTCTGCGATTGGCTGGCGACCAGCCCAGGTTGTACCCCGCCTGTCGCCCGAAGTCAGCTGGGATAGGCTCCAGCATATAGCAGCGGTATAGAAAATGGATGGATGGATGGGTAACATGAGTGTTAAGGTGACTATAGGGCTGTTATATCATGTATAGAGGGCTCTAATAATGTTTATTTAGAAGGTCGGAAACAGGTTTTCTGTGCTCTAACTATTTGATTTATAAATAAGGATTCCTACTTTGCGGAAATTCACTTATCATGGTCGGGTGTGGAACCAGTTAACGGCGGTAAATGAGGAATTTGTGTTTGTATTTCATTTCTCAAAAAACAGGTTGTTTTTTCCACAGAAAACACATGTCTTTCAAGTAAGTCAATAATAATTAAAAAATAAATGTTAATACAGGTAAAATGTACAACTAACTGAAATCCAGCTATTTTTACATGTTTATGTCTTTATGCTTCACTGATGTTTTTTTGTGACACGCTGAAATTTTGTACTTTTTTTTTAATGCACCGTAGTAATGTGCTGTGACTGGCTACAGCATGACAGCAAGCCGTGTGTCAAAAATCAACAATTTTTTGGCCATATCAATCACTTGCGGTTTTTCCCTTCAGTTTTTCGTGGGAGTCCTGGAGCATGGATTTACTGTATACAGTATATGACTTTTTAGATCACAGCTCCAAAGGCTGATTTCTGAGCTGTAGAGTATCAGATTGTTTGGCAAATTGGGAAACTGTGAATGAATAATTCTGTGAATAATAG
The DNA here is from genome assembly GCF_027744805.1 of Dunckerocampus dactyliophorus. Lineage (NCBI taxonomy): Eukaryota > Metazoa > Chordata > Actinopteri > Syngnathiformes > Syngnathidae > Dunckerocampus > Dunckerocampus dactyliophorus. Next base: position 26,679,398 of record NC_072822.1, on the reverse strand, counting down.
GGGATAAAGACGTAGAGAATTGAAGACATCTACATTTACACATTCATGTCATTAGAGGGTTGTCTGGCCAAAATTCAATGAAAACCAGACTGAGCACAACATAAACAAACAACTGAGGAGAGGAAGTGGCATGGAAGCATTTGATTTCGCTCTTTGAAAAAGCCTCTACAAACTTGTATATTTTATTCACCAGCTGCACCAAAATATCTGGCAATGCGACTTCCAGGTTCCCTGCCGAGCAAACATGCATATTAAAAACAGACTTTCTTCAGAGTCTCATCCAGGTTTAAAGTTACGTTTGTTTAATGTTTTGCCTTGTTGTTTAGACTGTGGTGATGAGTCTGGCCTTGCTGGCGTCTGTGTCATTTTCCAAGAGGATGGTGGCGCATTATGTCCTTGCTTCGAATTGGATGAAGACAGATTCTGCTTTTGGTTCCTTGTTAAAAAGTTGACATGTGAGGTTACACAGGACATATTTAGCCATGGAGACATGTGGATGAGGAATTGCAGTACTGGCATAGACGTTATGAACAACATAGAGCAGACCTCCAATGAATGAGGCCAGAGTTAGGACTAATAGTGTTACTTTTTTCCAGTAACGGCTAATTGAATTAATTACTACTACAAACATTACAACGAGCAGAAAGTGAAATGTGGCGCATTTTTATGCACTCCAGGGCTGCAAGTAACAATTATTTTCTTTGTTGATTAACCTGAAGCTTGTTGTTTTGATTAACCGAGTCATCGGTTAGGCCCTAGGCCACATGTGTGAAACACAAAGGCCTGGGGGCTCGATTCAGTCCGCCATATCGTTTCATGTGCGCTATTTTTACAACTACTTTTAGTATTATTTTTTATTAGGGCTGTCAAAAATAACTCATTTATTTCATTAATTCCGTTAAAATTTGTAGGGTCATTAACGCATGTGCATCATGTCAAGCTCTGTTATGATGGCATAAGGAGCCACAATTGTGTCCCCATGGAGTCACACGGAGTCTGCCGCTCTTTAATAACGTTATTCTGACCTGAACACATCAACAGCAGTGCAATTCCAACAACGTATGTGTATCTCCAACTCACAATCAACTGTCTTGTCAGCTCAACCTAAGTATGACACTTCCTCATTGTTACTAGACAGCGAGGTGCATTCACTGACACTCTGAAAATCACAACATCTTTGTTATGCGTGTATTTGTGGTCTAAATAAACAGAAAGACAAAGAAAAACAGTAAGTAGACATTCTTATCGTTCACTAACGTAACTCTTACTGCGGAAGTATATTTTGCTGTATGGTCGGAAATCCGAGAAAGTACATCGTCACTCAAAACATGTGATTTCAACTTCTTACGTGGTGGCTTTGAACGCAACAATTTATAGCTCATAATAACGCGGTTAAAGTGTGATTCAAATGCTCTGCTACTATTGAAGAAACTAGCGTGAGGTAAATACATTTTCAGACGTGTGGGATCTTTTAGCTTGATTTAAATTTTTCAGTTCATTTGGGGCTGTTAATACATACAAATATATATAATTGGGTTCTGTCATTTATATTTCTGTTAATAAAATACAGCAAAATGGGCATGTTTCACACATAGTGGCAAATGGTGATTAATCATGATTAATTGATTTGAAAACTGGTTAATTAATCATTCCTTTTCATCATTTGACAGCCATAATATATATTTTCTTGAATTTTATTATTATTAATATTTCCTTTAACTTTTTCACATATATTTATATGATATTAAGCAAAAAATAAATAAGTAAAAAATCTAAAATTTTGACTTTTGAATGAGGTTTTTTGGCATTTTGTAGACTTTTTAAAAATATGTTTTTCTCAGTTTTTTGTATTTGTGTTCTATTAGATCACAGGTGTCAAACTAAAAGCTCGGGGGCCAGATTTGGCCTGCCATATTGTTTTATGTGGCCCGCGAAAGCCTAGAAGTAATGCACGTAACAAGAGACATGTATTTTGAAATTGTTTGTAGTATTTTTTAAAGTCAAAAATTATTAAGTCAAAAGTAATGTAAACAATCAAAATAATTGATCTTATTTATTTTATGTTGTCAAATCCCATTTTAATTGAATTATTCAATAGTTTAACTTCTTTCAACATCAATTTGTTGTAAAACAATAGAATAGGAAAATTATAATATTCAAATGTGTAATAATATCATGAGGTGATTATACATTTATGTGGTTTCAGAGGCCATAATGGCAACGTGGCCCACGGTGAAAACTGGTTTGACACCCCTGCCCTAGAGAGACCAAATCAATATGAACCAAACACGACCAGTTTGTGATTTGGTTCTCAACATATTAGAAAAAAAGGCAAAAATGTCCATCACTGTTTTCCAAAGTCAACGCTGATGTGTGGGAATATCTTATTTTGCCTTAAACACAAAGATAATAGGTCTGCTTTCATGGACTAAGGAAGTAAAAGAAAATATTCACAAGTGAGAGCCTGAAATCAGAGGATATTTACATTTTTTTAATAAAAAAAAACAATTAATCGGATACCAAAATAGTTGTTGATTAATTGGATATTTGGATTAATTGTAAAACGAGCACATTGAATCTACACACACTTTTTTTATGCCGCTTGACAGTAGGGATGGTGAACAGTAGGTTTTTGGAAACCACATTTACAAGGTGATCGCACAGACAGGCTTGTCTTTTTTGCTACGAAAGGACCATAAAGTAGATGTTTTAAAGACTTCCTGTTCTCAATGGGACAGATAAGCATGGTAAAGTTTCAAGAATGAATCACGGACTTTGTGCAGAAATCATTATTAAATATCCACGTCCGCATTGTCCTCTGAAAACCTTACTTACTGGAATTTGTTGAAAGTCTGTTCTCATTTAGAGGTTCAAGTTGAATTTTATCTTCTGAATGCCTTTAGACCGCACATAAATACTTTCTGCTTAATGCGCAAGCACGTCTCCGTGTGGTTTGACCCTAGTAAAAGCGGAACACACTAAGGCACTGTGAACAAGGAAACATTTTCACTGAATTTGTTAATTCCCTTTTACCGTTTCAGCTCTGCATCTACACAGTGCCATCATTTTGGAGGTGCTTTTTTTGAAATGGTGGATAAATCTTGAAAAGGCTTGTGGGCAACAAATTTGCTACTTTTGTGAAACAATGATGTGACCATCCTGGGACTCTGTTCATGGGACATAAATAATGATTTTATTTAGAACTGTCAGGCAGTCTCCATAGTAACGCCTAGCTCCCAAGTACATAAACACTTTCTCTAGTCGTCCAACCTCCGATTTTGGATAAACACGCAGTAAAAGTGACTGTTATCAGTGTTCATGCCTCACACAATTATGAAAAAAGTATCAAATGTATAGGTAAACACCACTTATGAATGATAATGTAAAATCTATCTATGAACAGATGGAATTGGCGCCATGGTGTAGGCTTTAGCCTGGTCGTCAGGCTAGCGCTCGAGGCTAGCAGGCTAGCAGGCTACATAGATTCTTCAAACCACCACGTCTACATAATCAACATTAATTGTGTTCGATATCCCCCTCACGTATGTAAATATGCACGTTATATGTCCATCAGTGCTGTAAATACACACTCACTCAATGTTTGCACAAAAAAAAAGGTTTTGAGGCCAGACTGACTGCTGAAGCTAGTGCTTCCGTAGCCAAACAAACTGTGGCGTCTCACATTACCACACCTATGGTGTGTTCAAGGTCCACCGAATTATGAAATTTCGATATTTGATAAAGACAAAAACATGTACAAATGGGCTTTCTAACAGGGGTACATGTATGCTGTACATTTTATCTGTATTATCATGAATTTATAAATTATTACCAAATACTTTGAAGTGTTGAGAATCAATGGTAATACAATGGAGCCTTGGTTAGCATCGTTAATTCATTCCGGAATGTCCGACTCTAACTGAAACGGACGTTCACCGAATCAATTTTGCCATAAGAAATCATGTAAATCCAATTAATCCGTTCCAGAACACAAACACCAGTTTGACAATTACAGTTTTGCATGCAGAAAACATTTCTAAATGCATATACAGTGGACCTTTGGTTAAAGTCTGTCTTGGTTAGCGTGTATTTCGGTTAACATTGAAAATGTACGCCAAAATTTTGCCTCGTGTTTGCATACATTTTTTGGGTAGCATACAATATGGCGCGCATCTTGTCATGTTATTAATACATGGTGTGAGTCCAACTGTGTTCCTATTGTATGTTTATCACAACACGTCCTGTTAGCATCCTTAGCTTACTAGCAAAAGTCATCTATGTCACCCGTCTATGATGTCATCAGCGATTAACTCTCAAAAATCTTAATACAAAACACGTTTCTTATAGTTTTACAATTATAGTTTTACATGCATAAAACAATTAAATAAATGACACATGAAAAGGATAAATGAGCATTTAAGGTTACTTTTACCTTCAGTGAAGATGTAACTGAAGGTTAAAAGACATGACATGGCAGCGAGACGCCACACAGGCACCATATCTGTTTTGTCATATCTTTTTTTGTCTCCATTTTGGGTTACTGAAGTGAGAAACACTAGTGAATTCAAGAAACACCTCATGGCAAAACAGGAAAGTGGTATCCGTGTTGATCTCACTGCCATGTTGTCTTTGGGAACTGTCACATCAAGAATCACGTCCTCAGTGAAGGTAAAAGTGTTCTTAAATGGTCATGTATCCCATTCATTCATCATTTATATGTATTTATATACATTTTAACTGTCTTTTGCATGTAAAACTGTAATTGTAAATCTATAAAAGCGTGCTTTGTGTTAACATGTTGGTTTCGTAACTGTGTTGGCAAGCAAAGAACTACAGAGTCAAACGCTGATGATATCATAGACAGGTGATGGAGATGACTTCCTCTTCTTGTTTCCATGTATTAGCAAGCTGCTAACAAGGACAGTTTGTGGTAAAAATACAGTAAGAACGCACAGTGTATTTATAACACGACGAGACAAGCCCCATATTGTATGCTAACCAGAAAATGTATGCAAAACCGAAAAACATGCCAACCGGGACGTACGCTAACCGAGGTTCCACTGTACTTGCTCTGAAGTCAGTAGATTAGAAACATCATCTTCTTAATACTCCAAAACTCCTTAAAGTCTTTGGGATCCTGGTGAGTCTCCTTCTCTCCAACATAAATCTTATTTGCAGCACTCACCGCCAAACAGATTTACAGCTTGTCCTGGTCCACACTTTGTTCCCACCACAATTTACTGTATCTCTCCATGCTTAAGGTTTTATGGAACTTAATTGCCCCCAAAACTCACAACACCCTTCAATTAAATATCTCCTCTGCTTTGGACAGCTCACTTTGTTGTCATTGCCAATTTACCCTTTCCACTGGCTGATGAAGTACAACAGGGCAGTTCTGCACTGCGGGAGTGATCACTTAAGCCACTTGGATGAGCGGACTTGCTGCTCTTATGAACGGGACATACGCTTCTACTGGCTTTATGGTCGCCTGTAGCGTAAGGTCTTGGCTGTCCAAGCAGGGAAACCTGTGTCAGGCAGCTGCAGATAGTAAGAAAAGCAAGCGTCCAGTGATGTGATATGTGTTGTATGTCTGTCAAATTTCATGGTGAAAAAGACACCGTGCAGGTAGCAAATAGGAACTGAGCCCAAAAAAAACATATCAGTGAAGGATAAAGATCTAACCATGTCAAATTGTGGGCTTTAGAACAGTGGTACATCGATGGCTCTCAATTATTTTCTGTCATGGTCCCCTAGGCTAGTGCGTACATGACATTTCCAACATAAATTAGCATCAAGCTAGCGCATTTGTTGAAATGCATTATGTTTATGTTGAATGTCATAGAGTATGTAAGTCACAACATGCTTTATTTCAATATGTTCAGTTTTATAGTGTTTGAACTTAAGGCTGTGAAATGGAACTCAGCTGGAGTCTTTATTGAGAACCTGTTATCTGTCTGCTGAGCCGGCAAGTAGAGACCAAACATTAGGCCCTGCTGCGCCCCCCACCTTCGAACCGCTGTAATGCATACATGTAGAGCTAAATTTCTCTTAGGAAATTTGAGGTTGTTGATGGTATGTTTTGTAAAAGGTAGTTCATTCGATAGAAAGACTTTCTTAATGTACTTGTACTTCTTTGCACTAAAACAATGGGGGAAAACGTGTAATTTTTGGTATTTATAGGTAATATTTCATGATTTCTTGTTGGCATCTAATTAGGCTGTGTGGCCCAAGAACCGAAATGAGTTTGACAGCCATGGTCTAAGAGGTATTTAAATTGCTACTCGTAAATGACGAAAAAAAATGTGAGTAATTGAGATTAGGGCTGCAACTAACAATTATTTTCTTAATCGATTAATCTTAAGCTTTATCTTTCTATTAATCAAGTTATCGGTTAGGCCCTAGACCACACAGTTAGTGGTTTGGTCTAAAGCATATCAGAAAAGAGGCAAACATGTCCATCACAGTTTTCCAAAGTCAAAGCTGATATGTGTGAATATTTAGTTTGGCCTAAAACACATACTGTATATAATAGGTGTGCTTTCATGGATGACTAAGGAAATAAAAAAATATTCACATTTGAGAGGCTGAAATAGGAGGGATATTTACATCATTCATTTATTTTTATTTGTGCGTTTGTCAGAGCATTTAAGATCTGCCAATCATTTTGGGAGGGTTAGTTTAAAACAAAAAGCTAAATGGTCAGCAGAGTGATACGCATGACTTTTATGCGGCGGGGGATCGATTCCTGGTCAGTAACTGTTGTGAATGTGAGACATGGACTTGGTTGTCAGTTTGATTGATTTAGTGTGGGTGCTGTTCACACAGAAAAGTAACAGAAAAAATTGGGAGAAATTTGTGGGCAGTGTGAAAGTGGCTTCTGTGTAAACAATTCATTTTTGTTCATAAAAGTGCCTCGCTGTGCGAAACAAGCCTTTTAGTCGCTCAAGAGATTAAACCATCAAGTGGTGCAGTGCAAAGTACAAAATGTCAAAAGGATTAACAGGACAAAGTATTTGTCAGGATGAAGTTGTTCAAGACATTGTTTTATGACTCACTAATGAATGTTTTAATTTCACTGAACACTAAGCCTCTGTATAGAGATTGTTTCAGGGACCAGAGGCAGAGGATAAGAGTGCTAATCCCTACCATGTGCACTCTTAATACGGGGGCAAACAGTGCCTTTTCTAATATTTTAATTGCTGATGGAAGATGTGATGTGTCGTGATTTGAGGGTTGAAATGTCAAGCCCTACATGCAAAATGTATTTAACACACGTACAGTAATAATATTTTAGGTATGTGGCATTCACTGTCAATGACAAGCCTTCATCCCAAATAGTACTTTATGATTTATCCAGAATTCTATTAAGCCATGTGACTGAATATAGCATTGCGTGCTCTCACTGCCATGTCACAAGGTGTACATGCCAGCACTCACATTCCAGAGTATGGAGACACAATGTGTGGAAGCATACACAGAGCTTCAAGACCACCCGAATTTGTAAGGGAAACAGATTGTAGAGTTAAGGGACATCGTTCGGTTTCAGTAGAGATTAGTGAAAGGTGTGTCTGAAAAATGCATGGAAAGTTTTACACTTTTGATTTAACAATAATAACAACAAACTAGATGAAGAAATTGGGTTTGAATGCGGAAGCGCTGAAATATTGTAGAATTGTGTTGAAAGCCTTTCACAGACTGAGGATTGAACCAGCAGACATCAGGTTGTGAAACAACCACTCCATAACCTGGGCCACGCATTTTACTTGTTAAATGTAAAATGGATTTTCACCAATGGGGGCGACATTGAAATTGTCATTCATTTTCAATGAATTATGTAAATTGTGTGATTTTTTTTTTTTTAGAAAAGTCTTGCTAGATAGCCTGCATTTTGATGTTGGAATGGTTTGAAGCAGTTGAGATATGTGGGAGCAGACAAAAAACTGCAGAATTTGAAATGTGTAATGTAAAAATGGAGAATGAATGTTGAAATAGTGTGTGTGTGTGTGTGCATATATATTAGGGTTGTCAAAAATAGCGCGTTAGCGGCGGTAGCTAATTTATTTCATAATTTTTTTTTTTTTTTTTTGCGTAATTAACGCATATGCATCATGGCAAACCCCGGCTCTTTGTTATGACGACAGACGGCGGCACAGTGTAGCTCACCACAGAGTCACACAGAGCCTCTGGTGTTGTTTTTCACTTTATTCTAACCTGAACACATCAACAGCTGTGCAATTCCAACATTATATGTACTGTATCTCCAACTCCAAACAAACACCTCACTTGTGCATTTGCCATTGCAACAACGGAAGTGGAAGTGCGATTTGCTGCATTGGAGTATGTTCAGAAATCCCAGAAAATTCACTCAAAACATGTCGATTCAACTTAAATGACGTGGTGTCTTTGAACGCAACTCCTAATTTCTAATAACAGTTTTAATGTCTGATTCAAATATTCTGCTATTAAACCAGTGTTAGGTAAATAGATTTTCAGCCATCTGTTAACTTTCAGTTAATTTGGCGCTGTTAATACACACAAAGATGTATGATCCTGCTCTGTCATTTATTTATCTTTCTTTTAATAAAATACAGTAAAAATGGGCATATTTCAGACATAGTGTTAAATTGTGATAAATCACGATTAATTTGAAAACCATGATAAATCTGATTAAAAAATGTAATCATTGGACAGCCCTAATTTTGGGGCCCGGTGCAGATACCGATATTGGGGACCAAAAAACGATATGGCATTTTTGGGGCCAGTGCAGATACCGATATTGGGTGCGGAAAAAAACAGATATCCGATATATTGGCCGAACACCATCAAACTATATACTCTCACATCCAAAGTCTCCTTAAAGAAGGTGTTTTCTCCTCTGTAAGTTTCAGCAGTGATAAATGTTCTCTTGAAAATGTAAACCAAATATGTTTTTGTCTAAATGAAGGTGATTTTATGGTTCGCTTTGTCATATCATATAGCCAATAGTAAAGAGCCTGCATTCGGCGGAAAGTGATAACACATTGGCTAATGTGAGGTGTTTTTAAACAAATACATGATGTGTTTATAAAAGGCTTATTCACAAGAACATCTTACCAATATCAGTTACCGGTAGTCATATTTACTAGCTAATGAAAAGTTATATTTGTGTGAAAAAAACTAGAATGTTCTCTTGGTGGGCCCTGACATCGTGGCACTAAAGTGTAGGGTTATATTGTTTTTCAAAGTCACATCTTACTACAGTATGGTGTAAAAAAAAATGCAGTTTCTTTCGCCGTTTCTCCGGTCGTCTGCTCCTGCAGCCAAGTGGGTGAGACGTTGAGCGGCCACCTGTATAGAACGGCCACCTGCCTATAGCGGCCACTGAAAAATCCGCCGCAGAAAATTTGCGTGTTATAGACCCTGTGTATAGCGGTCACCTGTCCAACGCGGCCAGCGGCCACCCATTTTGTATCCCTTGGTCAATATCTGACCGCATATAGCGGCCAAAATGCCGACTCAAGCAGAAGCTTCATGCACCAAAAAGTTTCGTTTTTTAAGCAATGAAGCCGTCGTGTGTAAACTTTAATTACTGAGTCCTAGCTCAGTCACAATCATTCACAAGATCCACACAATGTCAGTTGTTCCACATAAAAAAACATCTTCTTTGGAGCTTGTTGCAGACAGTGACACCGTTTATTTCCTGGTGTGAGACAATGTGCACTGGTCAATACTGTAATGCCCCTTGTTGTGGGGAAGGAGAGACTCACGTCGCCGATGCACTGTAATCGCTTTATTAACTGTGTCGAGGAAAAGGCTTCTTGAGACGTCATCTGTACTTCTGTGAAGAAGGTGTCCGACGTTTCACTCCTCATCCGAAGAGCTTCGTCAGCGAACTAGTCATATGTACTTCACAGAAGTACAGATGACGTCTCAAGAAGCCTTTTCCTCGATGGACAACTCCTGTACGACTGAGAGCCTACACAGACGCTTTATTAACAGCGGTTTATTAACCTAGTAGTGCTTTACAACTTTTATCCGCAGTCCCACAGTGCCCTCTACTGGTCAACATGTAACAGTATAATTATATGTATCTGCAAAGACAGCAAGCATCTAATCACAGACATGTTAATATGTGCGTGGACAAATTCAAAATGGCCGCCAACCTGTCTATAACGGCCACCTGTCTATAGCGGCCACTTTTGCCGTTTCCCTTTAGTGGCTGCTAAAGACAGGTTTGACTGTATATAAGCTATGTCATAAAATGGCTAATCGTGGTGTGCAGGAGTCCGTGAGGACCAGGTAGCTCTTTCTTTGGCAGGAGCCAATCACAAGCTATCAGTGAACTCACGACGTGCTTGTCAACCCTTTGGACATCGCAGGAGGTCGATGCTCAATATAACAGTCTGACTCACGGTGTCACCTTACAAAGAGCGCTCGACTCATTACACAGCAACTTAACACTCAAAAAGGAGCTAAGAAATATACAAGTACCAGTACGTGTTTAAAATTAAAAACAACAGCTATTTTAATTTCTTCCCGTAATGCATTTTGTCCCAGCAAAGCATTTCATTCAACGCATTTCAAAGCTGATTTATTCAGCTTTCTCTGTCCGCCAGAGGGAGCCACCAGAGGGTGCCAGCTCCATCACGGACCAGCAACCATGGCACTGTGAAAGTACCACTCAACCTCCTGATGCACCAAATAATTCAAATAATGCAGCATTAATCTTCAATAGGAAAAAAAATATGAATTTACAGTAAATGTAGGAGTTTTTAAAAAAGTCTTGATAGATAGTCAACATGTCCTGAATGAGCTGAACATATTGATGTTGAATCGGTTTGAATCTGTTAAGAAATGTGGGAGGAGTTAGTGGGGCAAAAAATGAGGTGGAAGAAGAAGTAGAGGACTAAATAGATGAAAAATTGTGTCCAACCTTATTTGTGTGAAAGCTTCCCAAAATGGGGCAGCACGCTGGCATGTAGCGGTTAAAAGGAGTGTGTGCATGTAAATACACTGCATTGCATAATTTAACAGGTGTCTATCATTTATTTGCTCACAGCATTCAAGACCAAGATCAAGGAGGTAAAGCGAGAGAACATGGACCGCAAGGTCATCTTTCAGAAGAGGAAGAAGATGTTGAAAGCAGGCGGCCTGAAGAAGAAGGACATGAAGAAGCTGGTGATGTACTTGAAGAATGGCGCAGACTGCCCCTGCCAGCAGCTGGACAACCTAGGGAACCAGTACCTTATCATGGGCCGTAAAGTGGACAAACAGTTCCTTCTCACGGGTATCCACAAGTGGGACAAGTCCAGCAAAGAGTTCAAAAAGGCCATCAAGAAACTGAAGACCCACAAGTGCCCTGCCTTTGAGAATGTCTTCAAATAAGATGACCTCCCTTTATTTGGTCACGTCTCCTCCTGCATATGAACTTGCACAAGCATTAAACTCCTAAACTTTGCTTTTTTATTGTCTTGTTTATACCTATACATCGTTATGTGTTTACAGATATAATTTTAAGCGCCCCCTACAATTTATGAGTGATTGATGCCAAATTGAAGCGTTTCCTTTTTTTTTCCAGCTTAAAAAACCTGTATCCAAATTTCCACAACGTACGGTATATTCAGATACTCTCACACTTACATAGTACATGTCAGCTCATTTCGCTTGCCACTCTAGCTGCTTACTTGTTTTGCTATTCACATACAATACATACAATTACAAATACACCAACAAGTGCTCCAAAGGTTTAAGTGATTAGACCAGAATATTGCTTATATGCTACAACAATTCCGAATCATCACAGATGTTTCTTAATTAACAATGATTCTTCTATAATACATAAGTTGCATGTACTGTATTCATGCAAACTGTCCAAATATTGCCCTTGGACTTTGTATTTGTAGTATATGACGGTGTTGGGTTTTGCTCGGTGTCGCTGATCTGTTTTAGTGCTATTTTGTGTCAGGATTTGAATGTCAGCGGTGCATTTCTGCCTATTATGTGTACATACAAATTTTACATAAATATGGAAAACCGAACTCGTCTTGTGTTTTTTCGTGTTGTGTTGTATTTTTTACTCCGTCTAATTGTAGTGATGTCATCTGTAATTAATTGATGTAATTAAATCTCTCTTTTCCTGTCACCTATAGATTGCTGAGAAAAGCCCTCACCTTGATGCATTTTCATTTAAATTAATTACATATCAAAATATTAATATACGACAAAAAAAGTGACTTTATAAAGTTATTTATTGTTGTTTTTTTCCCCCTGGTGCATATTCTGTTCAGCAGCATAGTCTTCGTCAGTGTGACTAAACTGTATGCTTATTTTGCCAGAACAGCTTTGCTTTACAACAGGTGAGTATGGTATACTCCCGATCCAATTGCATTGCAAAAATAATAATTTGCTGCTATTGTTAGCAGTGGCTGCACTCGCGACTGGGTGCTTTGCCTTGATCTGGTAGGCTATACTTGAGGTGGTCAGCAAATTCCCTCTTACAAACAGGGTATATCAATCTACCTTTATCAATGGTGCCATTTGAGTGTTTTTGAAATGTAAACTTCCCATTCATTGAAGCGACAACTCTCACGTGCTCCTCTATTTTCACATCTTCTCTCTGCTACTAACCGCTCCTCACCTTGCCCTACAATCCTATCAGTTTATGCTAAACACACCCACACACAGTGACAGCCAGTCAATGTCCACTTAAACGTGTGACTGACCATTGTTTTCCACCTGCAACAACTCAATCACAAGAAACCCAATGCATAGAGATGGATTTTCTAAAAAGACATGCAAAAAACAGTAAAGTTAGATTTAATTAAAGTGTGCTGAATGTAGTACGGAATAAATTGGTTTTGCCATTGACAAATGTAAGTCTGTGATGGTCCGCAATACAACAGGTAAGATGTTCCAAAGCCTGAGTCCAGCTACAGAAAAGGACCAATCATCCCACAGTATTTGGACCGAGGGATGGTGGAAGATGGTGTTGTACCATAAATTACCTTAAAAACAAACATTAGAAGTTTAAATGAAACTAAAACGGACTGAAAGCACAAAACCGAAGTGATGTGGCTCTGTCTTCGAGTGTTGGTCAAGAGTTGTGATGCAGCATTTTGTACAAGTTGCAGACGGTTAATTGAAGACTGGTTGATACTGACATCCAGGGCATTACAATAATCAATGTGAAAACTAATTAAGCATGCTTCGTCATTTCAAGATTCTACAACATCTACAACATTCTATTTCAACATCTACAACGACAGCTAATCTGTTTGTCAAAATTCAGGTTGTAGTAAAATTTAACACCCAGATTATTTACCACAGGTTTACAACAGGGGCCAAGAGAGCCCATATCAGGGACTGCACCAGTCAGCCAATTAAATCCAAACATAATTCATACCGTTTTGCACTAATTAAAATGTAAAAAATATATATATATATATGACAGCAATTTCTTGATGTCTAGTATGCAATGAGAGATGGAATCTAGTTGGGGTTGTTTGGAAAAAATGGTAAACAGAGTTGGAGGTCGTCGGCATTAAAATGTATTTTCTTTTTGTGTGTCGTTATTGGTTTTATTTTTTTATTTTATTGTCCGTGTACTGTCATTGTCACACATTTGTCATGTGTGACAGTTTGATGTTTTTTTGTTGTCTCTTTCTTTGACCTGCCAGGGACTACAGATCAGCCTTTGGGCTAATTCTGACATATTTACACATAAGTGTTCATGAATTGTGCACTCTCCCTTTTTAAATAAATAAATTAAATAAAATGAAAAAAAAGGTCGTGCTTGTCAATAACCGAACTGAGGGGCAACAAATATAAGGAAAACAGCACCGGTCCAAGAGTACTGGTAGATCCTCGTTGCACACTGGAGGACAGTGGCACAACGGAAGACACAAAGTCATAATCGTGGCTGCAAAATTCCTGTCTTTTGAATACGTCTTAAATCACTGATGAACAAACCCACAAAGGCCAACAATCTGAGCGAAACGTTCAATGAGCATGGAGTGGTCCACAGTGTCAAATGCAGCAGTGAGTTGAAGCCCCACCAGCAACACAGGCCTTTGGAGTCAAGGGCCAAAAGGATGTCATTGTGAACTTAAAGCAGCATGGAATCAGTGCTGTGTTGTGATCTAAAAGCAGACTAAATTTACCTAAAATGACACAGTTTTCTAAAAACGACATAGTTGGGGTTGATCCCACAACCCTGACATTAAGAGTCACCCCCAATACCAACTGAGTTAACCGGGCCACTTTGGCCCGGGACAGTGATTAATTTTTGGGGATTTTTACTAACCAGGCATTCATGAAAGACTTTTGAGAAATTCTGCAATCAAGAAGGAGCAACAGGTTCAGTCCACAAAGTGCAGACAATCCCAATGTGGGTCTCAAACCCACAACCCTGCGATTAAAAGTGCCATGGTCTACAACTAACAGGACCTCTTGAATCTAGTGAAAGTCAGTATTTTTTGGTTGTTTTAATCAGTTGGTGTTCATGAAAGACATAGACAGAAATTCTGCAACTGATCTAATTTCTCAGTAAACAAAAACACCTACAGGTTCAGTCAGGATTGAAATCTTTGGAATTGTAGTGATTTTAGGTCGGGTCTGCTATGCTGTACTGCTGAGGCATCATGACTATCCTGGAACAAAATGTCTGAAATCCTGTCGTTCGTGTGTGGCAAGGCAATGTTTTCAGCCCGTTGTATACCGTTTTTAAGGAGTTGCAACAAGAATGACATCCTGGAGAACAGGGGTCTCAAATTCAATTTACCTGGGGGCCGCTGGAGGCAGAGTCTGGGTGAGGCTGGGCCGCATCAGGATTTCCACAAGAAAAGCTCTGATAAAAACATTCCAATGTTCTCAAATATCTTAATTTTTTTAACACAAAATAAGATGAAAAAAAACTTAATTAAGAATAAGAAGAATTTCTTTTCTTCTTATTATTTTTTTAGTCGTCTATATCTCCCGTATGATGATGATTATTATTTTATTTCATTTATTCAATAAATAAAATAAATGATTATTAATGATTATTATTATTTTATTTCATTTATTTAATAAATAAAAAAATAATAATAATCATACGGCAGAAAAAGACAACTGAAGAAACCTAGTTGCTGACTAGAGAAAACTAATTATTTTTATTCAGATTCACGTCCGTTATAACAGTTCTTTATGAAAAGTGGAATATGGAGAAACCATATCTTCTTCCCCAGGGTTACAGTAACAGGGAAGAAGGAATATGAATATGAAATATGAATGTAGAAAATCAGAAACACTAGAGGGGGATAGCAGGAGGTGGATAGGAGGGGGGGGGGGCAGGAAGCTCCATAGACATCCATGAAGTAATGTACTGTACTGTAAAGGTGTGTCGAAATGAAACCAATCTTTGTGTAATTATACATAAAAGGAGAAATTAAAAGTGCACTGTTACATAGGTCGGAGTTTCGGAGAAGAACAAACACACAGCAGCTCTCTGAGCGAGATCGCTACAGACAGACATAGGCTGGATCACAGATCAGAGTGCCTCCTTCATTTCTGAGCAAAGATCGGCGGAAAAGCGACGGCACCGAGTGGAGGCAGCGGCTTCACGGCTTCTCCTCCGCCCAGCTGAGTGGAGGAATGAATGAATGAGCGAGCGAGCGAAGGCGGTGAGGCGTTGGACGTACTTCTCGGCCGAGGTCCCGCCCTCGAGAGACATATACGTCACCGTGATTGGTTCGTTTAGCCAAGGTCCCGCCCTTGAGAGCCATATGCCTCACTGTGATTGGTTCGTTCAGCCGAGGTCTCGCACTCGAGAGCCATATACCTCACCTTGATTGGTTCGTTCAGCTCCACACACAACAAGTGTCATTCATATCAAACTTGTGGGCCACACTAACATTAATCTTTCATATTAAGAAGGGGGCCATGAGTCTGAGACGACTGCTGTAAAAGTATGCAGAAAACTGCAGAAGCGCCCAATGTGTGGCTCGAATTTATCGTAGTCTTATTTAATAGGAGCAGCTGACCTAATTTCTCAGCGAAAAGGAGGAACCATGGGATCAGCCATGGCTGAGAAGTTTGGAATTGTAGTCATTTTAGGTCGGGTCTGCTTTGGTGTACTTCAGAGGTATCATTGCTGTGGCTGGTTTCTGGCAGGGCGATCTTTTCAGCCTGGTGTTGAAGTTTTTTCAGGAGTTGCCACACGAATTACATCTTTCAGAAGCATCCACAAAACTGTGTACACAAAACGTGTAGTAATTTTCGGTTGGGTCTGCTTTGGTTTACTTCAGAGGCATCTTGATTACCCTGGAACGAAACGCTGTCTGGCAAGGCAATGTTTTCAGCCTGTTGTAGAAGTTGCCAGAAGAAGGACGTCTTTTGGAAGTAGCTTCAAAACAGCAGAAGCGCCCAATGTGGGGTTTAAACCCACGACACTGAGATTAAGAGTCTCATGCTCTACCGACTGAGCTAACCGGGCGGCTTTTGCCCGAAAAAATGATTAAATTTATCGTAGTCTTATTTAATAGGAGTTCCTGAAAGTCATTTGATTGTGCCCGCGACCTAATTTCTTGTAACAGAAGGAGCTACAGGTTCAACCATCGTGGAGAACTTCGGAAGTGTAGTAATTTTCGGTTGGGTCTGCTTTGGTTTACTTCAGAGGAATCAAAACTACCCTGGAACGAAATGCTGTCTGGCAAGGCAATGTTTTCAGCCTGTTGTAGAAGTTGCCAGAAGAAGGACGTCTTTTGGAAGTAGCTTCAAAACAATAGAAACGCACCCAATGTGGGGTTTGAACCCACGACCCTGAGATTAAGAGCCTCATGCTCTACGACTGAGCTAACGGGGCGGCTTTTGCCTGAAAAGTGATTAAATTAATAGTACTCTTATTTAATAGGAGTTCCTGAAAGTCATTTGATTGTGCCCCCGACCTAATATCTTGTAACAGAAGGGGGTTCGGTTTCAATCATGGTGGAGAACTTCGGAAGTGTAGTTATTTTCGTCGGATCTGCTTTGGTTTACTTCAGAGGCATCATGATTCCCCTGGAACGAAACGCTGTGTGGCAAGACAATGTTTTCAGCCTGTTGTAGAAGTTGCCAGAAGAAGGACTTCTTTCGGTAGTAGCTTCAAAACAGAAGCAGCAGCGCCCAATGTGGGGTTCAAACCCACGACCGTGAGATTTAGAGTCTCATGCTCTACCGAATGAGCTAACCAGGCCACTCTTGGTTGTAGACGTCTGTGATTTTTTTCTTTCATGAATTTGTATGTTGTTTTCTGAAATATTTCAGAAAATCTGCAGCTGACCTAATTTCTCAGGTAAAAGGAGGAACCATGGGTTCAGCCGTTTGGAATTGTTGTCCTTTTTGTTGTAGTCATTTTAGGTCGGGTCTGCTTTGGTGTACTTCAGAGGTATCATTGCTGTGGCTGGTTTCTGGCAGGGCGATCTTTTCAGCCTGGTGTTGAAGTTTTTTCAGGAATTGCCACAAGAATGACATCTTTCAGAAGGATCCACAAAACTGCAGGAGCACCCAATATGGGGCTGGAACCCACGACCCCGGGATTGAGAGTCTCATTCTGTACCGACTGTTCCTGAAAGTCATTTGATTGTGCTCCCGACCTAATTTCTTGTAACAGAAGGGGCTTCAGGTTCAATCATGGTGGAGAACTTCGGAAGTGTAGTCATTTTCGGTCGGGTGTGCTTTGGTTTACTTCAGAGGCATCATGATTAACCTGGAACGAAACGCTGTCTGGCAAGACATTGTTTTCAGCCTGTTGAGAAGTTGCCAGAAGAAGGACGACCCCGGGATTGAGAGTCTCAAGCTCTACAGACTGAGCTAACCGGGTCTCTTTTGCCTGAAAAGTGATTAAATTTATCCTACTGTTATTTAATAGGAGTTCCTGAAAGTCATTTGATTGTGCCCCTGACCTAATTTCTTGTAACAGAAGGGGCTTCAGGTTCAATCGTGGTGGAGAACTTTGGAAGTGTAGTCATTTTCGGTCGGGTGTGCTTTGGTTTACTTCAGAGGCATCATGATTAACCTGGAACGAAACGCTGTCTGGCAAGGCAATGTTTTCAGCCTGTTGCAGAGGTTGTCAGAAGAAGGACATCTTTTGGTAGTCGCTTCAAAACAGAAGCAGCAGCGCCCAATGTGGGGGTCGAACCCACGACCCTGAGATTAAGAGTCTCATGCTCTACCGACTGAGCTAACCAGGCCACATTTGGTTATCGACGTCTGTGATTTTTTTTTTTTTTTATGAATTTGTCATTTCTGACATATATTTGAGAAAATCTGCAGCTGACTTAATTTTTCAGGTAAAAGGAGAAACCATGGGTTCAGCCATGGCTGAGAAGTTTCAGAAGCATCCACAAAACTGCAGAAGCATCCAATGTGGGGCTGGAACTCACGTTCCCCGGGATTAAGAGTCTCATTCTGGACCGACTGTTCCTGAAAGTCATTTGATTGTGCTCTCGACCTAATTTCTTGTAACAGAAGGTACTTCAGGTTCAATCGTGGTGGAGAACTTGGGAAGTGTTGTCATTTTCAGTCGGGCGGGTCTGTTTTGGTAAACTTCAGCGGAATCATGACTACCCTGGAACGAAACGCTGTCTGGCAAGGCAAGAACATCTTTTGGTAGTAGCTTCAAAACAGAAGCAGCAGCACCCAACGTGGGGGTCGAACCCACGACCCTGAGATTAAGAGTCTCATGCTCTACCTACTGAGCAAACCAGGCCACTTTTACTTGTAGATGTCTGTGATTTTTTTGTTTTTTTATGAATTTGTCATTTCTGAGAAATATTTGAGAAAATCTGCAGCTGACCTAATTTCTCAGGTAAAAGGAGGAACCATGGGTTCAGCCGTTTGGAATTGTCGTCCTTTTTGGTGTAATCATTTTAGGTCGGGTCTACTTTGGTTTACTTTAGAGGTATCATTGCTGTGGCTGGTTTCTGGCAGGGCAATCTTTTCAGCTTGGTGTTGAAGTTTTTTCAGGAGTTGCCACAAGAATGACATCTTTCAGAAGGATCCACAAAACTGCAGGAGCACCCAATATGGGGCTGGAACCCACCACCCCGGGATTGAGAGTCTCATTCTGTACCGACTGTTCCTGAAAGTCATTTGATTGTGCTCCCGACCTAATTTCTTGTAACAGAAGGGGCTTCAGGTTCAATCGTGGTGGAGAACTTGGGAAGTGTTGTCGGGTCTGCTTTGGTTAACTTCAGAGGAATCATGATTACCCTGGAACGAAGCGCTGTCTGGCAAGGCAATGTTTTCAGCCTGTTGCAGAAGTTGCCAGAAGAAGGACATCTTTTGGTAGTAGCTTCAAAACAGAAGCAGCAGCGCCCAATGTGGGGGTCGAACCCACAACCCTGAGATTAAGAGTCTCATGCTCTACCGACTGAGCTAACCGGGCTGCTTTTGTCTGAAAAGTGATTAAATTGATCGTACACTTATTTAATAGGAGTTCCTGAAAGTCATTTGATTGTGCTCCCGACCTAATTTCTTGTAACAGAAGGGTATTCAGGTTCAATCGTGGTGGAGAACTTCGGAAGTGTCGTCATTTTCGGTCGGGTCTGCTTTGGTTTACTTCAGAGGCATCATGATTACCCTGGAAGGAAACGCTGTCTGGCAAAGCAATGTTTTCAACCTGTTGTAGAAGTTGCCAGAAGAAGGACATCTTTTGGTAGTAGCTTCAAAACAGAAGACGCAGCGCCCAATGTGGGGTTTGAGCCCACGACCCTGAGATTAAGAGTCTCATGCTCTACCGACTGAGCTAACCGGGTCGCTTTTGCCTGAAAAGTGATTAAATTTATCGTACACTTATTTAATAGGAGTTCCTGAAAGTCATCTGATTGTGCTCCCGACCTAATTTCATGTAACAGAAGGGACTTCAGGTTCAATCGTGGTGGAGAACTTGGGAAGTGTTGTCATTTTCGGTCGGGCGGGTCTGCTTTGGTTAACTTCAGAGGAACCATGACTACCCTGGAATGAAACGCTGTCTGGCAAGGCAATGTTTTCAGCCTGTTGCAGAAGTTGCCAGAAGAAGGACATCTTTTGGTAGTAGCTTGAAAACAGAAGCAGCAGCGCCCAATGTGGGGGTCGAACCCACGACCCTGACATTAAGAGTCTCATGCTCTACCGACTGAGCTAACCGGGCCGCTTTTGCGGAAAAATGATTAAATTTTTCGTACTTTTATTTAATAGGAGTTCCTGAAAGTCATTTGATTGTGCCCCCGACCTAATATCTTGTAACAGAAGGGGCTTCAGGTTCAATCGTGGTGGAGAACTTCGGAAGTGTAGTCATTTTCGGTCGGGTTTGCTTTGGTTAACTTCAGAGGCATCATGATTACCCTGGAACGAAACGCTGTCTGGCAAGGCAATGTTTTCAGCCTGTTGCAGAAGTAGGACATGTTTTGGTTGTAGCTTCAAAACAGAAGCAGCAGCGCCCAATGTGGGGGTCGAACCCACGACCCTGAGATTAAGAGTCTCATGCTCTACCGACTGAGCTAACCGGGCCACGTTTGGTCATTGACGTGTGTGATTATATTTTTTTTTTAATGAATTTGTCATTTCTGACATATATTTGACAAAATCTGCAGCTGACCTAATTTCTCAGGTAAAAGGAGAAACCATGGGTTCAGCCATGGCTGAGAAGTTTCAGAAGCATCCACAAAACTGCAGAAGCATCCAATGTGGGGCTGGAACTCACGTTCCCCGGGATTAAGAGTCTCATTCTGGACCGACTGTTCCTGAAAGTCATTTGATTGTGCTCTCGACCTAATTTCTTGTAACAGAAGGTACTTCAGGTTCAATCGTGGTGGAGAACTTGGGAAGTGTTGTCATTTTCAGTCGGGCGGGTCTGTTTTGGTAAACTTCAGCGGAATCATGACTACCCTGGAACGAAACGCTGTCTGGCAAGGCAAGAACATCTTTTGGTAGTAGCTTCAAAACAGAAGCAGCAGCACCCAACGTGGGGGTCGAACCCACGACCCTGAGATTAAGAGTCTCATGCTCTACCGACTGAGCAAACCAGGCCACTTTTACTTGTAGATGTCTGTGATTTTTTTGTTTTTTTATGAATTTGTCATTTCTGAGAAATATTTGAGAAAATCTGCAGCTGACCTAATTTCTCAGGTAAAAGGAAGAACCATGGGTTCAGCCGTTTGGAATTGTCGTCCTTTTTGGTGTAATCATTTTAGGTCGGGTCTACTTTGGTTTACTTTAGAGGTATCATTGCTGTGGCTGGTTTCTGGCAGGGCAATCTTTTCAGCTTGGTGTTGAAGTTTTTTCAGGAGTTGCCACAAGAATGACATCTTTCAGAAGGATCCACAAAACTGCAGGAGCACCCAATATGGGGCTGGAACCCACCACCCCGGGATTGAGAGTCTCATTCTGTACCGACTGTTCCTGAAAGTCATTTGATTGTGCTCCCGACCTAATTTCTTGTAACAGAAGGGGCTTCAGGTTCAATCGTGGTGGAGAACTTGGGAAGTGTTGTCGGGTCTGCTTTGGTTAACTTCAGAGGAATCATGATTACCCTGGAACGAAGCGCTGTCTGGCAAGGCAATGTTTTCAGCCTGTTGCAGAAGTTGCCAGAAGAAGGACATCTTTTGGTAGTAGCTTCAAAACAGAAGCAGCAGCGCCCAATGTGGGGGTCGAACCCACAACCCTGAGATTAAGAGTCTCATGCTCTACCGACTGAGCTAACCGGGCTGCTTTTGTCTGAAAAGTGATTAAATTGATCGTACACTTATTTAATAGGAGTTCCTGAAAGTCATTTGATTGTGCTCCCGACCTAATTTCTTGTAACAGAAGGGTATTCAGGTTCAATCGTGGTGGAGAACTTCGGAAGTGTCGTCATTTTCGGTCGGGTCTGCTTTGGTTTACTTCAGAGGCATCATGATTACCCTGGAAGGAAACGCTGTCTGGCAAAGCAATGTTTTCAACCTGTTGTAGAAGTTGCCAGAAGAAGGACATCTTTTGGTAGTAGCTTCAAAACAGAAGACGCAGCGCCCAATGTGGGGTTTGAGCCCACGACCCTGAGATTAAGAGTCTCATGCTCTACCGACTGAGCTAACCGGGCCGCTTTTGCCTGAAAAGTGATTCAATTTATCGTACACTTATTTAATAGGAGTTCCTGAAAGTCATCTGATTGTGCTCCCGACCTAATTTCATGTAACAGAAGGGACTTCAGGTTCAATCGTGGTGGAGAACTTGGGAAGTGTTGTCATTTTCGGTCGGGCGGGTCTGCTTTGGTTAACTTCAGAGGAATCATGACTACCCTGGAATGAAACGCTGTCTGGCAAGGCAATGTTTTCAGCCTGTTGCAGAAGTTGCCAGAAGAAGGACATCTTTTGGTAGTAGCTTGAAAACAGAAGCAGCAGCGCCCAATGTGGGGGTCGAACCCACGACCCTGACATTAAGAGTCTCATGCTCTACC
Source organism: Dunckerocampus dactyliophorus (assembly GCF_027744805.1). Classification (NCBI taxonomy): domain Eukaryota; kingdom Metazoa; phylum Chordata; class Actinopteri; order Syngnathiformes; family Syngnathidae; genus Dunckerocampus; species Dunckerocampus dactyliophorus. The sequence goes on along the minus strand of NC_072822.1, from coordinate 26,656,990 downwards.
GACTGAGCTAACCGGGCCGCTTTTGCGGAAAAATGATTAAATTTTTCGTACTTTTATTTAATAGGAGTTCCTGAAAGTCATTTGATTGTGCCCCCGACCTAATATCTTGTAACAGAAGGGGCTTCAGGTTCAATCGTGGTGGAGAACTTCGGAAGTGTAGTCATTTTCGGTCGGGTTTGCTTTGGTTAACTTCAGAGGCATCATGATTACCCTGGAACGAAACGCTGTCTGGCAAGGCAATGTTTTCAGCCTGTTGCAGAAGTAGGACATGTTTTGGTTGTAGCTTCAAAACAGAAGCAGCAGCGCCCAATGTGGGGGTCGAACCCACGACCCTGAGATTAAGAGTCTCATGCTCTACCGACTGAGCTAACCGGGCCACGTTTGGTCATTGACGTGTGTGATTATATTTTTTTTTTAATGAATTTGTCATTTCTGACATATATTTGACAAAATCTGCAGCTGACCTAATTTCTCAGGTAAAAGGAGAAACCATGGGTTCAGCCATGGCTGAGAAGTTTCAGAAGCATCCACAAAACTGCAGAAGCACCCAATGTGGGGCTGGAACTCACGTCCCCGGGATTAAGAGTCTCATTCTGGACCGACTGTTCCTGAAAGTCATTTGATTGTGCTCTCGACCTAATTTCTTGTAACAGAAGGTACTTCAGGTTCAATCATGGTGGAGAACTTGGGAAGTGTTGTCATTTTCGGTCGGGCGGGTCTGTTTTGGTAAACTTCAGCGGAATCATGACTACCCTGGAACGAAACGCTGTCTGGCAAGGCAATGTTTTCAGCCTGTTGCAGAAGTAGGACATCTTTTGGTAGTAGCTTCAAAACAGAAGCAGCAGCGCCCAATGTGGGGGTCGAACCCACGATCCTGAGATTAAGAGTCTCATGCTCTACCGACTGAGCTAACTGGGCCTCTGTCACAGAAAAAATATTAAATTTATCGTACTTTTATTGAATAGGAGTTCCTGAAAGTCATTTGATTGTGCCCCCGACCTAATATCTTGTAATAGAAGGGGCTTCAGGTTCAATCATGGTGGAGAACTTCTGAAGTGTCTTAATTTTCGATCGGGTCTGCTTTGGTTTACTTCAGAGGCATCATGATGACCCTGGAAGGAAATGCTGTCTGGCAAGGCAATGTTTTCAACCTGTTGTAGAAGTTGCCAGAAGAAGGACATCTTTTGGTAGTAGCTTCCAAACAGAAGCAGCAGCGCCCAATGTGGGGTTTGAGCCCACGACCCTGAGATTAAGAGTCCCATGCTCTACCGACTGAGCTAACCGGGCCGCTTTTGCCTGAAAAGTGATTAAATTTATCGTACACTTATTTAATAGGAGTTCCTGAAAGTCATCTGATTGTGCTCCCGACCTAATTTCATGTCACAGAAGGGACTTCAGGTTCAATCGTGGTGGAGAACTTGGGAAGTGTTGTCATTTTCGGTCGGGCGGGTCTGCTTTGGTTAACTTCAGAGGAATCATGACTACCCTGGAATGAAACGCTGTCTGGCAAGGCAATGTTTTCAGTCTGTTGCAGAAGTTGCCAGAAGAAGGACATCTTTTGGTAGTAGCTTCAAAACAGAAGCAGCAGCGCCCAATGTGGGGGTCGAACCCACGACCCTGAGATTAAGAGTCTCATGCTCTACCGACTGAGCTAACCAGGCCACTTTTACTTGTAGATGGCTGTGATTTTTTTGTTTTTTTATGAATTTGTCATTTCTGAGAAATATTTGAGAAAATCTGCAGCTGACCTAATTTCTCAGGTAAAAGGAGGAACCATGGGTTCAGCCGTTTGGAATTGTCGTCCTTTTTGGTGTAGTCATTTTAGGTCGGGTCTACTTTGGTTTACTTTAGAGGTATCATTGCTGTGGCTGGTTTCTGGCAGGGCAATCTTTTCAGCTTGGTGTTGAAGTTTTTTCAGGAGTTGCCACAAGAATGACATCTTTCAGAAGGATCCACAAAACTGCAGGAGCACCCAATATGGGGCTGGAACCCACCACCCCGGGATTGAGAGTCTCATTCTGTACCGACTGTTCCTGAAAGTCATTTGATTGTGCTCCCGACCTAATTTCTTGTAACAGAAGGGGCTTCAGGTTCAATCGTGGTGGAGAACTTGGGAAGTGTTGTCGGGTCTGCTTTGGTTAACTTCAGAGGAATCATGATTACCCTGGAACGAAGCGCTGTCTGGCAAGGCAATGTTTTCAGCCTGTTGCAGAAGTTGCCAGAAGAAGGACATCTTTTGGTAGTAGCTTCAAAACAGAAGCAGCAGCACCCAATGTGGGGGTCGAACCCACAACCCTGAGATTAAGAGTCTCATGCTCTACCGACTGAGCTAACCGGGCCTCTTTCACAGAAAAAATATTAAATTTATCGTACTTTTATTGAACAGGAGTTCCTGAAAGTCATTTGATTGTGCCCCCGACCTCATATCTCGTAATAGAAGGGGCTTCAGATTCAATCATGGTGGAGAACTTCTGAAGTGTCTTCATTTTCGATCGGGTCTGCTTTGGTTTACTTCAGAGGCATCATGATGACCCTGGAAGGAAACGCTGTCTGGCAAGGCAATGTTTTCAACCTGTTGTAGAAGTTGCCAGAAGAAGGACATCTTTTGGTAGTAGCTTCAAAACAGAAGCAGCAGCGCCCAATCTGGGGGTCGAACCCACGACCCTGAGATTAAGAGTCTCATGCTCTACCGACTGAGCTAACCGGGCTGCTTTTGTCTGAAAAGTGATTAAATTGATCGTACACTTATTTAATAGGAGTTCCTGAAAGTCATTTGATTGTGCTCCCGACCTAATTTCTTGTAACAGAAGGGTATTCAGGTTCAATCGTGGTGGAGAACTTCGGAAGTGTCGTCATTTTCGGTCGGGTCTGCTTTGGTTTACTTCAGAGGCATCATGATTACCCTGGAAGGAAACGCTGTCTGGCAAAGCAATGTTTTCAACCTGTTGTAGAAGTTGCCAGAAGAAGGACATCTTTTGGTAGTAGCTTCAAAACAGAAGACGCAGCGCCCAATGTGGGGTTTGAGCCCACGACCCTGAGATTAAGAGTCTCATGCTCTACCGACTGAGCTAACCGGGCCGCTTTTGCCTGAAAAGTGATTCAATTTATCGTACACTTATTTAATAGGAGTTCCTGAAAGTCATCTGATTGTGCTCCCGACCTAATTTCATGTAACAGAAGGGACTTCAGGTTCAATCGTGGTGGAGAACTTGGGAAGTGTTGTCATTTTCGGTCGGGCGGGTCTGCTTTGGTTAACTTCAGAGGAATCATGACTACCCTGGAATGAAACGCTGTCTGGCAAGGCAATGTTTTCAGCCTGTTGCAGAAGTTGCCAGAAGAAGGACATCTTTTGGTAGTAGCTTGAAAACAGAAGCAGCAGCGCCCAATGTGGGGGTCGAACCCACGACCCTGACATTAAGAGTCTCATGCTCTACCGACTGAGCTAACCGGGCCGCTTTTGCGGAAAAATGATTAAATTTTTCGTACTTTTATTTAATAGGAGTTCCTGAAAGTCATTTGATTGTGCCCCCGACCTAATATCTTGTAACAGAAGGGGCTTCAGGTTCAATCGTGGTGGAGAACTTCGGAAGTGTAGTCATTTTCGGTCGGGTTTGCTTTGGTTAACTTCAGAGGCATCATGATTACCCTGGAACGAAACGCTGTCTGGCAAGGCAATGTTTTCAGCCTGTTGCAGAAGTAGGACATGTTTTGGTTGTAGCTTCAAAACAGAAGCAGCAGCGCCCAATGTGGGGGTCAAACCCACGACCCTGAGATTAAGAGTCTCATGCTCTACCGACTGAGCTAACCGGGCCACGTTTGGTCATTGACGTGTGTGATTATATTTTTTTTTTAATGAATTTGTCATTTCTGACATATATTTGACAAAATCTGCAGCTGACCTAATTTCTCAGGTAAAAGGAGAAACCATGGGTTCAGCCATGGCTGAGAAGTTTCAGAAGCATCCACAAAACTGCAGAAGCACCCAATGTGGGGCTGGAACTCACGTCCCCGGGATTAAGAGTCTCATTCTGGACCGACTGTTCCTGAAAGTCATTTGATTGTGCTCTCGACCTAATTTCTTGTAACAGAAGGTACTTCAGGTTCAATCATGGTGGAGAACTTGGGAAGTGTTGTCATTTTCGGTCGGGCGGGTCTGTTTTGGTAAACTTCAGCGGAATCATGACTACCCTGGAACGAAACGCTGTCTGGCAAGGCAATGTTTTCAGCCTGTTGCAGAAGTAGGACATCTTTTGGTAGTAGCTTCAAAACAGAAGCAGCAGCGCCCAATGTGGGGGTCGAACCCACGATCCTGAGATTAAGAGTCTCATGCTCTACCGCCTGAGCTAACTGGGCCTCTGTCACAGAAAAAATATTAAATTTATCGTACTTTTATTGAATAGGAGTTCCTGAAAGTCATTTGATTGTGCCCCCGACCTAATATCTTGTAATAGAAGGGGCTTCAGGTTCAATCATGGTGGAGAACTTCTGAAGTGTCTTAATTTTCGATCGGGTCTGCTTTGGTTTACTTCAGAGGCATCATGATGACCCTGGAAGGAAATGCTGTCTGGCAAGGCAATGTTTTCAACCTGTTGTAGAAGTTGCCAGAAGAAGGACATCTTTTGGTAGTAGCTTCCAAACAGAAGCAGCAGCGCCCAATGTGGGGTTTGAGCCCACGACCCTGAGATTAAGAGTCCCATGCTCTACCGACTGAGCTAACCGGGCCGCTTTTGCCTGAAAAGTGATTAAATTTATCGTACACTTATTTAATAGGAGTTCCTGAAAGTCATCTGATTGTGCTCCCGACCTAATTTCATGTCACAGAAGGGACTTCAGGTTCAATCGTGGTGGAGAACTTGGGAAGTGTTGTCATTTTCGGTCGGGCGGGTCTGCTTTGGTTAACTTCAGAGGAATCATGACTACCCTGGAATGAAACGCTGTCTGGCAAGGCAATGTTTTCAGTCTGTTGCAGAAGTTGCCAGAAGAAGGACATCTTTTGGTAGTAGCTTCAAAACAGAAGCAGCAGCGCCCAATGTGGGGGTCGAACCCACGACCCTGAGATTAAGAGTCTCATGCTCTACCGACTGAGCTAACCAGGCCACTTTTACTTGTAGATGGCTGTGATTTTTTTGTTTTTTTATGAATTTGTCATTTCTGAGAAATATTTGAGAAAATCTGCAGCTGACCTAATTTCTCAGGTAAAAGGAGGAACCATGGGTTCAGCCGTTTGGAATTGTCGTCCTTTTTGGTGTAGTCATTTTAGGTCGGGTCTACTTTGGTTTACTTTAGAGGTATCATTGCTGTGGCTGGTTTCTGGCAGGGCAATCTTTTCAGCTTGGTGTTGAAGTTTTTTCAGGAGTTGCCACAAGAATGACATCTTTCAGAAGGATCCACAAAACTGCAGGAGCACCCAATATGGGGCTGGAACCCACCACCCCGGGATTGAGAGTCTCATTCTGTACCGACTGTTCCTGAAAGTCATTTGATTGTGCTCCCGACCTAATTTCTTGTAACAGAAGGGGCTTCAGGTTCAATCGTGGTGGAGAACTTGGGAAGTGTTGTCGGGTCTGCTTTGGTTAACTTCAGAGGAATCATGATTACCCTGGAACGAAGCGCTGTCTGGCAAGGCAATGTTTTCAGCCTGTTGCAGAAGTTGCCAGAAGAAGGACATCTTTTGGTAGTAGCTTCAAAACAGAAGCAGCAGCGCCCAATGTGGGGGTCGAACCCACAACCCTGAGATTAAGAGTCTCATGCTCTACCGACTGAGCTAACCGGGCCTCTTTCACAGAAAAAATATTAAATTTATCGTACTTTTATTGAACAGGAGTTCCTGAAAGTCATTTGATTGTGCCCCCGACCTCATATCTCGTAATAGAAGGGGCTTCAGATTCAATCATGGTGGAGAACTTCTGAAGTGTCTTCATTTTCGATCGGGTCTGCTTTGGTTTACTTCAGAGGCATCATGATGACCCTGGAAGGAAACGCTGTCTGGCAAGGCAATGTTTTCAACCTGTTGTAGAAGTTGCCAGAAGAAGGACATCTTTTGGTAGTAGCTTCAAAACAGAAGCAGCAGCGCCCAATCTGGGGGTCGAACCCACGACCCTGAGATTAAGAGTCTCATGCTCTACCGACTGAGCTAACCGGGCTGCTTTTGTCTGAAAAGTGATTAAATTGATCGTACACTTATTTAATAGGAGTTCCTGAAAGTCATTTGATTGTGCTCCCGACCTAATTTCTTGTAACAGAAGGGTATTCAGGTTCAATCGTGGTGGAGAACTTCGGAAGTGTCGTCATTTTCGGTCGGGTCTGCTTTGGTTTACTTCAGAGGCATCATGATTACCCTGGAAGGAAACGCTGTCTGGCAAAGCAATGTTTTCAACCTGTTGTAGAAGTTGCCAGAAGAAGGACATCTTTTGGTAGTAGCTTCAAAACAGAAGACGCAGCGCCCAATGTGGGGTTTGAGCCCACGACCCTGAGATTAAGAGTCTCATGCTCTACCGACTGAGCTAACCGGGCCGCTTTTGCCTGAAAAGTGATTAAATTTATCGTACACTTATTTAATAGGAGTTCCTGAAAGTCATCTGATTGTGCTCCCGACCTAATTTCATGTAACAGAAGGGACTTCAGGTTCAATCGTGGTGGAGAACTTGGGAAGTGTTGTCATTTTCGGTCGGGCGGGTCTGCTTTGGTTAACTTCAGAGGAATCATGACTACCCTGGAATGAAACGCTGTCTGGCAAGGCAATGTTTTCAGCCTGTTGCAGAAGTTGCCAGAAGAAGGACATCTTTTGGTAGTAGCTTGAAAACAGAAGCAGCAGCGCCCAATGTGGGGGTCGAACCCACGACCCTGACATTAAGAGTCTCATGCTCTACCGACTGAGCTAACCGGGCCGCTTTTGCGGAAAAATGATTAAATTTTTCGTACTTTTATTTAATAGGAGTTCCTGAAAGTCATTTGATTGTGCCCCCGACCTAATATCTTGTAACAGAAGGGGCTTCAGGTTCAATCGTGGTGGAGAACTTCGGAAGTGTAGTCATTTTCGGTCGGGTTTGCTTTGGTTAACTTCAGAGGCATCATGATTACCCTGGAACGAAACGCTGTCTGGCAAGGCAATGTTTTCAGCCTGTTGCAGAAGTAGGACATGTTTTGGTTGTAGCTTCAAAACAGAAGCAGCAGCGCCCAATGTGGGGGTCAAACCCACGACCCTGAGATTAAGAGTCTCATGCTCTACCGACTGAGCTAACCGGGCCACGTTTGGTCATTGACGTGTGTGATTATATTTTTTTTTTAATGAATTTGTCATTTCTGACATATATTTGACAAAATCTGCAGCTGACCTAATTTCTCAGGTAAAAGGAGAAACCATGGGTTCAGCCATGGCTGAGAAGTTTCAGAAGCATCCACAAAACTGCAGAAGCACCCAATGTGGGGCTGGAACTCACGTCCCCGGGATTAAGAGTCTCATTCTGGACCGACTGTTCCTGAAAGTCATTTGATTGTGCTCTCGACCTAATTTCTTGTAACAGAAGGTACTTCAGGTTCAATCATGGTGGAGAACTTGGGAAGTGTTGTCATTTTCGGTCGGGCGGGTCTGTTTTGGTAAACTTCAGCGGAATCATGACTACCCTGGAACGAAACGCTGTCTGGCAAGGCAATGTTTTCAGCCTGTTGCAGAAGTAGGACATCTTTTGGTAGTAGCTTCAAAACAGAAGCAGCAGCGCCCAATGTGGGGGTCGAACCCACGATCCTGAGATTAAGAGTCTCATGCTCTACCGCCTGAGCTAACTGGGCCTCTGTCACAGAAAAAATATTAAATTTATCGTACTTTTATTGAATAGGAGTTCCTGAAAGTCATTTGATTGTGCCCCCGACCTAATATCTTGTAATAGAAGGGGCTTCAGGTTCAATCATGGTGGAGAACTTCTGAAGTGTCTTAATTTTCGATCGGGTCTGCTTTGGTTTACTTCAGAGGCATCATGATGACCCTGGAAGGAAATGCTGTCTGGCAAGGCAATGTTTTCAACCTGTTGTAGAAGTTGCCAGAAGAAGGACATCTTTTGGTAGTAGCTTCCAAACAGAAGCAGCAGCGCCCAATGTGGGGTTTGAGCCCACGACCCTGAGATTAAGAGTCCCATGCTCTACCGACTGAGCTAACCGGGCCGCTTTTGCCTGAAAAGTGATTAAATTTATCGTACACTTATTTAATAGGAGTTCCTGAAAGTCATCTGATTGTGCTCCCGACCTAATTTCATGTCACAGAAGGGACTTCAGGTTCAATCGTGGTGGAGAACTTGGGAAGTGTTGTCATTTTCGGTCGGGCGGGTCTGCTTTGGTTAACTTCAGAGGAATCATGACTACCCTGGAATGAAACGCTGTCTGGCAAGGCAATGTTTTCAGTCTGTTGCAGAAGTTGCCAGAAGAAGGACATCTTTTGGTAGTAGCTTCAAAACAGAAGCAGCAGCGCCCAATGTGGGGGTCGAACCCACGACCCTGAGATTAAGAGTCTCATGCTCTACCGACTGAGCTAACCAGGCCACTTTTACTTGTAGATGGCTGTGATTTTTTTGTTTTTTTATGAATTTGTCATTTCTGAGAAATATTTGAGAAAATCTGCAGCTGACCTAATTTCTCAGGTAAAAGGAGGAACCATGGGTTCAGCCGTTTGGAATTGTCGTCCTTTTTGGTGTAGTCATTTTAGGTCGGGTCTACTTTGGTTTACTTTAGAGGTATCATTGCTGTGGCTGGTTTCTGGCAGGGCAATCTTTTCAGCTTGGTGTTGAAGTTTTTTCAGGAGTTGCCACAAGAATGACATCTTTCAGAAGGATCCACAAAACTGCAGGAGCACCCAATATGGGGCTGGAACCCACCACCCCGGGATTGAGAGTCTCATTCTGTACCGACTGTTCCTGAAAGTCATTTGATTGTGCTCCCGACCTAATTTCTTGTAACAGAAGGGGCTTCAGGTTCAATCGTGGTGGAGAACTTGGGAAGTGTTGTCGGGTCTGCTTTGGTTAACTTCAGAGGAATCATGATTACCCTGGAACGAAGCGCTGTCTGGCAAGGCAATGTTTTCAGCCTGTTGCAGAAGTTGCCAGAAGAAGGACATCTTTTGGTAGTAGCTTCAAAACAGAAGCAGCAGCGCCCAATGTGGGGGTCGAACCCACGACCCTGAGATTAAGAGTCTCATGCTCTACCGACTGAGCTAACCGGGCCTCTTTCACAGAAAAAATATTAAATTTATCGTACTTTTATTGAATAGGAGTTCCTGAAAGTCATTTGATTGTGCCCCCGACCTCATATCTCGTAATAGAAGGGGCTTCAGATTCAATCATGGTGGAGAACTTCTGAAGTGTCTTCATTTTCGATCGGGTCTGCTTTGGTTTACTTCAGAGGCATCATGATGACCCTGGAAGGAAACGCTGTCTGGCAAGGCAATGTTTTCAACCTGTTGTAGAAGTTGCCAGAAGAAGGACATCTTTTGGTAGTAGCTTCAAAACAGAAGCAGCAGCGCCCAATGTGGGGGTCGAACCCACGACCCTGAGATTAAGAGTCTCATGCTCTACCGACTGAGCTAACCGGGCCACATTTGGTTATCGACGTCTGTGATTTTTTTTTTTTTATGAATTTGTCATTTCTGACATATATTTGAGAAAATCTGCAGCTGACTTAATTTTTCAGGTAAAAGGATAAACCATGGGTTCAGCCATGGCTGAGAAGTTTCAGAAGCATCCACAAAACTGCAGAAGCACCCAATGTGGGGCTGGAACTCACGTTCCCCGGGATTAAGAGTCTCATTCTGGACCGACTGTTCCTGAAAGTCATTTGATTGTGCTCTCGACCTAATTTCTTGTAACAGAAGGTACTTCAGGTTCAATTGTGGTGGAGAACTTGGGAAGTGTTGTCATTTTCGGTCGGGCGGGTCTGTTTTGGTAAACTTCAGCGGAATCATGACTACCCTGGAACGAAACGCTGTCTGGCAAGGCAAGAACATCTTTTGGTAGTAGCTTCAAAACAGAAGCAGCAGCACCCAACGTGGGGGTCGAACCCACGACCCTGAGATTAAGAGTCTCATGCTCTACCTACTGAGCAAACCAGGCCACTTTTACTTGTAGATGTCTGTGATTTTTTTGTTTTTTTATGAATTTGTCATTTCTGAGAAATATTTGAGAAAATCTGCAGCTGACCTAATTTCTCAGGTAAAAGGAGGAACCATGGGTTCAGCCGTTTGGAATTGTCGTCCTTTTTGGTGTAATCATTTTAGGTCGGGTCTACTTTGGTTTACTTTAGAGGTATCATTGCTGTGGCTGGTTTCTGGCAGGGCAATCTTTTCAGCTTGGTGTTGAAGTTTTTTCAGGAGTTGCCACAAAAATGACATCTTTCAGAAGGATCCACAAAACTGCAGGAGCACCCAATATGGGGCTGGAACCCACCACCCCGGGATTGAGAGTCTCATTCTGTACCGACTGTTCCTGAAAGTCATTTGATTGTGCTCCCGACCTAATTTCTTGTAACAGAAGGGGCTTCAGGTTCAATCGTGGTGGAGAACTTGGGAAGTGTTGTCGGGTCTGCTTTGGTTAACTTCAGAGGAATCATGATTACCCTGGAACGAAGCGCTGTCTGGCAAGGAAATGTTTTCAGCCTGTTGCAGAAGTTGCCAGAAGAAGGACATCTTTTGGTAGTAGCTTCAAAACAGAAGCAGCAGCGCCCAATGTGGGGGTTGAACCCACGACCCTGAGATTAAGAGTCTCATGCTCTACCGACTGAGCTAACCGGGCTGCTTTTGCCTGAAAAGTGATTAAGTTGATCGTACACTTATTTAATAGGAGTTCCTGAAAGTCATTTGATTGTGCTCCCGACCTAATTTCTTGTAACAGAAGTGGATTCAGGTTCAATCGTGGTGGAGAACTTGGGAAGTGTTGTCATTTTCGGTCGGGCGGGTCTGCTTTGGTTAACTTCAGAGGAATCATGACTACCCTGGAACGAAACGCTGTCTGGCAAGGCAATGTTTTCAGCCTGTTGCAGAAGTCGGACATCTTTTGGTAGTAGCTTCAAAACAGAAGCAGCAGCGCCCAATGTGGGGGTCGAACCCACGACCCTGAGATTAAGAGTCTCATGCTCTACCGACTGAGCGAACCAGGCCACTTTTGCTTGTTGACGTCTGTGATTTTTTTGTTTTTTTATGAATTTGTCATTTCTGAGAAATATTTGAGAAAATCTGAAGCTGACCTAATTTCTCAGGTAAAAGGAGGAACCATGGGTTCAGCCGTTTGGAATTGTCGTCCTTTTTTTTGTCGTCATTTTAGGTCGTGTCTACTTTGGTTTACTTTAGAGGTATCATTGCTGTGGCTGGTTTCTGGCAGGGCAATCTTTTCAGCTTGGTGTTGAAGTTTTTTCAGGAGTTGCCAACAGAATGACATCTTTCAGAAGGATCCACAAAACTGCAGGAGCACCCAATATGGGGCTGGAACCCACGACCCCGGGATTGAGAGTCTCATTCTGTACCGACTGTTCCTGAAAGTCATTTGATTGTGCTCCCGACCTAATTTCTTGTAACAGAAGGGGCTTCAGGTTCAATCATGGTGGAGAACTTCGGAAGTGTAGTCATTTTCGGTCGGGTGTGCTTTGGTTTACTTCAGAGGCATCATGATTAACCTGGAACGAAACGCTGTCTGGCAAGACATTGTTCTCAGCCTGTTGAGAAGTTGCCAGAAGAAGGACGACCACGGGATTAAGAGTCTCAAGCTCTACAGACTGAGCTAACCGGGCCTCTTTTGCCTGAAAAGTGATTAAATTTATCCTACTGTTATTTAATAGGAGTTCCTGAAAGTCATTTGATTGTGCCCCTGACCTAATTTCTTGTAACAGAAGGGGCTTCAGGTTCAATCGTGGTGGAGAACTTCGGAAGAGTAGACATTTTCGGTCGGGTGTGCTTTGGTTTACTTCAGAGGCATCATGATTAACCTGGAACGAAACGCTGTCTGGCAAGACATTGTTTTCAGCCTGTTGAGAAGTTGCCAGAAGAAGGACGAACCCGGGATTAAGAGTCTCAAGCTCTACAGACTGAGCTAACCGGGCCTCTTTTGCCTGAAAAGTGATTAAATTTATCCTACTGTTATTTAATAGGAGTCCCTGAAAGTCATTTGATTGTGCCCCTGACCTAATTTCTTGTAACAGAAGGGGCTTCAGGTTCAATCGTGGTGGAGAACTTCGGAAGAGTAGACATTTTCGGTTGGGTCTGCTTTGGTTAACTTCAGAGGCATCATGATTACCCTGGAACGAAACGCTGTCTGGCAAGGCAATGTTTTCAGCCTGTTGCAGAGGTTGTCAGAAGAAGGACATCTTTTGGTAGTCGCTTCAAAACAGAAGCAGCAGCGCCCAATGTGGGGGTCGAACCCACGACCCTGAGATTAAGAGTCTCATGCTCTACCGACTGAGTTTACCGGGCCACGTTTGGTTATGGACGGTTGTGATTTTTTTTTTTTTTTAATGAATTTGTCATTTCTGACATATATTTGAGAAAATCTGCAGCTGACCTAATTTCTCAGGTAAAAGGAGAAACCATGGGTTCAGCCATGGCTGAGAAGTTTCAGAAGCATCCACAAAACTGCAGAACCACCCAATATGGGGCTGGAACTCACGTCCCCGGGATTAAGAGTCTCATTCTGGACCGACTGTTCCTGAAAGTCATTTGATTGTGCTCTCGACCTAATTTCTTGTAACAGAAGGTACTTCAGGTTCAATCGTGGTGGAGAACTTGGGAAGTGTTGTCATTTTCGGTCGGGCGGGTCTGTTTTGGTAAACTTCAGCGGAATCATGACAACCCTGGAACGAAACGCTGTCTGGCAAGGCAATGTTTTCAGCCTGTTGCAGAAGTAGGACATCTTTTGGTAGTAGCTTCAAAACAGAAGCAGCAGCGCCCAATGTGGGGGTCGAACCCACGACCCTGAGATTAAGAGTCTCATGCTCTACCGACTGAGCTAACCAGGCCTCTTTCACAGAAAAAATATTAAATTTATCGTACTTTTATTGAATAGGAGTTCCTGAAAGTCATTTGATTGTGCCCCAGACCTCATATCTCGTAATAGAAGGGGCTTCAGGTTCAATCATGGTGGAGAACTTCTGAAGTGTCTTCATTTTCGATCGGGTCTGCTTTGGTTTACTTCAGAGGCATCATGATGACCCTGGAAGGAAACGCTGTCTGGCAAGGCAATGTTTTCAACCTGTTGTAGAAGTTGCCAGAAGAAGGACATCTTTTGGTAGTAGCTTCAAAACAGAAGCAGCAGCGCCCAATCTGGGGGTCAAACCCACGACCCTGAGATTAAGAGTCTCATGCTCTACCGACTGAGCTAACCGGGCTGCTTTTGCCTGAAAAGTAATTAAATTGATCGTACACTTATTTAATAGGAGTTCCTGAAAGTCATTTGATTGTGCTCCCGACCTAATTTCTTGTAACAGAAGGGGATTCAGGTTCAATCGTGGTGGATAACTTGGGAAGTGTTGTCATTTTCGGTCGGGCGGGTCTGCTTTGGTTAACTTCAGAGGCATCATGACTACCCTGGAACGAAACGCTGTCTGGCAAGGCAATGTTTTCAGCCTGTTGCAGAAGTCGGACATCTTTTGGTAGTAGCTTCAAAACAGAAGCAGCAGCGCCCAATGGGGGGGGGTCGAACCCACGACCCTGAGATTAAGAGTCTCATGCTCTACCGACTGAGCGAACCAGGCCACCTTTGCTTGTTGACGTCTGTGATTTTTTTGTTTTTTTATGAATTTGTCATTTCTGAGAAATATTTGAGAAAATCTGAAGCTGACCTAATTTCTCAGGTAAAAGGAGGAACAATGGGTTCAGCCGTTTGGAATTGTCGTCCTTTTTGTTGTCGTCATTTTAGGTCGTGTCTACTTTGGTTTACTTTAGAGGTATCATTGCTGTGGCTGGTTTCTGGCAGGGCAATCTTTTCAGCTTGGTGTTGAAGTTTTTTCAGGAGTTGCCAACAGAATGACATCTTTCAGAAGGATCCACAAAACTGCAGGAGCACCCAATATGGGGCTGGAACCCTCGACCCTGGGATTGAGAGTCTCATTCTGTACCGACTGTTCCTGAAAGTCATTTGATTGTGCTCCCGACCTAATTTCTTGTAACAGAAGGGGCTTCAGGTTCAATCGTGGTGGAGAACTTGGGAAGTGTTGTCGGGTCTGCTTTGGTTAACTTCAGAGGCATCATGATTAACCTGGAACGAAACGCTGTCTGGCAAGACATTGTTCTCAGCCTGTTGAGAAGTTGCCAGAAGAAGGACGAACCCGGGATTAAGAGTCTCAAGCTCTACAGACTGAGCTAACCGGTCCTCTTTTGCCTGAAAAGTGATTAAATTTATCCTACTGTTTTTTAATAGGAGTTCCTGAAAGTCATTTGATTGTGCCCCTGACCTAATTTCTTGTAACAGAAGGGGCTTCAGGTTCAATCGTGGTGGAGAACGTCGGAAGAGTAGACATTTTCGGTTGGGTCTGCTTTGGTTAACTTCAGAGGCATCATGATTACCCTGGAACGAAACGCTGTCTGGCAAGGCAATGTTTTCAGCCTGTTGCAGAGGTTGTCAGAAGAAGGACATCTTTTGGTAGTCGCTTCAAAACAGAAGCAGCAGCGCCCAATGTGGGGGTCGAACCCACGACCCTGAGATTAAGAGTCTCATGCTCTACCGACTGAGTTTACCGGGCCACGTTTGATTATCGACGTCTGTGATTTTTTTTTTTTTTTAATGAATTTGTCATTTCTGACATATTTTTGAGAAAATCTGCAGCTGACCTAATTTCTCAGGTAAAAGGAGAAACCATGGGTTCAGCCATGGCTGAGAAGTTTCAGAAGCATCCACAAAACTGCAGAAGCACCCAATATGGGGCTGGAACTCACGTCCCCGGGATTAAGAGTCTCATTCTGGACCGACTGTTCCTGAAAGTCATTTGATTGTGCTCTCGACCTAATTTCTTGTAACAGAAGGTACTTCAGGTTCAATCGTGGTGGAGAACTTGGGAAGTGTTGTCATTTTCGGTCGGGCGGGTCTGTTTTGGTAAACTTCAGCGGAATCATGACAACCCTGGAACGAAACGCTGTCTGGCAAGGCAATGTTTTCAGCCTGTTGCAGAAGTAGGACATCTTTTGGTAGTAGCTTCAAAACAGAAGCAGCAGCGCCCAATGGGGGGGGGGGGGGGTCGAACCCACGACCCTGAGATTAAGAGTCTCATGCTCTACCGACTGAGCGAACCAGGCCACCTTTGCTTGTTGACGTCTGTGATTTTTTTGTTTTTTTATGAATTTGTCATTTCTGAGAAATATTTGAGAAAATCTGAAGCTGACCTAATTTCTCAGGTAAAAGGAGGAACAATGGGTTCAGCCGTTTGGAATTGTCGTCCTTTTTGGTCGTGTCTACTTTGGTTTACTTTAGAGGTATCATTGCTGTGGCTGGTTTCTGGCAGGGCAATCTTTTCAGCTTGGTGTTGAAGTTTTTTCAGGAGTTGCCAACAGAATGACATCTTTCAGAAGGATCCACAAAACTGCAGGAGCACCCAATATGGGGCTGGAACCCTCGACCCTGGGATTGAGAGTCTCATTCTGTACCGACTGTTCCTGAAAGTCATTTGATTGTGCTCCCGACCTAATTTCTTGTAACAGAAGGGGCTTCAGGTTCAATCGTGGTGGAGAACTTGGGAAGTGTTGTCGGGTCTGCTTTGGTTAACTTCAGAGGCATCATGATTAACCTGGAACGAAACGCTGTCTGGCAAGACATTGTTCTCAGCCTGTTGAGAAGTTGCCAGAAGAAGGACGAACCCGGGATTAAGAGTCTTAAGCTCTACAGACTGAGCTAACCAGTCCTCTTTTGCCTGAAAAGTGATTAAATTTATCCTACTGTTATTTAATAAGAGTTCCTGAAAGTCATTTGATTGTGCCCCTGACCTAATTTCTTGTAACAGAAGGGGCTTCAGGTTCAATCGTGGTGGAGAACGTCGGAAGAGTAGACATTTTCGGTTGGGTCTGCTTTGGTTAACTTCAGAGGAATCATGACTACCCTGGAACGAAACGCTGTCTGGCAAGGCAATGTTTTCAGCCTGTTGCAGAAGTTGTCAGAAGAAGGACATCTTTTGGTAGTAGCTTCAAAACAGAAGCAGCAGCAGCAGCGCCCAATGTGGGGGTCGAACCCACAACCCTGAGATTAAGAGTCTGATGCTCTACCGACTGAGCTAACCGGGCTGCTTTTGCCTGAAAAGTGATTAAATTGATCGTACACTTATTTAACAGGAGTTCCTGAAAGTCATTTGATTGTGCTCCCGACCTAATTTCTTGTAACAGAAGGGGATTCAGGTTCAATCGTGGTGGAGAACTTTGGAAGTGTCGTCATTTTCGGTCGGGTCTGCTTTGGTTTACTTCAGAGGCATCATGATTACCCTGGAAGGAAACGCTGTGTAGCAAGGCAATGTTTTCAGCCTGTTGAAGAAGTTGCCAGAAGAAGGACGACCCCGGGATTAAGAGTCTCATGCTCTCCCGACTGAGCTAACCGGTCCGCTTTTGCCCGAAAAAGTGATTAAATTTATCGTAGTCTTGTTTAACAGAAGGGGCTTCAGGTTCAGTCGTGGTGGAGAACTTCGCAAGTGTAATCATTTTCGTCGGGTCTGCTTTGGTTTACTTCAGAGGCATCATGATTACCCTGGAACGAAACGCTGTCTGGCAAGGCAATGTTTTCAGCCTGTTGCAGAGGTTGTCAGAAGTCGGACATCTTTTGGTAGTAGCTTCAAAACAGAAGCAGCAGCGCCCAATGGGGGGGGGTCGAACCCACGACCCTGAGATTAAGAGTCTCATGCTCTACCGACTGAGCGAACCAGGCCACCTTTGCTTGTTGACGTCTGTGATTTTTTTGTTTTTTTATGAATTTGTCATTTCTGAGAAATATTTGAGAAAATCTGAAGCTGACCTAATTTCTCAGGTAAAAGGAGGAACAATGGGTTCAGCCGTTTGGAATTGTCGTCCTTTTTGTTGTCGTCATTTTAGGTCGTGTCTACTTTGGTTTACTTTAGAGGTATCATTGCTGTGGCTGGTTTCTGGCAGGGCAATCTTTTCAGCTTGGTGTTGAAGTTTTTTCAGGAGTTGCCAACAGAATGACATCTTTCAGAAGGATCCACAAAACTGCAGGAGCACCCAATATGGGGCTGGAACCCTCGACCCTGGGATTGAGAGTCTCATTCTGTACCGACTGTTCCTGAAAGTCATTTGATTGTGCTCCCGACCTAATTTCTTGTAACAGAAGGGGCTTCAGGTTCAATCGTGGTGGAGAACTTGGGAAGTGTTGTCGGGTCTGCTTTGGTTAACTTCAGAGGCATCATGATTAACCTGGAACGAAACGCTGTCTGGCAAGACATTGTTCTCAGCCTGTTGAGAAGTTGCCAGAAGAAGGACGAACCCGGGATTAAGAGTCTCAAGCTCTACAGACTGAGCTAACCGGTCCTCTTTTGCCTGAAAAGTGATTAAATTTATCCTACTGTTTTTTAATAGGAGTTCCTGAAAGTCATTTGATTGTGCCCCTGACCTAATTTCTTGTAACAGAAGGGGCTTCAGGTTCAATCGTGGTGGAGAACGTCGGAAGAGTAGACATTTTCGGTTGGGTCTGCTTTGGTTAACTTCAGAGGCATCATGATTACCCTGGAACGAAACGCTGTCTGGCAAGGCAATGTTTTCAGCCTGTTGCAGAGGTTGTCAGAAGAAGGACATCTTTTGGTAGTCGCTTCAAAACAGAAGCAGCAGCGCCCAATGTGGGGGTCGAACCCACGACCCTGAGATTAAGAGTCTCATGCTCTACCGACTGAGTTTACCGGGCCACGTTTGGTTATCGACGTCTGTGATTTTTTTTTTTTTTTAATGAATTTGTCATTTCTGACATATATTTGAGAAAATCTGCAGCTGACCTAATTTCTCAGGTAAAAGGAGAAACCATGGGTTCAGCCATGGCTGAGAAGTTTCAGAAGCATCCACAAAACTGCAGAAGCACCCAATATGGGGCTGGAACTCACGTCCCCGGGATTAAGAGTCTCATTCTGGACCGACTGTTCCTGAAAGTCATTTGATTGTGCTCTCGACCTAATTTCTGGTAACAGAAGGTACTTCAGGTTCAATCGTGGTGGAGAACTTGGGAAGTGTTGTCATTTTCGGTTGGGCGGGTCTGTTTTGGTAAACTTCAGCGGAATCATGACAACCCTGGAACGAAACGCTGTCTGGCAAGGCAATGTTTTCAGCCTGTTGCAGAAGTAGGACATCTTTTGGTAGTAGCATCAAAACAGAAGCAGCAGCACCCAATGTGGGGGTCGAACCCACAACCCTGAGATTAAGAGTCTCATGCTCTACCGACTGAGCTAACCGGGCCTCTTTCACAGAAAAAATATTAAATTTATCGTACTTTTATTGAATAGGAGTTCCTGAAAGTCATTTGATTGTGCCCCCGACCTCATATCTCGTAATAGAAGGGGCTTCAGGTTCAATCATGGTGGAGAACTTCTGAAGTGTCTTCATTTTTGATCGGGTCTGCTTTGGTTTACTTCAGAGGCATCATGATGACCCTGGAAGGAAACGCTGTCTGGCAAGGCAATGTTTTCAACCTGTTGTAGAAGTTGCCAGAAGAAGGACATCTTTTGGTAGTAGCTTCAAAACAGAAGCAGCAGCGCCCAATGTGGGGGTCGAACCCACGACCCTGAGATTAAGAGTCTCATGCTCTACCGACTGAGCTAACCAGGCCTCTTTCACAGAAAAAATATTAAATTTATCGTACTTTTATTGAATAGGAGTTCCTGAAAGTCATTTGATTGTGCCCCCGACCTCATATCTCGTAATAGAAGGGGCTTCAGGTTCAATCATGGTGGAGAACTTCTGAAGTGTCTTCATTTTCGATCAGGTCTGCTTTGGTTTACTTCAGAGGCATCATGATGACCCTGGAAGGAAACGCTGTCTGGCAAGGCAATGTTTTCAACCTGTTGTAGAAGTTGCCAGAAGAAGGACATCTTTTGGTAGTAGCTTCCAAACAGAAGCAGCAGCGCCCAATGTGGGGTTTGAGCCCACGACCCTGAGATTAAGAGTCTCATGCTCTACCGACTGAGCTAACCGGGCCGCTTTTGGCTGAAAAGTGATTAAATTTATCGTACACTTATTTAATAGGAGTTCCTGAAAGTCATCTGATTGTGCTCCCGACCTAATTTCATGTAACAGAAGGGACTTCAGGTTCAATCGTGGTGGAGAACTTGGGAAGTGTCGTCATTTTCGGTCGGGTGTGCTTTGGTTTACTTCAGAGGCATCATGATTAACCTGGAACGAAACGCTGTCTGGCAAGACAATGTTTTCAGCCTGTTGCAGAAGTAGGACATGTTTTGGTTGTAGCTTCAAAACAGAAGCAGCAACGCCCAATGTGGGGATCAAACCCACGACCCTGAGATAAAGTCTCATGCTCTACCGACTGAGCTAACCAGGCCACTTTTGCTTGTAGATGTCTGTGATTTTTTTGTTTTTTTATGAATTTGTCATTTCTGAGAAATATTTGAGAAAATCTGCAGCTGACCTAATTTCTCAGGTAAAAGGAGGAACCATGGGTTCAGCCGTTTGGAATTGTCGTCCTTTTTGGTGTAGTCATTTTAGGTCGGGTCTACTTTGGTTTACTTTAGAGGTATCATTGCTGTGGCTGGTTTCTGGCAGGGCAATCTTTTCAGCTTGGAGTTGAAGTTTTTTCAGGAGTTGCCACAAGAATGACATCTTTCAGAAGGATCCACAAAACTGCAGGAGCACCCAATATGGGGCTGGAACCCACGACCCCGGGATTGAGAGTCTCATTCTGTACCGACTGTTCCTGAAAGTCATTTGATTGTGCTCCCGACCTAATTTCTTGTAACAGAAGGGGCTTCAGGTTCAATCGTGGTGGAGAACTTGGGAAGTGTTGTCGGGTCTGCTTTGGTTAACTTCAGAGGAATCATGATTACCCTGGAACGAAGCGCTGTCTGGAAAGGCAATGTTTTCAGCCTGTTGCAGAAGTTGCCAGAAGAAGGACATCCTTTGGTAGTAGCTTCAAAACAGAAGCAGCAGCACCCAATGTGGGGGTCGAACCCACGACCCTGAGATTAAGAGTCTCATGCTCTACCGACTGAGCTAACCGGGCTGCTTTTGCCTGAAAAGTGATTAAATTGATCGTACACTTATTTAACAGGAGTTCCTGAAAGTCATTTGATTGTGCTCCCGACCTAATTTCTTGTAACAGAAGGGGATTCAGGTTCAATCGTGGTGGAGAACTTCGGAAGTGTCGTCATTTTCGGTCGGGTCTGCTTTGGTTTACTTCAGAGGCATCATGATTACCCTGGAAGGAAACGCTGTGTAGCAAGGCAATGTTTTCAGCCTGTTGAAGAAGTTGCCAGAAGAAGGACGACCCCGGGATTAAGAGTCTCATGCTCTCCCGACTGAGCTAACCGGTCCGCTTTTGCCCGAAAAAGTGATTAAATTTATCGTAGTCTTGTTTAACAGAAGGGGCTTCAGGTTCAGTCGTGGTGGAGAACTTCGCAAGTGTAATCATTTTCGTCGGGTCTGCTTTGGTTTACTTCAGAGGCATCATGATTACCCTGGAACGAAACGTTGTGTGGCAAGGCAATGTTTTCAGCCCTTTTGTAGAAGCTTCCAGAAGAAGGTCATCTTTTGGTAGTAGCTTCAAAACAAAAGCAGCTGCGCCCAATGTGGGGTTCGAATCCACAACCCTGAGATTAAGAGTATCATTCTCGACCAACTGAGCTAACCGGGCCACTTTGCTTGTGGATGTCAGCGATTTTTTAAATTTTTTTTATGAATTTGGCATTTCAGACAAATATTTGAGAAAATCTGCAGCTGACCTAATTTCTCAGGTAAAAGGAGGAACCATGGGTTCAGCCATGGCCGAGAAGTTTGGAATTGTAGTCCTTTTTCTTGTAGTCATTTTAGGTCGGGTCTGCTTTGGTGTATTTCAGAGGTATCATTGCCGTGGCTGGTTTCTGGCAGGGCAATCTTTTCAGCCTGGTGTTGATCTTTTTTCAGGAGTTGCCACAAGAATGACATCTTTTAGAAGCATCTAAAAAACTGTGCGTTCCTGAAAGTCATTTCATTGTGCCCTTGACCTAATTTCTTTAACATGAAGGGGCTTCAGGTTCATTCGTGGTGGAGAACTTCGGAAGTGTAGTCATTTTCGTCGGGTCTGCTTTGGTTTACTTCAGAGGCATCATGATTACCCTGGAACGAAACGTTGTGTGGCAAGGCAATGTTTTCAGCCTGTTGAAGAAGTTGCCAGAAGAATGACATCTTTTGGAATTCGCTTCAAAACAGAAGCAGCAGCGCCCAATGTGGGGGTCAAACCGACGACCCTGAGATTAAGAGTCTCATGCTCTACCGACTGAGTTAACCGGGCCACTTTCCCTTGTACACGTCACAGATTTTTTTTTTTCAATGAATTTGGCATTTCAGACAACTATTTGAGAAAATCTGCACCTGACCTAATTTCTCAGGTAAAAGAAGTCACCATGGGTTCAGCCATGGCTGAAAAATTTGGAATTGTCTTCCTTTTTCTTGTTGTCATTTAAGGTCGGGTCTGCTTTGGCGCTTGCCCATCTGCCTGTCAGAGAGGTCAGCAGTGTTTTCTCTTCCAAGGCTTCTAATAGGATGCTCTGACAACAGGGGTATCCTCTCCTCCCCTACCATAAACACTGTCCTATCGGTCCTTACTCCTCTCCTGATTGACAGGCTCCGGGACTTGGCTGGCTTCATCTTCAGTCTTGCCCACTGCGTAAGCTCATCCAGGCGTTTGAGGACCCGTGCTGTACATGGAGCGGTCTGTAGGATGCTTGTCACATCGTCCATGTACCCTCTCAGGGCGGGAAGTCTTTCTCCAGATGGCAGTCTCACAATTCCAACCACTTGTCTTGCTCCACGGAGAATGAGCTCGAAGGCAGCCACGAAGAGTATGGGTGAAATTGCACAGCCCATTGCGATGCCGACCTCCAGCTGTTGCCACCTTGTTGCCAAGCCTTCTCAGGTGAAGCACAACCTCATAAGCCTCAACAAGTTTTTGGACACTTGTGGGCTGTTCTTATAGAACTTATAGGACAGCCCATTTGGTCCGGGTGCTGAGGCTGATCTTGCTTTCCTCAGGACCTCTGTAAGCTCACTTAGTCTTGGTGGAGAGGTGTCAAAGGCAATGGTTGGTTGTGGCGGCCGTGGTATGTGGCCTGGGGAACCAAGTGGTGTGTCTCTGGCTGCATCGGTGTAGTGGGTCTTTGCATATTGCTCCAGCTCTTCCTTGGAGATGTCCAGCTTTCTGCTCCGTTTCTCATCCAGCAGCTGTCTGGCATACCTGTATGGGTCCTGGAAGAAGGCTCTTCTTTCCTTCTCCTTTCTCTTTCTCCGCTTCCTGATCTGGTCTGCGTGGCCAAGTTTTGCAAGTTTCTGTTTGAGCTCATCCCAGAGTAGCTTTAGACCTTTGAGAAAATCTGCAGTTTACCTAATTTCTCAGGTAAAAGGAGGAACCATGGGTTCAGCCATGGCTGAGAAGTTTGGAATTGTAATCCTTTTCGGTCGGGTCTGCTTTGGTGTATTTCAGAGGTATTGCTGTTTCAGCCTGGTGTTGATCTTTTTTTCCAGGAGTTGCCACAAGAACGACATCTTTTAGAAGCATTCACAAAGCTGCAGAAGCGCCCAATGTGGGGGTCGAACCCACGACCCTGAGATTAAGAGTCTCATGCTCTACCAACTGAGCTAACCGGGCCTCTTCTGCCTGGAAAATTGATTACATTGATCGTAGTCTTATTTAATCGGAGTTCCTGAAAGTCATTTGATTGTGCCCCCGACATAATTTCTTCTAACAGGAGGGGCTACAGGTTTAATCATGGTGGAGAACTTCGGAAGTGTAGTCATTTTGGGTGGGGTCTGCTTTGGTTTACTTCAGAGGCATCATGATTACCCTGGAACGAAACGCTGTCTGGCAAGGCAATGTTTTCAGCCTGTTGCAGAAGTTGCCAGAAGAAAGACGTCTTTTGGAAGTAGCTTCAAAACAGAAGCAGCAGCGACCAATGTGGGGCACGAACCCACTACCCTGAGATTAAGAGTCTCATGCTCTTCCGACTGAGCTAACCTGGCCTTTTTTGCCTGAAAAGTTTATTAAATTTATCATAGTCTTATTTAATAGGAGTTCCTGAACATCATTTGATTGTGCCCCCGACCTAATTTCTTGTAACAGAAGGGGCTACGAGTTCAATCATGGTGGAGAACTTCGGAACTTCTGCTTTGGTTTTCTTCAGAAGCATCATGATTACCCTGGAACGAAACGGTGTCCGGCAAGGCAATGTTTTCAGCCTGTGGTAGAAGTTGCCAGAAGAAGGACATCTTTTGGAAGTAGCTTCAAAACGGCAGCAGCGCCCAGTGTGGGGCTGCCACAAGAATGACATCTTTAAGAAGTATCCAGAAAACTGTAGAAGCGCTGAGTGTGTGGCTCTAACCCACGACCCTGAGAATAAGGGTCTCTTTTACCAAAAAAAAAGTAAGTAATGAGTAATTGTAAATGTGAGCAATTTTCTTGCCTTTTTGTGCATTGGAGGGGGTTCGAACTGTAGTTGCTAAGTTTAGATTCTTGAGTCTTTAAGTTTAGATCCAAATTTATTGCTAAAAGCGCAGTAACAGTCATCAAATTTTTCTCAAAGTTGCACATTTTAAAGCCATCCAACTTTGTTGTCAATGCTTCGATTGTCATTGCAAATTTTTTCATTATTAATAAGACAAATAAGCCACTTGCCAAACTTCTCAACTTTTGGTATGTGGTATTGAGACAGAAATAACTAAGAAATTCATCATCTTAAAGTGATAATGTGAATGTGATCATGAGCCATTCTAGATTATTTGAATTTAAAAATATTTAGTCGTGTGTGACAAAAAATATGAGGCAACAAATCCAACATTTTTTTTGTATTTTAAATTTTTAAAAGTAACACACTCTTACTTTTGCAGTGCTTTCCAATTCAGGTCTCTTCCCTTGAAATTCTAGAAAACTATCCACATATTGTGTTTTTCTGATACAAGTACATCGGTATACTGAACTATAACCAGTAATTTAGCAAAGTCGAGAGTCGTCATTAACCCAAAACATTAATACAAATCATTCGGATAGATACCATAAAAGTTTGTAGTAGTTTTAACACAACTTTGAACTTTGAAATCTGGTCAAGTGGATTGAGGGAAAGTAATGAGTCAATTCATTGTTGGTTCCTCTGGAATTTTGGACTGCAGTCAATTTGGAACACTCGTCATATCAATGTGTTAACTGCTCAGAAACTCAGGCTCCTTGCCTCTCACAAGAGTAGCTCACAGTGTGTGATTGACTGTGAAAGCCGTTAAAACCCAGGACATAGGAATAACCTGAATGGAAAATAATACAGTGAAACAATTGTTTTCTATTTTATACACAAAAGAACACGGAGTGGAGATGTGAGTGGACTACACATGTGCCGTCAGCCATATGGTTTTGAATACTGGCTATTAGTTTTAAGAGGATTAAGTCATTTTATCTGTGCTATTCCAGTAACTATATTTCTTCAGTCCTGGATCGGATCCCTACAATGACTCCCGCAGTGCATATTTCTGACTCTATAATGTGGAGGGTGAGAAAATACTTTGCTCAACATGGACTTCCTACAAGGCTGTCTTGCGCCCCTTGGACCATCATTCACAACTGACTGCATGGCCACAGGTTGTTGTTTATGATTAGTAAACAAAAGGTCTGTCAGGAATACACACAAAACCATATTGTTTGTATCAGTATTATGTATGAGTGCATAATAATGTGCACATTTCACTGTGGGTAATGTAGACTTCCTAAATTCCCTAACCACTACTCCTTAGTTACTCATTAGTTCTTCATTACTTCCTCAGTAACTCCTCTAAATGTATGCGCCTTAGTTCCTCAGTAACTACTCTACTCAATGGTTCCTCATTCGTTCCCCGGTAAGTACTGTATTTTTGTGTACCTTATTGTAAAGTGTGACCGATTTTTCAATTTTTTTATGTGGCTTTGGCCAGGGGCGCCGTTAGACAATTCCAAAGTACGCGGTGCATTTGAGAAGACAGCGCTGTGCAGGCTTGTGTTGCAGCTCAATTGGTGTAGTATGACCACTTTTTTCCTTGAAATGTATTTTTGTCTTATTCCATGAAGTCACCATAAAACAGGCGCGCTACCTACAACATAAGAATTTTGTTAGTTTTCAGTTGGCAGTGGTAACAATAATGTGCATTGACTGGTCACAACATTAGGTACACCTGCACAGCTGCATCAAACATTCTGCCTACATTTTATAGATAATCATGGTCAAATATTACACACCTCTCAATACGTTGCAGTATGCACGTTGCAATCTTAAACTTGTTCGGTGATGTATGCGGTGCATTTCACAAGACAGCTCGTGCGTCAGTCACTGATGTTTTTTTTGCCTGCTTGCGTATAATTTGGCTGGTGATACAAGTTGGAAAATTTTGCTTGTAGTACTGAACGCGCTGCTTTTGAGAAAGCTACAGTGAACAAGGCTGACAGATTGTTTCCCTGTTTGCCATCAATGAATGTTTATATGAATCACCAACTTCACACAGACCCTTAAAACTTTGGTTAAAACTTGATAAGGCCCGGTTAAAAGTCTAACAGATGGCTTACACACACGCACAGTACAAATATTTTAAAACAATGAACATTTCCTTCTGTGCTAGATAGATAGCTAGATAGCTAGCTAGCTAGCTAGCTAGCTAGCTAGATAGATAGACAGACAGACAGACAGACAGACAGACAGACAGACAGACAGACAGATAGATAGATAGATAGATAGATAGATAGATAGATAGATTTTCTTATAATACAGCCCTTACAAAATAAAGTATAATACATAATTCATGACATAATAGCGGCTTTCATTCACTTGTACTATCTCGCTCCCAGGTTAATTCCATCATGTGTTTTGATTATCCTCCAGAACTGGGGGAGTGTCTCTGAGTGGCATCCCCATTATCATATTATAATCCTTTCATGCAATAAAGACGGCTTTATTTTATGGGGAATTTCCACCTGAATGAAACAGTGCTCAAACTCGTTTAATTTTCCTGGTGAAGTATCCAGAAGTAAAACGATTATCACAATCATTAAAAGGGTAGCTAATTTTAAGCCACTATAATCACGAAATGTTATACATTTTCTACAGACAGCAAGTAAAATTAGGCATGCGGATATCTGGCAGAGAAAGTGACCAGGCATGTCTAATCTTTAGGGTTGGGTGACGATATTTTGATTACGGAATACCAGGACACACCAGGCCCGGCAATGAGATACTCAAATGTACCCGAAGTTTGCTCAAGGATGCCTTAAAATTTCAATACTTTTAAAGTCTGTATGGATAGAAAAGTGTTATATTACAAAATATGATCTATAACCTCTCAGGGATTACGTCACATGCAGCAGAATGTCATAATGCAGTGCTATTTAATGATCCAGTGAAAAACACTGAAAACCATCTTTAGTGAAGGTAGAAGTAACTGTAAATGTTCATTTATCCTTTTCACTCATCATCATTTATTAATATTTCTGAATGTAAAACTATAGTTGTAAAACTATAAAAATGTGTCTCGTGTTACCATTTTGGTCTTGTGGAATGGATTAATTGGATTTACATTATTTTTGGGGTAAAACTGATTTGGTTAGGGTACATCTGAGATTAATGACTCTAACCAAGGATCCATTGTAGTTTTGAAAGTAATTTGGATGCAACAGTGTAGTTTAATATGGATGTTAAATCTTGATAACATTTAATGTAACACACCAACATTGGATGTTAGTACACTATATAGAGAAAAAGTATTGGCACACTTGCTGAAAATGTAAAATACAAATTGGGTGTTTATGAGCATTTTTGTTGTTTCATTCAGAGGAACTTTTGTGACGTCAGAGTTCACTGATGTTGGACGACAGAGCCTAACTCACAATCTCTGGTCTAGTTCATCCCAAAGGTGTTTGGGGTTGAGATCAGAATTGTCAAGTTCTTCCATAACATCCAACTAACTTTATGGATCTTGCTTTTTCCACTGGGGCGAAGCCATCCTGGAACAGAGAAAGGGCCTTCCCTAAACTTTCCCACAAAGTTAAAGACATACAATTATCTAAAACATCATGGTAAGATAAAGAATTCAAACTCAGGGTGAATAAAAGGCTCTGGCTCATGTCATGGCTTATAAATGAATGAAATAAAGGCGACAAAGTTATTGTGAATAAGTGTGTCTGGTGTGGGACGAGACCTTGTGTCTTTGCGCAATCATAACTCTAAGACATCCATCAAAATGACGAATCCTCTCCACAAAATGTACTTTTACTTTGTTGAAAATTTGGTATTTTAAACGTAAGACTGTATGTATGTGTTACATAAATTAGTTATCTGCCCAACTAACACCAAATACTTCAAAGCTCATAAAAAAATTACCTGAGGCTGGTTTGCACCCTGTGATGAGACAATCAGGTGTGTACATGATAATTTACCGTTGACGATACTTTTCATCTGTACTGATGAGAACCTTACATCACAAGCTTCTAAGAAAGACGATTTAATTTAGTGTTCTCCCATCCCCTTCTGTTTACAGTATATAGAACAAGTAATGCTTTTTGTTCTTGTTTAATATGTAAAGCAGCTTGCAGACACCAAGTGGCAGTCAAAGATAACACCACAAGATAAAACACTTACCCCTCAATACACAGCAGTGCCACTCTACTGACCAGGCTTATGACAACAACGTTCTCATCCTTTCAGAAACCCAATGCAAAGAGTGACTTTCATTATTGGAAGCAGAGTCAGCTGGTTCATTAGTCAGTACAGTCGTCCCTCGTTTATTGCGGTGGTTCCAGACCCGACCGCGATAAGTTAATTTCCGTGAACTAGGATTCAATGTTAATAAATGGAATATTTTCGGAGTTAGAGCATAGAAAACCTGTTTATGACTTTCTAAATATGAGTTTTAACATTATTATAGTCCTGTAGACATGAAATAACACCCAAATAGTCACTTTTACACTCCTATTATTCTTTTTTTTACCTCACATTGTGCAGGACATAACAGACGGCGGCCGCTAGCATAGCAAGTTACTAGAGCTAACTAGTTGGCCTCCTCTTTACTTATTCTAAACTTGTGCTTCTAGTGTTTCAAATGGAGTGGGGAAAAAGGACACAGAAGCCAAAAACTTCCACAGGGAAATGAGAGGAGAATCTTTTCTTCACTGTATCTCAGCTCTGCTGACTCAGCAGCCAGTCTCCATGGAGTGTGAAAGGTAATGTAATCTAACGTCATGCCTCATAACATTACTGATGCTTAGTGAGCAGAATGCTACATATAATTTGTCTTTCAATATTTTGTGACTAATAGGCCATAGTCAACTACGAAACAGCGATCATTTATGAATTAATTATTTTTTGAAAAAACGATATAGTGAGGGAGCGATATTGGAACCATGATATAGCGAGGGACTGTATAGGCAATTGCTAAGAGCACCGTGGCTACCAGGGTGTGCCACAAAATTTGTAAAAAATTCACCTTTAATATAAACCAGTTATTACTATCAACTCAAACAACAACAAATGGAAAACTCACAAATGTAAAGCAGTGCCCAATTCAACAAATTATAATAGAAAATAAGTCCCCCTTTTTTGTACATAGTTTGGTATTTTATATAGCTTTTGTGCATGCAATAGTTTATTTTGTTTTTTTTTATATAGTGTAAATACAGCTTACGTATTGTGTGCAAACTGTGTGGTTATTTAAATTGTTTGATGTTGATTGCTTTATTTATAATTTATTACTACCTTGGTTAGCGTCATGAATCTGTTCCAGAATGTCCGACTCTAACCGAAACATACTCTAACTGAATAATTGCACTAAACACAATTGCAATTAACTCTAAATCATAGCATACCGTAGGTATGAATGTGAGTTTGAATGCTTGTTTATACAGTGGCGGGAAAAAGTGTTGGCCCCATTCCTGATTTCTTATTCTTTTGCATGTTTGTCAGACTTAAATGTTTGAGATCATCAAAGAAATTTAAATATTAGTCAATGACAACACAACTGAGCACAAAATGCAGTTTTTAAATGAAACTTTTTATTATTAAGGGAGAAAAAAAAATCCAAACCTAAATGGCCCTGTGAGAAAAGTGATTGCCCCCCCTGTTAAAACATAACTTAACTGAGATTAATTGAGATCTATTAGTCTGGAAAATGTTATAAAGCCATTTGTAAAGCTTTGGCACTTCAGCGAACCACAGTGAGAGCCATTATCCACACATGGAAAAAACATGGAACAGGGGTGAACCTTCCCAGGAGTGGCCGGCCAACCAAAATGACCCCAAGAGCGCAGTGACGACTGATGATCTGAAACATTCAAGTGTGACAAACATGCAAAAAAAAAAGAAATCAGGAAGGGGGCCAACACTTTTTCACACCACTGTATGTGCCCTGCAATTGACTGGTGACCAGTCCAGGGTGTACCTCGCCTCTCACCTGAAGTCAGCTAGTATAGGCTCCAGCATACCCGCGACCCTAGTGAGGATAAGCGGCATAGAAGATGGATGGAAGCAGAACATGCATATAAATACATATAAATGATGAATGAAAAGGATAAATAAACATTTAAGTTTACTTTTACCTTCATTGAAAATGTGATTGTTGCCAAAGACAAGCAAGCAAGATCAACACAAACACCACCTTCCTGTTCAATAGTGTTTCTCACCTCA
The DNA here is from genome assembly GCF_027744805.1 of Dunckerocampus dactyliophorus. Taxonomy (NCBI): domain Eukaryota; kingdom Metazoa; phylum Chordata; class Actinopteri; order Syngnathiformes; family Syngnathidae; genus Dunckerocampus; species Dunckerocampus dactyliophorus. The sequence continues at coordinate 26,627,170 of NC_072822.1, read as the reverse complement.
AGTCTCTGCTTTTCTTTTGATCACTGATGCAAAAATAAGCCAAAATGGAGCCAAAAAAAAGTTGCATGTGCCAGCATCTTGAAAATAATACCATATCAAATCAAAAGAGAATTCCAAACAGATAAAATGCTTGGAAATTAGTATAGATCATTACTCTGTTGCAAAAATAGTTCTTGTCAATACATTTTATACCATTTCTCAATTCGATTGTGCGCAATTTGTGGGGTGTGTAGCACAACTGACCAACCAAACTCTCTTGCCAGCTTGGTGTGGACATTCTCCGCCTATTTCAACTAACATTTGCAATAATAGTGACTGTTGTGATTCGATTCAGCTGTGGACAGGTACGACTTGTGTTCCCTGGATGTTTGTTGTACCAGTCGCACCCGAGGACAAAGTAATTGAAAACATAATAGAAAGAAAGCGTTGTATTTCTGAATCATTAATTATTCACCTTTGCACATCGCTGTGGGCACCACTTTCTTTTCCCTTTCATGCCACAAGATATTTGACTCTTTCATGTGTACACAAGAGAGGGGAAACCCCTCATAAAATCACTGCTCAAAACTTAAAGGCGTACATAAATCTTAATTACGGAAAAGCCCTGCACACATCACAGTAAGCTGAATCAGAGAATTGTAGGTTATATGAGGGTATTTTTTTATGTGGAAACAGCTTAATGTTTGTCAAGAGATGAGTTTGCCTTGTGAGGATTACTGACGGAACAGAACAAAACACACCTTTTCATTTTCTGATTTTGTAGCACCATATCTGTCAGTATTGTCTTGCTGCACCCTTTCTGACAGACCACAACAGGCCCTGCTTTTTTATTTGGATTCTTCTACTGTTCACCACACTGCTGTCTGCAGCATTGCTTTCATTGCCTCTTTATTGTCTGTTTGTCTTTGATGGATTTCCGCCAGGGCAGCGCGGTAGCCCACTGGTTAGCATGTTGGCCAAATAGTCAAGAGATAGGGAAGATTTGGGTTCGAATCTCTGTTGAGCATCGCTGTTTCCTCCCACAGTCCAAAATCTTAGGTTTATTGGCGACTCTAAAGTCCATAGGTATGAATGTGAGTGTGAATGGTTGTTTGTCTATATGTGCCCTGCCATTGGCTGGCAACCAATGCAGGGTGTACCCTTCAAGATTCAAGAGTTTTATTGTCATATGCACAGTAAAACAGGTAGTTCTGCTTTGCAATGAAATTCTTGTTCTGTTCATTCTCCCCAAAAAAGAAAGAAAAACACAAGAAAATGAATAAGAACATCAGAAACATATGTACCAACAAATTAAGCAACAACAGCAGAAGAGACATTAATATAAATAAATAAATAAATAAATAAATAAAGTGCTATGAGTGTGTGTGTGTGTTGCATGCGGCGTGTGCGAGTGCTTCGTTGAGAAGCCTGATGGCCTGTGGGTAAAAGCTGTTTGCCAGCCTTGTGGTCCTGGACTTCAAACTCCTGTAGCGTCTGCCTGATGGTAGGAGTGTGAATAATGAGTGTTGTGGATGTGTGCTGTCCTTGATGAGGTTGTGTGTTCTTCGTAGGACCTTGCCTCTCGCCCAAAGTCAGCTGGGATAGGCTTCAGCATACTCCATTATACCCGCGACCCTGGCGAGGATAAGCAGCATAGAAGATGGATGGTGTTGAAGTGTTCAAAAATAGGTGCACCACACCTAGACGTCAAAGACAGGATGTGGGGGATCATCTCAGTGAAGATTTTAGAGGGAGTTAATTAAAAACCAAAGTGCTAATGCTTACGAAAAATATAAAGCAGGGGTGTCCAAACCTTTTCCATTGAGGGCCGCATACTGAAAATCAAAGGACGGACAAGCCACTTTGATGATTTAATATTTTGTGAACCAACCCATGTATACAGTATATTCTATATTAGACATGCTAAGAAGTGATATATATTTCAATAAAAAACAGCTTGTTGAGAAACGCCGTTAGCCGGGGTTTGGATCCCAAATGCAGAGAGGACACATTCCGAGATAGAACAAAAGGTTTAATACAAAAACAGTCCTCCAATAGAGTAAAAATACAAACAAAACATAATAAAGGTAAGCAGAGTCTAAACGGAAGAACAGGGCTAAGCCACACAAAAAACGGAAACACAAAGCGCTGCCAGGAAAAAATACTAATACAGGCGTGGAACTAAGGACGCTGCTGGAGAAACCAGGCAGGGAAGAATTACTGACAGTACCACTTCACAAAACAAGCAACAACACAAAGCAGAGTTGTGCGGAGAGCAGGTGAAGTCTGTGACACAGTCTGGCACCGAATGAGTCCTTCTGCCATGCTTAAGAAGGCCAGGTGAGTAATTGCCTGCTCCGCCTCTACAGCACCAGCAGTGCACTGCAACAAACAGCAGACAGGCGGCAGCAGAGCGACAAAAACAGAACATGACAGAGCCTGCATCTCAGCTTTGTCATATGAAGCGTATTGTTAGAGGCTATATTAAGACATTTTTTTTGCCTCTTTTTTTATTTCTGTTTTTTTTTTTTTTTACATGATCTTTTTCTCATAATATTATGACTTTATTCCCATGACATTTAGATTTTATTGTCATAACTTCTTCAGAATATGATGACTTTAGAAAATAATGTCTTTTTTCTTTAATATTTCAATTTAAATTTTAATTAATTTGATTTTTATTTTAATATAAAAATAAAAATAAAAAGATATATATAGTAATCATGTATATAGAGGTAATATATATGTGATATATATAATATATATATTATATTATATTATTTATTCTCGTAAAATTTTCTTGTAATATTAGACTTTTTTTTCTTGTAGTAATATTATGGCTTTACTTTCCTACTACAGTATTTCACTTTTATTTTCTTAAAATTACTGCTGTGTTTTTACATTTTTTTCTTGTTTAATTCTATTTTTAGAATGTGCTACGGGCCAATAAAAAAAAAGCCACAGGCCACAAATGGCACTTTGGACACCACTAATGTAAAGCATTATGTTTTCTGTGACAAGCTTTCGATTTGGAACAATACAAAATGAAATGGTGCGCCTCTCAAACATGTTTTCAAAGTAAAATATACTGAACAATAAAAGGGTTAAGTACAGAACAGTTAAACTGTACATTTTGGAGTGGCACCCCCTTGAGGCCAACTTAATCTAATGCGGTTGAAGTTTACAATAAAGTTCAAGTGAGCAAGTATACCATCCAGCCTCCGCGTGGCTCTTCCATCCCCCTCTTTGTTTATGTTATTCAGAGTGTGGGGGGCAGTGTGTAAGTGCAAAAGTGAAAGAAGCTCACCTGAAGTGGCTGTCACAAGATGGTAAATCCAACAAACATGACAGTCTGGTACATGGCTGCAGGCATCTCATGATACTGAGATACTGTTGCCTATTTACACTGATATTCAATCAAACACAGGGGCTCCTTATGCTCGCTGTGCTCCGCGGTGGGTTTGACAGGCAGTGGGCTGGCAGGCCTCCATCTTGACCAGCAACCTCCCACAAACTCTTGCTGCAGCCTGCACAGAGATTCGATGCCCTCGTAGATTTGCACCGAGTTCCATTTGCTTTCTCAGCACTTTTTGTCAGAGTCGCCCTAACTCAGTTCCTCCAGGATGTTGCAGGCCTTTTTTAAGTTGTTATTTTCTATTTGTATGTCTACTATATTGGGTAATAGGAGTGTAAAGGTGACTAAAGGGGTGTTATTTCATGTCTAGAAGTCTCTAATAATGTTAAAAACGTATTTAGAAGGTCGTAAAGAGATTTTCAATGCTTTAACTATGAAAATATTCAATTTATAAATAAGGAATCCTACTTTGTGGAAATTCACTTATCACGGTCGAGTCTGGAACTAATTGAACGAGGGATTATTCTTTTTTCATAAAATATATCCTTATGCTTAGTGTACTTATGTCTTAACAAAGAGTTAACTACAATATTTTTCTTCTCGTGGCATGAAAATACATCATAATTTATATGCGCGGCATATGGCATCCAAACATCCAGTGCCAAGATCAGTCTTTGAAGATTCATGATGGTATATAAAACTGTACCTCGATTATTTTATTACTCTTATTTACATTAATTGCATTGGATTTTGTGCTTGTTTAAGCAACACAGGAGCTGTATTGAGCAACTTTATACTTAACACGATCAGGAAAATAAAGAAATGTACGGAAGCCGTCAAAACAAAGACTCTGTTGCTGCAGGGTCTGCGTCAACTGCATGGCTTGTGACCAAACAACCTCAAGGTGGTGCTGCTGGACTAAAGGAACCACTAAACACTGCTTTACACTCTTCAATCCCTTCTTTTACTGTATCTCCCTGTACATGAAAAAAGTTGTATGTTACACGACAAAAGAACATCTTATAACATTTTGAAAGCAGAGTACTTTGCAGTTAGGATGAAAAGTCCAAAGAGTCATTATTTATTCATCATAGGGAATGAGGTTGGATGAGCCTAAGGTCCCATGTGTCTGTGTGATTGATGGTTTGTTTAACTATGGGCTATTGATCTGTTTGGTACATGCAACTGTGGTGATCCCCCCCCTCGTCCTGTCAACTGTATCCCCCCCAGAGGACCATGCAGACATACTCCAACAACAAGCCATTCCGCTGACTGAACATGTTTATCAGCAGCTGTAAGGTCCACAAGCACAGGGAATGTTTCAGGAGGACATCTGAAATAATGCAAGACATATAAATAAATGCTTACTGACATAAATTAAACCATTACGTCCACGTTAGATTGCTGTTTGGTTGATATTGATTCACATGAACAAAACTACTTGAAATGGTCATGTCAAGGGTCAAAGATTGGTGGTGTGCAGTCAGGGCCAGCAAGGCCTTCTCTTCTGGCCTAAACACTACCAGAAACACTGACATACATTTACAACTTAAACTCTAGTATTTGTTCCTAGAAATTCTATTAATTTATTTCAACAGTCTATTATGTTCATTTTTAGCAGGTATCTTGGCTGCACTGCTTCCAGTACATGTACAGGGTCAGGCAAAATGAGCTGACACATTTGTAGGGTAAATAAAAGGCAAATAAAGTAAAGAAACAAAAAAGGGTTTTTATTTTCGAAAAGTACATATGCCATTTTTTTCATATAATGCCATTTTTCTTTTTTCTTTATAATGCCATTGTTTTTCGTTTCCCCGCGACCCTAATGAGGAGAAGCGGTATAGAAAATGGATGGATGGATGTTTTTCGTTTCTTTTTCAGTTGCTGCCATGAATTGGACTGGTGAGCATCACGCTTTCATTGTGGAAATGTTTATCAAAACAAACGAATCTGTAACTGCAATACAACGAGCGTTCCGTTTGCACTTCAATCTGGGTAGACATGATCCCGTACCAGCTCCAAACACCATCTTCTTATGGGTTACCAACTTCACAGTTACTGGATCTGCATTGAGTGTGTGGACAATAATGGATCCCATTTGACTGATTTAATTTTTAAAACACAATGAAACAGAATGGTGTAACCCGCCTTACTTTCCTCTGCGTTGTGTTCTGGTGGGTTATGAAGGAAGGAGACTTGATGGTCTTTGAGGTCTTTTATTTCTGTGCGAAACATACAATGAGTGAGCTGTGTGCTCCTCCATGCATTCCCTGGTTCCCCTCGTCCATGCCAGAAACAGGTATATATTACTCATTGGAACACAGCTCATGGCACACAATACAATACAATTTTGAAATAATACAAATGTACAACGGGTGCAATGACACACCTGTGCGAAACATACAATGAGTGAGCTGTGTGCTCCTCCATGCATTCCCTGGTTCCCCTGGGAATCAAAAAGGAGATACTAAATGGATTGCACATGTGCAGACATGAAAAGACGGCCGCTAGCCGACCTGTGCTAGCAAAGCTAGCTTCCACCTTGTCAGCAATTAAAGTTCCAAAGTACACGAAAACAACCAGCGAAAACTCTCACTCAACATCCATGATACTACACACAACACAGTCCAGTCTGCGACGAAACAGTACACCAACTTCTCACAACTCTCGGGGAAAGAGCACATTTTACGTCTCACCTCGTCCATGCCAGAAACAGGTATGGACGAGAGCGCACACGCACCGTGACGTGATGACGTCACCACGCTCCAGCACACACTGACGCAACACTCGCACCACACAAAACCAGTACACTAACATATTTATACATACAATATAACAATGATGCTCTAAGTGTTTTGGTGAAATTAACAATGCTTTAAACTCGTTACAATGGCATTATATGTACTTTTCGAAAATAAAAACACTTTCTTGTTTCTTTACTTGACCCTGACCCTGACCCTGACCCTGTATGTGTATGTTACATTTTTTTGTCCAATCACATTTCAGCTTCTATGTGTTGCCATGTTAATTTAATCTGCTCAGGGCCTTCAGAATCAAGAGTGTTGGTCCATGTCACATACACACTATTAGCTATGGGGCTGTTTTTTTTAAACAATAAGATCTTTTTAATATGGCCATTCCATCTGTGACTTTTTTAATTAACTCTTCTGTGCTTTCCCCAGGACAAAAGGCAGCAGTATCATCCGCAAATGATACCAACTTCAAGTCTTTCGTCACGTTACAGATGTCATTGATATATAAATTGAAGAGTTTTGGTCCCTTGAGGTGCTCCACATGTAATATTTAAACTTGCAAATGTGTATTCTCCTAGCTTTACAAATTGCTTCCTGGTTGCTAGAGGATTTACTTTACGGTATTATTGATGCAATATTGGTAATGCAGTGACCTAGCAGTAATGCATTGTGTTGGAGTAATTATTATTGTTATTATTTATTTATTTACTTTTTTATTTATTATACTGGCCCTCATAGTGCCTGCCAATTAAGTCGCCAAGAACACTTTTGTTTTTGCTCCAATTTTTCATGAGCTGATAAGATGTAAAACTTTACTGTAAACAAAAGGCCTCTCAAATATTCTTTATAAATCTTTCTAAATCTGTTTTAGTGAGCACTTCTCCTTTGCCAATACAATCCATCCACTTTACAGGCGTGGCATATCAAGATGTTGATTAAACAGCATGATTATTGAACAGGTGACCTTGAAGCGGGCCGCACGGTGGTCCATTGGTTAGCATGTTGGCCAGCACAGTAACAGTGTTGGCCAACAGTGTTCTCCCCGTGTGGGCGTGGGTTTTCTTCGGGTACTCCGGTTTCCTCCCACATTCCAAAAACATGCATGTTAGGTTAACTGGCGACTCTACATTGTCCATAGGTATGAATGTGAGTGCCTGCGATTGGGACCAGTCCAGGGTGTACCCCGCCTGTCGCCCAAAGTCAGCTGGGATAGGCTCCAGCTTGCCCCCGCGACCCTAATGAGGAGAAGCGGTATAGAAAATGAAATGGATGGATATAAAATCATGTATTCCACCTTCAAGTCTTTTTTCCTGCATATCTTGCATCCATGCATTTGTATTCATGTCAAGGTCATGGCTCCCACAGGACTTCAAAAAGATGGCCCAGTTATTCCGGGAAACTCTGAGGACAGAATCAAAGTAGCTGAACCTGTCTAAGATGCAAACAGCATCCAAAATTACTGCTCCAAAAGACCAACCTCTGAACAAAAGCAATGGGAGTGACAAACAGTCTCAAAAGAACACAGAGCATAAACGCCGTGTCCACAGACAACACAGATCTAGCACATTGTCGGAGACGGCCATTCTCTGACATCCTGGAGGAGCCCGGCCAGTCTGCACTGATCATGTAAGATGATGACGACAGCATCTCGGACCAAAACTGAGTGCGCCTCTGAAGGAGGTTTTTAGGAGAATGGCGACAGAGAAAGAAAAAACAGCCTTGAGGCACAAGTAAGGACACACTCCAAACACTGCAGCACTAGAACTTACCACCCAGGTCATAGACAGCTTACAACAATCAGGCATACTAACTAGGAGGACTCTACTTTTCTTGCAGTTACATAAACAACTTGAACTTTTGGCGAGTCCGTGTGAATGAGCATCGTTTCGTCATCTGCACATGAAAAGTGTGAAAGAAAGAAAAAAATCCGGAATTTATCAAGTTTAATAGCTCAGTGCATTGTCAGTCTAACTGCTTCTCATAGAGGCCTTCACAGTACATACAATCACTTGGCACAATGAACACTTAGAGACGAATGATGGAAAAATACTGGGAGACACACAATAGATGCATTGTTCTCACTCACACAAGCTTAACTCTCACTTCTACTCTCACTTCTACTTGACTTTCTCTTTCTAGAGGGGCGTGGCAACTGCTATATAGACTCGGTGTACTTTCATGCTGGGCTCATTGATGACAGAGTCTGGAGCTGTAACGAAATATATTGCTGCTATTTTCGAAAACAATTTGAAAACCTTTTACATTGTGTGATCATTGACTACTTCCCCGACAGCAACGCAGTCGACAGAACCAGGGAAAAAGGCTAAAGTGAAGCAATAGCCGTTACAGTGTCGTAAATATACCTTTACAAAAGCAGTAAGTACTGCTGCACACAGTGTTTTCCAACAGGTCGCTGTTTGATTGTGGTAGTGGGTTTGAGATGATAAGTTATTAACTTACGATTGTTTTTCTTCCTTTTGTGGAGCGGTGGACGTTCCTGAACTCCATGTAAGTGTGTGCTGATGTTAAAAATAATGTAAACGTCATTTTACATCTGATACCTCACTATATTGTACCGCAGCGGATTCTAGATGCCCCTGGAATACCCAGCATACCTTGCGGGCACTTATAAACAAGACTTAAAGTCATGTGTTTGTGTTTGGGCTTAGTCGTTGGTATTAACTTGCCTGTTACGTGACTCATGAAGTGCGGTTCATTTTTCCCCGTGAGTGAAACAGTCCTCCTGTTTGATGGGCATCTGTTGTTTGCACTTACTTGTCAAGCAAGAGCTTCTGACTATGCCAAGTGTCGGCAACCTTTACCATCAAAAGAGCTATTTTGCCTCCTTTTACAGTAAAGAAAAATTGTCTGGAGCTAAAATATTACACAGCTTTTAAACTTTTAGATCTTTTTTAATTGTACCTGTTCCAGCAACAGAATTCAACTAACAGAAGATTCAAGATGAACTTTATTGTCTCACAGAGAGAAATTTGTCTTGGATCATTCCCCCACACTGCAGCCGCCGTACACCACTTACAGTATAAGACTGAAACAATACAGTCACATGTAAACATAAAAACATGATGCTGGGGAGTGCAAAACAAGGTGCTGCCACTACCTGTGGTAACGATATGAATACATGCATGTCTACCCAAGTCATGAATAAATAACACCTAATTGGATAATAAATGACAAAGTTTGAGTAATAGTAACAATTAAACCACTGAAATGAATAGAAGTAAAATGCTAGTCAGAGTAAAAACACAGTCATCAATGTAGTAAAATGCAATGCGCAGTGCAGATCAGTAAAGTGCTAATCTGTGCAAAAGTCCAGTCATCAGTTTAGTAAAGTACAAATCAGTAAAGTGCTAATCTGTGCAAAAACACATAGATCTGGTCTTATCTATCCTTATTTACCAATTTGATAGCCATGGCAACAAATTAGTTTTTAAGTCAGAAGAGCAGAGTGCATGTGTAGGCCTACGTCGGAAGCCTTTTTGAGTCATTCCCTTATTTGTGTAAAATTAAAAAACAATACGTAGCCAACTTTAACATAAAGAAGCGCATCAGAGTTTGCATGTCTGTATAACAGTGCTGTCTGCTCAATACAAGAACTCTCTGCAGTTGGGTGCTTTTCAAAAAGAGCTGCGTGCTTGTTTTGAAAATGTCTTTCAACGTTACATTTTAATTTCCCGCCACATATCAAGCACACGGGTAAGCAGTGAAGGCAAAGTACTATGTCCATTTGGAATTAAACGTTGCTTTAAACGTTTTCTTTTTAGGGATGCATTCATGTTTATGGATAGCTTACCGCAGGGGTACCACACCCACAAGACGTTGTTTTCGTGTCTCACGGCACACATTGGCCTCCTCCCCCTTCCCTTGGTCATCCAATCAGTCAGAACGCAATGTAGATGCATTCACGGACTTGCGGTGAGTCGGATATATCAAACTTCTTTGAAAATGGATATTTCCTCCACTTCTGTGTTTAAAAAAAGCCGCAACAAGGAGGGTGCAGAGTTACGAGGCCATCGACTACTAGATGGAGTTGTAACTACACTCAGACAGATCGCTATAATGTGAATGAGGGTGAGCAGATAGTGCCAAAGCGTCAAGTATCTGTGGCGGCCCATTTTTATTTGTGGCAACCCACCACAGAGTGTATGGGAAACCCTGGCACAGCAGGCTACAAAATATGAAATAGTAGAATAATATAAATAGTAGAATAATATAAAAATAATATATGACAATATATTATTCATAGAATATTATTTATATTAGGGATTCTCCGATTAAGGTTTTATGCTGCCAATTCCGATCATCCAGGACTGAAATCGGCCAATAAGATACTGATATCGATCACATGGATTAATTATATGTTTTTCAATTTATGATGAGTGCAATTGGGGGCCGCACGGTGGCCAAGTGGTTAGAATGTTGGCCACACAGTCAGGAGATCTGATTCGAATCTCCGTTGGGCTTCTCTGTGTGGAGTTTGCATGTTCTCCCCATGCGAATACTCCAGTTTCCTCCCACATTCCAAAAACATGCATGTTAGGTTAATTGGAGACTCTAAATTGTCCATAGGTATGAATGTGAGTGTGAATGGTTGTTTGTCCATATGTGCCCTGCCATTGTCCAGAGTGTACTCCGCCTCTCGCCCGAAGTCAGCTGAGATAGGCTCCAGCATACCTGCGACCCTAGTGAGGATACACGGCATAGAAAATGGATGGATGAAGTGCTATTGGCCAGGGGTGCTGTATAAAGGGGAAAAATCAGGGCAATTCCAAGGTCACTTGACTATTGGGGGGGGGTTCAATGTTATTTGGGACCCAGAATTCCTGGCTGCACCCCTGCTACTGGCTATATGATATGAAAAAAGGAACCATTAAATCACCTTAATTTAGACAAAAAAATAATTTCCCTCAGTTTTTAAAGACAACATATATCATTCGTGACACTTCCAGAGGATGAGACGCCTTCTTTAAGGAGACTTTGGCAAACCCTGTGTCTTCCACCGCTGAAAAAGGCTGCTCTCGTCCAATGAATCAAATTATTTTTCGGATTATTAGCTCAGCGGTCTGACTGTCACACACGGGTGAGTGTTAGCCACATGGCTGCGTTAGCTGGCGTTTGACTGATGAGCCTCTAAAACTCACCATACTCCGTCAAGTGTTGCTCTTTAGGTTCCACACGGCAGATATGATTGCTTTTGCTTTGAAGGAAAGTGGGAGGACGATGCTGCCCGAGACGTTAGTTAGGGAAAGACACTACACTGCACGAAAGGGTCGCTGTGGCCTGCTAGCCACAGGCAATCGGCTTTTGTGATCAACGTTGAAAGGCATTTATCGGCAAATGCCGATCCCGCAATTTTTTTTTTATTACAATTTTTTTTTAGCCCTAATTTATATTAATAATAATTTCTCTGAAATTTCAGGCAAGTGTTCAATTGCCAACATCCAATTTCATAATCACACACTCCCTCAGCATTTTTCCAAATGAAGTCTGCAAAAGGTCCAACATCTGCCTAACAATTCTCAACCAATCATTAGGACACTCTGTGTGTGTGTGTGTTAAATGAGGATACAATGAACCGAAGATGCCAATTTTGCACCGCTAAAATGGTGACATATTTAACCAGCAGCCAAACTCCATGTTGCTTTTTCATGCATTTTCATGAACCATGTCTGTTGGTGTCAATCAAACCTTTGTAGTGTAAAATGTAAAGCTGTGCATTCGCCGCACACAGTAATGTGCATGCAATCTGTTACTTAGCACCCGCATGCTGATGCTGGGCTGGAGACATATGTTTCACATAAGTGCAACGGATGTGCAGAGTGACTCTTGATGAATACTGGCACTCGCTGAGGACTGCATTTGTAAATTGTTCCCAACTCAGTCGTGTGATTCGGGACAGAGATTTGATTGAATAGCACCTGTTCGCTCATTACTGCCACAGTTAATGTCCTCCTTGGTGTGTGATTCAGATTGGAACCCTTAACAACCTTGAATGGAATTGTAGTGCAAAAGGTAAACGACCCTCCTGGAAGTTGTCTGTGGTTTGTTGAGTCAATTCATTAACACTAACACATCCTCTTTAAAGAAGAGAATAATGGCTTGCATGTAAAATACAGCACAAAAATGTACAGGATTACTTTAAGCTTTTAACAACTGACAGCTGCATTTTAAATTCAAACTCATTAAGTGTATATCTGTACATACTCGGATGCTAGACAGCAATAAATGATGCTGGTGGATCAATACTGTATCTTCACAGATTATGATGTAATATATCACTATATGTTATACAGATTTTTGTAGCACCATTACTCTCCATACTAAAAACACTTACCTAGAAGTTAATTTAGTAAAGTACGTAGTTTGATTAAGTAATGAAAGACTGACTATCATTTTATGGTGTGTTCAGTGTTTCAAAACTCACACATACACGTCTAGACCTGTGTCAGCTGACAGGTATGAACCTGATTGGCTGGCTCTGAGACAAAACCAGCTGATTCGGTCTTAATTTCCCGGAAGTGTATAAATGAATTTTGAAACAGACTTTTTTTTTTTTGCACAGATTTATTTTAAATTTTAAGACACTGTATTTTAGCAAACCTCGCCTCCGCTGGGATAGGCTCCAGCGTACCCGCAAGTCTAGTGAGAACAAGTGGTACATAAAATGAATGGATGGATTTTAGCAAACCAGATTATAATAACAAAAATAATAATAATAAACTGAATTTCAAAACACATACAATTTGCATACAGATTTTCATTCAGTTGAATTTTCAGCATAAAATCATGTAAACAAACATTCAGTTCACAAAATTCTATAGCAAAATTTCAGTTACATAAGTTCAGTGTCTAAAAACGTTTCAGTAATAAAAAACAATGAACCTCTTTAATAGAAGGCCTTCTTCCCACACACACACTCACATATTACAACTACAGTTGCACAACACTCACAGAGAACCCATGAAAAAGTACTGAGAGGAGAGGAGAGTAAACAGACATGCATAATGTGAACCACTTCCAGCCAGTCTCTCTAACACAAACTTAACTTTATTTTCCAGGCACACAAGATTAAGTTTCACTGTCAAGAGGGGCCCGGAAACTGCTATATAGACGCTGTGTACTTTTATTCTGGGCTTTTCCTCATTGATGATAAGAGTCCAGCACTGTAACCAAATATGTTGCTCTTATTTTTTAATACAATTTGAAAACCTTTTAAATTGTGTGATCATTGACTACTTCTCCGATAGCCACATGGTCCAAAAAACCAGGCAGAAGGCTACAAAGAACAAATAGCCATTGTAAATATTGTAAGTAATGTCATGTAAGTAAACTCATTTTGCTCATTTAATACATAACACTTTCATGAAGCATTAACTAGCAAAAATCGTTGTAATGGTAGTCAAAACAAAGGTGTCAGAAAAAATGTAAAACCACTGTGACACTGGCATATGGCTCCAAAAATGTTGTCTCTTATTCCCTCAACCCTGAACCGAACAAAAATAAATGTGAAAGAAAGACAAGTTGAATCATGAAAGTGTGACACGTGTGGTCCAGCCGGGCCGGCATTCTGACTGAGTTCGAACTTGCATTCACAGAATCCGCTAAATCAGAGTTGAGCAGTGATATGGCAATTTATGATTAATCCCACTCATCCATAAATCCAGAAATTAAAAGCCATCAGAAATACACATTGCAGGGCTTTTCTGTGATTTGAGATGATGGAGATGTCAGCACTGCAAAATGCATCAGTCAGCTCTATGAGAGCAAAAGTGTCAACCCAAGAAATCACATTTCAGACCATCCTTTGGCCAGCATTTCAGTACACTTTCCATTAGTTTCTATGTTCTGTACCAATTTATAATCACCCTTTAGGAAGCTGATTTAAACAACTGGGAACGCCTCTCTTCCTCGAGTAAAGAGACTCTTGATTACAAAGATTGCACCTCTCATGAGACTAAAATGAGCAACTCTGATAAGTGTGGGTGAAGTGTTTCACTTGTTTTTTCACTATGACCAATAAAAAGTTTACATTGACACTAGGCATGCAATATACCGTAAATTCCGGTGTATAAGTCTCTACTTTTTTCTTAAACTCTGAACCCTGCATCTTATACTGCGGCTAATTTATGGCTAAATTTTAATCTTGTGACGTCTCCTTTACTTCAGAACTACTACTAATTGTTTAAATACTGTTCCGCTCGCAAGTCACTGGGTAAACGGTAGCTCTTTCTTTGGCAGGAGCCAATCACGAGCTATCAATGCACTCACAACGAACTCAACCCACTGGAAAGTGCAGGAGGTCAGTATATATAACAGTATAACAATATAACAGTCTGACTCATTTTACAAATAACGCTAAACTCATTACACAGCAACTTAACACTCAAAAGGTATACCTAAGAAATATACAAACACGTATCTATACAAGTTACAAAAATGGAAAATAACTCTTTTAATATTTTAATATTTTCCTATTTTCCTCCTATAACAACGCATTCATTGGGGTACTGCAATGACGTCAGCCTCCCTCTGACTCTGGGCTCCTATGGCTCCCTCTGGTGGACAGAGACAGCATTGCAGGGTCATCTATCCATTTTCTATGTTGCTTGTCCTCTAATGCAGTGGTCCCCAACCTTTTTTGACCCGCGGACCGGCTTCTGTTCCCAGAAATCTCCCGCGGACCGGGGTGTGATCTAATTTATCTTATTTATTATGTATTGTGTAAAACTAAGACATGAATAACATCAAATTAAAAGCACAAAATGAATGCCGACCCGCCATCCACCAGTTCAAGTTCCAGCCAAGTTTTTCCAGAGAGATTATTACATCGCTAGCTTGAATTAACTTGAGACAAATGTGCACTTTAGCACTCAATAAGTCATCAAAACTTACCTTGATGCATTCCCACATAGTATCAGCATTTGAGACCAAATTTGAGGTGAAAGAAAAATGGTAAAAATACAGTAGCAGTCTATCTGTGCAGCATGAGAGAAAGTTAGCACACGCACAATGGACATGTGTCAAGTGAGACGGATGTAACAGAGAGAATCCGGCCACTTTTCAAAATAAAACATGAAAAAATGAAATAATGGAAATTATTTTTTTTCTGTGCGGCCCGGTACCAAATGACCCACAGCTAGGTACCGGTCCGCCCCGGGGGTTGGGGACCACTGCTCTAATGTACAGTTTGTATATTTATGAGGTACTGTATACTTTTTGAATGTTAAGTTGTTGTGTGATGAGTTTACTGTTCTATGTAAGATGACACAGTGAGTCAGATTGTTATACTGAGTAATGACCTCCTGCAATTTTAAATGGGTTGACAAGCTCGTTGTGAGTTTTTTCATAGCTCATGATTAGCTCCCCTCAAATAAAGAAATGCCGGGTCCTCACGGACTTGTGCGTGCCAAAATATGCCATTTTATGACGTGGATACAGGCAGCTTATACATCGGTGTGGCTTATACACCGGAATTTACGGTATTGATGTTCATATAAGAAGATGGTGTTTTTGTGTCTGTGAGCACTCCTGTGTGATGTGTGTGCACCATAAGACAGTATGCAACCTTGTATGTTTTTTTCATTGTATAAAGTACTTTTTGGGCCACTCATGAAAAATGCAATGAAAATGTTGCATGTTTTTCCCCAGGAGATAAATTAGGGCTAATGACTTTGCACCTTTAATCACCCTAGATTACAGGAATATACTGTAGGAAAAGCTTGAATGAAATGAAATATAATTGTAGGATGCTGTCGGAGATGTAGGTTTGTGTGTAAGATCCCTGTCTTATTGCTCTGCTTCTTGCATCAGTGGAAGTCATATTTCATCTGTCATCGTGTGCCATCGTTACTGTTTTGGCAAACATGTTTTTGTGTTGGTTGGGTGCAGTGCGACTGATTTTGCTTTTAAATACAAAAGCTGAAAACCCAAGAGATGCAGGTAAACAAAGCTCAGAAAAACAGGTGTGAGTAGCAATACCAATATCATGACAACATCTCATGAGTCATCTAAAAGATGCATCTTGTTTTTCCATGTTAACAATAGAATGAAAAATTTCTCATGCCTGTGATGTAAACAATCTAAACATGCATTTTCTGAATACTCATGCTGGTACTCTCGTACCACTTTTCTATTATTTAGTTAATCTGTGCATTAGACAATCTAAATTTCCTGTAATGTGCAAAACTGCTCAGATTACCCCAGTTTTTAAGTCTGATGTCGACCTATTTCGATTCTCTCAACAGTTTCCCACTAATCCAGTACCCTGAAGGCAATAATGCTCAGTGATTGCCAGCATGGTTTAGACTGTTGCGGTCAACCATGTCAGCATATCACTGGACCTGTAGACTTCCGAAAAGCCTTGATACTCTTAATCATAATATTTTGTTGAACAAACATATACTTTAATCTGTCATCTTCTGCAATAGGCATGTTTTCGTCATATTTTCGCCAGGTTGTAAAAATTTGTACAACAATATCACAGGCATTAGACAGTTCTGTGGGGGTCCCACATGAGAGTATTTTAGGACCTTTACTCATACTCATGCACATCAACGACCTTCCCGATGCACTTAATTACTCATACTCCCCGTCGTACGCTGATGATACTGTACCTTGTGTGTCTGACGGAAGTACTGACGCTATTAACAGTAAACTAAATACAGATCTTCCGCACTTACATCAATGGTTGCAACACAAACAAATGTTAAAAAAACGTAATGCATGTACTGTACTTTATCCATATCCAAGCCAATCATCTTTTCAATTCAACAACTCTCCACTGTATCCACTGACAAATATTTAGGAGTCAGTCTTCACTCTCACCTTACTTTCAGTGAGCATGTACAACATGTCTCCAAAAAGCTGAAACAAAAGTTGTATGTTTATGGTAAAATTAGGTTGAAACTGTCTCTGTTTCCAAAATATATATCTTAATGCTATAATACTTGTTTGCCTGTCTGGTCGCTCACAACAAATGAACAATAGACTTCCTAGTTGGACACAAAATTGTTCTGCTTTATCACTGTCTAATGCTTTAACATTTAAAAATTATATCATGGACACTGGCATTAAACTTGTATTTTGAAATCCTAAACAGTAACACTTCTGCAGCACTCAGTGCCTGAACTAAGATACTTCTTTCATATTTTTACAAAAGCCTGGAATAAGATTCCACAGCATCTATTATTCTGTTCCAACACTGACACACTTTAAAAAGTCCCATGCTCACCATTTGATAGACAGCTACCGTTGCAGTCACTGAGGTGTTTCAGTAGCCTCCTTCAATTGCTGCTTCTCTTAATTCTGTACAGTATGTCTGGGTTGACTGTGTTTGTACTGTGCTCGCTGATATACTAACAGTGTTGTATGTGTTTATTTTCTGCAGTGCAGACCTGCTGAAAAACAGCACATATGCTGAGTCAGGCCTCATGACTTATAATCTTTTCCTGTTTCAAATCTAAATAAAGAAAGAAAGAAAATACACTGGATGATTTGATGGTATTATTTTGTAGTCAAGGAATTGATTTTGATTTGTTTGGTATTATTTATCCCGAAACAAAGACATGACTTTATGGTAGGGCTATTTTAACTGAGATAGAAAAAATATCAACAAAAAATCCTGCGAAAACATGAACTTAAGGTTATAAATTTATATGTATTTGACTGAAATAATATGACAAATATGACTTGTCTGGGGAAACCCTTGTTGGCAAGCGCAGAGGTCAGAGTGTCGTGTAGCTGGTCACCAGAGTTGCGCACATTTCAGAGATTCATTCACATACTCTCCAGACCCTGAAGGTTTCAAGGCTGTCATTTGGCGACTCGAAGTTGCATCTCCCTCTGCAGGGTTCCAATGAGATTAAGTTCTGACGACTCTAAAAATATTTATCCTGTTGTTTTTATTGATATTCTGGGATCAAATGAATAGTTCCCCCACTGTATAGCCCATACATAATGCGAAACAGATTAGGCTTTAACAACAATAAGGGACAGTAAATAGGAAATATGGGTAGACGTGGACTTTTCAAACCATGACCGATTACACTAGCTAATAAAACAATAGGACACAGTTTAGCATGTGAAAACAAAGCACAGTCAGGAAGGGGACATGCACTGTCAAATCACTAAAATAATATGAACATCTAATACAAATTAATGGATAGTTATTAGAAATAATCCAACGCAAAATAAATCCAAAGTTCAATAAAGAAATGATGGGTGCTATCATCTTTGTGACAAGGACAGCTGTAGAGATGGCGTCTCATTCAACTGTTCCTTTCAAGGACAGTCAATCTGACGGCCGTGGTGTTGGTCGGTTGCTACAGGCAACGAAGGAAAGATTGACTGATGATGGTGCTTCCCGTGGCAGCTCAAAATGAAAACGAGTCAGGAGCCAAAACAGCTTGGCAGACAGACAGGCGTGCATGCTGCAGGCTGACGTGGTGGCTCCCCACAAACAAATTGGGCCAGTTTGGAAGAGATAAACTGCGACTGCCTGCTGTGATCAGAAATAATACAACCCCGTTCTAGCACACTTGCTGGAACTTTGAGGTAAGAATTCATTGTCAATGGAGAAATGATTCCTGCTGCTTTCCCCAGGGTGACCAGTGGAATTATATTCTTACCACAGGCAGGGATTTCACCCATAAATCACAACCTTTAGGAATGTCCTATATCTTGCTGCTCTCGGAGTCCTGCTTTTTTTCTTGACTGTCTTCTGTCCTCCCTCGCTAAGTGCAGCAGATTTTTGCAAGCCTTGTTAAAAGTGCTTTGCAAATTTAATCATACAGCTTTGCTTTGAAGAAGGGATTTTAAAAAATGATGTAAAAAGACATCTGTTGAACAGGAAATCTGTTCAGGCAAGAGTCTAGCCATACTACGCGATTAAGCTGACGACCAGGACAGCTAAATCTGACATTCAGTTCTGCGCTGTATATCATGAACATTTTCTACTCCTGTGCGATTAAATCCACATTGAAGTAGAGAGGCCAACATGCTACTGTGAAGGTAGCACCATGCATGCAGCAGGGTTACTGGTTTGACTCCAACACATACGAGTCAATTAAAAATATCTTGGCAAAATACTGAAAAGTTGCAGAGCAGCCTTCCATAAGCTTCCTGTTGCACACAGCTTTCACTGACAGATTCAAGACATTTGCACTGACATTTGCTACACTGGTTTTCCTTCCTCCTCTCCTCCCAGTGTGAATCATGACTGACCTGGTATTCTGACCTAGATGAAATAATCAGGAGAGAGAGAGAGACCGACTCAGAAGGAGATTTTGCAAATTATCATAATGGATACCATTTGCACATAAATGTTGCACTGCAGCTATACCCCTCATTGTGTGGATGACCATTAAAATGTAGATGCTGCAGCCTGCACTTCCAGAACCGAACACACAATGACAGTTTTGACTGATTCAGTTGAGCATCAGCGGCGGTTGCTACGCTTTCCTCACGCCGTAAACGTTAAACATTGCCAATTCACTGATTCATTTGAGATGAATAATTGGTGATTTATTAGCAGCAAAAAACTTTTGTAAAGGCTTTAAAGGAAATCTGTCAGTTGGCTCTTAGCATGACCAGACGGTGTCAATGGACTTTCAATGGTGGATGTATTATCTTGTGTACTATTTCAAGGGCAAAGCTCATTGTTCAGTGTTTTGGACCATGAGATGCGGAGACAGAGGCAGAGTTGGCAAAAACACAGTCTTTAATGAATAGCTCACGTGGAGTCTACTGACAAAAATCACGTACAGTCGTCCCTTGTTTATCGCGGTTAATTGGCTCCAGTCCCGACCAAGATAAGGGAATTTCCACAAAGAAGGATTCACTATTAATAAATGGAATATTTTCGTAGTTGGAGCATAGAGAAAAGTGTTTATGACTTTCCAATTACTATTATTTTTTAACCATTATTAGAGCCCTGTAGACGTGAGGTAACACACCTGTAGTCACCTTTATACTCCTATTATCCTTTGTTCAGTAGTGGGGAAGAAGGACAAAGTAAAAAGATAGCAACTTGAACGGGAGGAGAACTTTTGTCCACTCTATCATGTCGGACATGCCCTAGTCGACTACATGCACTATTGTATCTAAGGTACTGTAATGTCTCATCAATGTAACGTTACTGACAACTAGTGACCAGAATACGACATATGACCTCAGTGAGGGAGCAATGACGAACAACGTAGCGAGGGACGACTGCAAATCAAAAGGAAACTTACTATAAGCTCCAAAAACAGGTACAAAAATGCTTACCGTAACAGAAGAAACTAAGAGAATGAGAACGTGATACAACACTCACGGTTCTTGGCATGGTAACGATAAGCGTGGAAGACGAGGTAAGGGAACAATCCAGTGTCGTCCTTCCACAGCCGCCGTGCTTTTGAACACTACTAGCTGGGATGTGGCTGCTGGAGTGTGAAAAGGGACCTGGAGAGGAAACACAAACAAATTTTGTTCAAAAAATCTGTAGAGGGAAACATACAAAGCATGTTATTCTTTTCAACAACTCAAGTTCTTGAAAATGTCAAGAATGATAAGCAAGATGATTTCATTATTTACAGTGGAACCTTGGTTAGCGTACGCCCGAGTTAGGGTGTTTTTCGATGAATGTCAACAATGTACAACGGAATTTTGCATTGGTTTACATACATTGTCATGTCTTGTCGTGTTATTAATACACTGCATGAGTCCAACTGTGTTCTTAATGTATTTTCATTACAAAACATCCTTGTTAGCAGCCTGTTAATACATGGAAACAGGAACTCCTGTCACGTCCCGTCGCCCGTCTATGATGTCATCAGCAGTTGACTCTGGAACTCTTTGCTAACTAACACAGTTACGCCACAGGTCTCAAAAATGTTAACACAAAAATTTTAGTTGTACCTGCATAAAGTAATTCTAAATGCATTTAAATGACAAATGAAAGTGATAAATTAACATTGAAGGTTACTTTTACCTTCATTGAAGACGTGATTGTTGCCAATACCAGTGAATACCAGTGAATTCAGGAAATAACTCATGGCAAAACACAAAGTTGACGTCCTTGTTGATATTGCAGCTACATCGTGTCTTTGACAAAAATCACGCCTTCAATGAAGGTAAAAGTAAATGTTCATTAATTTGTCATTTACATGCATTTAGAAATTGTTTTCTGCATGGAAAACAAAATGTTAACATTTTTGACTTTCTGGAATGAATTCATTGGATTTACATTATTTCTTATGGGAAAAATGTTTTTGGTTAAAGTACATTTCGGTTTGAGTCGGACCTTCTGGAATGGATTAATGCCGCTAATGAAGGTTCCACTGGATTTCTAATAAAGATACTAGACATGAACGTATCATATATAATTAATTCATATTTGATGCAATATGACGGAAACACCACAATTTTCCTTATTTTCAAATGCAAATGTTGACATGTATGAGCTGCACTAGCTAATATATGTTACACATTAGATGTGAAAATAATCTGCTTGAGTTTGGGGGACATTGACCCATTCATGAAATGTCTTTTTTATTTTTTTTTATTAATCAGTTAAAACAATTGATTGTCATTAAGCATGTAATTCCTGTATTAGGCACAAGTTTCAGCGATGAGTGGTCACTCCCTGCACTTGCTGGAGTGTTGATAAACGCTTGCCACCAATAGGATTGCAGGTGGGCGGGGCATAGACGAAGATTGTACTATAATGAAGTACGGCTGCCAGAAGTAGAAGCATCTCCCGCTCTCTCTGTAGCCATCCAGGCTGCTCCGGTTCATGGATTATACACTTTCCCTCCAAGTGCAACATCAGCTGGCGGTGTTCCCGACACACTTCTACCAGGGCTACAGTGTGGAGTTACAGGTACACTTTCCTCCTCCTCCTCTTCTTCTTCTTTTATTCCGCGTGCAGCAGTGAATGTGACTTTGCGGAGATGCTTTACCACAACATGTCTACCGTGTTGCATGCTGCAAGATTCTTGCTATGGCGGGAATGAAGCGGTGTGTGCTTGTTGTGGTGCATATGTGTGTCTTTTAAAGTGAGACTAACAACTCGGTGCAGGCTGACCTCAAAGCGCATAAACAGGTCCTGCATGCGGCTCCCTGTGACCTGAGGATCGCCCACACTATATATTTTAATGAATGGGTCGTTTAATGTAGTCATACGAGGTCGTTGACATTATAAATTATTATACATTCAACTTTACCATGACTGCATATTTAGATCAAACATTATTCAACACCCTGCTGCTCCTAGGAAACCACGTGATTGTCTCAAGGTGACATTTAAGGTTGATGAGACAATGATGACGCTTCCCTACCTTTGCAGAAGACTTCTGTGCATGGTTGGTGGTGATAAGCAGTGCACTTGAACCCAAAATAATTCACATTGGGGGTTAAAGTGATTTTTTTTTTTTTAATCTGGTGGATAGGACTTATTTGCTAGTGGTAAGTGGCAAAAGACAAGATGTGTGAAAATTAGTCACACTCTTTCTCAATACATGTAAGTTGATTTGAATGTTGCAGATTATAATACAAATGATGAGCAACTGTTACAAGTGGATCCCCATGCATTCTTGCTACAGCACATTGGCAAATAGGCTGTTACATGTTTATGGCCTTATAAGTTAATATATCATCCAAAATCGTTACCGGAATTAACAAGCAGTCAGTGCGGATTATGTAGACCCGGCTTGGAGAAACGGCAAACGTTGATACGACATTGGAGAATGTCAAAATCAAGCTAGCAGGAGGGTTTGGACATTTAGACATTTTCTGCAATCGGTAATTAGACATTCACTGGTGGTCCCAGACTATCGCATCTTACAACCGGAGCTGTATCGCGATGGTGCAGACTTGCAGCTCGAGAGAGCAACAGCAGCTTCCATTCGCATTTTCTGGATTTTAGCAAAGAAGAAAGGCCCTTCACCGATTTGGAAACCGTGAAAGAGTGCATGGGGGCCGCACGGTGGTCTAGTGGTTAGCATGTTGGCCACATAGTCACAGTCTGGAGATCGGGAAGACCAGAGTTCGATTCTTCGGGCTGGATTATCGCACATACGCCGTAGCTTAGCATTACTGAAGACAAGCATTGATCTAAATAGCATTAACCATGTTGTAGTCAATATGTATTCTTTACACTGTACTCTTTACTTGCGTATCTTGCTTGCTTGCTGCTGTAACAAGTAAATTTCCCCGCTGTGGGATAAATAAAGTACATACATACATACATACATACATTAGCAGCACTAGCTTTGCAGCGCGCTAGCTAGTGAAGGGTTTTATATCTCATTTGTGTTCTTATTATATGCATATTAATCTGCTAAGCCGCTCGCATCCATTTTATACAGGTAGTCACACAAAACACATAGTGTTCTCATGGCCTGCGCTCATTATCTCATCCACACATACCTCACAACTGATAAGCAGCTCAAGGAGGGAGTACTCAAATCACAGCAACATCCTGCTTACAGCAGCTGGTTGACCTTCACAACGAACAAAGGCCCGCTTCTCACATGGCGGGCGCCACCCCACTTTGCTGATTGGTCCTCAGGGACTACAACACCACACCTCCAGAGACATCTAATTGGTCCTCGGGGACTACAACACCACACCTTCAGCGGCATCTGATTGGCTCTCCAACATCTACAGTGACGGGCGCTGTCTTCTCCCATTGGCTGAGGATCAACCTACATTTGCATTTAAAAATGTATAAGGACCGGGCAGGGATAGTTAGCTGTGCTCTTCCTGTCTGACCCTGTATTAAGACCAACCTCTGTGTAGGCCTACAGGGAAAGACGCTAGGCCCGGAGCTCCGATTGTATTAGGTTTGTTTGTCAAGAATAAATATTCACATTTGATTATATGGTAGTAATCTAGTCTCCTTTCCTCCAATTCGACACCCACGGGAATTGTTGGCCTGAAGTCACAGGAGGCCTTCAATCCCAACAATTGTCACCCAAAAAGATTTTTAACACTTCAGCAAAACATACGTACATAATAGCGATCTAATTAATCTTATGTATTATGTATTGTGTAAAAATAAGACCTTTATGAATTCTCACATAGTATCAGCATTTGGGACCAAATATGAGGTGAAAGAAAAACAGAAAAATATAGTATAGTAGTTAAGTTAGATGGTGCATTCAAAGACCATCGAACAAAGTGGGACAAGTCAGCACTGGCATTAATCATGCAAAAACTGGTGGATTTAACTGTATATTATTTATTGAATAAATTAATAGCCCATATTTGCCTTTACATAAAACTTGATGCAGTTATTTACAAGTTTTTTTATTTATCATTGCGCATGAACGTTTCCCACGGCCCGTCAGTTAGGGACCCCTGTCTTAAAGCATGCTTGGGGGATATGATGTGCTCTTTACACATTTGAAAATACTGAATGAATGCCACTTTTATAGAATTGGCTTCTTTAGTTTATAATGTAAGATGAATGACTCCATCAACAAATGTAACCGAACGAATCGTATCAAATCGAATCGCATCGTTTGTACACTGTATCGAATCATATCGAATCATTTTGTTTTTAAAACATATCGTTTTTGAATCGTATCTTAAAGCGATGAAGTTGTACGACATCCCCATCAGCAGCGTAGTCCATCAACAGTGACTTACCCCCCACTTTGTCCCGTGAGCCGAGTTCTGGTTGGATTTGGGTTAGCTGGCGGGGCCACTTAAGTAAAGAGTTTGCCTTCTCTAAACAATATGCTTTCAAATCACAAAAATGCCTCCACAAAAAAATCATACCTCACAATCGCTCGCTTCTCTCCCATCTTATCACTGCATGTTAATTGTTGTGTATGTATTCTACAGCGACTGAAGGCCGAACACATACACGTTATATACGCACACCGCGCAGGTAAACACTGTGGAACACATACACAACAATTGACGCGCAGTGATACAACAGAAGAGAAAGTAACGCTGAGCGATTGTGAGGTCTGATTTTTTTCGAGGAGGCATTTTTTGATGCAACTGTATTGCTCTTTTGAACGCATATTGTTTTGAGAAGCCAGACTCTTTGCTTAAGTGGCCCCGCCAACTAACTGGAACTCCGTTCTTCATCGCAGAAATTCGAAAAGAACAATCTGGCCAGCACTCGGCTCACGGGATGAAGTGGGGGGTATGTCATTGTTGATGCAGGACACTGCGGATGGGGATGTCAAAAAATCCGAACTATCCCTTTAAACCATGTACCTAGATATCGAATCATCTACCACAAAGAGATTTACAGCCCTATCCTCTAGACATGAAATAAAACCCCCATGAAATAACACCCCTATAGTCACCTTTGCAGTCATATTACCCAATATAGTAGACGTAAGAATAGAATATAAGACTTGTGCTTGTGTGTGTTGCTGTAAATGTGAGCTGAGTTGGGGGGGGGTTCCAGGAGGAATTACTCGGCTTACTCCCTGCAGAAGGCCACAAAACAGGCAAGATCGTATTTGAAAAAAAAATCTGCAATTGTGAAAGAAAATGGTCTGGACATGGGGCATGTGTGCATGTTTGTGACGGATGGGGCCCCATCCATGACAGGAAAAGTGAGTGGCTCGGCAGCATGTTGGTCTGCTGTTGCGCCTCAGATGACATCCTTATAACATCCTGTATTGTGCATCAGACAGTGTTATGCGCCAAACTCAGTGAGTGGCTGAAAAAGACAATGGGCAGGACGATGGCGATCATCAATTTGATTCTTTCCACATCAATTCTCCCGCATCGCCTCTTCCACAAACTGCTGTTAGCAATGTCTGCTGCCAAAAGGCAACGCACTGGAGCGTTTCTGTGATCTCAGAGAGGAGATTACAACTTTCCTCCGTAACTGCAAGCAAAAAAAAAGAGCTGATGTACACCCAAACTATACACTAGATGAAAACTTTGACAGAAGCCTTCTTTCTGAGTGACATATTCAAACACCCGAATGACCTAAATGTGGGACCGCAAGGCTTGTGGAGAAGATGAGTGCTTTCCAGGTCAAACTGGAACTTTTTACCTGCGTGAAGTTGACCCTCCACGCCCCACACAAAACTCTGGTAAAATAGTTGCAATAACTGTAATAACTCAAAAATGAAAGCAGCACAAATGATCATTTTAATGGCACAAAACGGCACACACCAAGCACAAACAAGTGAGATTATTTAGTTTAATTTTGAGAAAATGGGGCCTGGGTGAACTTAGGTTGACCTTTTGTAATAGGCTGAATATGCACAAAACAGCACAAAGGAAGAAGAAAAAGACTATGAGACTATATCAGACTATTTTGGTTTCATTCTGAGCATGTGGAGAGGGCGATTATGTAATTGTCGGACAGTTAAATTTTTAATAACTCAAAGTATGACATCACAAGGCCGCACAACGGTGGTCTAGTGGTTAGCATGTTGGCCACACAGTCACAGTCTGGAGATCGGGAAGATCTGGGTTCGATTCTCCTTCTGTGTGGAGTTTGCATGTTATCCCCGTGCGTGCGTGGGTTTTCTCCAGGTACTCCGGTTTCCTCCCACATTCCAAAAACATGTTATGTTAATTGGAGACTCTAAATTGTCCATAGGTATGAATGTGAGTGTGAATGGTTGTTTGTCTATATGTGCCCTGCCATTGGCTGGTGACCAGTCCAGGGTGTACCCCGCCCGTTGCCCGAAGTCAGCTGGGATAAGCTCCAGCATACCCTCGCGACCCTAATGAGGAGAAGCAGCATAGAAAATGGATGGATGGATGGATGACAGCACAAACAATCTCTTTAATGACTCAAAAAGCACAAACAATTGCAACTCTTTTTGTTTCATTTCGAGAAATGGAAGGCTGTCTGTAATCCTCATCCCAAATGAAAGATGTTACTGGTGCCGAGTGCAGTCCAAAAGCCATCAGACGGCATCTGCAAGAGAAGGGTTTTAAGAACAAAAAACATTTTCAAAGGACTCGTCTCCTTCAACACCACAAAACTGTCCATCTGGAATTTGCATAAAACATGGGACAGTGAAAGGTGGATGAAAGTTTTAATTTCTGATAAAAAAAAATGTAACCTTGATGGTTCTGATGGCTTGGAACATTATTGGTATGACAAGGAGATTGTACATTTTCTTTCAATGGAACAATGGAGCTTCAGGTTGTGCAGGGGCGTCAAACGGCAGCTGGCTATGTTGAGATATTGCAATCTTGAAGGCCCTCGTCTATGTGATAATGACTAGCCTCCTGGAAACACTGGCATCAAGCATGCCGATACCAATTTTTGAGGTGATTAACAAGACTGGTGAAGCTACTCATTAGTGAGTTCTTTTTTGGAAAAATGCATTTCTACTTTAGGTGTATTTAGCAGCGGTCTTAAACTTTGGATCAGCTGATGAACAGCCTATTTAAATGTAATGGTTGTTACACAAAATTATTTTTGCCTCACATTTCTTTTTTTATTTTATTTTGAAGCACTACTTAGCAATTTTTCAACTGGTCTTATCTTATATTTTCTTGAACTTGTTGACATGCAGTCATCCCTCACCATGTCACAGGAACTTCGCACAACCCTGACAAGTAGTGATATCAGCGTAAGGATCCACATACACATGTGAGTCAAGCTTTTCATCAGGGGTGTACAGATTACAATTTTCTGACCTATCACTGATTGAAGCCTGACCTGCCGATTCCCAGTTTGGCCAATGCAGATTTTTTTTTAAATAACTGACCGCATACGCCTTCAATGTTCCAATGTCATTTTGTTGAACAATACCCGTGAAACATTACAAACTTACTGTTTTAACTGCACATTTGATAGTTCTCTCAAATATAAACGAAAAATGTAGAAAATTGCTGTCCAAACTATTAAATTCTATCAGTTCCTTTCGTCTTTTTTTGTCACATTTTAAAAACAAACAGAACTTGCACAACAGGTTACACTGCAGACCTCTTACCCAATTAAAGTGCACAGCGATCGAAAACGGCTTGTTGTCCAATGCCATGAACTCCATTTTCCTCATACTACTGTAAGCAATATTTTATGACAACCTTATTTTGTTACCACAAGTACACATGATGTGACACACAGTGCCCTTATTTTGAAGGCTGGAAGTGTGTTGTGTGTGTTAAAAAGGTCTCTTAACTGTTGCTAAAGAGACTAGCTGTGTACATGATTAAACATGCCTCCTTCAGCCATGGTCCTCGTCCTTTAGTTACGCCGAACTTCCATGACATCAGAGGGCATCCTGAAATCCTTGGTTACAATAGCTTTGCTCTTTTTACTGCTCATAAGCGCTAAGCGCGGGCTGCTACCTGGCTCTTTGCTCAGGCTAGCATTAGCCGATTTAGCCTTAGCTTGATTGCTTGCTGTCAGTCTGGTAGAGCAAAATGGGACTGTGGCAGACTTTCAGACCTTTGCGGAAGTAGATAAGATCGGTGGATGAGATTGGTTTCATATGTAAGGAGTGGCCGATCTCGAGCCGATACCCCAAAATGAAGGAAATCGGTACATGCTTACATTTCACACCCGAACTCAATAAAAAGTAGTGCTGTAACTAGTTTGAAATTAACCTGAAGCTTGTTGTTTCGATTAATCGAGTGATCATTTAGGCCCTTTGGACCAAAACAATATGAACCAAACACAAACAGTTAGTGGTTTGGTCCGCAACATATCAGAAAAAAGGCAAAAATGACCATCACAGTTTTCCAAAGGCGAAGCTTTTTTATTACATTGTGTTCATGTATTTGTCATTACCTTCCACATACTGACTGCTGGAAATGTCTGCCCCAGCCAGAGTTCTTGTTTTTGAAAATCTGGCCCAACTGAATTTGTAATTGAATAGCCTCACTGTAAGGTATACAGGGCAGTTTTGTAGACGCCAATGTTTGTGCTCAGTCATCCTGCCTCATCATCATTCTGCCGACATTGCAATATTTTGTACTCTTATCAAACAGAGCCGCTGTAGTAATTTGTTGTGTGTCTTGACTACACCGACAATAAAGCTTTCGTACACGCGCACATTTTTCTCCCAGTGATCTGAAATCTGAAAACAATTAAATCAGTGTAGAATCTGGTTTAATACCACCATACTTTTTTATTTTGAAGCTTTGCGCTGAACCGGAAGTCACTGTGTACACATTTTAATGCTGTGTAACTAGATAGAAGTTATGTCGCCGTTTTCGTTCCACGCTGGTTAGCGATGATGTTGACGTTAACATTACTACAACACGTGTCGACGGACCCATTCTCTTTGGGTCTCAAATTTCATGTCGACAAAAGCGGTCGACCATGTATGTCGACGCCGACTTAAGCTGGCACTTTTAGTAATAAGAAAAAAAACGGTGGATCAGGACTTGATGATATGTTAGACTTTAGTTGTCGATATAAATGGGACTGATAACCATTGTTTTTATGGAGCCCAGGAAACGTCATGAATGCTTTTTTTAATCGCCAGTGCGTGGTATAAGGCGCCACTGCCACTGCACAAAATGAAATGAACACCTGTAAGTCAATAAAATATGTTCCGTTAAAAAAACTTCACATGCGATAATGTCACGCACCTCTTATGACACGAACCAAAACCTCCAAACACCGAGCCGGCGTTTTTGAAAATCTCTGGAGTAGCTGTAGTTTTGCGTCACGTGTAATTATGCAAATCAGTTGCAGTTCTGTGGGAAACGATAGAATAATGCAACATTTCATGGACCTGAGGTCTATTTGCGTCATGTAGAGGTCACTGTGCCATCAGAGGCTGCATCACCAACTCCTTTGCAGAACACAAGAGGGCCCCATCTTGGGTCAGTGGGTTTGCTATAGGATAGGGGTGCCCAGTGTGCGGCCTGGGGGGAATTTGCTGCCCACCATTGTTTTTTAATTGGCCCACAGCGTTCTAAAAATATGATTTAACACGACAACTACAAAAACAACAGCAAAAACAAAAATCAGCAGCAAGAAGAAAATGTAATCTAACAAGAAAAAGTCATAATTTCACGAGAAAAACGTAATATTACGAAGCAAAATAACGTAATTTTAGGAGCATAAAATTGAAATATGAAAGAAAAAAGATATTTTAGTTTTTTTAAAGTCATAATACTATGAGAAACAAACAAAAGAACAAAAAGTTTTAAAAAGAACAGAAATGGAAACAACAGCTGTAATTTAATGAGAATAAAGCCAAAATATTCTGAGAAAAATAATTTTAGTAGCAAAAGTTCTAACGTTATGAGAAACACGGTTGTAATTTTTGTAAAATTGAGTTGGGGAAAAAGTTGTATTATGGGAATAAAGTCAAAAAATTTGGTAATAAAACCATAGTATTATGAAAAGAAAATTTAGAAAGATTATTTAAGAACAAAGCAAAAATACAAACTGGAAAAAAAAATGTAAACATGGGGAAAAAGAGCAAATACCAAAGTTCATACTAAAAATATGCTTTTTTTAAAACCTATATCACAAAGCTGAGATAGTGTTTTTTTTTTTTAAATATGTAAATTCTTAGCATATCTACATGTGTTGTTTCCAAAATATCGAGTCCTTTTCCTTTTTCAGTATGTGGCCCTTGGTGCAAATAGTCTAGACACCCCTGTTGAAAGACATTTTGTTGAGACCGCATACATGTTTGATGGACCGAATATATAACTTAAAAAAAAAGACTGGGTAGTTCAAATGTAAACAGAGTGTGTATTTATATTCTCTTTTGCATTTGTTTACGTTGGTAAAGAAATAACACTTCACAGCCCTCATATTCGCCCTGCTTGTAAGCGACACAACACATTGAAGCTGTGAGCTTTGTTGTCATCAGTAATTGTGTTGTTGGGTAAAACTAAATCTCCTGCCTTTGTTGCTTTGTTCTAACTGTCCACTAGCGGTGACATCTCTCATTATACTTTCATAGGTCAACTGAGACGAGTCACAGGATTTTTATTAATAGTCTGAATGAGAAAGAGCCGTTGTAACCGGAGCTGGCGACGTGCATCTTTGTTTTGAAAACAGTGAAACAAAGAAGAATACAGACAGTGATGTGTGTTAAATGAGATGCATGCCCACATTTCCATAGCAGCTTTGTATCTAAAATGTTATTTTTTTCAATGCTCCTGCTTATTGCTAGAAGAGGTGTGATATACAGTAATGCCTCTCCACTTTGTGCTTCAAATTTTGCGGCTTGTCTTCTTGAATTCAATAGTGTTTCTCACCTCAAGTCCCTGCTTTTCTTTTGATCACAGCTGCAAAATAACCCACAAATAGAGCCAAAGAAAGTTGCAAGTACCAGCATTTGATAAAGAAGGAGACAAACACTATTGAATTCAAGAAATAACTCATGGCAAAACACCAATGTGGTGTCCATGTATCTCTCTGCCACAAAGTGCCTGCGGTCAGAAAAATAAGAAGTTCATTTTTACTTTTCATTTGATTTTAGAATTGTTTTATGCCTGTACTGTAAAACTATAATTGCAAAACTATAAAAACGTGCTTTGTGTTAACATTTGTAACGCAACTATGTTAGTTAGCAAAGAACTACAGAGTCAACCGCCGAAGACTGACTTACGGTTCCTGTTTCCATGTATTAGCAAGCTAATGGGTTGTTCACAAGGAAGTTTTGTGATAAAAATACATTAAGAACACAGTTGAACTCACGCAGTGTATTAATAACATGACAAGATGCACGCTATATTGTACGCTAACTTGAAAATGTACGCAAAGAGAGGCTAATTTTTTTAATTAACCAAATAACTTGCTAACCAGGGCGTATGCTAACGAAGGTTCCACTCTATTTAGATAGGGACATTTAGATACCTACATCAATACCCGAGATGACGGTCGTGATTTTGTTACCCAGAAACACTCCCAAACAAAAGTCATACAAAAAAGTCAACATCACATGCTCAGATATGTATAAAGCAAGCATCTATTGTTCTGTATGTGTGTTCTATATATGATCTAGCAAGGGAAAAGTTTGTGCATGATGTATGCATTGCACATTGTATAGTATACTCTATAGCAGGGGTCCGCAACCACCGGGCTGTAGCCCACTACCGGTCTGTGGGTGGAGCCGAACTGGGCCGAGGAAACCTTAAAAAAATACATTTCTATATAACTAAAGAAAATTTTAAGCCAATGCATATAAATTTTGGAAATATGGGCCATTATTTTATTACAAAAATAATATAGTTAGAAGTTTTGCATGTTTATGTTATTTGTTGCGTGTGTCCAACTTTCATTGACAGTCCTTGAACGCACCGTCGTACGTGCGCTAGCCTTCTCCCACTCTGCACAGATGGTCAACTACAGTGTATTTTTATCGTTTTTCTTTCACTTCATATTTGCTCCCAAATGCTGATACTCTGTGGGAATGCATAAAGGTAAAGTTTGATGACGTTAAGTGTATATTTGTTCTGTGCACAGCTTCAAGTTAATTCACGCTAGCACACTGCCTGTTAGCACACACATCAAGCAGCGGAGCTATAATCTTCTCTCTAAAAAACACTCTACAAACTTATACTGGTGGATCTCTATTCGCTTTGTGCTTTTAATTTGATGTTGTTCCTGTCTTAGTTTTACACAATACATACTAAATGAGATAAATTAGATTGCTATACGACCGCGGAGATTTGTGGGAACACACGCCGGGCCGTGGGTCCGAAAAGGTTGTGGACCACTGCTGTATAGGTTGTGACCAAGTAGCTATCGTGAAGAAATCCAGCCATCGTACAGTACATGGTAGGGATGAGCGAGTACACCGCTATCTGTAAATGTTCACCAATCTAAATTATTTATACGTATCTGTACTCAGAGTGGGCGGGCATAAACCGGAAGTGGGCGTGGTTTAACCAGAAATGGGTGGGGCTTAAATCTGCCTGTTATTGACATGAATTCATCAGAAGTTGCTATATTTATTGTTTATTATTCAGCTATATGTGTACTGTGTGTGTGTGTGTGTGTGTGTGTGTGTAAGTGATGTGTACGACTATTATTTAATTACTTTTTAATGATCTGTGTGATTCATGCAAACATCCAGTGATGGCAAACAGGGAAATAATCTGTCACCCTTGTTCACTGTAGCTTTCTCAAAAGCATCGCGTCCAGTTCTACGAGCAACGTGCGCCGTGTACGTAACGAATCAAGTATACCAAGTAACTTTAGATACGAGCTGAGCTGAGGAAAACCATTAAAAAAAAAAAAAACGTACATAGTGGAAGCAGTGACCTACGCAATACGAGCAGTTTTCAACGCTGTCTTGTCAAATACACCGCATACGTAACGAAACAAGTCTACCAACCAACTTTAAACATGATACAAACCGAAATAGAGCGAAATAGAGAACGCGAGCTGGAGTCGAGCCAAGCAAGCAGAGTCACTGTCTGTGTTGTGTCTGTGTGTGAAAGAGTGAGAGGCTTGGCTCCGCTCTCTGGCTGGAGCGGATCTGTCTGGGGGGGGCGGTCGCTGTGTGTGACTGGCCAATCACAGAGCATGCAGAGTGAATACATAAGTAGTTACCCAAAGAGGATTTTCCTTCATCACTATTACGGATCATGATAAGCTGTACTCGTTTCATGCTTGTACTCTGAAAAAAGGCATTATCTGTAACAGATACTCATCTAAAGCGAGTACACGGTTGGTTCCTGGTTGATTTCCGAACTCTGTCCATAGAGCAGGACAGAGACAGAAGTCTGCTACTGAAGTTGCTCATCTGCCCGGTTGTGTTGTGCAGTGGCTGTCATTGTCTAGGATGGACCGTAATTCATGAAAGACCGTTTTCTCTCCAGCTGTGCTCAGTGACAGATCCCATCCTTCCTCACCAGCTTGTCCAGGCGTCCTGTTGCTAGTGCTGCCTTCCCAGCACACTACTCGAAGAGGATTTAAGCATTTTGGAAGTATATTGGAGTTTCAATTTACCATTGAACAACATTTGAACCTGAGTTTCATAATCCAAACATCGAGACTGTGTGAAATGATTGAATTAGGGGAACTAAAAGAGATAAATCAATGAATTGGTTATTGAGATAACATACACATTTATAAGAGGCACACAAATGTTACTGTCTCTCTAAGCACTTGGAGCACATGGAGCAAGTCCACCATCCAAGCCAAACAGTTTGGTCTCGATATTGTTCCCTGTAGCCCAACACCTATTGTTGACTCTCAATCCAGCAGAGAGTGTTGTGACAGTGTGAATGGCCTCAGCAATTAGTGATTGGTTGAACCCCTGAGAGGCATTGTGCTAAATGAATGCTTTCCGTAGCTCAAGCTAGAGGGGGTAAAAGCATTAAAGAGGAGTCATATAGCGTTGCTCATTTGGAACAAGCACATTGTTACTGGTGTTGGGGAGGCTTAATCTGCAGGTACAGGATAAAATGCAGTTGAACTTCAGTTAGCATCCGCCCCGATTGGCGTGTTTTTCGATTAACGTTGAAAATTGACATTACAATTTTGCTTCGGTTTGCATGCATTTCGCCCGTTAGCATACTGTAGCGACCCTGAAGTTATGCTGATATATATGTTTGTGTTCTGGTTGTCTGACTGTCCTGGGTTGCCATGAACGCACCAGGGGTGAGGGGCGTGTCGTTTGGCGTCAGTTGAGAAAAGCCGCTGTTGTTGTGCTGATGTGCTTTGGTGGTGCGGTTACGGCCGACAGTAGCCATTATTTCTTTGCAATAAAGAGCTTGGACATAGACTTAGACAGACTTTATTGATCCACAAGGGAAATTGCTTGGCTACAGTGGCTCATTGCAAGAAAAAGAAAAATACAAAAAGCAGTGCAATATGAATAAAATATAATAGCATAAAAAGAATATAAGATAAACAATATTTGCATATTTACAAATAGTGTTTAAAAATATAAGTAAATACAAGTACATTTACACTTTATACAAGGGAGAGCAGACAGTACAGTGCAATAATGTTGTGAATTA
This sequence comes from Dunckerocampus dactyliophorus, assembly GCF_027744805.1. Classification (NCBI taxonomy): domain Eukaryota; kingdom Metazoa; phylum Chordata; class Actinopteri; order Syngnathiformes; family Syngnathidae; genus Dunckerocampus; species Dunckerocampus dactyliophorus. The sequence continues at coordinate 26,592,196 of NC_072822.1, read as the reverse complement.
TCTTTTACAGACAGGTGCGGTATTGTAGAGCTGGATGGCATGTGGAATGAATGAAGTCCTGTAGGGTTCACTGTGGGAACGGAACTGGAGGAGTCTGTCGGAAAATGAGCTTTGCTGTCCCTCTATTGTCCGATGGAGTAGGTAGGTGGGGTTGTTCATGATGGAGAGCAGTTTGTCCAGTGTCGTCCTATCTCTCACTGTTACAAACGCCTCCAACCGACCGCCGATAACTTCTTTGTCTTTCCAGATCAGTTTGTCCATCCGGTTTATGTCCTTTTTGCTGTAGCTGCTTCCCCAACAAACCACAGCAAAGTACAGGGCACTGGCCACCACAGACTGTTGGAAGACCTCCAGCAGCTTGCTGCACACATTGAAGGGCCTAAACTTCCTCAGGAAGGAGTGTCTGCTCATGCCTTTGTTGTAGACAGCATTGCTGCTGTCCTTCCAGTCCAGTCTGTTGTTCATGCTCGTTGATCAATCACCTCCTTGCGACTTTTTAATAGCGTCTGTGTAGACGTTACACTGGTGTAAGAAGTGAAACGCCTGACGGCATGGCGGCACAGCTTGGTAAAGGTGGTGGTCGCCAGAGAGTCAAGGAGGAGGTGATGGACATTGCTGTTGACGACATGTGGTGATGAGAGGCAGAGCTCGACTGTACTTTGGAACACGCTGCTCGCCTACGACAGACAACAGGTGCGCCGGAACAGGTGGCGACAAAGATGGTGGCGCCAATGGTTTTCTATGCTCTAACTATGAAAATATTCCATTGACATCAGTCAGCTGACATTAAGCCCCCTCCTGATTCGTTCTTGTGCTTCAACGGCAAACAAAAAGAAAAGTGGTGAACAGCCACACACGCAAAATGCAACTTTCATCTTTATTATTCCGATTACGGATAAACTAACTGATGCCTATATCAAATATAACATCAATATCATAAAAACATTTCACTACGCTTTATTTTGAAAAATGTGCACCGGAATCGGAATCACCTGTCTGCCCTGTTGGCACTTGACAGAAAAGGAAAAGAAGAAAAGGCTAAGGTATTTAAAGTTAATTAATGCATTCGTTGTTCAACCCTGCGAAAACAACCCTAATGTTGACATTATTACGACAGCAAATTTAATTATCTAAAAAAAAAAATCCTGTCACAGCGATGCAGTAGCGGCACAACACAGCGGCGACAGCTTCAAGAAATCCTAGGGGAACCCTGTAATTATTATCCTAATGAAACAACACTGCTGTCTAAAATACCACATTTTTCAATCCACACTGGTATGTCATAATATTATAGTTGTACATTACTAACGGACACATGGCTCCAAGACAGAAGCGTATTAGAAATTATTCCATAACAAAAAGTGTCCGGTATCACTGTATCATTCAATTGGTGTGCCTGACTGCATCACAAGCTCAACGCCATGAATTGAGGTTGTGAATTAATCAACCCCAACCCCACTTAAACTTAAAGGCAGCACATGTTAAATTATATACTGTATATAAAGTCGTCCCTTGCTCCATCGCGGCGTGAACATCGCTCCCTCACACAAAAAAGCGCCCGAAATGAGTTTCCTCTGTAGGGTGGCTGGACTCACACTAAGTGATAAAGTGAGGAGCTTGGCCATCTGGGAGGAGCTCAGAGTAGAGACGCTGCTCTCTTGACATCAAGAGAAACAAGTTGAGGTGGCTCGGGCATAATACTAATACTAATACTAATACTAATACTACTAATAATAATAACACGGGCTACTGTTGTGGCCGTACTCCAACACTCAACACCCTCTGAATCACTGAAGTCACTTCCTGTCCACATGTCCGGAACACATATACTGAAACACAAATGAGCACAAGCCTTATTTGTGTCCTAAATGGCTTATTTTCTCTGATTATATGTGCTATAATGGGTAATAGGGCCGCATGGTGGCCGAGTGGTTAACATGTTGGCCACACGGTCAGGAGATTGGGAAGATCTGGGTTTGAATCTCCTCTTGGGCATTTCTGTGTGGAGTTTGCATGTTCTCCCCGTGTGTGCGTGGGTTTTCTCCGGGTACTCCGGTTTCCTTCCATGTTCCAAAAACATGCAGGTTAGGTTAATTGCCGATTCTAAATGAATGTGAGTGTGAATGATTGTGTGTCTACAGTATATGCGCCCTGCCCTGTACCCCACCTCTCGGTCAAAGTCTGCTGGGATAGGCTCCAGCATACCCCCGCGACCCTAATGAGGATAAGCGGCATAGAAAATGGATGGTTGGATGGCTCTAATAATGGTAAAAATTGTATTTAGAAAGTCATAAACAGGTTTTCCATGCTCTAACTACGAAAATATTTCATTTATTAATATTGAATCCTACTTTGTGGAAATTCACTTATCACAGTTGGGTCTGAAACCAATTAACCAGGATAAACGTGGGATTACTGTAGATATCTAACTATACGACTATAAGTCATAGGACTAGCCAAACTAGGAAAAAAGTGTCACCTATACTCTGGAAAATGCAGTAAACATGTGTTCAGCTGTGTTGGCAAGCTTTAACATTTCCTTGAAAGGATAGATTTTGAGGTTGTGCCCACATTGGATAGTATTAACCTCAGGCTGACCAGTGTCATTATTTTATTGTTGCATGTTCTCCACTGGCTTTAGACCAACCTGACTGTGCCCAGTGTTAATGTTTTAACTCAGCAGATTTGCAGACAGTGCATGGGTCACACAGCAAGGGAACAGGCCACTTAGCAACAAACACAAAGCAACTGTTCATTGTTATGACCTCAAGGCATGACACAGAATTTGGCTTGCCTATGTCATCCCAAAGCATCAGACTGATGATGAGAATGATGAGTGCATGAGGCTCTTTGGATGTGCATCACTTTCTCACTAATTGAGGCTTGGTAATCTGCCGTTTTCAACATTGAAATAGTGACTTCATTCAAATGATACCTTTTCAAGAGCTATAATGCTAACGCTAATGCTAATTTGCTGTGTATATTCTTGGCTAAAAATCAGCATTTCGAAGATGTAGTTTTTCCTTCAGTTTCATTTCAAGAAGCTTTAAGCTTTAAGCTTCTTCTTTTGGTCAATTGATTCACTTTACTCAGTATGCATATTTAACTCACCTGTCCTTATTTGAAGCTCCCTTATGGGGACAATATGGAAAGTAAGGATATTTTGAACGCCTCTAAATGGTAGTTTACGGTCCAGTAGCAGTGACGCTTAGTGACATCATCATCCAGCGTGGCGTGTCCAGGTCAAAACACATAATGTGCGCTGGAAAATTTCTGTCATTTGTGTATTCGTGCTAGTTGCTGCACCATTCTTTTAAATGGCTGCTCTGATCAGGAGGCTTACAACAAACAAACAGTCCGATTGATTAGACTATCATAGATATTTACATTCGCACGCCTACAGTAAGTATCAAAGTCTCCCCTTTATATTGATGCCAATGTAGACCATGTAGTTGCAGAGAAAACTTTATTTTGGAGATGTCTTTTTTTAGAGCAAAATGGCCCAAGGTTTAAGAGGTTTAGTGTATATGTAGCAACAGTGAAAACATGTCTTCGGAGTGCTTCAGAATGTTGAGTTTTACCTTTTACCCGAGCGATGGTGAGGAGAGAGAGACCGGTCAAGGCAACGCATCCCTAATGAGCTGCAACTCCAAAATTTTTTTGGAGGTGCACGTCTCTGGTGTTATATTTCTGCCTTATGTTAGAGGTAGTAAATGCAAATACTGAGCCGTAGTAACGTGCAATAACTACTGATGTATGCACAGGCACACTTCCGCAGCAGGTACAATCATCATTACACACATTTGCTCGACTCACTATCTGTCATGTCTTCTTTAGACCATTTCCTCTGCAACCTGTTTATATATTGCATGTTTTGAAGGCAGCTACATCGTTACATAAAATATAGTTTAGTCCCTTCTATTAAGTCTAGCAACCTGATGCATGTTTTGATTATTTCTTATTTTGTTTGTAGTCCATTTCAGCATTTGTTTTTGAGCTGTTTGCAAATACTCAGTGGCTGCACATAGAACTTTTCAATAGCTAATAAAATATGACTAACTGATATTGGTAAGATGTTTTTGTGAATAAGCCTTTTACAAACGCATAACTTATTAGTTTGAAAACACCTCACATTAACCCATTTATTATCACTTTCAGCAGAATGCTGCCACTAGTTTTTATTTTAAAATGGTCAAGTATAGTATCAAGTTCTAATTACCAAAATGCACTAAATGCATATATTTTCATTTCATAGGCAGAGGGGAAGAGTACGGTGTGGAGACACTTGACGAAAGACACAACAGGTGTCAGATGCAACATCCGCAGTGTGCATGTTAGCCAGGGCTCCAACGCCAACAAAGCAAAGAACACTACAAATTTGTGGCAACACCTAAAATAAATCACAAAGAGGCATGTCCTTATGTTGATAGTGTTACTAATTGAAGTTCCTTATTTGAATTTCTACTTCTTTGTGTTCAGTCGTATTTTGAATCGTAATTTTTGTTCATGTGCAGTATATATCCTGTGTATATCAATGCTCTTATTTCATATATCGGCCGATATATCGGTTATCAGTCATTATATCAGATATCAGCTTCTTTCAGCCCCCAATATCTGGAGCCGCATCGGCCCCAAAAATCCCATATCAGTCGGGCTCTAGTCCACATCATTGTACATCTCATATATCACTTTACTGATGAGCAGATGTGTGACCGAATCAGTTGTGATATGAGGTGCGTTAAGAAGCAGAGTGGCAATGACATCTACTGCGACGGCGTTGTAACTACAAACTACACAGACAGTCCGATTATAAATTGTTTATGAGCGAGGGGAAGCAGGAAGCGCCAAAATAAGTTGCCCAAAATATATTTGTGGCGGTCCAAGTTTATCTGTGGCGTGCCACCACAAGTAGATGAATGTACTGTATCGGGAGCACACAAATCCGCATGGGAATTTTTAACAACGTGAATGTGAAAATGTCCAAAACTAATTTGGCACATATAACTCAATCACAAACATGTACATTAAACAATTTTAAATACAGCAATATACAAGTATTTGTACCCATTTTTGTGCAAAGAACAGAACATTTTGTCATGTGAATGGCCGGTTCTATAACAGATTGTGAAAGGAAAACCTTTGTTAAAATTTATCCTTGGTACCAAAGTCACTCGTTTTGTTTGACAACAGAAGCAGAGCTCCATGAAGCAATTAATCAGACCTGACCTGATCTCCTGGACCCTTTCTGCTGTGATCAACCTTCCTCTCTTGCCTTACTTGCCTTAGTTCATTTTCCTTTGGCTCATCAGAGTTAAAGACACACACGGAAGATTGCTGACGAGTTGTGACACACAAACTGGCTTCTCGCTAATTTGATTGTCAACTTGAGGATTGCCGCACTGTTCCCTTAATGGCTTCTCTGTCCTGGGATTGTCCTTGACCAAGGTGAGAAGCCAGATTGTGGAATGAGCTCACTGTTCGATGTCGACTGTCGTGACTTTAATGATGCTCCTTGTCTGATTCGGTATTGATGATTAAATTGTGTAAAGAACCCCCTGTTGGTTTACAATTGCCATGACTCCCGGTATCCAATTACGCTGGTTGAAAATGAAGAATTTTCCTCGTATCATTTAGAATAAATTCAACACTTGTGATTGTAGTAAAATCCATTAGCCTAATGAACTGATCACCAAGGAGACGCACATGCAATTTAATAGAGAAGCTATTGATTTAGAGACCTACTGCCATTATATTTGGAGACACTCCCACTCCCCACCACGCTAAATATCAACTTAATTGTATTTTTATTCGTTCATATATATTTTCATATCTTGCCAGATCCCAACAGTATTAATTTATCAATAACTTTCCAATACAACAGGTCTATAACTTGTCCTTTTCACAACCCAAATTGACTTATTTATCTTATTTACACAATGGCATTTCATTTCTGTCTCTACGTGTTCATGCATTTAAAGTTCACATTCACTCTCTGTATCACCCACAGCAGAGTTAAGCCCCAATGCATGCTTTCACACACGCACACGCACACGCACACACACACACACCAAAGCTCAACCCTCATCTCGCCTACCCAAAAGCTGTAAACGGAGATACAGTGGAACCTCGGATAGTGAACAAAATGTCATGCTTCTTGTTGTGTTATTAATACACTGTACTAGTGCAACTGTGTTCTTAATGTATTTTTATCACAAAACGTCCTTATTAGCAGCTTGCTAATACATGGAAACAGAAACGGTGAGTCAGCGCCGTCGGCCGTCTATGATGTTTTATTTTGTCACACTTAAATGTTTCAGGTCATCAAACTAATTTGAATATTACCGTAGTCAATGACAACACAACTGAATACAAAATGCAGTTTTTAAATGCAAATTTCTATTATTATGGGAAAAAAAAATCAAAACCTACATGGCCCTGTGTGAAAACGTAATTGCCCCCTAAACCTAATAACTGGTTGGGCCACCCTTAGCAACAACAACTGCAATCAAGTGTTTACGATAACTTGCAATAAGTCTCTTACAGCGCAGTGGAGGAATTCTGGCCCACTCATCTTTGCAGAATTGTTGTAATTCAGCCACAATGGATGGTTTTCCAGCAAGCGCCTTTTTAAGGTCATGCCACAGCATCTCAATAGGGTTCACGTCAGGACTTTGACTAGGCCACTCCAAAGTTTTCATTTTGTTCCTTTAGCCATTCCGAGGTGGACTTGCTGGTGTATTTTGGATCATTGTCCTGCTGCCACAGTTCATTTCAGCTAGAGGTCATGAAAAGATGGCCGGACATTCTTCTTCAGGATTTTTTTGGTATACAGCAGAATTCATGGTTCCATTTATCGCAGCAAGTCTTCCAGGTCCTGAAGCAGCAAAACAGCCCCAGACCATCACACTACCACCACCATATTTTACTGTTAGTATGATGTTCTTTTTCTGAAATGTGGCGTTACTTTCACGCCAGATGTAATGGGACACACACCTTAAAAGTTCAACTTCTGTCTTGTCAGACCACAGAGTGTTTTTCCAAAGGTCTTGGGGATCATCAAGATGTTTTCTGGCAAAATTGAGACAAGCCTTATTGTCCTTTTTGTTCATCAGTGGTTTTCGTCTTGGAACTCTGGCATGCAGGCCATTTTTACCCTGTGCATTTCTTATGGTGGAGTCATGAACACTAACCTTAACTGAGGCAAGTGAGGCCTGCAGTTCTTTGGATGTTTTTGTGGGGTCGTTTGTGTCCTCTTGAATGAGTCGTCTCCTGGGAAGGTTCAACACTGTTCCATGTTTTTGCCTTTATGGATAATGGCTGTCACTGTGGTTCGCCGGAGTCCTAAAGTTTTAGAAATGGCTTTATAACCTTTTCCAGACTGATAGATCTCAATTCATCTTAGTTAAGTTGTGTGACTTTGAGTCATAGAAAGTACAGACGTCTCGGCGATGTCTCTTGGAAAGGGAGCAAGCGATTTCTATAGCAGGTTGTCCAAGAATAAGTACAGTACTTGTGTTTGTCTTTTATTTATCCCCATGAAACATAATTTTGTCTTTGTGGTTGAAGTTTCCGTCAGCTCTTGTTAGATATTTAATGTTTTTTTCCAACTCATTGTGAACTAAAGCTGCTCAGCATCTGTCTCTAACTTAAATGCTGGAGGCGATGAAATGTTGAAATATTAACACCCATAACGTTATAAAATTATACTATTGTTTACTTGCTCCATTACACTTTGGTTAGGTTCTTCCTCCAAAGCAGTGCTATTAGTCGAAGATTTATTTGAATGTGTCTGTCTATACAGTACCACAAAATGTTTCAAATGTACATGTATTCTCCCCAAAGAACATACAGACCTCTAACCATGTTGCTGCATTTGGTTTCTTTTGCCAGATGAAGTCTACAGAAGTGGACCAAGGGCTATTCACAGACAGCTACTGCAGAGTGTGCAGTGCTCAGCTCATCTCTGAGTCTCAGCGGGTCGCTCATTATGAGGTGAGAAAGACTTGCTTATCTTAAGTTAATGTAAAGTTTATATATATGTATTTTTGCGCCTGTAGGCGCTTCACATGCCAATACATGTAACCTTCTGGTTCTTTAACGCTGATTATTTTATTATTTACCTCAAGGGGAAATCAATTGACACTCTTCTGTATATACTGTATTGCACCCCACGCACATGCAAAGAGTAGGGTGGGTGTTGTTTAGATATCTTATACCGGTTTCAGATTGGTACTTAAAAAGGAAAAAAGAAAACATACATATTTTGTCCAAAAAAAATGATTTTTACGAAATTTTTACGAAATTTTGTGACATTGAAGTTGAAGGGAATGATACAGTGGAACTTCGGTTAGCGTATGTCCCGGTTAGGTTAGGTTAGGTAGTTCTTTATTTATCCTGAAGGAAATTACGAGGTAGTCTGTTACATAAACATCCACACGCTATCAGATAAAATACATTAACAAAGCATTAATACACTAAAAAAACAAATAAAAACAAATATAAACATGCACAAAATCCATAAATACATTACCACTGTTACCAGTATTATTACTGTGAAGTAAAGCGCATATAGATTTTAGTTTGTAGTGGAAACCCCGTCTCTCTCCCTTCCCCTCCCAGAAGTAGCAGCATTGTGGAGCCTGATGGCATGTGGGAAGAAGCAGTTTTTAAACCTCTCAGTTGAACAGGCGAATGACAGTAATCTGTCACTGAGAGGGCTCCTCTGGTGGGAAAAAACAGTGTGCAGGTGGTGACTGGTGTTCTCCAGGATTGATCTTAATTTAAACAGTGTTCTCTGTTCTACCACCGCCTCCACAGACACCAGGCTCATTCCAGCCATGCAGGCTGCTCTCTGGATGAGACGCTCCAGTCTGTGTATGTCTTTTTTTCTTTGCACTACCCCTCCAACAGAGTGCTGCATAAAAAAGTACACTGTGCACCATGGACTGATAAAACATACATAATAGCTTGGAGCAAATATTAAAAGAGGCATGCCTCCTCACAAAGTACATTCTGTGCCTTTTTATACATTGTCCATAGTTTCATACCAATTCAGCTTGTTGTCCAGTTGTAGTCCCAAATATTTGTACGTGCTGACCACCTCCACCTCATTACCATCGATGATAATGGGCTGTGAAGAGAGGGGTGCCCAACAGAAGTCAAGAACTCTCTCTTTTGTTTAAGAGATGTTTAGCTGGAGTTCACTCCGCTGACACCACACCACAAAAAGTCCTTCTTCAGGCTCTTCTACAACACCATCGCCCTTCTGTATACATGCCACAATTGCATTGTCGTCTGGGAATTTCTGAATGTATCAGAGTTTTAGTTTAAGTCAGTGGGGTAGAGGGTGAAGAGGAGGGGTGAAAGCACCATGCCCTGTGGCGCACCAGTACAGCATCCTCAACCCTCACCTTTCATTGGTAGGCGAACCGTAGATGGTCGCCTATACTCTGCATCTGGGGTCGCATGATGTGACGGACCAGTCACTCCAGCTTCTTAACTGACATGGGAAGTCAGCGCCACTGGCCTGCGGTGGTTCAACACGCCTGGTCGGCCCTTTTTAGGAACAGGAATGATGCAGGAAGTCTCTGGTGGGTGCAACTTAATGCACAAGTGCTAGTTTCTTGCGTGACTCATAACAACTCGTGTCAGTAAAAGGAATCAAGTTTCCCATCACTAGTGCTCCCAAAGTTTTTTTTGTTGTTGTTGTCTGAATAGAGTACCAAAAACACAAGTATTTGCGATTACAGAAAGCGGATCAATTTTGTGTTGGAACCAGGATTTATTCATATGAAGAATGGGAATTAACATCAGCTAAAGATTGTGCTGTCTTACACAGATTTATAACATCCGGTTGTTTGTTCTTTCAACCTCAGCTGGTGTATCTTCTCATTATATAATATAGTTGTGATGGATTTGCTCTACATTTGAACCTGACTGTCGTGGTGGTTGTTTTCTTTTACTAAAGGTTATCCGCTGTGGTTTGTTTGTTTTTGTTATCTCCTCCTTCAGCAAATGCGCAAACTATTCAATCCACCACTGATCTGCAATGACGCCAAGTGAAGCAGCCAGGTGGTTTCCTCCATTTTGCTTCAGTCTTGTGAAGTTAGTTTGTCTACAGCTGTTGCCTCTCACTCAGCTGTCAGCTTGAGGCAAAAGAGTGAGTGGGAAGGGTATCGGATATGGACAGTGATGCGAGGAGGATATGTGTAAGACCATGTGATTGTGGTGCACCAAGTATGTACGCAAGAAAATATTAAACCATTAACAATTGAAAGAGTTGATGATCATTAATGTAGATGCTAAAATGTAAAAAATGGATGAGCGAGAAGGGAAACACAGATTTGGTCATTTTAGCTTGTCAGCTTCCCACTCTTCACAGTTCGCTTGACTCTGAGTCAGCTTTTTTGCAAATGTTGTTTCCTATGGGGTGATGTGCTCACTTCTATTTAAAGTAGTATAGAATGTCCACTGAACTGCTTTGTTCTCTTAAGACAGGAAGTGGCTGTAACATTTCAAATCAAATATTCATTTTGTTATTGTGCGGTGGATGCTAAACACAGGACCTGGCCTTTTGCCTCCTGGCAATAAGGAACTTTTGGATTCTCTTTTTGATGCGTTATGACATGATGGGGTCATGCTGGTGATGAGAGGAAAAAGTGAATTAAAAACAGATGCAAAGTTGCTTTTTTATGTTTTTGTTTTTTTTATTCTGTTTTTAATGTGGTGACATGTCGGGGGGGACTTTCAGTTTTCGTGCAGACCTGCCAACATGTATGCATTTTTTGTACTAGTAACTCATATTTTAACGCACTTGTATGCTTCGCGACTCTCTGCACAGTTGGAACTGGGGCTCGACATGCTGAAACCACAGGCATGAGATGTGCTGCAACTTAACCGTCGCGCCATAGCTAGCAGCGACGTAAGCTGCCTCGTTAGCATCAAGCCGGCGTGACAAAATGTGTGCCCTCGTGGAGTTTTGCATCCCGTAGCGTGTAGATTTTGTGTGTATTTCACATTGCTTTGCAGATATTGAACAAAGCACAAAACACTAAGTGCATTTTTGACATGCTAACATGAATATTATTACCTAATAAGTCGCAATACGTCATTGTTTAATCGCTTGCAGTGTAAACAAACATATTGACAATACATGTTGGAGCTTAAAATGTATAGTACATGACAGAATACACTAATGTAGCATATTAAGTGAAAACATTGCACTGGCATGAAATATCCTTTCAAAGGGATGCACATTTAGAAGAGTTACTCCATTTACAACAGGTTTCTTTATATATATGCATGTGCAGGAGTGCTGGGTGGCAGACCTCAATGAAGGCACACGTGTCATCGTTCCACCGGTACTGCGCGCTGTCATCGTTGTCAGTCGACATATTACTCACGTCCAGGGTCACCAAATGTGGAGATGTGATTCAGAATGAGACAGAAACCAAAGATAAGTGGTATGAACCGTTTACTCTGCTATGAACAACAGGCAACAACCACTTAACAACAACAACAACAACAATCACATGACCCGGAGATGGAAGTGAAACTTAGTGGTGCAAGGAAATGAAGAAAAACTCAAACACACAATCCAACAATTCTAAAACACTTGTGGACAAGTATATATGTGGGGAAGAACAAATGTGGAGTGATGAGATTAAGAATGTGGGATAGCTGACATCACTTTGTACTGGCAAAGATGTGACTGACTGTGACTGGGTGATTGAGTAAGTGTAACATAAGCATGAGTTATGTTCATTTTCAAGTATGAAAACCTAATTAAAGATACCATACCACATTCATTTGCTGAGGAATTTGCACAACGCCACTCACCTATGGGTGCAAAGTGCAGGTTTGGATTGCACTATTTAAACTAAATAATATTAAGCTATACCACCTTCTGTTCATCCTGACGTTGTATTGCATTTTTAGCTCAATTTATTTAAGAATTATTTAATAATACCAGATTCTCTTACAAAAACACAACAGGAATTTAGGAAATTTCACCTGTATCCAGGTATTTATTTCACAGTCACACTGGTTGAATGTTTGGCTAAAAATGTAATGAATCGACTTAAAGTTACTGAATAGTTTCAGATCGTATTGTTCTAAATGAACCAATATCGTCCTTGAATCATATCGGCGACCACGAATCGTGATATGAATTGAATCGTTATTAAAATGAATTGTTACACCCCTACTAATAACTACTATGACAGACAGTACAAATTGTCTGTGAGAATATACATGTCACAAACGCCAGTTCCGCAACAGAGTGAAAGATGACACATTACAAGAAATATTGCATTATTATGATATATTATTATATCTTATACATTATTATATCATCAACGGTGGTTTATTTGGTCTCGAAAAATGTTGACAATATTATTGTTTAGCGTCAATTTGCGGGATAATAAACATTTCAAAACATACCTGCATTGTTTTGTGACTCAGTTAAATGAAAAAGTTCGTTTGTCCTGTCATATTTTTTCATTGTACTTTTTTAAAAATTAATGTTAAAATCTCGTGTCGTCTTGTTCTCACGGATCCAATCTTGTGCACTGTCTCGTCTCATGGAGTTGGATGCCTTATGACGTCCCGAGTAATAATGGTATTCATCCCCAATATGCGGAATGCCTCGCTCTGTTGTCATAATGCATATTTGTATATTGTTGATGGTTTGTACTGTATAATTGTGACATTATAGTGGTGGTAATATGAGGTGGATGAAGTCCTTTCAGTCCCCACTGGAGGCCAAGTTACCAAATGCACGGCCCACCACTGGTAAATTGACAATTCCGCCTGTCTTTATATTTTCAAAGCTACTCTGTGTGATAACATTTGCGCTATTCATGTGCTGTTTGTTCACTTCCTCTTACAAAAAGCATTTCATTAACTTGGAGGATAATGCAAAGTGAGAAAAAGCTCAGAAAGAGAAGAGCTCTTTCAATGACAAAGGGTAACATGATGGGACATCATCAAATATAATGACTTTCTTTGCACAAACGAGCTCTGTTCTTATACGTTAGCTATCAAAGGATGGTGCTTTTGTGAATTGGAAAATATCAAATATATTAAATATATGTATGTACATGTATGAGTGTTTGTGTGTATATATATAATAGAGCTGTCAATCGCTAAAACATTTTAATCACAATTAATCGCATTTTGTCCATATTTAATTCATATTTGAGTTATGTGTAAAAGAGCTAATCATATCCCCAAGCATGCTGCAAGGCAGTGGTCCCCACCCACTGGGCCGCAGAAAACGTTCAGGCGCAATGATCAAAAAAATAAATAAATAAATAAATAAATAAAATGTTGTCCTTAAACTGACCAAATGCTTGTGTAGGTAGCAAACTAACGAGCTGGCAAAGGAACTTGCTAGCTGGCAAACTCAAAATAAACATGACCATACGTCTATAGGCATTATGAAGAAGGTTCATTAATTAATTCGGTAAATGGCCAAGACCAAATGGAAAAGCTGCATCCGTGTGTGCTGCCTTGACAGCAGATAGATACCTATCGCTACGTTCTTAGCCAAACCAACCAGCTAGCCTCCATAATATAAAGACACTACTTTTATAGGTAACGCAACACAGACAATGGGCCTCATTCACGAACATCTTCTTAAAAGTCTTCTTAAGAAGTGTACTTAGGAAGGCGTGCGTTGGAAACTGCGCCACATTCACGACACGTTCTTAAGTAGGGATAATCGTTCGCACCGGTGTTCTTAGGTTGATGAATGCCAACTGCGATGCCCGTGCATGTGAGCCCTAATTTGCATAGGTCACCGCCTATTATTTCCTATATAAGGTCAAAAATGTGCCGTGCGCAACAGGCAGCTGGAGGCGGAGATGGCAACGCGCAAGGGCAAGACTGAGGAGCAGCTGGACAACAAACGAAAGAAAAACGAACACAAGACCACCTTATTTTCAAGTGTATCCACCGGTCATCAGGCCATCCAAAAAGAGTCGGCATGGAGCACCATTGCAGGAAACATAAATGCCATTTCCACGGAGAAACGCACCACCGCAGACGTTAAAAAGAAGTGTTTTGACTTAAAATAGACTCAGAAAAAAAGATTATACTGCACCGGAGGGATCTGGAGGAAACGGGAGGCGGGCCATCAATCAGAAACCAAACCATTTCGGAAACTCTAGAAAATATTTACACAATCATGATGGAAAAATAAAGTCAAAATACATAGTTTGTGTGTGACAATTTATTTTTTCTGTGGTTACATTTGATTAGACGCTGCCTAATTAATACAGCAGCCCCGTGCTCTGGCTCAAGACGTGGCTGGGGGCGCATGTCGTTATCTGGGGGTGCTGCGTGCGCAATAGACACACCACGTTTCATTGCGATGTTATTCTGATGATCTTGCACACCTGCAGGAACAGAGAGGGAAGCCTGAAGCCTGAAGCCTGAAGCGGGACATCAAATATTCGTCGCTTTCAGCAAATAAATCTAATGGTCCCTTTACATTCTCTCTCTGCGCAGCGCACGTCCAGCCAGGTACTTTTTTTGATGAATTGGGATTTGAATATATATTTATCCGTGGAGTACATTTTTGTTGTTTTGATGATAAATAATTGTTGGGATATTTTATTTGCACTACATTTTTTGGGATCAGGTTGCAAAATCCATCATGAGGGCGATTGCGCATTGAAAGTGCAAGCTTTGCTTGTGCGTAAGAGTCCTCCTGAGCGTTCGTAGAATTTGTTCTTACATCTAAGAACTGTGAGTTGAGAACACGTTTCGTGAATGCCAAAAATCTTCGTAAGAAGGCTTTAAGAACACATTTGTGCGTAAGAACGTTTCGTGAATGAGGCCCTATGTGAGTAACATATAGTGTGCACAAACCTTTTGTCGATTAGCCTCGCCACAAGGATGACTCATTTAGGATTCTCCTGGTGCTGCTATGGAGCTTCATGGCGTAAACCTGAGAACTTGTGGTGGGGCACGTCTATTGAAAAAATAACTAAAGTGCTCAGTCAACCGAGTTGAGCTCAGTCAAATAACAAAAATGGGTGAAACATTTCATAACCCCTCAGCTGGGTAGGTGAAATAACCCAGCAGTTGTAGTGTCATAGCCCAAATCCCCGCTAAATAAGCCATTACGGGGTTAAACATTTCATAACCCAGCGTTTTGGGTTGATAAAATAACCCATCATATTTTAGAGTGTATTTCAATATTCTGATCTAAACTATCAACTTAATGTTTCTGTCAGTATGTTCCATTTTATTTAGCTTTTCAGCATCCGGCATTGGCAGTGTTGGAGTGTGACAGCTATTGACAACCTAATCAGCGTTTTCCGTGACCACTCAGTTTGACCATTACGGTTATTGATTGGTGTAGGAGAGGATTAGTGAACCACAGCAGTTCACTACTAGTATTAGGCTTAGTTAACACACATCACCTTGTAAGCGCAACGCAGGTAATGAGGTTCATTAAATCCCATTCTAAATTTAACTGCAATGCGCACATTTGTTCTGACTTTTTTGCACTTGCATAAACAATTAATAATACCTGCTAAATAAGGCCACAAAGACCAGAATGTGTGGAACACTGAACATCTGAAAAAGTGGGTGTTTTAGAACCGAACAAGGAGATGAGGGCAGTACTGATGACATCCGTAATGCGAGAATAGCAACTTAAGAAGCCTTGCCACCACAAGTTGTGTACATGAAGAGCTGGAGCTACGCACCGTTGGACATGAGAGAACCCTCAGAGATGAAGTAGGGAATCAAATTGTTCAAGGCTTGCCGTGTTGAAGAGCATCTTAAAGTACATTTTTTTGACTGGAAATCAGTGAAGGCCCTTTGTTACTGTAGTTTGAAAACTTGGGAAGCGGTACCACAGAGGAGGCTTCAAGCACTCTTTGTAATGAAGGAATGGATGAGGGTTTCTGTAGCAGATAGTTTTGGTCAAAGGTTTTTGTGATTGGCCTGACAAGAGGAAGGAAGGAGAGGGTAGGGTTGAGAATGACACCAAGGGCTGAAGGGGATGATTTTGGAGGGGTAAGGTGAGGGGTATAGTGGGTATGGTTAGTCTGGAGTAGTGAATGTGATTTTGTTCTTTTTGCATTATGAAGCAGCGTGTAATAAATCTGTGCTTTTTTTTTTTTTTACCTTTTACCTTGAAAACCCGCGAATAATTGGTACACACATAAAAAGTCTATTTTCAACACACGACTTGCCCTCCCTGCAGCTAGCTTGTCATTCTCCTATGATTTGATCCTCCGATCAACATTTGCATTAAAAGTATTGTAATTATGAGACAAGATTCAGCTCCAAAACCCTCCCCTTCTCTCTTCACACAATGCAAGTTTAATGCTGCTTTCCATTTGTACTCTGAAGTCAGGATTTCTGAGTTGCTAGTCGGAAGTTTCAACTGGAACGCCTCTCGAGGTCGGAATTACGACTCAGAAAGTCTGAGAAGCCTCACAATCCCCGAGTTGGCTTTCGAAGATGGCTGCCCGGAGTGTAAATAGTAAGCAGACGCTCCTGTAATCATCTGTTAATTTCACTTCAGACTATTTTTTGTCGCAGTAAATCAGTTTTATACATACAGTAGTATTGTTTGACGCCTCTATATATCCAGTATATATATATAGCCATCTTTGTTAAATGTTTTTTAAAAATATTTTATTAAACTATTATATTTCTACCTGGCGTCGTGTTAATGTCAAATCCATCCATCTTCTATGCTGCTTGTCCTCACTGGGGTCGTGGGGCATGCTGCAGCCTATCCCAGCTGACTTTGGGCGAGAGGGAGGGTACACCCTGGACTGGTCGCCAGCCAATCACAGGGCACATATAGACAAACAACCATTCACGCTCACATTCATACCTATGGACAATTTAGAGTCACCAATTAACCTAACATTTATATTTTTGGAATGTGGTAGGAAACCGTAGTACCCGGAGAAGCACACACGTTCACATTTTAATAAATAATTGCTGACTTATGGTGACATGTTTTTCCGGAGAGAGAAAAAAAAAGCAAATTTGAAGGGACTCGTGAATGTGTTCTAGCCATCTAAACGTGCACATAATGCAACGTCAAGCTTGGAAAGAAAAACACGATTTTCATTGAGGCATAAAACACTCAAAGTGTAGAAATGCAGCTCAACATTGGCTGCATGCCTGGTGCAAGCCGCTGAAATACCACGGCCATCATCAAGGATGAAGATGGTATCTTGCAGCATGTGAAAGGATCAGCTCCTATGAAATGGAGCAGCTTAGTGGTGTCATTATTGACACTTCCTCCTTCCCCCTTCCAGTGTGCAAGGACATCCCGAGGGATGAATCTTTTTATTACTGTATTTTATATGTAATTCATGTGTTGTGTGTACAGTGTGAATGACTTAAGAGGTAATTAAAGTATAATTTGGGTATAAGTTCTTCCACTAAAACTCGATTTACATGATCGTCAAAGGAACGGAACCTGTATGTAGACTGAGGACCTCCTGTATATGGCAACGGTATTTTGGAAAATAAAAACTTTTAAAATGTGTCTCTATAAAGCAATGCCATTATTGTTCCTGTCTAAACACAGTCTTTCTTTTTAAAACAGAGGACTTGTGTATCTGCAAGACTCAGTCACAAGTGGTGGAACGCAGCCGCTCAAAATAATGAAGTTGATAAAGCTTCCCAAAGAATCGTACGTTCATGCCCAAAGTATCTTGTTTTTGGAGACAACCTACGTAAGCACTGCGAGACCAAAATTTGAGCAGAGTCACTGCAGCCCACATTGGTCACGGCTGCCGTCTGTCGCAAGTACAACCTCGCAGATGCAGAAAAAAACCCCCTCATTTCCATGATCTCCTTTTGATGATTTCCCATGGATCATTAGCCCTCTGAGGTCTCCTAATAGCTGCAACGGGATAGAGTGCAAGAGAGGTTATAGATGCTCCTGTCTGGATTTGGCATGAATGATGTCAACACTGCTGCGATCCTCTACCATCAGCATCGTAGGCTTGAGAGTTAATGGGCTGGAAATATTAGCCTTTTCTGCTGCTGACACAAATTATCTACAGCTCTGAAATGAGAGTCATCATCATATGTGCTTATAATTGAAGAGCGTGAAAACCGCTGTCGTAATGAACCTTTACTGGAGAATGGAAAACATAATCAACAGCAAGCTACCCTGCCACTTTGTGAACATTTTTCTCAGTGAATTTAAATGGAAAAAGAATAACAATAATATATATACAGTATACATATGAATTCAATATTTTTTTGGTCTGTATAATCACAGTTTGGTACGTATTGTTCCTTGGTGTTAATGTCACGGTGCGGTTAGTTTTAAGTACAATTAGGGAAAGTGCGAAACAGAATATATATATTTTTTTAATGAATCATAAAACAACATTTGTCATTAATCCGTTCCAGAACGTCCGACTCTAATCCAAACGCACTCTTAAGATAGGTTTACGCTTGCACTTATTTTGTCCCCGCAATTTTTCGTGCCAATGTCGTGACCATGAGTAAATTGGTCGTAAAGAGGTGTGAAGCATGTCTAAACTGTGTGGGGCCGCGTGCCAGCGCTCAAAGAAAATTTGGAAATGTTCCAAATTTGTGGCACGCATAATTTTTGTGAACGAGTCGTCAATGCACTTAAGCAATGCAAGCGGTGCGTATCAAAGTGTGTTCATTCAACTCAATAGGTTAACTTTTCCCCCCACATCTTGGAGCAAGTCGAGGGGGGAGGATTCTGTGATTTCTTTGTAATTTCTGTAGCCTCTTGGATCTTCCTTGAGAATATCCATTAAAAAGTGATCATAATGCCCAAAGCGATGTCTTCTAGTTACAATTCCCTCTTCCACACTGTCCGTGCCACCTTTTCTCATTTATGCCTCCTTCCTGCTCTTTCCGCGTTCTCTTTCTGCAGCTGAGAGCTTTTTCTCGGGATTTCAACTTTCAAAGTGCTGGCCCTTGCAACGTTCTTTGGCTCCATTGTGGTTTATTTTGCAGCACTGATCAAAAGAAAAGCAGAGACTTATGGTGTAACTCTGTTAGCTAGCAGAGTAACAGAGTAACCCGATGACATTATAGACAGGCGACGGAGCTGCCTTCCGCTTCCTGTTTCCATGTACAGTAATACCTCGTTTATCACGGTTAATTGGTTCCAGACCCGGCTGTGTTAAGCGAATTTGCAGGAAGTACGATTCCTTATTTATAAATAGAATATTTTCATAGTTAGAACCTAGAAAACCTTTTTACGACCTTCTAAATACAGTTTTTTACATTATTAGAGCCCTCTAGACATAAAATAACACCCCTATAGTCACCTTTACACTTGTATTATCCAATATAGTAGACATAATAGGAGTAAACAAGTCATTTAAGACATAAATAAGACTCTTGCTCGTTTATGTTCCCTAGAGGGCTCAAATGGCGGGAGGACAGGAATTGCCGTTGGGCTTTCAGAGTTGAGTTTCAGCTTGCCTTGAGTTACGACTGAAACGGGAGCCTTGATTTTTATTTTGGATTGTTGGGCCTGCTGTGAGATAATACAAACCAAAAAAACAGTGATAGAGTGAACCAGCAAAATTTGAACTGCAAAGTGGTGAGGGACGACTGTATTAGCAGTCGGCTGCTAACAAGGAGGTTTTGTGATAAATACATTAAGATATAGAAAATGGATGGATGGATGGACATTAAGAACACAGTTGAACTCACGCGGTGTATTAATAACACGACAAGATGCGAGCCATATTGTACACTCATAAATGTATGCAAAGCGAGGCAACATTTTTTAAATTAGTGGCAAAATTTTGCCTTATTTTTTTTACCTTAACTGAAAAACATGCTAACCGGTGCGTATGCTAACCAAGGTTCCACTGTACTTTTGTACTTTTCTATTTTTTCCCTAACTAAAGACCTTTTACCTGCACTCACTCTGCATCTTGGGGTCACACACCATGCCTAAACGTGTTGCTACTAATAACACAAATATGCTTTGTCACCTACAGTCATGGAAAAAATGATAAGAGCACCCTTGTTTCCTCAGTTTCTTGTGCATTTTAATGCCTGATACAACTAAAGGTACCTTTGTTTGGATAAACATAATGATGACAACAAAAATAGCTTATAAGAGTAACATTTTTCGGCAGTACAATGCTATAGCTATTCATGTAAGAACTTAAGTGATTTTGGTTATTATCAAGAAAACCACGGAAGTTAGATAGCTAGATAACAGCTCTTAAATTAAACTACTAAGAGCTATATTTGTTATCATCATTATATTTGTCCAAACAAACGTTCCCTAAGGTGTGGCATGGCTCAGGTGGTGGAGTGGTTGTCTCCCACCCTGAAGGTTGCGTGTTCAATCCTCCATCCTCCTGTGATCGTGTCGAAGTGTCTTTGGGCAAGATACTGAACTGCAGTAGGTAAATGTGCTAGCTGTGTCAAAGCACTTTGAGTGCCTTGGAGGTGGAAAAGCGCTATACAAGTGAAAGATCGCTTACCATTTAGTTGTACCAGGCCAGGCATTAAAATGGATCAATAAACGGAAGAAACAAATATTTTTTCCATGACTGTATAATGCATAGCTCAGATGAAGGCTGTTTTTCTTTGAATTTACAGTATATGATTTTTTAGCATATCTACATGGGTTGGTTTTAGTATGTTTAAAATATTTAAAATATCAAAATGGCCCCAAGATCTTTAAATTTTTCAGTATGCTGCGCTTAGTCAAAGAAGTGAACCCTCCTGGTTAAGGATAGCAACATTGTCATTGCTCTGTTTTGATAAGAGAATATTACAGTTAAAATCTACACAATTACAGGTTAAGTACACACACACACTTGGCTGAGGGAATAAAAGAAAGACTTCTTTTATTGTGTAGCTAGGGACATATATGGGGATGAGGGATATATAGTATGGGGCTGACACCATTCTTGAACGATGCTCTTCCTTATGTACACAAAATTATCGATGCAAGTTTTCATAAAAATATTTTATTTTCCATTTATTTACATAATTTTTATTTTTGGATTATTTAATTAGTTGTATTTATTATCTTTTTTTAAATTAATAATTTATTTGGATTTACACTTGTTTTCCCTTCATCACTGCATTGCTTGTTATTGTTACAAGGTCTTCATTCTTTTCTGTCCCTGTTAGACAATGGAAAAACTTTGTCAGGAAAATATGGTTTGTTATTGCGCAAATGTTTTGCATCAATTTTGATTTTACTAATATCAATTATAATTTTGAACTAACATAGCTACTGTATGTATTTCTGCTAAGATACACATTAATGTCTGACTTGCGTTGACTATCTGCTTGAGGCTAGAGACCTCTTGTCTCCATACCTCCACATGCTTATCACCTGATTCAAATCACCTTGAGTGTCTTTTGACAGACTTAAACACAGGAAATGAACAAACGCTCAGTAATTGCTGATATATGGAAAAGGGGTAAGAATAATAAGCTCTGCTTCTTTCCACTCATTTAAAAAAAATGTTGAACTGTGTAAATGTAAATGTATTGTTCGTCAATGTAAAACAAATACCATTACCATTACTACTTATAATCATCCACATAAACATGTGGTGTTATTTAGAAAGAGCCTAATAGTAAGGTTATTACTGTCTCCCACTGTCGCCGATATATTTTGGCATATGGACAAGTCAATTCCAATTGGAGCTGAGAGGGAGCTACTTCTATTAGCCCTCCATTATTTCTCATTTAGTGTGTATAAGTAGTTCTGTAATACATAGTTCAATAGGCAATTATAGATTGGGTATAGGGCCAAATCTGTGCTGTCCTATTCTATCATCAAGCAATTGTCAAACTGAGAGGGATGATTTCCAAGCACTACTATTGTGTAGCAGAATATCAGAGATCCTACATTTTAGCTGGCATTAACACTCATTGGTTTCCCAATTTGTTGATGCTGTTAAGTCTTGCTACGTATGCTTACTGATAAAGATTCTGGACAGCATATGCCTTTTTCAGACACTTTTGCTGTTTTAACAAATCTGTTGGCATGTCACTATGGTAAAAGTTACTGAAAATACACAATTGATGAATAAATATGCATGTGTCAACATTACTCAAAGGCAATTTTCGATATGTGGCAAATTGGAGGCAGTTAACGTCATTTTTGGATGAGGTATGCGTCTTCAGGTTGGTTTTATTTGACATTTAAATTACGACCTCCTCCTCAAGGAAATAAACTCATTTACATTTATACAATCCTATCAGCAAATTAGCTTCCATTTGGCTTGCCATTCAATGTCTGTGATTGACACACCATCTTACAGTGGCACATGCAGCAGTGGGTTAGTGTTGCACTGTTAGCACAAAGACATGAAGAAAGCAGCACGAGCAAGCAGACACGGTTTCACATTTGTTTTGGTCTAGTTTGGTCAGCATATGCTAAGTAGCAAGAATGGACAGCCAACTCTGTTGGCAAACCTTCAAATAAATGGTTCTATCAATGTATCAATGGTGTTTAGGGTTTGGTATCATTTAGATCAGTGGTTTTCCACTGGTTTGGCTAAGAGGACCCACCATCACACCTCAATGACAAGCAGTCACCCCAAATTGCGGGAATTTTTCAACTTAAACTTCTCAAACAGTTTATATTTAAATGGACTATTTGCAATGGTTACGTGGCTGCCTAGGAACTGTTAGATATTATACAGTCTAATCGTTCAGTGCATTGTCAGTCTAATTGCTTCTCATAGAGGCCTTTGCAATACACATACTCACCCTCCATGATACACACACCTAGCACAATCGGAGACACACAATAGATCTATTGTTCTCACTCACACAAGCTTCTCCACAAACTTAATTTTCACTTTCTAGGCACACAGGCTTAGGTTTCACTAGAGTGGCGCTGCAACTGCTATATATACTCTGTGTACTTCCTCGATCTTCCACATTGATGACAGAGTCCACCACTGTAACCAAATATATTGCTCTTATATTTTTAAACATTTGTAATCATTGATTTCCCCGATAGCAACACTACAGCATGCATCTCGTGGCAGCATAGCAAGCGACTAGCACAGACATGCATTCATGGACATCGGGTCATTACCTTTTTGTTTTTTGCGCAGAAAAAGACCCGCAACCCACTGAAAACAGAACCAAGACCCACCTGTAGAGAATCGCTGGTTTAGATATTATCTGATACCGGTGCCAAATCTGCACTTTTGAAATGGTTTCATTGCTTAAACGGTGCCCGAACCAAGACTTAAAAAGGAAAACATACACATTTTGTGCGAAAACAATGTTTTTTCTTTGTATGGGATTTTGTACCATGCAAGTTGAACAGAGTAGTAATTTCAAATCCTTCAGTAATATAAATAAAATAAGTAATACTTTCCCCAAAATGGAATATAATCCACAACAAATTGTCCCAATCGTCACAGGGCTGACAGTCAACTGATAATTTTTCTGGAAAACCCATCAACTCATGAGCAAAGTATTACACTGGCAGTGGGGACTTCTTCCAGATCTTCCAGAGTAGTGAACATCCAAAGAACGTGTACACTGGAATCTTGGTTAGCGTCATCAATTAGTTCCAGAAGGTCCAACTCGAACAGAAACGTACTGAACACCCAACAATGTTAACACAAATCTCTTTTCTTGATAGTTTTACAATTATAGTTTTACAGTACATGCTGCAAACAATTCAAAATGCATTTAACACATAGACATACATAGAAATGATGAATGAAAGGGAGAAATGCTGTGGGAATAGTCGCCAAGAATCACATCTTCTATGAAGTAACCTTACTCTAATTCTAACCAAAGACACGATGTGGCAACAAACCAAACCAAAAAGCAAATGCAAAAGCAGACGTAAACCAAAGTTCCACTGTATCAGCAAGCTGCTAACAAGGACGATTTGTGATAAAAACTACATTAAGAACAAAGTTGGACTCACGCAGTGTATTAATAACATGACAAGATCGCGCCATGTGGTACGCTAACTGGAAAATTTGTGACCAAAAAGAGGCTAACCTGTGCGTATGTACTTACGTACAAGTGTTTGAACCAACAATCTTGGAATCTGAACTTATTTAGAAATGGCTCCAAAAGACTTTCCCAACTTGTGAAAATATTCAGTTCTCCTTTAGGTTTTTAGACTTTCCCATTGTTCTGAGTATTGGTGGATCCAGTGGGTGCTGTCAAATCAAATCCTTTTGTTTCGCTGCCTCCTCGCTGTCCTCGTTCCCCAAATTCAAGCAGATCTAGGTCAGACTTATCAGTAAACTGCATCCTTACCTCAGTCCTTGAGAACAGAAATCTGCAAATGAAAGTTTCCTCATCTGTGCTTTCTTCTTTACGGTCGAATGACAATAGCATAACTCTAAAACTCACTAAATCCTGCTGTCTTTCTCTCACTTTAGCTCATCCTTATCAGTCTGTAGCGCATCTCAACAAACAAATCAACAATCAGTGGGCCTCATTCACGAAACGTTCTTACGCACAAATGTGTTCTTAAAGCCTTCTTATGAAGATTTTTGGCATTCACGAAACGTGTTCTCAACTCACAGTTCTTAGATCTAAGAACAAATTCTACGAACGCTCAGGAGGACTCTTACGCACAAGCAAAGCTTGCACTTTCAATGCGCAATCGCCCTCATGATGGATTTTGCAACCTGATCCCAAAAGATGTAGTGCAAATAAAATATCCCAACAATTATTTATCATCAAAACAACAAAAATATACTCCATGGATAAATATATATTCAAATCGCAATTCATCAAAAAAAAAAGGCTGGCTGGACGTGCGCTGCGCAGAGAGAGAATGTAAAGGGACCATTAGATTTATTTGCTGAAAGCCACGAATATTTGATGTCCCGCTTCAGGCTTCAGGCTTCCCTCTCTGTTCCTGCAGGTGTGCAGGATCATCAGAATAACATCGCAATGAAACGTGGTGTGTCTATTGGGCACGTAGCACCCCCAGATAACGACATGCGCCCCCAGCCACGTCTTGAGCCAGAGCACGGGGCTGCTGTATTAATTAGGCGGCGTCTAATCAAATGTAACCACAGAAAAAATAAATTGTCACACACAAACTATGTATTTTGACTTTATTTTTCCATCATGTTTCCGAAATGGTTTGGTTTCTGATTGATGGCCCGCCTCCCGTTTCCTCCAGAGCTCTCCGGTGCAGTCCAATCTTTTTTTTTTAGTCTATTTTAAGTCAAAACACTTCTTTTTAACCTCTGCGGTGGTGCGTTTCTCAGTGGAAACGGCATTTATGTTTCCTGCAATGGTGCTCCATGCCGACTCTTTTTGGATGGCCTGATGACCGGTGGATACACGTGAAAATAAGGTGGTCTTGTGTTCGGTCACTCCTTGTAAAAGCACCTCTATTTCAGTAGAATTGAAGTTTTTCTTTTGTTTGTTGTCCAGCTGCTCCTCAGTCTTGCCCTTGCGCGTTGCCATCTCCGCCTCCAGCTGCCTGTTGCGCACGGCACATTTTTGACCTTATATAGGAAATAATAGGCAGTGACCTATGCAAATTAGGCCTTACATGCACGTGCATCGCAGTTGGCATTCATCAACCTAAGAACACCGGTGCAAACGATTATCCCTACTTAAGAACGGGTCGTGAATATGGCGCAGTTTCCAACCCGCGCCTTCTTAAGTACACTTCTTAAGAAGACTTTTGAGAAGTTGTTCGTGAATGAGGCCCAGTGTTTCTTGTAAAGCTGATTCATTTTCAGATAAACTCATCTGGCCTCTCAATTATTTCCCCTGACATGGCTCCAATATCAGACCCTCGGCGATCAATGCGGAGCTTGTAAGAAGACACCTGCTGCACTGTCATTGAACTGAGCTCTAATTAATTCAGTCCCGTTTCAGGCAGCAAGTCAGAGTAAGAACATTTATTTGAGCGATCACTTCTTTAATGAGACCACTCCCTTGCAGATCAGCTGACATGAGATGCAAATGTCCCAGTTGTGTAATCAAAAGCATCAAATGGCAACAACTAATGGAAATGTGTCTATTCCACAATATTTGGAGTTATATATAATATTTTACAACACATAGCTGTAACAGGATGTTAATTAGACAAAAAGCATCTTAGGGTGGGGAAGAGGAGCCAAGCTCTAGAATGCTGCTGGTCGACCTGATTTTTATGCATTTCCAAACAAATTGTTCCCTATAATGCAATAATGAAATTACGGTAATGTTTCCTTATTAATCCGTTCTAAAGGGACCGTCCAAAACCAGAACCATTTTTCCCATAACAAATAATGTTAATCCAATTAACCGATTCCAGACACCCAATAATGTTCACACAAAATACTTTTAATATCGAACAATTATAGCTTTATACACACAAAACTACGCACAATGCATGCACATGACGAATGAAAGGGATAAATGAACATGTGACTTCACTTTAACTTGATTGAACACCCTGGGTGTTGGCTAGGACCGGCGAGGGAGGAAGTGAGGAAAGATCCACACAGATGGCAGCTTTGCCATGCTTTCTTAAATTCAATAGTTTTTCTCACCTTCTTTTTCAAGATGTTCCGGGTGGTGTATTACCTGAGGTTCTTGTTTATGGTGGACATACTCTGCTGTCATTCCTAAAAAATTTGATGTAGTTATTCGTTATTTACGAATAATATTTTTTAAGTGTGTTTATTTTAATCATTGCGCCTGAAAGTTTCCTGCGGCATGTTTCGGCCCCGCCCACGGACCGGTACTTTGGCGTGGCTTGGTGGTTGATGACCTCTGCTCTAAGATAACCTGAACAGTCGTTTTGTGATAGATTCAATGACCTGAGCATATTCATAGAAGTGTAGGAAATTTTGGGAAATAGTTTTATGATGTTGCTGTTGTGCCTCCCTGCTTAGGCTGCTGCCCCCGCGACCCGATCTTGAATAAGCGGTACAAGATGGATGGATGGATGAGTTTACTGTATTTGAACTCAATCTGTATCCACCCAGCGATTGACTGGTAACCAGTCCAGGATGTAGTCTGCCTGCCACTTACAGTCGGCTGTCTCCAGCTCATTTTATTGTAAATGCATACAAGTACTGTTTAAATTTCTTTATTTCTTCAAGGCTTTTTTACTTTGTCAGGATGTTCCATTTAAACAAAACAAAAACAAAAACAAAACCTGCTGCATTGTTTATAATAAAGACACTCACTTCAATACTATTAATTTACCTTTTAAGAACATTTACTTAATTCTTTTACACGCCTGATTAAACAACCTTTGTGGAGCCAGGGGCAAGAAGGCATGACTGTTCCATTGTAACACACCCACTAATTGTGTGGCCTCCGGTGTAACATAACAGCAAGTGGCAAGGTGAAATGAAGTGAGGCATGACCAACATATCGATGTACGCATAAAAATGTACGCAGTGTAGAACACGCATTGTAAATCATTAAAGACAGACATAAGGTCACCTTGTATTATCGTAACATGTTTTCTTGTCTTTCTTCCAGAGTCGGAAACACGCCAATAAAGTACGGCTGTATTACATGCTACATCCTGTGGATGGAGGCTGCCCTGCCAAGAAGCTCAGAACAGACAATGTGAGTTATTTATGAAATATACATCCATAGTCCATCGTATATCCCCGCTTGGTCTGTACTGACAGAGAAACACATGTCTCATGTCAGTTTCCAGATTCACATGAAGACTTTTAGTGTTCATGGTTTTTTAAGATCTGCCCTCACTGTCAGAATAGCTGACAAGCTGGGGCCCACACGGCTCCATAATGGACGTGATAGAGCTTTGTTTAGTAGGTAGACGCGACCATCACACCCAGCTCTCTCTACTACCTTTGTTTGTTTGTTTGGTTGGTTCATTTCAAACATGCACATGAGGTGACATTTGAGTACGTCTCACATTTACATGTTAGAGACGCATACCATGTTTGACAGGCAATCATGACAAAAATCAGAGTTTTTTATATCATTTTACGGCTGCCGACATTCAAATTAAGGAGATTCTCTGTGCATTCTAACAAACAAACCACCCCCACACGATAATAAAGATGATTAAATGATTCATTTGCCGGAATCTGTCTATAGTGCCCCAACTCTAAAACAGCCATGATCCATTCTTGACAGAGACTGAGTCAGCAACACGTGGATGTTTTGTTTGGGTTCTCTATACCGCACTGTTTGGCCATACGATAACCAAGACAGTGTACAATAACCGAGACATTATTTTTGTTGAAACTAAATCCTGTGAAAACCCAGTGAGTACAAACTCAGAGGTTCCACCGTATTATTATTATTACTATTTGTTTTTTGTATTATTATTTTGTATTTCTGTATTATTACTTTGTATTTCAATATATTGTATATACAGTATACTCTTACTCATTTCTCAGTGTGCAAATACAACTTTTTTTTCCATCAACCTTCTTTCCCGTCTTTTTTAGGATTGAGTAGTTTATAGTTAAAAGTTGATACCTTCATGCATTCTGGAGAAATAGATTGAGTATTTAATGGCGGTAACTAATTTATTTAATTAATTAGGTACATTTTTTTAGTGTCATTACCGCACGTGCACCAGAACAAGCACGCTTCTCTGTTATGACGGCAGACGGAAGCACAGCACAGCGTCCCCACACAGTCACTCTGAGTCAGACGCTCTGACCTGAACACATCAACAGCAGTACAACTCCAACACCGTATACTGTATGTGTCTCCAACGCACACACGTCCCTAGTCAGTTCATCCTGGGAATGACACATCCTCATTCTCATTACAAAAGCGTGAGATGCATTCAGGGACACTCCGAACATCACAAAAAAAAGCTACATAATGTGTGTGTGTGTGTGTGTGTGTGTGTGTGTGTGTGTGTGTTTACATAAATAATCAGGAAGATAAAGAAAAACATGAAGTGGATATTGTTATCACTTACTTCGTAACTCTTAATATGGATGTACACTTTGCTACATTTAAGTATGCTGGAAAATAGAATGAAAAGAAGTAAATTTTAAATTACATGATGTCTTTGAGCGCAACCCCCCAGTGCTCGTAATAAAACGGTTTAAAGTCTGATTCAAATGTTCTGCTACTATTGTATGTAGTGTCTTTTAGCTTGATTGGCATATTCAGTTCATTTGGAGCTGCAAATACATACAAATATATGTATAATTCTGTCCTGTCATTTATCTTTCTGCTAATTAAATACAGTAAAAATGGGCATATTTCAGACGTAGTTGCTAATAGTGGTTAATCAATTAATTTAAAAACTATAATTAATCTGGTTAAATACATGTGCTGACGAACGGATGAATAGGTACAAACCAATTTAATGCTTTTGTCCTATTCCTGCCCCGTGGTATGGAATTTCACCAGGAATTCAATGGCCTTGACTAAGAAGTTCTGTAGTTTGAAGCTAATAGAAGAACTCCTCTGACAAATCCAACCATTAATGTTCTATGCCGCTTATCCTCATTAGAGTTACGGGGGTATACTGGAGCCTATCCCAACTGACTTTGGACTGGTCACCAGCCAATTGCAGGGCACATATAGACAAACAATCATTCACACTCACATTCATACCTATGGACAATTTAGAGTCGCTAGTTAACCTAACATGCATATTTTTGGGAGAAAACCCACGCACACATGGGGAGAAGATGCAAACTCCACACAGAGATGCCCAAACGGAGATTCGAACCCAGGTCTTCATGTTAACCAGTAGGCTACCATGCGACCACTCCTCTGACCATTATTGCTGTTTAAATGTCATCAACTTTGGGCATGGTATCTTCCCCAAAGGGAGTTGGGTGTTTGCTGGGCTCAACAGAGTGTTCCTGTGTGCCTGCTTTTGCGTTCCTCCGAGTTAACTATCTGCAGTAATGATCGGTGACATGCCATCCATTATGTATTTGGATCATGTAAATGAGTGTAATTATTCTGAGGCAGAAATGTTAATGTAAAAACTTTAGGTCAAACACAAGGGATAATAAACTCAAGCAAAAGGGTGAACTGAGATTAAACTGAAATTTTGAACAGTATCATTTAAATACTTAACCATAGTGGTTAAGTTGGGGTGATGGTTCCACTGGTAGATTGTAAAAGTCCACGGGTTATTGACCAGCCTTACCCTGTCATTAACTCACTACCCACGTTTAGAAGTCAAGCTAAGCAAATGTATCCAAAACACTTGCCATCTTTTTAAACATAAATACATTAAAAGTCAAGAGTGCACTAAATAATCAAGACCACAATCCAAATCTCATTCTTCCTAAGTACAAATATGTGATAATACAGGTAAAATGTAAAAGCCCACCATTTTTACATATGTTTTTTTTCGTCAAGCGTCACATTTTGTTTGGCTTTCCTTGAACGCACCATAGTTGTGTGCTGTGATTGGCTAGACCGTGACTTCGATTCCGTCTGTTCAGGGATCACTTACATATCATTAATTAGTGGTGAAGATTACTCGCTTGGAGAAAAGCTGTATCGCAAGAACAGGTCAGCCAGAAGCCAATCAGACTGTGAACTATGCCATCGCTACTGTCAATGGTAAGGACCCCCACAGTGACAATATGGAAGAAATGGTCGCTTGCACCACAGACTACATCAACTTCAGTAAGGACTGTAGCTGCTTTGCTAACAACAAGCCCTGGATAACAAGTGACATCAAAGACCTTCTGAACCTGAAGAAGAATACCTTCAGAGACGGTGACACACAAGCACTTAAGCGGGTACAGAAGCAACTAAGACTCCAGCTCAGGGCAGCAAAGGAGCAGCACGGAAGGAAAATAGAAGAGAAGATGCAGAACAATGACATGAAGGAGGTGTGGCAAGGAAATGAAGACCATCACGGACTGTAGCTCAAAGAGAGGTGCCCACATTGAGGGGGTGTGAGAAGGGCAAATCAGTTTTGTAACAGATTTGACCAGCCCATCCCACACAAAGCAGCCCCCACACAAGTCACCAGCATGGTGAAAGTCACCAGCCACAACCCAAAATAACAGCAGCT
The DNA here is from genome assembly GCF_027744805.1 of Dunckerocampus dactyliophorus. NCBI lineage: Eukaryota > Metazoa > Chordata > Actinopteri > Syngnathiformes > Syngnathidae > Dunckerocampus > Dunckerocampus dactyliophorus. The sequence goes on along the minus strand of NC_072822.1, from coordinate 26,561,229 downwards.
CAAGTAAGTGCGGCGCTAAGGAGGCTGCGCCCCAGCAAAGCAGCAGGTCCGGATGGAGTGTCACCTCGACTACTGAAGGCCTGCGCGTGGGAGCTGGGAGACACTCTATGGCGCATCTTCATCCTGAGCTTGGGGTTGGGGAGGGTTCCAGTCCCAAAGAGACCACATCCTGGTGAGCTGAATGATGCCAGGCCAGTAGCCGTGACATCGCAGGTGATGAAGACCATGGAACGGCTGCTGCTCTGTCACCTGAGGCCACAGACCCACCACACACTTGACCCTGTGCAGTTTGCAAAGTGGGAATTGAGGACGCCATCATCTTCTTGCTCCACTGATGTCTCACTCACCTGGACAGAGGCAGTGGTGCTGTGAGGATTACATACATTCTCCAGCGCCTTTAACACCATCCAACCTCGGCTCCTCAGGAACATACTGACACGGATGAGAATAGGATCACACCTGGTGGCATGGATCACAGACTACCTAACTGGCAGGCCCCAGTATGTGCGACTGCGGAACTGCAGGTCCGACACTGTGACCAGCAGGACGGGAGCACCACAGGGAACTGTGCTCTCTCCTGTTCAGTTCACCGTATACACGACCGACTTTCAGTGCAACTCTAAGCTCTGCCATGTACAGAAGCTTGGGTTGTATCAGGAATGGACAGCGGGATGAGTACAAACAACTGTTCCAGGACCTCGTCAACTGGTGCGACACAAACCACCTGCAGCTCAACACCACCAAGATCAGGGAAATAGTTGTGGACTTTAGGAGAAACAGGACACACCCAGAACCTGTTCTCTTTAAAGGTGACCGTGTGGAGGTGGCTCACACCGAAAAATGCCTGGGAATGCATCTGGATGATAAACTGGACTGGACTGCCAACATAGATGCTCTGTGCGGGAAAGGGCAGAGCCGTCTGTGCTTCCTCAGAAGGCTGACGTCCTTCAATGTATGCAAGAAGCTGCTACAGATCCTTTACCAGACTGTGGTAGCTTGTGACACCCCTAGTACCTATACTTCTTCTACTTTCAATATGTTTAATAACTGTGTGAGGCATATTTAGGCCTTCAACCTGGATTGTGCATTTAGCATTTAACTCGTGAGTTACAAATGTTCCAAATGTGATCCGAAATCGAAGAACATGACCATCAAACTACCAGGAGGGTTTGGTGGGGTAACAGGGCAAGGCAAGGTTATTTAGGGCTCCGCTATGTATTAAAAATAGACATTTTTACGGGTGTATCAATTATTTGCGGATTTTTGTCATTTGCTGGTAGGTGTGGAATGTAACTCCCACCAAAATCTACCGTACATGTCATTCTTTGTGTTTTGTATCCAGTCTCAATCTGGGCCTTGTTAAAAAGGCACATTTCTGGATGGGAGGGGGAGGCCTCCCCTGTAAGACGACACAGATGTGATGTGACCAGGCTGTGCATATAAGGTGGCACTGTCTAAAAATATGCACAGCCGCACTGCCTCCAGAGATGGAAACAGTGTGTACATCCTGGCATGGCCCAGCGTCTGGACCTGTTTGAGTTGATTACATGTGACAACTGTACACGCTGCCGGTCATTCTAGTTGCTGTGATGACCTGCTCTCATCCAGTCTGTGTGGTGATTTTGGTCAACTTGAGTGGTTACACGATTTTGCTGTTTTGGTGAAACCCTGAGTGGAATACATACAGTATTTGAATTTGGTCATTTTACTCAACTTGGGAGGTTCCACAGAATTGAATTTAGTTTGGTGGTGCTCACTCTTGCGTCCTGCGATTGGTGTTGCATTTTTTCCATCGGTTTTCGCCAGTCAATTGGCAGGCACATATAGACAAACATGGGAGGAAGATAAAGTACCCAGAAAAAAACCCACACAAGCACGAGGAGAACATGCAAACTCCGCACAGAGATGACATGCGATGCAGACATGTTAATACCACTACACCATGCCGCTGCTTAACTATTAACTATTACTATTACTAACTATTACAACTGCTACAAAAAAAGTAAATACCAAATGAACACTGTAATCCCTTGTTGCTCGCAGTTAATTGGTTCCAGATCCAAACGTGGTAAGAGAATTTTCACGACGTAGGATTCCTTATTTATTTTAGTTTTAGAAGTTTTAAATAGGTCTTCTTATTGAGAAGACTTTTGCACGGTCTTCTAAATAAGTTTTTTAAGCCCTCTTGACATGAAATAACAGTCCTATAGTCTCTTCTACACTGTTTATGCATTTAGATGGTTTAATTCATCTTTTGTTACACACCAGGATCGTCTTACTATCATTGGAATCACCAAGTGTTGGATTTTTCACCCTGTAATAGGGAACGCGACCTGGGAATGATATCAGACCAGCCCACAAGTTCAGTTTTTGCAGCAGATTCCTAAAAACACCAGAGCACGGTCATGTAGAGGATCTTTGACCGGCCTTGTTGCAGTAAGTCCTGAAGGTACCGCAGCGTTCCTGTCATACAGAGGATCTTTAACTCGTATTTTTGCATAAGGTTCTTTAAAACAACATAGCTGTCCTGTCACATGAGGAACTTTGACTTGTGTTTTTTGCATATAGTTTTTTGCATAGAATAGTCCTGGCTTAAAGCATCGTGAGACTGGGTTAGTTTTACCCAACCTGATGTTGTTGCAATAGTAATCTGGAGGACAGCCAACAGTAACTGGTTTGACAGGGTGTCATTTCTGTATGAACAGTAACGTTGGGATAAAGGAAATACAAATTGGAACGTGGACATTGTTTTTTGTTCAATGTCTATTTCCAATCTTCAGTCAGCAATCTGTGTGTCCTTTTGAGTCTTTCAAGCAAATTTTTAGCACTTTTATCCAATAAACCCAGAGGAACTAATTTATTATCCACCTGTAAAGTCATTATTTCTTGAAAGTAAAAGGGCATTTTTTCCCATTGTCTCATATTGTTAATCAATGCATGTTGTAGTACTTCATCAAGCAAAAATAAGCATATGTATTGCAAATGGTCATCTGTGCAGAACGATGAGGTTGGTTGGTTCAGTGTTTGCCTTTCAGTTTATTCATATGCCCCTTTGCATTAAATCAAGCCTCCAGCATTGCCGGTGCATCCTGGTAGGGAGATGGAGCGGTCTTACTGGAGATGGCACAGGTGCTCCACACTGCCTTGACAGAACAAGAAGTGACTACAGTCTTATGCTTCATTGCCCTAACCTTTCCTTGAGCACTTTCAAACAGATTGCACACTTGACACACTCACATTTGAATTACTACCATTCCATGTTTATGTTGCAATATTTTACATACATTTCTTGGGAATATCAAGGGTATGTATTCCACACATTCCGCACATTTTATGCATTTTATGCATATCCTCTAATTTTCTTGTGCAATGGTGTAATTTTCAATAAGAAACTGGCAGTCAGCCGAACCATTGAATGTAACCATTCAATGTAATAAACTGCATAGGTAGTAGTCATTGGCTGAACAAAAAAACAGGCAGAATGCACTGTAATGAAAACAGAGCTGATGAGCAAAGAGGAGTAACAGTAACAGACATCCCCAGATGACCCAGCTGGCTTGTTGGGGAACTTTCATAAAAGTCCTTAAGGATGAAATCATCAAGAATAAGACACCCACAAATGTCCTCAGGACGATAAATCAGGAACTGTAAGACCAGGAACTGTAAACGCCCGCCCCTTCCCGTCATGTCCAAGATGGCCTTGACTGTGTAAGCCAGCTAGTCTTTGATGAGTTTCAGACGAAGAAGATGATTAACTGCACTCATAATTTCTTAGGTAGTCAGGGAGTTTGAGACTGCCTCCACGTCCTTTTTGGCCCACACCGTCAGGCCATGAGACTCGAGATGGTACCCTGAAGTATTGGTTTGGTTTGGTTTGGTTTAGTTTATTTGAACATGAAGGTTACAATGGAATACATCTCGTGAATCATTCTTTGACAGTTCCAGAAGTAAAGCTGGAAGTGGCCCACACAGCTGGAAAAGGGTCTTTTAGACAACGCAAGACAACGCAACGCAACTGAAAAAACACATTTGGAGACAACGTTGGAAGTGATGCCATGCAACAGGAAGATGTAGGATACCAGAAGGTCCGCAGTCTCGAGGGCGGATGGAGGCTGGGTAGGGGAATGTCAACTTGAAGAAGCGGTCGATGGTGAGAATGTGTTACCCCCTTAGGGAAGCAACTGGTGACAAAATCTAGAGAAACTTGGAACCAAGGGTGGAGGGAATGGCCAGCGGTTGAATCAGACCACAAAAAGACAATGAAAGGATTTGTTTCTGGCAGGCCATGACAAAAAACACTCTCACAGAAGGAACACAGCGTAAGCGGTTGAACCCCGGGCGGCTCAGCTGCATGGGCTCACTGGAGAACGTCCGTCCAGATATCAGGGATGACTTAGAAGAGACCTGGAGGACAGTAAACTTGGTTAGTTAATTGTGTCCGTCGCTCTGTTTTCTAGCGCTGATTTTTCGGGCCAAATATTGGATCTTCATATGCAGGTGAGAACTGTGAGAACTGCCTTGATCAGGGGTCACCAACGTTTTTCCTTGTGAGAGCTATTTTTACAAAATGAAAATGGCCAAGAGCTACTCATTTTTGTTACATTTATTTTCAGAGCTTATTTTAAACCCAAACAAAGCGAATATGCTTGTTTTACCAGAACATTAACAAAATGCTGGTGTCCACAACTCACATTTTGTATTTCAGAATGCATTTCTTTCTACTGTTTTTTCATTATTAACTGAAAACCTGAATGAAAAGCAGGCTTGCGGGCACCTCATGTGGTCGTGGGGGGCTACCTGGTGCCCACGGGCTCCACGTTGGTGACCCCTGGCCTAGATAATTCACCAGGTCTAGCATTCTGGGAGCCTGGTCGTTAGGTAAGGGTGAGTTGAATTTGGCCAGGAACAATTCCCACTGTGCCCGTGGCTGAGCACAAGTGGTCGACCCAAAGGATAAAGAAATGGGGAGAACCTTCCAGCCAATGCCTCCACTCCCGCAGAGCCAAAACGACGGCCAGCATCATACTGTACTTATACTGTACTGTACTGTACTGTACTGTACTGTACTGTACTGTACTGTACTGTACTGTACATACTGGCAGGATTAAGGCAATGAGGAAAGCCACAGCTCAAATCTTAGCTGGATTGGACAGCACGTGATCTTGAAAAGAATTGGAAAAAATATAAATATCATACAAAAGTATTTCATCCACAAAGACACAATGTAACTGACTGTATCTATCAGGACTTTCAGCACGAACGTTGCATCTGTGGTGCTCTTTCTCGGCATGAAACCGTACTTTTGCTCACTAATTATTGCCACTTTCCTTAGTGCTTCTATCTTTCTCAGAGCTTCATGTGTGGTTCATCATGCTCAAATGCTAAAAAAGCATTCACACAGTATTATTATTATTGTTATTGTTATTATTATTATTGTAATTGTTCTTGTTCTTGTTCTTGTTATTATAATTAACTTAAAGGGGACTTATTATACTAATTTTCAGGCGTTTTGTATTGAGTTCTGGACTCCTACACACGATAACCCGCACAGAAATCTTTTTGTTACTTACAGCTTGATGTTCTGACTCTTTAACACGACCAAGTAATGTTGGAAAGGCATCGGACTTCAGCAACAGTTTGGCGTATAGTCCAGTTGTTAGTTCATGTTGTCCCATGTTCACAAAACAGTCCCGTGGTGAAATGCAGTTGACAGATAAGCATATTTTTCTCTTGCTGGCCGGGAATCAGCAACTCCAACCACTTCTGCCTGATGCTTGCCTCTTTAGGCACACCCAAACAAACATTTCCTGGGTGCCATACATGCTAACACGGTAAACAGTAGAGGTGCAACAATACATGTATCTGTATCGAACCGTTCAATACACGTGTGTACCGAACTGTGACCCCTGTATCGAACAATACACAGTTTCGTACTTATTTGATCAACTTCTGACGGTGCTCTGTGCTGAAAGCTCAATGTATCTGCGATTGACTACTCTGGCTTAGGTTGCATTGTCAAGCACAGAGCCACTAAGCTCCGCCTCCTACATTCATACCATGTTGAAAATGTTGACAAATTTAAAAAATGTACAAAATGTTGGCAATTTCAATAAAATTCAAATAAAAACATTTTTTTAAATATTTTTTGTATCGAAAAAGTACCGAACCATAACACAAACTTATCGAACCGAACCGGACCCTGAATTGTGTGTATTGTTACACCCGTAGTAAAGAGAGCGATGCAGAGCAACGTTTGCGTTTGCATGCCGATATAAGAAAGTCCGGGTTGCATTGACATCAATGGAACTCGGTGTTAAAAAAAGCAAACTCTGTAAAACACAGCATGCAGAGCCGTCCAAAACTGCTTTCAAGTCTCACTTCCAAATGTGCAAAACTCATCATCTGATGCATTGGCATTGTTTAACACAAGAATACAACATTGTAACAACATTTATAGGTCAGAAAAGAGGAAAATCATAATAGGTGCCCTTTAACTTTAGTTTAAATGAAGACATTCAAGCCCTCCGATAACTGGAATGATGTGACTGTGAATGTTGTAGTTTGTGTGTGTGTCTGTGTGTCTGTGAGTGTGTGCAGGAAGTAGTGGCCGCACACTCACACACTTTTGAAGCCTTGCATGCACAGAAATAGACTACCCTGTCTACTGCTCACAGGCAAGTCTTTTTATCCTTTCTTTGCAGGGATATCCTTGTAGTCCGCTGTCCCACTTCTTGTACGTGTGCCGCAAGGGAGATATACATGAGTAGAGTGTTTCCTGACCGCCACAAAAAGACAAGTTATTTGCCATGCATGAAGGCAGGTCAGGATTCACCCAGTCCACACAGACTACATAGACCAAAGCTGTCACCTCAACGAGCATTGCAGCTTGTTGACTTCAGCACGAGTAAGACAGTGTTGCTCCCATGATGATCCTGAATGTATCGATTAGGGATGAGCCGGATTTAGACGAGTATCCGTTACGAATAATGCATTTTTGCTGAGTATGAGCATGAAATGAGTACAGCTCGTCATTATCCGTAATCGTGACGAAGGAGAATCCTCATTGGGTAACTCCGAATGTATTCACTTTTCACGCTCTGTGATTGGCCAGTCACACATAGCGACCTCAGCTCCCTCGACAGACTCGCAACAGCCAGGGCACAACACAGACGGTGACTTTCTGCTTGCTTGGCTCAACTCCAGCTCACGTTTGGGTTTGTATGATATTTAAAGTTAGTTGGTAGACTTGTTTCGTTACGTATGCGGTGTATTTGACAATCCAGAGCTGTAAACGGCTCACGTTGCGTCGGTCATTGCTGATGTTTTTTTTCTTCTCCTGTCTGCTTGCTTGTAATTTGGCTGATATTAAAGTCAGTTGGAAAACTCTGCTTGTAGTACTGAACGCGGTGCTTTTCAGAAAACTACAGTGAACAAGGCTGACAGATTATTTCCCTGTTTGCCATCATTGGATGTTTGCATGAATCACCAACTTAACACAGATCATTAAAAATAATGAAATAATAAAGTCTTACAGATCACACAGTTCACAGTTACATATAGCTGAATAATAAACATATAGCTTACATATAGCTGAATAATAAACAATAAATATAGAAACCTCTGATCAATCCATGTCAATTTCAGCCTTAAAATAATGTACTGATTTAAGCCCCACCCATTTCCAGTTAAACCACGCCCATATCTGGCCTATGCCCCACCCAATGCCAGTACAGATACGGATACAGATCATTTTGATGGGTGAATAGATACAGATACAGATACCGATAGCGGTGTACTCACTCGTCCCTCGTATCGATGCAATAAAAGCAGCCCAGTTAGGTAAAACCTCTCATTTCACATATCGTACCATAAACACAAGCAGGTGACCAAGCTAAGCACAGCACTGACAGCAAAGGAAACTTACACCTTACACCCCAAAAAAAGATTGTTTTATTATGCTTCAAAGGCATTGGAATGAGGGACCTCCCCTGCAACTTCACAAAAGCTCTCTGTTACACACACTCTCACACACACACAATCATCTTCATGAAATGCCTTTCAGAGACTTTGTGACACAATCTGAGAGAGACACATAAATGCATGGAGGGAACCAATCCACATTACAATAATGTCAGAGCTGTGAAAGCTTTCAAATACCTGTCATTTGTCATTTACATTTCCCATCACCCCCAAACTTCCCTGCAATTGCTAGTCTTTCCCCGTCATTGTATTGCTGGAATGAATGTGATGCCTTGTCTATTGTAAAATGTCATTATTTTTAATGATTTCTCAGATGGAATAATAGATGCTCTTATGCTGCACTGGCTGTTTTGTCACTGGAGTGGTACAGTATGCATTGTGCTAAGCGCTAATAAAGGACAGTGACAAGGACAGAAGGAGGGGCAGAGTGTGTGTGTGTGTATGTGTGTGTGTGTCTGTGTGTGTCAGAAAGTCACAGTGCAGCAGCATGTCTGTGTTACCACACATTGTGGAGGAGGAGGTGTTTGTACAATAGGGGAAATAATTATTTGATTTAAATTTTATGGCAGGTTTATTTTAACAGAGGCAGATGGCATTTTCCAAACAAAACCTTTAAATTAAAGGTTATAAATGTATTTGTATTTAATTGAGTTAAATTAATTAGTATTAGTAATAGTATTTTATGCCCAATAATTCAACAAGAATTCTGCCCCCCACTGGTTATGTGCTCATGAAGCACACAAATGATTTGGAAATGGAACAAATACAAGATATAGTCAATCGATCCACAACAAAGGCAACAAAGGAGTGGCTCAAGTAGAGGCACATTATGATCCTTGAGTGGCCTAAATGTTAATCTGATAAAAAATGAAGGGAGCTGGAAAGGCGAGTTGCCAAGCAACAGCCTCGAAACCTTCAGGATCAGGAGAAAACCTGCAAAGAGGAGTTAAAATAGGCTTCCTCCTGAGATGTCATGTGCAATAGAAACTTGGTTAGCGTCATTAATCCATTCCAGAAGGTCAGACTATAACAAAAATGTTCTCTAACCGAATCAATTTTTTTTCCATAAGAAATAATGGCAATCCAATGAATCTGTTCCAGAAAGCCAAAACACATTTTATATAGTTTCACAATTATAATTTTACATGCAGAAAACAATTACAAATGCACATAGATACGTATAAATGATGAATAAACGGGGATAAATGGACATGTAAGCTTACTTTTATCTTCACTGAAGATGTGATTATTGACAAAGACACAATGTGGAAGCGAAATCAACATGGACACCACCTTCGTGTTTTGCCATGAGTTGTTTTTTTATTCAGTAGTGTTTCTCGCCTCAAATCTCTCCTTTTTTTTGGATCACGGCTACAATATAACCCAAAATGGAACCAAAGAAAGTTGCAAGTGCCAGCATTTTTATGAAGAAGGTGAGAAACACTATTGAACTCAAGAAATAACTCATATCAAAGCACAAAGGTACTGTCCGTGTTGATCTTGCTGCCACATGGTGTCTTTGTCTCACGTCTTCAATGAAGGTAAAAGCAACCTTACATGTACATTTATCCCTTTCATTCATCATTTAGGTGCATTTAGAATTGCTTCATGCAGGAAAAGCTATCATTGTAAAACTATAAAAACATGTTATGTGCTAAAATTTTTGAGACTTGTGGCGTAATTGTGTTAGTGAACAAAGAACCACATAGCCAACCGGTGATGACATCATAGACGAGCGACCGAGATAACTTCCGGTTCTTGTTTCTGTGTGTTAGTAAGTTGCTAACAAGGACATTTTGTGATAAAAATACATTAGGAAGACGGGAGGACTCACGCAGTGTATTAACAAGAAGTTGCACGCTGTATTGTACGCTAAATTTGCGACATTAACCGAAAAACTTGCTAACTGGGACGTACACTAACTTGTAATGGTGTGTGTGTGTGTATGTGTTTGTTGTACTACACTTCACATCGTTGGTTTTGGTGAGGTTTTTGTAAGGTGTCACTTGCTTAATTCAGAGTTTTTTTTTTTTTTCATCTCATTCTTTTTTTTGTCCAGCATAATACATATTATTATGCTTATTATTCCAAATTTAGCCACACCTTTTTTCTACTAAACTGTACTAAATGATCCTGAAGTGGATATTACCTCAACATTTATAGAGATCATTTCTTTACATCTATTATAAAAAAATCTATGTAAATTGTTGGAAAAGACATACACATTACGTATATTCTCACACTGCACGGTATGTGGTACATTAGGGCACAACTGACATTTGATTAAATAAGATTTGACCTTCTATATAACGTTATATAATGTTTTTTTTTTTGTTTTGGCATGTAAACCAACATAGTTGTGAGCCCATTAAGCGCATCAGTGATACACTGGAGCAGTGAAAAGAGCTTTCCAGCATCCACGGATCACGCAGAGTTAGGTGCCTCGCTCAAGGACCAAGAATGTATAAGGAATACATGAGGAAGAGGTGCAGTGCACGTTCACTTATTTCACCTACAATTACCAGCCTGGTTGAAACTATAAAGTTTGGTGGAGGAGAGATAATGTAATGTTAGCATTTGGTTTACGAGGGTTGGCCTTACTCTTAAGTTCTAATAAAGTGGGGTGTTGGGTAGACTGCAAGCCAGAGGGGAAAAAAGACCCATACATTTACTCCAGAGTCCCTTTTGAAAGTTTTACCAAAGAAACTTAACTGTGAGTCAAACACTTCTGAAAGCCGGGCACACAAATGGAAATCCAGTGCTTTTCTTTTTTTTTTACAATTTCTATCATTAAAATAATAATTAGTTAAGTTACCAGCCTCATTAGTGTAGGGTCATTTGACCCCCTCCTGATAGTGCTGGGTACCTAATGGTGTGGAAACACTGGCTATCAGACATCAGTCTACTGAAGGGCTAATTATTGCTATTTGCAAATACACGTGCCTATGTGGTATACAGAGAAGCTGTTAGCTCAGGCAGTATGCAGTACACTTTAATACACGCATGAAACAACACTATTTTTGTACCAGTAAATGTGTCTGTAAAGTATTTTAAAAGCTATTACCTCACAATACAGTAATCCCTTGTTTTAAAATTCACTTATCACGGTTGAGTCTGGAATCCCTGAACCGTGATAAGTGAATTTCCATGAAGTAGGATTCCTTATTTATACATAGAATATTTTTGTGGCGGGAGCATAGAAAACCTGTTTATGATCTTTTAAATATGTTTTTTTAACATTATTAGAGCCTTCTAGACATGCAACAGCACCACTATAGTCACCTTTACACTCGTATTACACGGAAAGTAGACAGAAAATAAGACATTTAAGACATAAACAAGACTAGCGTGTTGCTGTAAAAGTGTTCCGGTGCTCGGGGAGTTGAGGGGGGGGGGGGCAAAGTGACATTGGGGGTTCAGAGTTTTAATTTAGAGTGAGTTACGGCCGCAACAGTAGCCCATGTTAGGGATTATTGTGCCTGTTGTGAGATCATTCAAACCTGCAATAAAAGTCTGGTCTTCCGGCGATCAAATCTGGTGCCTGTGTGTCTCACCAAAAATTACAGTAAAAAATTACTGACACCTAGTGACCAGTGTAGAATACTACATATCATCAACCTCTTTGAATGCGTCTTCTGAATGCCTTAAAGGAAAATTACACTTTTTGGGGAATTTTGCCCATCATCCACAATCCTAATGTGAGACATGAACACATACGTCTTTCTCTTTTTTCTGTGTGTTGTAAAAATATAAAAACAGATTAAAAAGGGACAGCTCATTACTTCACGTAAGACTTATTCCGCCTTTAAAGCCTTCTGAAAAAAACTCCAAAAAGTGCCAACAACGCTCCATCTACATATAATGTGACGTCCATACTAACCAAGCTATAGCGACGTTGTTATTATGGGCGTGAGCTCCACCTCTGTAACAGTGTGCAATGCATGTCTGAAAGCTGTAAAAAAGAAAACACTCCAAAATGCAACCCAGCCCCTGAGCAACATCGCCAAGAAGGCAGAGTTTGGAAACACTCGCCTTCCTGGCAAAACACACATGGGGGCCAAAGTGTGGTGCAGGGGCCATCTGTGGAACATGGCTCATTGCAGAAATAAAATTAACAGAAATAATGAACAAAAATTATATATATACACTCCTGATCACAATCTTAGGACCAGTTGAAAAATTGCTAGAATTTGCATTTTGCACATTTGGATCTTAATGAGGTTTTAAGGAGAGCTACAATATGCAAAAGCAAGAAGGGGGAGTGAGACAAAAAGCACTTTGAAAAAGTATTTTTTTGAAAACAACAATTAAACTGAAATAGGCTGTTTATCAGCTGATCAAAAGTTTAAGACCACCGCTCAAAAACTAACAAAAAACTCTCCAAACCAGAACAAAAAATGTTCTCAGTAGGACTCAGTAATGAGTAGCTCCACCGTTCTTGTTAATCACTTCAAAAATGGGTTTGGGCATGCTTGATGTGAGTGTTTCCAGGACGCTAGTGGGAACATTGCTCCAAGTGGTGAAGATGGCTTCACGAAGGGCATCAACTGTCTGGAACTGATGGCCATTTTTATAAACTTCCCTTGCCATCCATCCCCAAATGTTCTCTATGGGATTTAAATGAGGGGAACATGCAGGATGGTCCAAAAGAGTGATGTTATTCTCCCTGAAGAAGTCCTTGGTCAAGCGAGCATTGTGAACTGCAGCGTTGTCCTGTTGAAAAACCCAGCTGTTACCACACAGACGAGGGCCCTCAGTCATGAGGGATGCCCGCTGCAACATCTGCACGTAAGCAGTAACTTTTTTCCACCTTTCAATGTCCCATGTTTGATGCTCCCTGGCAAAGTCTAAACGGGCAGTTTTGTGGTGTTGAAGCAGATGAGGTCTTTGAATTTGTTTTTTGTTTTTTTAAACCCTTTTCCCGCAGATGCCGTCTGATGGTTATTGTGCTGCAGTCAGCACCATTAAGGGCCTTAATTTGGGTCGAAGACCGCCCTGTGTCTTGATGGACAGCCAATTGAATCCTGCGGCTCAGCGCAGGTGTGATTTTTTTGGGTCTACCACTTAACTTTTTTGTTCCATAATTCTCAGGATCTTTCAAAAATGTGTTAATTACTATCTTACTGCTCCCAACCTCAGCAGCGATGGCACGCTGCGAGAGGCCTTGCTTATGCAGCTGGACAATCCAACCACGTTCAAAAAGAGAACGCTTCTTAGCTTTAGCCATCAGGAGGGCATGACAGTGTGAATGCCTGACAGAAAATGACAATTTTGAGCAAATTTTGGCTTTTATAGCCTGTGGTCTTAAACTTTGGATCAGCTGATAAACAGCCTATTTCAGTTTAATTGTTGTTTTCAGTAAATTACTCCCCCTTCTTGCTTTTGCACATTGTCTTAAGATTTTGATCAGGAGTATATACACCTGAAACTCTGAACCCCGACCTTACTTCATATCCACCTCTCTTTCAGCTCCCCTAGGGAACACATTTATCGTAACATACACAAGCACAGGTCTTATTTCTACTATATTGAGTAATATTAGTGTAAAGGTGACTATAGGTGTGTTATTTCATGTCTAGAGATGTATTTTTCTTGAGGACTGCATGCTGCTTTAATGGTAAATAAATGTTAAAGAATCATATTTGGTTTACACTGTCTAATATTGTAGACTCAAATGTATTATAGTATATGAGGTAATCTGCAATGAATACTTTTTGATCATTATATTTTAACACGTCTTAAGTATGCTTAATTGTTTACAGTGTATTAGAGCGTCCACACACAATGAATTAACCGCTTGGGAGTCAATGAGGGTGTTGCGTCAGAAAACAGTATATCAGTATAAAAAAGTAGATAATATTTATCTGATTTGTTAATATTGCTGTCCGATATTCTTATGAATTCCCAATATGGAAAATTGTAAATATTGTAATTACTGTGCCCTCACTGAGAGTAATGCATACGCATGGCGTAGGTGGTAGAGTGGTCGTCTCACAACCTGAAATTTGCGGGTCGATCCTCCATCCTGCGGTGATCATGTCAAACTGTCTTTGGTCAAGGTACTCAACCCCCAGTTGCTCCTGATGCTCATCAGTATGTAAATGTGCTAACAGTGTTTGAGTGCCTTGGAGGTGGAAATGCGCTATGAAGGGCCATTTACCATTTAATGTGTGTGTTCCTTTGGAGACTAAAACTGGATATTAGAGAGGCACCTGCAGGATAATTGATAGTGTTTGAGTATTTTAAGTAAGTCAACCTTTTTCCAAATTTCAAATTTCAAATTTTTCAAATTACAGTTTAAGCAGGGTAAAAAGAATATTTGATTTTAAGTGCAGAAAGAATGTGTGTGGGGGTTTATTTTTTGCAGTTCACAACGATAATGTATTTCAGTATACAGTATAATATATTGACGACTGCTCAGTATTTCTATCCACGCCAGGCGGAAACATGAGTACAAGAGCATGAGAAAGACTCCCTTGGTTCTGTTGTATTGCTGATCTTTTCTCTCCCCAAACTTTGCACTTAAAACACGAGCATCCATATTTACTGCATGGTGGGTTAGCTGTCTCTGATGACATTGACTTGATGCTACTTGCACAGACGGAGGCCCATGGAGAAATTCAGTCATCCTGATTGGCTCTACTATCACTACATGTATCCTAACAGGAACTAAGATTAAGGCGGCTCTTCCATATGATTAAAGATACAGATATCATATGGATGTCATCTGTGTGTTCTAGGAAGGTAAGGAGTTGATGATTAGTACTCATGGAACCATTACTGTTGTCCCAGGGTCGCTTGACGTCTCTATTTGTCTGTCCCTTCCGCTTTGTCTATCTGAACCCAACCGGTCGAGAGAGAAGGCTGCTCCATGGGATCTGGGTGGTGTTCAAGGTTTCTTATAAAGGGAGTTTTACCTTGCCTCTGTCACCAAGTGCTTGCTGATGTGCGGTTCCTTTGATTTTGCTGTATGCAGCCCTCGGTCAAATTTGGTTTGGATAACCCTGCTGTGGATTGTAGAAAGAGACTGTGGAAAGTCTTTCAAGCCCGTCATACCTTTGTGATTTTTGTTTGTAGAGTTGCCAAGTGCAAAACTCACTTGATTTTACACACAAATGCATGGGTCCAGGATGACCCAGTGACCAGGATGACCCAGGATGATCCAATACATTTAGTTGAAGTTCCAGACAAAGGGGCAGAACAAGGAATTTATTTTTAGGGTGCCTTCACACTTGTCATTTATGGTCCGGTTAAAACAGGTTAAAGTCCATTTTCTCTGCCGGTACGGTTTGTCAAGTTTGAAAGCAGTCCAGACCAAAAGGTCTGGACTGCTTTCAACATCCAACACATCCAACATTGAACATCCAACACACAACAGAAAGCTGAGTGAAAATCATCAAAAAAATGTAAGCCAAGAATCGTCAATACCAATGACGTGCAGTGTAGTTCATGGCTGGTGAGGCACTGACTCCTTTGGAGTTTTTTATGCTAACACTGGTTGGTCATTAAGAAGATAACAAGAAAAAAACAAGAATAATTAACTTTGGTTTAAAAAAAAACAATTCTTAGTCTCAATAATTATTATTTTTTTTATTTTATGAACTAAAAACATTTGTGTTCTTATCTTTTATCTGTACGTATATGAAGTACATGCATCCTATCCTTCTCCAGGAAAACTTCAGATACTTTGTTGTAAAAGTCTGATGACCTCCTGGTGAACTTGGGTATGCAATATAATCCTCCATCTTCGCAGTCAAATTCTTTCATTAATTCAGCAGACCATAAAAATGGCAGTGACACGCACCTTCCAGCTCACGTACGCTCCGGCCAATTCCGGATGATGAGAGTACTGCTCAGCCTCTGCATATGGCATTTCTCTGGATTTTATTGTCCAATTAGCAGGGTTTTAATCACAAGATTGAAACGTGATGAGATTTATCGTTCAGAAAAAAAACAGTCTGGACCTGGGACGACGATAAATTAATTCATCACACAAAAATGAAAATGAACTTGATAGTTTAGCCGGCATTGATTTATTGCCATGTGCATGTATGTCTGTTTATGTATTCTCCAAACAGAGAGGAAGAGAATCCACTCTGTGCATTGGATTCAGCCACTGGGCGCATTTACTCCATTAAACAATGGCAAGAATAGAGTGAGACCTCTTGTTAGTTATACAGTCTCCTTGTCTCGGTGGGGGGGAGGCGGGACCACTAGCATACACACAGCAGAAGAGTGAAACCTCGTGAAGAGCACTGCAAGGTAACGTCGGAGAATTTAGGAGGGAAAAGATGATTGCAAAGCCAAATGCCACAGCCCTCGTGTGGGACTATGTCGGCTTCACAACTAACGAGTAAGTTGAGCTCATCAACACGGACCAGCCAGTACGCTGAATTTGTTCGAAAGTGGGGCGACGCAACAAACAAAAGTGAATACAAGGAACTGTACTTCATAAAAGGCTTTTGTACAAAGAAATTGAAGTTAATGCCACTTGTTTATACATTCGCACATGCACTAATATACTTGGGAAACAGTTAGGCCAAAACAATGTATTTCATCTTCTCAGATGGCTAAGATAAGAACTTTATTGATCCAACACAGTAGTAATTGATATTACATCACCTATAGAGCACAAAGTAGTGCCAAAAAAACATACACAATATATATACATATATATATATACTGTATATAGTAGTTTTAATGCAATAAATAAGAATATAAAATAAGAACATGAAAGTTATCAATCAAAATAATAACCAGCAAATTAATTCATGTATTTAAAAAAATACCCCTTTCACAAAAAATTAATTAAATCATTCCAAAATTAACATAAACCAATGCACAAGAAACACAAATGTATTCCTCTATCAAATATGTAATACATGAATTATCTACTAAGAGATGGGTGGAGTAGCCAACAAAACAACTGCACTCATTTAAGAGTACACACTCACATTCATACGTATGGACAATTTAGACTTGAATTTAGACTTGCCAATTAACCTAACCCAGATCTTCCAGATCTCCTGACTGTGTGGCCATTATGCTAACAGTGTGAACACAAACCGTTTGTTGTGGGGCTCCCACTTTGCATGCTGAACCTGACTTTGTTGTAACCTTACTGTTTTAACTGACAATTAAAGATAAGTTGGAACAGTTTGATTTTAAAGTTCTGCAAGTATAAAATATGCATTTTTCGGAAGTACAAAGAAACATTATTCATCATCCATTCATTGCCGGTGTTGTTGAACCAGTGACTGCAAACATTTGAAATACATTTCCACTGCATGGCTCTCGGGGCTCAGGTGCTACGCCACTCTCTTCATTACTCTGCCAACCCCAACCTGTGTGACTCTTTTTGTTGAATTGGATCTGTGCTTTTACATACAATGAGTCACTCAAGTCAAGAGATGGCAAATGATGTATGGTATGGTTATTTGATCTTGTATTGGCTTCAAAATGTCACTTAGATTTTGAATCATTTGTTGCAGTATTGTCATGACTAATGTTGCTGTATCTCTGTAGGGGAATGATGAGGGTGACGTGGACAAGAATAAATGTTGCACACTGTGTAACATGTCCTTCACATCAGCAGTGGTTGCACAGTCACACTACCAGGGTAAAATCCATGCCAAGCGGCTAAAACTGCTACTGGGGGAGCAGCCTGGCATCACAACCAAAGGTACAGTCCTTTTTTGGAAAGCTATATATAAATTATGTATTTGTCAGAGTTGGATGTATTGAAGTGAAGAAAATAAAGAATATGCTAATATCCGTCAAGCCTCCCATTTTCCACGGGAAACTCACATATTTTGCCCTTCTTTCTTGGACCCTTACGTTTTAATTGTTCAATTTTTTCAGTGTTTTAACTTTTATGAAAAAAAAAAAAATCCAGATCGGTGGCCAGTAAAGTCAGGTCTTCAAAATAAAAGCATGCCAGTAAAATAACATGGTTGCCCCGCAAATGAGTCTTTATATCAGAAATCGACAAAGACCAGAGGTCAACAAACAACCATTCATGCTCACGTCCACACGTATGGACAATTTAAAGTCTCCGATCAATCTAACATGCATGTTTTTGGTATATGGGAGGAAGCCTGACTGCCCGGAGAAAAGCCTATGTTTAAAATACCCGTGACCCGAATAACATATATATAATATATAGAAAATGGATTGATGATTATTGTTTTGTATTATTTTATAAAAGCCAAACGTCATCAGATTCAGAGTTGTATGACCTTGTGCTAACAAATAAAAAGAAAAAAACATGATGAATGTGTAGTCATTAACCAAATAATGAGCCATTCAGTCATCAATTAATGTAGGTTGAGCAGACAGTGGTGACGCTGATGATCCTTCACTCCAACAAATAATGGCCTCAGTTTTACACTCCTTTTTTTTAAACAATGTTCTTGCCACTGGCTGTTTTTGTCATTTGTCTGTCCTAAATACAGTGTTTTCAGTTCCACAGCACTAACTTCATTATGTAGTCAGACACTAGACACATAGACACTAGAGGTGGGAATATGTGGCCACCTCACCATTCGATGCTATTATGATTCGGAGACCTACGACGCGATGATAAATCGATTATCGATGCATCTCGATGCACCTTTTATTGTGATCAATACATTGTCCATTTTTTATTCTATTTATAATTTCTTTTTACTCACTGTGTACTACTAAAACAAAGCATATTTGTAATGAGCTGCAATTAAAATAAACATGAAACATTAATTTACTCCATTATCTTTTAATAACTGGAAGGTTACATCTACCAACATATTTCCCATTGCACAGAACCAGCAGGAAAAGTAAAGTACGCCAGTAGCAGCGTGTACAAAATGAACAAACTTCAGCATTCTGACCAACATAAAAAATCTGCCATTATTCAGAAATAAATAATAAAGACTTCTGAATTCAAACTTTCATCCCAATTTCATACAATATAGATTTTTGTACCAGCGGCTCTCATACAAGAATAATTCTTGCAGAGGTCAGTATATTATGAATAACCAAAAAAACTAGGCCGCTCTTATTCACAATAACCTTGCAATGGGATGTTGTACCTGGGTCCCAAAGTGCGCAACAAAGCATGAAAGCCCTGCTTCTCAACAATCGAATATGGAATATGGTCGATTGACTTTATGATTTGCTTATCCTTTTCCGAGTTGGGTGGATAATTAGGTATCACCTGCTCGATGGTTCTCTGATTGGCAGCAACTTCAGCTGGCTTTTTTTCTTCCTTCCTTTGAGTGGAAACGTGCTATGTGGTTTCTCATATTTGCTGTGTTCCCAAAATATTTTAAGCTTGTATGACAAAGCTTGCATATTGTCTGGCTCTTGTCCAGCTCATTTTTACCTTCAACTACGTGAAAGGCAAAGTGCTTCCAGACGCTCGCTTTAATTCCAGCGGGTGCGTGTTGGAGTTTACGCTCAGCCATTCTGGTAGCGTCTTACAGCATCTAAGAATTGATTATTTCCCCCACCCCTGATAGACACAAAACAACCCTGCTCCAAAGAACCAGTATAGAATTCCATTTACAAAATATAATTCACTTTTAGATCAAGGGTCATAAGTTGACAGTAACCTGCTGATGACTAAGCAATCTATGTATTTGTCAAAAACGAACAGAACATGTCTGTGTGGTATCTTCATGTCTTGAAAAGTCAACATCAGCATCAAAGACCAGACATTTACATCATCATATCAGTTACTTGCGGTTTTCTGCCATTCGCTGGTGATTCCGGAACAAAAACCTTGCAAAAAGCAGGGTTCTGTTTACTGTAACCATTGAATATTCTGAAGCCGTTACATATTTTTGCTTGAATGCAAATGCAATTTATTTATGTACTCACATTTCCCGTGATTCATAAAAGAAAAGGTATGCATTAATCACAGTCGTCAAGCGTCATTGCTCAGACTTATTTCAGTTTCTCAGCTGCTGAGCTTCTGTAATCCTGTAAAACGATAACAAAAAGCATAAATTGCACCGGCAACAGATATGCCATTAATAGAAAATGTCATGAAGTTAAATCCGGGGTGCTGGGAGGTTCAGGCTATTGATGTTTACATAAGTAACGTCAGCAGACCATCACAATCTTTTTGGTGATGCGTTCCCTTGGGAACCTCTGTTGTTTCACTCTGAAACAACCTCGCCAAGCATTTTTCTCCTTGTTCATCCCTAACAGCCGTGAAGGTGCTGCTGTTAATGCCTCAATAAACACTAATGAGACAACCCTGCCTCTCTGTTGGCATGGAAAAGCCTCAATAAAAAATATTGGATGCTTTTATTTCCCCAGGACAGATGGGTTACTCCTTCCTTTGGGGTACACCGTGACCATTAAAATTCAGTGATATAGATTTCAGTCTGAAATTGCCAGTGTAAGCAGCCGTTTGGAACACAGAATGATTTGATTGAGAAAAAGAAATGCCTGACAGTAAAAATGAATGCTTTTAATGTCATTTTAACAAGTATTATCTTCTGCTTGAACACTGTACACAGCTTCGGTGAGCTAAAAGATAAGCCCACTGTGCCCTTTTACACAGGCATTCTGAAGGACAGTATGCTCACTGACCCATATACACAAACACAAGCTGATATGTGTGTGTGTGTGTTTTTTTAAATCAACTTCTGGTGTTGTCATGCTTTGCAAATCTAAATGATGTTTTATGTTACACCCTAGACCTGGCAGAAAGTCTCTGCATTATTTGTATTTTTATACAAACACCCATGCGTATTTGTGATATTGTTGTCTGTGTGGCACAATTCTGGCCCATTTCCAATTGTTCTGGGCCCTAGGCACAGCAGCTCCCACAAATGTCATTTCCTTTAACATCTGCAGCTTAGCTTGGGGAAATGTTTCTCCCATATTGATTTAAAGTGAAGTGATTCAGAGAATTGGATTCCAAAAATGTTCCGATAGCATTTTCCCTCATACTTTTGGAACTGTCATGTGTTGGCTTAATTTATCATCACGTCAGCAGTAGAATAATGAAAAAAGTAACTGTGAAGTGAGTCCCATCATTTTAAATGGCCCCTGCTGCTTGACTGCGCTTATGTTTCGCATATTCAAACATTTATATTTAGGGGATTTTGCAGACATTCTTCAAATGATGTAACAATGAATTCTGCAAAAGGTTAATGCATTTTGTACTTTACTGGAGTCTTGCTATTTTTTTTCATTTTACTTTAGTTTTGCAGTAATTATTTTAATGTTTTTTTCATGTCATTTAGAACATGTGGCCCGGGAGTGACAAAAGACCGGCCCAATACCGTTCAAAACTTACATTTTTGCAGCAGATTCCTAAAAACAGCAGCGCACCCTTGTCTAATAGCGCAGTGATTCTCAACTGGTGGGTCTTTCCCTGAGCAAAAAAAAAAAAAATTCGCCATGAATGCACCTCATGTTCTTTGTGCTATTCATTTGCTATGGCACCACAAGGTGAACGCCATGTTTATGGGTGACTTTGGAGGGGAAGGACATCGAGTGTGGCCTTGATGTGCCGTCAGTCCGACACACAGCTGCAGATATCTGCTGGAGAGGAGCGTGCCATAAAGAGGAGACAGTGACTCACCGCTTCAGCTCGTGTTGTGTTGAGTGGAGGACTTCCACCGACAATGAAGACTGCTTACATTTGAAAGTTAGCGCCCTGTTGAAAACAGTCCCTTTAAATATACGATTTTTAAGAAGTTGAAGTTGAAACATTTCCGCAATTTGGGTCAACACTTGCCATTGAGGGGTGGTGATGAATCCTGCAGCCAAACCAGTTGAGAACCACTGATGTAGAGGATATTTTACTGGTGTTTTTGCTGTAGGTCCTTAAAAACAGCAAAGCTCCTGTCATATAGCGGATCCCTGGCAAGCATTAACACAGGAACATTTAATTTGGGATTTTCTGACTTTGTATATGAAAATACTGGGTTATTCAAAAAGAATGAAACGGTTTCTTTGCACAATATTTGATTAAGGAAAAGCAATAGAAAACGTGTTCTACTCACAATCAAGTTTTATTTCCTGTCTTACATGTGTTCAGCGTGGCCGCCACCTGCAGCATGGGCAACGTCAATGTGATTAGAGGTTTCCTCCCAGATGCGGCTCAGCATATCTTGGACCACTGAGTTGATTGCTGTTGTTATTCAATGTTTAAGCGTCCCCGTGGCAGCCGTTCAAAACTTTGGACACTCCGCTTTCAAATGGTGACTGACTCATTCCATGACGATGCTTAAGAACTGAAGCAATGTAACATGAAATCGGTTCATTCTTTTAGAATTTTTTTTAGCCATTTACTGAAGTAAAAGTGTAAAGTGAATGGGTTGTACACAAAAGAGAAGTTCGGCCCTCTGTACTTATTTTTTCTGGCTCCCCGAACAATTGATATAGGAAGGAAGTAAGGATGGGATAATAGGATGAAACACTAAGTAACCAGAGGTTTCTGGTGTTAATATTACAGTAAGTCTTGACTTAAACTGTTGCTGTGACCGTAATCTGAAGGAACATAACACACTGCTATTGTTTGGGAAAGCAGCTGGTCAGTCCCTTGAAAGGTACTGAAATCGCACTGATTCAGACATATTACCCTTTTTCCACCAAATATGGAGTAACATTTAGTTCCTGGTAATTGTACTTCCTTGTACAAAATGGTTGCTGTGGACTATTGAGTTTTGCCCTTGCACAGCGGCGAGGTCCCAAGAACAAGACGGATGACATCGCAGAAGCAACATGCATGATTGGGCTGTACGAGTTTATTAAACACATCACCTGCCATTCAATGGACTCACATACAGTATTAATTGATGTTAGTGATGTTAGTGTAACGATCTGCTTGTGTTGTAATGTTGATGTTTAGAATTCCAGTGCTCGTGAATGCACCTTTTGGTTGATAACGAGGACGTGTTGTGTTGCTGATGTGGACAGAGTTGGAGAAATGTGTGTGTCCCTTTCTATACCTCCTTTTTTTGCAATTTAGCTGCAGTTTATCTGCATTGCCACAAAATTAATATTAAGTATTAATTTAGCACCAAAATCCAGCACCGCTTCGTTACGCATCCCTACTTGGGGTAATTACTGAAGTAGTGATCATTACATTTACTCAACGTTCCCGACGGCAAAAATACGCAAAAATATTTTCATCTGTTGCCATGTTACAGTGTAGAGTTTCAAGAGCCATTACCTGGCCTCGTGTGTTGCCTGCTTGGATATAAATAGTAAGATGACTATTAAGCTGGAAGCTTTGGTTCTTAGAATGACAGTGACAACAAATTACTCAGTGTACATAGTTTCCTTTGAGCAAGGCATTCGGTGCATAACAAGCCTTGGGCTTAATGTTGCTAACTGACTTCTGACCCCTTTGCACAGGCTATATTAAATCATCCCTGACATCTTACATCAAGTTACTCAAAGAGGTCAGTCTATTGCCAAAGTCCTTGATTCAAATCCTACATAATAGCTTGTCATGTAAACTGTCCGAGGCTCAGCTCTGACTCACTTCAGGCTCAACTTGAAGTAAAAAAATCTCATAATTTGCTGTGACTTGAAGTCCTTGCTCACAGTCGTTGGACTTGTAAGACCATCAGACATCAGTAGGATTTGGGTGAGTTGAACTTGTTAAGATAATTGTGATGTTTTGCTGCACAGAACTCCTTCAGGTTAACCAATGTAACCATCCATGAAGACAGGAAGAGCAAGCACTTTTATTCCATTTGTCAAGTAGAATTTAGGTTTTTCTCTTTAGGCATTTAATGGTGATAACAGCTTGTTTTTCACATGACTGCACTACCGGGGCAATGGACATTGTTACATTGCAGCTGATCAGGGCTCATTAAAGCCCCGAGAGCTCACTGCCTGCTGCATACTGCTGGCTGGCTTGCATTTTAAAAGCCAAACTTGTGTTTTATAGGCCGCGTCACTATTAGCGCACTTTGCCTGCATTTAATGGCGCTAGCATCAGTCACTTTTAAAAAGAAGTATTTCTCAGTGCAGTGTTCTTTTTGTCTGAAGGAGAGTTGCACGCCACACGTCACATGTTTTTATGTGAAAATTTTTTTTTATGTAAAAAATGTTCGGAATTATTTGATGTTGATTGCATAACATTTTTGACAATTTACTGATTTGAGCTTCAATCAGTTAAATGGAATACATTTAATCACATTGCATCATAATTCTATGCTACTGAGGAGAGTTTGCTACAAATTCTATTATGGAATTTTGTATTCAAATGAAATAACTCGAGATGCTTGAGAATGACTTACATATGGATATTGTCCAGCAGTTTACTACCATTACAACTGATGCCGATAAAAGCAAATAATGCTGTGTAATGAGCACATTGTGCTTCTTTTCCTGTGATGCCATCGGGTGCACTTCACAAATGAACACTTTTTGTGTAAAATCAGCCAAATACAGTAATCACTTTCCATTTCGCACTTCAAATTTTGCGGCTTCACTCTATCATGGTTTTTCAAAAATATATCAATTGATAAATCGTGCTGTTTCGTGATTGAATGCTGCCTATTATTAGTCCAAAAATATGCATATTTTTGGACTAATTTTTGGACTTTCAGCAAATTTTACGTTTTTTGCCTAAATAAAATTTCTGGATGCACCAGTATATTAGCCGCACCCACCAAATTTAAAGAGAAAAAAGATTTGTATATAATTTTGGATAAGATTTATAAATTATTATATATATATGTATACATAAGCCACGCCTGTCTATAAGCTGCAGGTGACCACGTCGTAACATAGGCTATTTAGTACACAGAAATATTTTACATAGAAAGATTTTCTTAACTTTTGGTTAAATAAATGCTTTTTTCCAAACAGTGCCAAACAGTGCTTATAATATGGCTAATAATATTAGCCTACCAGAAAAGTCATTCATCGCCGTCCTCATCCTCTTCCTGGGAACTAAAAGCACTAAAGTCTTCTTCACAATTGAACAGCCTCATAATTTCTTTGTCACACACTTTGTCAGTCTCTCTCCCTTTCGCTGTCGCTCTCAGCGTCTTTCGTCTCAAGGCAAATTAACCCTTTAGCTTGAGTTGTCCTCGGACATGCCGACTTTGTTATTCAACTCAAGGTGTGAGCACAGCGTATCACAACAACAGTCACCTTTTATATGACGTCATCCATGCTCCCCACTTTCCAGGCATGACCAATCGATCAATGCTAAATCAAACTGTTACAATAGTGACGGTTGGTGATCCGAGCAGTCCAAACAGAAGCTGTAATAATTCTACACTTGATCCAACTTACTTAAGATTTGTCAAATCAAAACACAATCACAGCGTAAGACTTCATAACAGGATAATAGTGTCCACTTCACTGCTTCCTTAAGCTGCACTCTAAGCATCATGGGAAATGTAGTTTTAGTCATAAATTAGCCGCATCACTGTACAAGCCACAGGGTTCAAAGCGTGACAAAAAACACCAGTAATTACGGTAAGCATAAAAATGGCGAAAGGAGCTAAAATACAAATAATAATGTTATTGTATGTTAATGTCATATTACATAATACATTTTGTCTCAACAAAATAGTACAAATTAAAAAACAAAATAAAAAATCATGACCAATTGTCAACTAAAATGACGTGTTCTATTTTTTCTCCTTTTACTTTTATAGCATAGGATAGTAATCCTATCCCTTCCCACAAAGTTTATTATAATGTTTTGTGGTGTTTTCCTCAGAGGTATCCCCCAGCATTGTACGGAGCTCTCCAGACACATCTCCCATAACCTCCCCACGACAGCGACGTGACTCGGACCGCTACTGCCAACTATGCAACGCTTGGTTCAACAATCCCGGCATGGCTCAACAACATTATGATGGCAAAAAGCACAAGAAAAACGCTGCCCGAGCAGACCTTCTGGAGCAACTGGGGAAGACTCTGGACATGGGTGAGATGAAAGGTATGAAAGCTTGACCAATATTATGTAGAATGACTACTTGTACAAGAAAAATTGAAAATGGATAAATTGATGGAGTTTTGTTGTTTTAATGCAAACTGAATCCATCAATCCCAATCCGTCCATCAACGTGGCATATCCCAAACACCATCCCACCCCAAACCACCCTACCCAAACACCCCTGAGAACACAGTAATACAGGAAAAAACGCGCGGAGCTGATCAATGTCAGTCATCGCTTGGGGTGCATACAGCCCCAGTCAGGAAACACTTGAACTAGGGTAAAAATAAAATCCCCAAATGAAAGATACATTTTGCTTAAGAACCATCAATTAAATTGAATAGAAATTGATTAAAATTGTAAGTAATAATTATACAAGTAAACTAAGTAAACTGTAATGCACAGCTAAGCTAAAACCATCATTATAACAAATACATTTAATTAAAATGGATAAGTATAGACATTTTGAATGAGTTAAAAACTAAATTAACAACTGGATCTTGAGTCTCCTCTTAAACTAACCAGGCTTTCTGCAGCTCTTATGTCGTCTGGCAGGCTATTCCACCGACATGGGTCATAAAAAATGAACTCACCGTGGGCATTTGTTCCAACTCTGGGAATGATTAAAAGGCCGGTACCAGAGAACCTCAGGGTCCGTAAGGGTTTATGGTACTAGCAAATTTGATAAATAAGAAGCACCAAGACTATAAACTACTAAAAATACCTAAAAATCGATCCTGAAACGCACTGGGACAAATACATAGATGATGTATTCCTTTGGTTTTAAATTGTGAATCCTATTTTTTGGAAGAGCAGAAAGCTGTATGGTGATCAATACAACTGGAGATAAGAGCACGCATCGACATGTCTTTTTGCTCGAGAGAGAAACTCTTGCAGAATCCTTAAGATGGTTAAATCCAGTTTAAATCCTCTGATGTGTTTAATATGTGGAATAAAACCAAGCTCAGAGTTTAAAATAACGTCCATGTTGTTTTTGTTGTGATTGTGTTTCAGTAAAATATGTGTGCTGTCTTGGTTGAGTACAGTAGTTCCTCCGGTTTCAACTATTCCTATTTGCATTGCTGGACTTGAAGTGGCCACAGTATTATACAGTATATAACACGAATTGCACAACCATCACTAAGGGTGCCAAATTCAGACTTGGAACACTAATAGTAACAATAATTTAAGTGTGTATGACTAGAAACAACACCACATTAAAACGATTACACCCTGTCTGTACAAAATAACATCTTAAAACAACATAAGACAGCTCACTATTGAAACAACCACAACAACCACCAAAGCAACCATAATACTGCAAAGTCTGCATTGTCTCGGCCATGCTATAAAAACCAAAGTGAGTCCATACTTTTGGATCTTAACAATGCTACCGGATCTTTCCATTTAACTTCACCGGCTAGTTATGTGCGTTTATTTGTTTTTGCATCTTCTTTCATTTCTTCTTCTTCTGTGGTTTCCGCCCAATTTTATTTTGTTCTGGCAAGGAGCTCCTTCTATTTGTGTGTCTCATGACACCTCTAATGTCCACATAAAAAAATGAAAACGCAACCACAGCTGGCTGGCACATAATATTGGTATGTTCCAGTCCTGGCACTGAGCGCGGGGGGAACCGGGATAAAAGGCATGCAGACCGCTTACTTATGAGCCTGGATTATTGGACATGGCCTGTCATGTTTGCAACTTGTGTGTGCACCAATGATACATGTGAGCGTGCTACATTCACCACTTATGTTGCTTAAAAGGACAAGAGGGTTTTAAGAGCGGTTTTAATACTTTCAATATCAAGAAAGATACAAGTGTTGAAAATATCTGGATAAATAATAGCAAAGGTACAAAGTTGTGGGGCGGGGTACTTGTCCTGTTCGGCTTAAAGTCAGCTTTGAGTTTTGGATTTTGGTGACAAATTGAGTTTGTGATGCCTGCAATAGAGGAAGAAAGAACTCATGCTCATAAGGTCTGTGGTAAGGTCATAAGGTCCACTCCCTTTGGGGTATGAGACAAAAAATTCTCACAAGAATGCCAAGGTCATTTCCACAGCAGTACACAAACACTAACTTCTGGTCACGTGACAGCGATGGGGTGGTGACATTGTTCTCAGAATGTAGTGCTTTGCTTGTCCACACGGCAATGACAAGGCGGCGTTGTCAGATTTTCCCACTCTGGAAGACGTTTTTAAAAAATCAATGCACCCAAAATGCCGTTGCCATGTGGATGATAAAATGCTTTACCGTTTGACCTGAAAACATTCCCAAGTGGACAAACCCTTAATTATAAAATACAGTTCGGACATTAGTTGGTCCTGGGTCATCAGGAGCCACGGCAATGTAAAGCCGAATATCATTAGCATAACTGTGATGTGAAGTTTCCAAGCGGCAGCATGTACACATTAAACATTTTGGACCTAAAATTGAGCCTTGAGGGACACCGTAATCCATTTCATTCTGTTTAATAGAATATTGTGGTCTACTACATCAAAACACAGACTAAATTTGACGGCACCGGCACCAAGGTGTAGGAGATGGTGGTGGGCTTCTAGATGGATGACAGTTGAGAAGCTGAGAGGGTACCCACTGGGTCGTTGTTGGTGGTGAAGGCAGCAGGCCGCCTGCGTGCAGTGTTGCATTTCAGGGCAGCTGTGAGAACAAGCACAGTGAGCAAGTTGTAGGGGGTGGGGGGTCTCATGTGCTCATCTCTTCATCCGAGCGCCCGTTTCGTGAACCACCTCCCACAGCGCCAGGTGCGCTGCGGTGGAAGAGTTCAGGTTCTATGGCGCTCTCTCCCTGACTTGCCCGCTGCTCCGTATGATTCCACGGCATGGTTTCACATATTTCTCCTCAGTTCCTCTCTCCTACAGCCTCCACAGGGTTGACGTAGTAGCTGTTCATCCTCTGTGGCACCCACAGCTACTTTGTCGGTACGTCGATGGAACTAACTGCATGATAGAGAGGCCTGTAGAAAGATGGTTGCTCTATTTAGGAAGGTAGACTGGAGACTAAATGGACCTAACTGCATGGTGAAAAACAATACTGGGAGCTAGCCATCCAATTCCAAGCATTCCAGTAGTTAAATGGAGAGTCTCAATAAATACATCTAAAATAATTGACGATGGCAAAGCCAGGATAAACATCAGATCCATGTGACATTAATTTGGGACTTTTATGATTACTATACTACACCATACTTCTGAACTACTACTAATCGTTTAAATATGTAAACGTTGGGCATCTATCTCTTGGTGAATGGTCGTTTGTCTATATGTGCCCTGTGATTGGCTGGTGACCAGTCCAGGGTATGCCCTGCCTCTCGCCCGAAGTCAGCTGGGATAGGCTCCATGCTCCATCCTCTTTCCATGTTGATGCAGACCAAAGCACAGCAAAAGAGCATGAAGATCATAGTTCACCACATGTTACCACAGCTTGTCACCACTTGTTATGTTTACCCTGCGCTCTTCAACGGACTGACCTCGAGTCACTCAAGAATCAACCAGTATTTAACAGCTTGTTACTTTCACGGACAGTCAACATGGATTTCTAAACTGATTCTTACTTTTCTAAGTTGGCTTCAGATGGTTGAAGGCTTCAAACCAGTTGGTATTAGTTTCCTTTCATTCTTTATCATGATTTTGCCATTTCGACGCTCCTACTCTTTAGTCAAAGGCTTTCTTTTCTCTGAGCTATGCCCTTGATGCAAGGATGTTTGCATGTTTTTAGTATTTATGGGTACATATTATCTCCATTCAGCAATGAGGCTAATTAATTCTGTAGTGACTATCAATTAGTAATGAAGTGGCAAATCATCCCATCTGGCATTCACCAACATAGTGTATTGGACTGAATTAAGAGTGCAGTGGGAGGCAGACCTCTTTGAAGCAGGCAAAGAAGTGATGCAGAGGAGGTGGTGGCTGCCGCCAGTGCACTCTTCCATGCTACCTCTGCTCATTTTCTGTTTGCCACTTTGATCTCCTTTTTATCTTTCTTTCTGGACTACCTGATGCTGCTCTTCCCTCTTTCTGACCCTCAGCATCATCCTCTCAGACTGTGAAGACGTACATGTGATGTAATATTCAGTAGTTTTATGAGAAGGTTCCACCACCCTGGAATGTGATGCATTGCTGTGGTGTACATACTTTGAATTGGACAGACATGAAAGGGGTGAAGACGCTGCTCATATCTACATGAAGCGCACGTTCCTTCTGTCTGACATGGAACAGGGTGATGGAACAGCCCTATTCTTCGACAAACATCTGAGCAACTTTTGGTTAGGTTCTTCGCTTTTTCACAAGTTGGGAAAGTGTTTTGGAGCCAACAATTGCAGATTCAAAGATTATCAATTCAAACAATTCTGTTATTTGACTGTGTGACCACTTTGCCAAGTTCTGGAAGAAAACCCATTCTGTCAACTTTGGATAAAGGGAAAATAGTTATGATGTTCAGGAACAACTAAGGAACCACCAATCCTGCATTGAAGAGGACTGTTCTACTTAAGTGAAGCCAGCTTTGCATCATGATGGACTGACAGGGTGCTGACCAAGAAAGACGTCCATGCTCCAAAGTTGACACTGTCAAGCTTGACTGGATAAGTCGGAGACTTCCTGGACAAAGGTTTTATGGTCAGACGAGACAAAAATTGAGCCATTTGACCATAATGACAAAACGTTTGGAGGCGTCAAAGTGAGGCTTTGAGCGGCTACGTCTTAGTTCTTCTTAAAACTCATGCTAGCGCGGCGTTGGGCCCACTAGGGTGACCAGATGTCTACAGCTCGTGCGGTCGGGGCCTCCTCCAGCATCAGCTGAATCTGCTGGAGATCGTAGTTGTCAACATCGGACGAATGGGTACGCAGACGGCCATGAAGACGTCTCCAGCCAGCTGATGACAGAAACTTTATAATGACTCAGTTGGGGTGGTCAGTGGGGAGTGCGGAGGATATGTTCTTACCCAGCGCCGTGTTCTTTGGAGGATGTTGAGCTGGTTTGTTCTTCAGAGGAGCTCCTCAATAGAGACATGGTAGTGCCACTGCACACTCTCCATGGTTGTAAGGGAGCGGAACTCGAAGCTATGTAACCAAGAAGCCATGGTCCTGCAGAATGGCCAGGTCAGCAGCTATGTGGCTGAAATAATTGGGTGTTCCAATAGGACAAGGATCCCAAACACATAGAAGTTTGTGTTGGAATGAATAAAGCATGTGATGGCTTATTTCTTCTCTTTAGCCTTTCTTCCCAGTTCTTGGACCGTGATGCTATCGAAGAAGTAGTCAACGAGTATCTTCAATGAGAAAGATTGTGGAAAGAGCACAGAATGAAAGTATACAGAGCATATTTAGCAGTTGGAAAGTGAAAAGTGAGAGTTAAGCTGGTGCGAGTGAGAACAATGTATCTATTGTGTGTCTCCCTGTAATGTTCCATCAGTCATATCTAAGTGTGGCGCAACTGTATAATATATACTGTAGCAAGCAGTTTAAAATTATCGTCTGGAAATACTATGCAAAAGTAAGTGACAAAGACCCGAATTCAGTCGAATTAAGCATAACACATTTTGACACTAATGGCCACATTTAGGTAATAAAAACATTAACTGTGCATGTCTTGCTCCAGGCACACTCCACCGTCCTCTCTGATTGACCTTTCACACCTCAGTGTACAACCTGACTCATTAGTTGCTAAGAGGGCCATAGAAGACAGAGCAGAGCTCCTCTTTTTTCCTGTCCGAGGTCTGCAGCCCCAACAGAAACAGCTCATATTTTATAAACAAAACCACCCACTTTTCTCTGCCCTCAGTGGCTGGGGACTAATGCAATGACATGTGACAACCTGTACGCCCTACAGCTCTGTCTAGCTTTTGATTTAGACGTGATAGCGGTCCTGTGTAGTCGCTTGCGAGACAATAAAATGCATACTTACATTCACCGGTCAGTGGTATCAGTCTGGAAACTTATGTTGTCGGTACAGACGCTCAACATTGGCTTTTTACAGATATGCTATATGTTCAGCACTTCATTCCTGATACCGATATTATTGTTGTGTGAAGCACGTTGTCACTTGCTTATCACTATCGGCAGGAAAAACTATGCATATTATTGGACATCCCTAGTTGTAGGTTTTTTTCAGTTTTACAGACCCTGTTGTTTTTTCTGACGCATGCTAGTTACTTGGTGTTATTTATCCTCTAGCAGGACCGTGATGCAGACAATCAGAACCCGGTTTGTTTCAAAAGAGCAGACAACACAGTACTGACAAGTCAAGAAGACACCATTAACAAAACATGTGGAATGGAAACCTATTACGAGGAGAGCCACAGTCAGGTCAAAACAGCGGCTCTACTCTGAGTGTCTCTGAATGACCGAGATCCTGTAAGCGTGAGTCCAGCCACCCTGCGGAGGAAGCTCATTCTGGCTGCTTGTATCTTGAGCTTTCCGTCACTATCCAAAGCTTGTGACCAAAGATGAGGGTGCGAACGTACAGTAGATTGAAATAAATGCTTTGACTTCAGAAAAAGCTCTCTAGTACTTAGGTCTTGGGAATTAAAGAAAATAAAATAGAATCATGAATATTGACCATGTATCCCGTTAGATATGTCTTTATGGGAGCTCAGGTGCGCTTCAGGGTGGCTTAGCTTCCATTGACTCACACGTAAGTTGAACCCTGAACATGGGTAAATACAGTCAACTAAATAGATAATAGGATGGATAAGGGTATTGCCCGCCTGGTGCCCCTACTTAATTCAGTCTGAAGAACTCGCTGCCAAAAAGATCAAACTTACCTGGATCATTTTTCCAAGCGTGCATGGTTACATGAACTCAGATAATAATATACGTCCATCCATTTATCATTTATACTGCTTATTCTGTTCAAGGCGACAGAGGGACTGGTGTCCCGGCTCAGGCACACACAGGACTGACACACAGAGACAGATAACACACACACAAGCACACCGATTGCGCCAAAAAGACTTCACGCCTGTACAGAAACAGAACTGACAAGATTGGGCACCAACACGTAAATTAAGATAAGATATGCCTTTATTAGTCCCACAAGGGGAAATTCCAGATTTACAGCAGCAAAATTGCAAGAGTGCACAATATTAGATACAAAAGCGCACAAGAGCAGAGAAAATGCAAAATCAAGGTAATACAAATCAAAAATATATACGCTATTTACAGCAAACATCAACAAACAGAACAACAAGTAATAAGACTTACATATCATCAAAAAGGCTTTGTATTGATCTTTGCAGCTTTGGGTTACTGCAGTTGTGTTGTTTGTGTGTAGCTGAGACATTCTAATAATGTCTGGCTTTTTGTTTCATGTCTGATTTGTAGCCACATATGGTTGAAGACTGATATGTATCCCACTGATAGACGATTCCATGTGTTTTTTTTCTTTTTCCTTCTGACATTTCCATGATGCATCCATCCATTTTCTATGCCACTTCTCCTTATTGGGGTCACGGGGGTATGTTGGACTTCGGGCGACAGGCGGGATACACCCTGGACTGGTCGCCAGGGCACATATAGACAAACAACCATTCACACTCACATTCATGCCTACGGACAATTTAGAGTCACCAATTCGCCCAAGGGAGAACTGAACCCATGGAGAAAACTCACGCACGCACGCAAACTCCACACAGAAATGCCCAAGGGAGAATCGAACCCAGGTCTTCCCGATCTCCAGACTGTGACTGTGTGGCCAGCATGCTAACCACTAGACATGCGGTTGCCATTGCCATGATGCGTATCAGAAATACGTTGTATTGGCTGGGATGCAGAACTCAGATTCAATGAATTTACTTGTTGTATTGGAACACGGAATTTGTATAGCAGGGGTCTCCAACAAGCTTGCCACCTGATTTCGACTCGCTCACCACAGAGTTAAAGGATATTTGCTTCAACTCTTAATACTTTTATTGTTCAATTCTCAAGTTCAATCTCTATTTGTTGACAAATTACCACAAAATACCATAAAGACAGCGACCACACCGAGTGGAGATGTGCTTTGTGAATAAAGTACCATTTAAATGTTGCCAGATGTATAGTATGATATGGTTTTGTCATGGCATTTATTTTCTCTAGCCCTTCCTCCTGGTTCTTTGGGCTGCGTTGCTATCTGAGAAATAGTGAATGATCACAAAATGTACAAAGTTTTCAAACTGTGTTAAAAAAAAAAAAGGAGCAATATATTTGGTGACAGCGCTGGACTCAGAACCCAGAATGAAGGTATACAGACTCATATAGTAGTTGCCACACCCCTCTAGAAAGTGAAACTTAAGCCCCTGTGTATGAATTGAGCAATAGTTTATTGGTGATAATCAATACATTTATTCATTTACAAATTAAATCCGTGTTGACAGTTTGTGCTATAGTAGGAATTTTCACAGAAATGCTCTGAGGACTCGTAAATTAATATTTTTTCTCCGTTTTTTTTGCTTGTCTGGATCACCCACAGTCTGGGGCACTTGGGGGATCACACCTGGGCCACATGTGGCCCGCGGGCCGCTAATTGACAAGGCCTGGAATGCGACCCTTTTATCCATTTTGCTTCTTTAAACCGTCCACTTTTCCTTCCAGGCCATCAATTTGTTAACAAAGTGATGTATCTTCCTTCACTCTTCAATTCCTCACTGTTATCATGCTGTTTATCTGTTTTGCTGTTGAGATCCCTCCTCATGTCACTTGACATCACCATTGTCTTCCGTATTGTACCTGGTTCCTGGCTCTCTTCCACGTCGTCCTCCTGTAACAAATAGAAAAATAAAAAATGGATGTTGCCAGTGATATTCATGAAATAAATAAATAGTGAAATGAATAGGTGCTTGAACGCAGGGCAAAGATTTTTGGCAAACAGAAACATTTCATCATCAAAATAGTACAATTCAATTACTTAGAATGGTTTGAGCAAATTAAAGTCAATAGTGTAAAATAGAAAAACTAAAGCAAAATTACTACAGTGGAACCTTGGTTAGCATCATTAATCTGTTTTAGAAGGTCTGACTCTCACCGAAACATCCATTTTCTATGTGGCTTATCCTCATTAGCGTCACGGGGGTATGCTGGAGCCTATCCCAGCTGACTTCGGGCGAGAGGCGGGATACACCCTGGACTGGTCGCCAGCCAATGGCAGGGCACATATAGACAAACAACCATTCACACTCACATTCATACCTATGGACAATTTAGAGTCTCCAATTAACCTAACATGCATGTTTTTGGAATGTGGGAGGAAACCGGAGTACCCGGAGAAAACCCACGCACGCATGGGAAGAACAGGCAAACTCCACACAGAGATGCCCAACGGAGATTCGAACCCAGGTCTTCTCCTGACTGTGTGGCCAACATGCTAACCACCAGGCCACCGTGCGGCCATCTCACCGAAACATACTTGAATTGAATGTAAACCCAATTAATCCGTTACAGAAAGCAAACTTTTATAGTTTTACAATTAGAGTTTTACATGCCGAAAAGAATTCTAAATGCATTTAAGTTATGAATGAAAGGGATAAATAAACATTTAAAGTTACTTTTACCTTCAGTGAAGACGTGATTGTTGCCAAAGACACAATGTGGCAGCGAGATTAAAACACCACCTTTGTGTTTGCTATGAGTTATTCCTTGAATTCACGTGTCCACTTTTCTTTTGATCTTGGTGACAAAATAATCCAAAATGGAGCCAAAGAAAGTTGCAAGTACCGGCTTTATGATAAAGAAGTTGAGAAACACTATTGAATTTAAGAAATAACAAGGTGGTGTCCGTGTTGATCTTGCTGCCACATCGTGTCTTCGCCAACAAGAAGTCTTAAGTGAAAGTAAAAGTACGCTTAAATGTTAATTATCCCTTTCATTCATCATTTCGATTGATTTATGCATGTAAAACTATAAAAACGTGTTTTGTGTTAACATTTTTGAGACTTGTGGCCTAACTGTTAATTTTTTAAATGTATTTTACAATGAATGTTTTGTCACGTTTTGGTATACTTATGAACGTAAATCCACAGAAAGTGAAAATGCATGCAAATATTTGAAGATAAGGTGAATTTCTAGTGTGTTTGTGCACTTCCAGGTCTGAAACGGAGCTATACTTGTGACGTGTGCAGCGTGACATTGAACTCGGTGGCGCAGTACCATGCGCATCTGCAGGGCTCAAAGCACCAAAACAAGTGAGACGATCACGCCACTGTGGGCTGCGGCAGCACGTTTAAGTATTGATGCTGATGCATGTAATGCTAAACACTACTTCTCATTTTGGCATGAAAAACGGTTGTTCTCCTTGCTTTCATCTGTGTCCTTGAAACCCCCTGCTCCCCAAGAAGGCCTGTGCATTTTAGATACGGTGCGTTTCACGCCGCATGCATAAATTATGACAATATTGTGGAAAGAGGCAATGCTGAGACTGAAATTTTAGATGTGCTCATTTTGCTCGGGGCATCGTGGTGCTGCTCATTTAAATTCAGGCGCTTTGCAATTTTGTTTGGAAGAAAAATGAAGGCGTTTGCCATTTTCATGTGGAAATTTGAATTTTATTCAAAATTCGATATTTGCAAAAGGTCTTCAAAGCATGCAAAGGGATCTTTTGCTACCAACAGCACCAGTTTACATCAATTGATCACACGTATTGTGTAAACCAGGGGTGTCCACATTTTTTCCCTCTAAGGGCCACATACTGAAAAATGAAAGGATGCAAGGGTCACTTGGGTATTTTGTAAACCGACACATTTTTTCTTTAATATTTAAACTCTATGCTACAAAAATGACATTATTTTTCCTCATAATATTCTGAGTTTATTCTCGTAAACCTGAGTTTTTTTCTCATTAGAATATGACTTTTTTATTTTAGTATTTTGACTTTATTCTCAGAAAATGACAGCTGTTTTTCCATTTCTGCTGTTGTTGTAATTTTCCAACTATATCAACTTTCTTCTTGTAAATTTTCTTCTTGTAATGACGACTCTATTCTCGGAATATTTTGACATTATTCTCCTAACGTTATAACTTTTTTCCACAATCAAATTTTCCAAAAATTACCACTTGATTCATTGTTTTGTCTCTCATAATACTATGACTTAAAAAAAAAAAAAAAACTTTAATATTTCAATGTTATGCTACTAAAATGATGTTATTTTTCTTCATGATATTATGTTATTCTTGTAAAATTACAACTTTTTTCTTTTTTAATATTTTGACTTTATTCTTGTAAAATTATTTGTGATTTTTTTCCCCCCATTTTTGCTGTTGTAGTTTTTTTGTTTGGTTTTTTTTAGGTTTCTTGTGGGGTCAATTAAAAAAAACAGTCGCCGTCCGCATGTAGCCCACGGGCCACACTTTGGACACCCCTGGATGAAACTTTCTTGATGCAGAGAGAAGCTTTGAATCTCCCACTAGCATATGTTCTTTGTTCAGGTGTGCGCTGTACCAACACATTAACAAAGAACATTATTTTGTGTTCTTGCACAAGGCGTCTGCCCGATTGGGTGTTCACAGATGCATACATTATCTCCCTATCTCTCTCTCACACACACACACACACACACACACACACACACACATTTCTTTAAACATGTTCAGATTTTGCATTTGCATTTCATCTCAGTATCTTATATAATATAAAAAATGATCCCTTTTTCAAGGTGGTGCCCCAAGGTGATTTCATGAAAATGAAATACCAGTCTTCGATTATTATTATTAATTGTGCAGTGGAACCTTGGTTAGCGTCATTCATCTGTTCCAGAAAGTCCGACTCTAACCAAAACATACGTTAACCCGTAGGTTCCCAAAGCGGGGCACGTGTACACCCGGGGTTACGCCGATTGTAATAGGGGGTACGTGAATAAAAATGAAAAGCAATTAGCGCCTAACACTCTCAATTACAAGTGCACTTGAACGCCTCATGGTGTAATGGAGAACGGAGCAGAAAGCAGGTAGGCGACAGCACACGATGTCGTTCATCGCTCTGTGTGCATCATGTGAACAAATCAGTAAGTTTGATGATGATTTTGTGTATTAATAGTGTTTCATCTCAAAGATTTTATTTATATTGGTGTTCCAATCCTGTCACTGTGGTGGGGCTTTATCGTTGGTTGTATGTTTTGTTGTCCTTCAGATACTGCTTTATTGTGATTGTTAAACTTTCCCCTTCAATTTGGTCATAAATTATTATGCAGATTTAAACCACAGCCATCATCAGTGGACAAAAAAAAGTGATGCTCACATTCAAACGGAAGAATGCCAACAACAAACTGGAATAAAAGATATGCAGGATGATTATGTATCTATTTATCAGTGCTCATGTGAAACGTTATCAAGATGTAACCGTGCAACATACACATTTTGACCCAGAACTACTTTCAAATCCATTAGCCAATTAACTATGTTCAATATTTGTAAAAGATATGTTGGATTTTTACTTACACCCTGGACTGGTCGAAAATGAATACTAATTACTACTAATTAGTAGTTTGATGATTCGTGTTCAATATTTCAAGTTAATTAACGTCAAAAGATGTGTGTTCTTAAGTGTGCAGGAGTAGGGGTACATGGCCTCGGGTCAAACGTCTGAAGGGGGACGTCACTGTAAAAAGTATGGCAACCACTGCTCTAACCGGGTCCATTTTTCCCCTAAGAAATATGGTAAATCCAACTATTTTGTTCTAGAAAGGCAAAAATATTTACACAAAACATGTTCTTATAGTTGTACAATTATAGTTTTACATGCATGAAACCATTCAAAATGCATAACAAGACATATAAATGATGAATGAAAGGGACAGCTGAACATTTAAGGTTACTTTTACCTTCACTGAAGACATGATTGTTGACAAAGACACGATGTGGCAGCGAGATCACCGGAGACACCGCCTTCTTGTTTGCTCTGAGCTATTTCTTGAATTCAACAGTGTTTCTCACCTTCTTTATCAAAATGCTCTTTCAACTTGCTTTAGCTCCATTTTGGGTTAATTTTGTAGCCGTGATCAAAAGAAAACCGGAGACTTGTGGCGCAACTGTTTTTGTCAGCAAAGAAGTACAGCGTCAACCGTTGATGACATCATAGACGGGCGATGTCGCTGACTCCCGGTAAAAAATACACTAAGAACACAGCAGGACTCACGCAGTGTATTAATAATACGAGAAGACATTTGCCGCATTGTACGGTAACCAAAAAATGTACACAAACCAAGGCTAAACCTGGGTTTAGATGTTCTATCTTTACCAAAACATACACTATCCAGGACTTACGCTAAGGATCCACAGTATTTGATCTTCTAATCCTAAATGATTCCCCCGGTGCCCCACGGGGCGTTAATTTAACATGGAACAACTGAAAGAAATATGTAAATCCTCAAGTGTTCAGCAAACAATTTGTGTCATTTAATTGATGTTTGTCCAGGAATGAATTGTTCCTGAGAGGCAGTTTATCGTTGCACACATCCTTGGGGATGCTGGCATCGGAAGACGTGACATGCCGTTTAACAGCTCCGTGCTGCAGCCACGCATGCATGCACTGCTTGTTTGAGCCACGGGGTTTCAATGCACATCTGCTCTTGCTGTGTCTCTGTCACACACACACACACACACACACACATACATACATACATACATTCATACACATAAACATGCGCAGACCTTAAGCAGGCGCTCACACGGAATTCAAACCACACGCGACACCCCCAAGCCAACACTTGCTTCACAACCAGCCTGACCAACCTCACCCAAGTCGCCCACATCAAGTCCACTGGTCTTGTAGGTCATTTACTTAATTCATGTTAACACAGATGCTATAACCTTTATCTGCTCTGATGATCCAGTATCCTACTGTATATACAGTCACAACACAACTGAACACAAACTGCACTTTTTAAATCAAGCCTTTTATTATGAATTATGGTAATGAATTATTACCTACCTACTTTTCACACAGGGCCATGGAGGTTTGGACTTTTTTTCTCCCTTCATCATAAAAAGTTTGATTTAAAAACTGCAGTTTGTGTTCAGTGGTGTTGTCGTTGACTAATGTTTAAATTAGTTTGATGATCTGAAACATTTAAGTGTGACAAACTTACGAAAAAACAACAAATCAGGAAGGGGGCAAACCATTTTTCAAACCACTTGCTGAGAAAACTTTTGCGTCTCACAGCACACATTGAAGGACCGCCAGACGGAGTGCGAAATCTCATCGCTTGACGAAAAAACATTATCCGTGAAACATAATTCCTGGCATGAACGTGTAAACGGTGATGCATGTATGCAGTACATTTTACCTGTTTTATTATGCATTTATAAATTATTACTAACTCATGGTGAATGAGATCTGTGTTCTACGAGAAAAAAACGCTCTATTTTTTTGAGAAAATTCTGTTTTTTTTACATAAAATGAATCACACCTGCGGGATCCTCTGTATACAATATATAAAATACAATGTATAATACGTACGGTTAGTAATGTCATCATCTTGGCATGGTGTGTGTGGTCAGATACTTTTGTCTTGTCAGTCCTGTCACTGTGGAATAAAAACCTGGTCCACATTCAAAGTTGTGGTTCTTCTTCTACTCTGCTGCACAGATCTACTGGCAGTTTGATGCGTAGGATTCATGTTACTCCCATAACACACGATTACAAATCCACTGGCAATTAAAGCTGCAAGCGGGATTGAATGGCTCCAGCATGGGCACGCAATCAGTGAGGTGTGCTGGACCATTGTGGACAATAACACAGGGACTCCAGGACGCGAGTATCTCGGGGTTCAAAGAAATCGGGGTCAGAAAGTCAGCACTGCTAAAGAGTTTTAGCGACATCCTTTTGGAGAACATGTCATTTTAATGCCACTTAACCTAATGGCCGTTTTTGATAGAGTGGGCTTGAGTAGTTTTCTGAAACGGAACTCACTGGTTAACGGGTCTCCATTAACTTGTGGACCAACTCACCCCTGCTACCGCTAGCTACATTAAAAACGAAACCAGTTAACCAAATTGTGTAACTGTTACTCTAACTGTAAATGTGAACGCAGTAGATCTGCTCCTTGCCGCAAATCAACTCTCCTTTCCCCTTCCTGTCCGTGGTGCACCACAGACTCGACAAAACCAAGGATTCACTCGCGCAGACTGCGAGTTTCCCCAACTCACGGGTGCTCGACGAAGACTGGAGAGTACTTGACGAAAACTCGAATTTTATGGACTCTCTTGGGAGTTGCTGCTCATGTGTACTACGACGAGTGAATCGAGTACCCGATACACTTCAGTGAGTGATACGAGTAAAAAGAATCGGGATTCCCATCACTACAGTGCACCACTAGCCAGTACATTTTCCCCTGCAAATTTGCAGAATTTTGTTCAAAAGTTTATTGGGGGTTTTTTTCTCAAAAAATTGGATTTTTTTCTCATTCACTCTAATTTGGTAGTAATTTATAAATACGTGATAATACAGGTGAAATGTACAGCACACATGTACCACTGTTAGAAGCCCACAAATTGTTCATGTTTATGTCTTTATGCTTCACTAATGTTTTTCCCACAACCATTGAGGTTTCCCACTTTGTTCGGCGGTCCTCGAACGCATCAAAGCTGTGTACTGTGAGACAAAAAGTTTGTTTGGCGATGGAAGCATTATCATTCAATAAGCGTGTGAGGCACATTTAGGGTTTAAACCTGGATTGTGTTGTGAGTAAACAATGGCAAGTGAAGAGAGAAGAAGAGGGTTCTGGAGCTGAATGTAAACCAGGGTGGCCAAACAGAGTGCCACATACTAAAAATGAAAGGATACTCAGCTTTGTGATATACTGTAGGTGAAAAAGGGTATTATTAGTATGAACTTCGGGTTTTGCTCTTTTTCCGCCATTTTCCAAATACATAAACTTCCTTGTTAAATAATCTTTGTAGATTTTCTCGTAATATTCTGACTTTATTCCCATATGAATGACTTTTTCTCCAAAGTAATTGTCCCAAAAATGACAACAAATATTGCTTATTTTTTATTATATTATGGCTTGTAAAAAAATAACATATTTTTTGTTTAATATTGCAACTCTATGCTACAAAAATGACAATGTTTTTCCTCATAATATAATTTATTCACTTTTTTTCTTGTTACAATGTCAGTTTTTTCTCTCAATATTTTTTGGATTCTCTTCAAATTACATTTTTTTCTTAGTTTTTTTTTTTTATTTTCCAACTATTTCAACTTCAGTTCTTACATATTTTTTTCCCGTAATTCTGACTTTATTCTCATAACATTCAAACTTTTTTTCCAGCAACCTCATTTTCCAAAAATGTCGACTTTATTCATTGTTTTTCTCGTTTGTTTCTC
The DNA here is from genome assembly GCF_027744805.1 of Dunckerocampus dactyliophorus. Classification (NCBI taxonomy): domain Eukaryota; kingdom Metazoa; phylum Chordata; class Actinopteri; order Syngnathiformes; family Syngnathidae; genus Dunckerocampus; species Dunckerocampus dactyliophorus. The sequence continues at coordinate 26,519,028 of NC_072822.1, read as the reverse complement.
ATAGTATTACAGCTTTATAAAACAATGTGTGAGGGTTTGTATGACAGTTGTCTGGATCCCAGTATGCAGAGGCGTACACGAGTTATGAGAGAAAGAGTCTTTAATACTGGTGTAAACAGCTCAGGAACAAAAAACTACGATGCCACGGAAAAGAAAAGGGCATCGCGGAAAAATGGAATAAGATATACTGTAACTGAAAAATATACCAAAGCTGGTCAGGCGGAGCTACCACAAAGCCGTGAGGAAAAACCAGGCGGGACTGGATGGCCGACGGCAGCAGCACGGATCTTGGCTTGGAGGTTCTGCCACGAGGAATCACCGAGTGCCATCCAGTCGCCACAGGTGAGCTTAAAAAAGGAGTGACCGACAATGAGGCACAGCTGTGCCTGTTCTGTAGCTCCGCCCAACTAGAGATCACCTGGGTCTGTGTGATGACACAAAAGCAGAAAATGAACAAGGGAAAGGAAATAAGCCACAAATAATAACCTGTACCCAAAATGTAAAACTAGTGTCTACGCCAGGCGTGACAGTATTCCCCCCCCTCATTCAATGGACGCCCCCTGGTGGACCACCTGGTTTGTCTGGGAACCTACGGTAAAAATCAGAAATGAGGTTATTGTCGAGAATAAGCGGCCGGGATATCCATGAACGGTCTTCGGGACCATAACCCTCCCAGTCCACCAGAAACTGCACACCCCTGCCTCGTCTCCTGGCGTCCAGGATCTCCTTGACGGTGTAGGCAAGATGACCATCCACAAGCCGGGGAGGTGGGGGGGTCGCCAATGGGGGGCTCAGAGTACTGGAGACCACTGGCTTCAGACGGGAAACATGGTGGACCGGATGAATCTTGAGAGAAGGGGGAAGTTTTAGGCGAGCCGTCACCGGATTGATCATCCGCTCTACCTCATAGGGACCAATAAATCTGGGCGCTAGCTTCTTAGTCTCTCCTGCCAGGGAGACATCCCGAGATGACAGCCATACCTTCTGGCCGGGCTTGTAGGTGGGGGCTGGTTTGCGGTGGCGGTTGGCGAGCCTCTGATTACGCTTGGCCGTACGGGATAGAGCGGCCCTGGTACTGCGCCAGACGCGATGGGCACGGCGAAGGAATGCGGCCAGCGAGGGTACAGTGCAATCGGCCTCTTGGGAGGGAAAAATGGGGGGCTGAAAGCCGTGCACCACATGAAAGGGGGAAAGGCCTGTCGCAGAACAAATGAGGGTGTTGTGGGCGTACTCTACCCATGGGAGATACGTGGACCACGAAGAAGGACGCTGCTGGCACACACACCTCAGTGCTGCCCCCAAGTCCTGGTTGGCGCGCTCCGATTGTCCGTTGGATTGGGGATGGTAGCCAGATGATAAACTTGCAGATGCACCCAGAGACTTGCAAAAGGCTTTCCATGTGGCAGAGGAAAATTGAGGGCCCCTGTCCGACACCACGTCCTGAGGGATGCCGTGAAGGCGCACCACATGCTGAATGAGTAACTTGGCTGTCTCTATGGAGGAAGGGAGCTTGCGGAGGGGTATGAAGTGTGTGAACTTGGAAAATCTATCCACAATAGTGAGTATAACAGTGAATCCTCTTGAGGAGGGCAGACCGGTGACAAAATCCAAAGAGATGTGAGACCAAGGGCGAGACGGGATAGGGAGGGGGTGGAGCAGTCCTGCTGGCGCCTGATGGGACGACTTGCCTCGTGCACAGTTGTAGCAAGCCGCCACAAAGCTCTTGGTGTCCGCATGAAGGGTTGGCCACCAAAAACGTTGAGCGACAAGAAACGCCGTACGTCGGGCCCCTGGGTGACAAGCGATCTTAGAGCAATGAGCCCAGACCAGGACCTCTGAGCGAAGGGGTCTTGGGACAAAGAGGCGGCCAGGCGGACAACCACTTTGAGGAGGAGAATCCTTGGAGGCTTCTGCCACCCGTCTCTCGATCTCCCACCGCAGGGCCCCCAGAATCCGAGACTGGGGGAGGATAGTCTCTGACTTCGGCTCCTCCACTGCCGGGGAATACATCCTGGATAATGCATCAGGTTTGCCATTGAGGGAACCAGGGCGGAACGTGATGCAAAAATCAAACCTCGTGAGGAAGAGGGCCCACCGCGCTTGGCGAGGGTTAAGGCGCTGGGCAGAACGGATGTAGGAGAGGTTACGATGGTCCGTGTAAATCACAAAGGGGTGAGCCGCCCCCTCCAGCCAATGTCTCCACTCTTGGAGAGCGAGTATGACTGCCAGAAGTTCTCGGTTGCCAATGTCATAATTCCTCTCTGCTGGTGAGAGGCGTCGAGAGAAAAAGGCACAGGGGTGCAGTTTCTGATCCGCTGTGGACCGCTGGGAGAGCACGGCCCCGACTCCGGTGTCAGATGCATCTACCTCAACAAAAAAGGGGAGAGTAGGGTTAGGATGAACAAGCACCGGAGCGGAAATAAAAAAATGTTTAAGGCGCCGAAAGGCTCGGTCTGCCTCCAGCGACCAACAAAAGGGAACTTTAGATGATGTGAGCTTATTCAGAGGTTCCGCCACCTTGCTGAAATCCCGTATAAAACGCCGGTAAAAATTGGCAAAACCCAGGAACCTCTGCAACAGCTTCCTTGATGTAGGAATGGGCCAGAGGGCCACAGCCTGGATCTTGGCTGGGTCAGGTCTGAGTTGCCCTTTTTCCACAATGAAACCCAAAAACGACACCGAAGACATGTGAAAAGTACACTTCTGGGGTTTAACGTACAACTTATTCTCTAGCAGTCTTTGAAGGACTATACTGACGTGCTGCCTGTGTTGTTGCGTGGAACGAGAAAAAATAAGGATGTCGTCTAAATAAACAAACACGAACCGGCCGATCATATCACGAAGAACGTCATTGATCAGACACTGAAACACCGCAGGAGCATTAGTGAGACCGAAGGGCATGACGCAATACTCAAAATGCCCTAACGGTGTGTTGAAGGCAGTCTTCCATTCATCCCCTCTCCGTACCCGCACCAAATGATAGGCATTGCGTAGGTCGAGCTTAGTAAATATGACCGCGTCATGAAGCGGCGTAAAAGCGGAATCGATGAGGGGCAGAGGATATTTATTACGGACCGTAATTTTATTGAGGGCGCGGAAATCTATACACGGACGTAGAGTACCGTCTTTCTTTTTAACGAAGAAGAACCCAGCTGCAAGCGGAGAGGAAGAAGGACGGATATGACCCGCAGCCAGGGAGGATGAGATATATTCCTCCAGTGCATGTTGTTCAGGTTGTGAAATATTGTACAAACGGGAGGAGGGGAGAGGAGATCCCGGCAACAAATCAATGGCGCAGTCGTATGGACGATGGGGGGGAAGAGAAAATGCTTTGATCTTGCAAAAAACCTCACTAATATGATGGTATTCTCTGGGTACAGATGACATATCGGGAGGAGTACAGGTGGAAGGTTTAACAGCACTGACAGGGGAAGAGGCAGCCCGGAGACAATGACTATGACAAAAGGTGGACCAATTAGAAATTTTAAGAATAGACCAATCTATAGTAGGATTATGCCGCTGCAGCCAGGGCAACCCAAGCACCAACGGGGCTGAACGAGACGGAATAACAAAAAACTTAATTACCTCGTGGTGGTTACCCGCAAGCAGCAACGAGACCGCGTGTGTCTGGTGGGAAATACTCGCCAGGTGGCGCCCATCAAGAGAACGGACATTCTTAACATTATCCATCTTAGAAACTGGAATATTCATAGAATTAATCAGTCCACAATCAATAAAATTTTCATCAGCCCCCGAGTCAATAAGTGCCCGTACAGGACACGTTCCCCCCGGCCAAGAAAGAGTACCTTCTATTTGGAGACGTCCCACCATGGATGACGAAGCCGAGGCCTGAGTGAGAGGGAGGGGTCCTCCTCCCCTAGGCGTATCCCCAGTGGACGACGAACGACGTCTTGTGGGCCGGGCTGGGCAGGTTGCGATGTTGTGGCCCGCCTCCCCGCAGTAGAGGCATAGGTGCAACCTTCGGCGACGGCTCCTCTCCGCCGCCGACAGACGACTACCTCCGAGTTGCATGGGCACCACCCCCTCGGCGTCTTCTAGTGGCGTTCCGGCGCTGGAGGGTGGAAGCAGCGGGTTCGAACGAAGACCAAGCTGTGGAGCCGAATCAAGCCGGGGTGGTGGAAGAGGCTCCGCCTTCCGCTGTGCGCTGCGCTCCCGCAGGCGGTTGTCGAGGCGGATGGAGAGTGAGATGAGATCCTCCAAGGAGCGGGTCTCATCCCGAGCGGCCAATTCATCCTGGAGGCGAGCGTTGAGACTGGCCAGGTAGACACACCGCAGAGCCTTCTCATTCCAGCCGCTTTCTGCTGCCAAGATCCGGAAGGAGATTGAGTGATCCGCCACGGACGCGGCGCCTTGACGTATGGTAAGGAGGCGGCCGCCAGCCTCGCGTTCCCTTACGGGGTGATCAAACACACTCCGGAATTCTGCCGTGAAGAGAGGTAAGCTGGAGCACAGTTCCGGTTTGCTTTCGCACATCGCCATGGCCCAACTGGCGGCACGACCGGAGAGCAAGCTGAGCATATATGCCACTTTAGAGGAGTCCGTGGCGTACGTGTGGGGCTGTTGGGCGAAGATCAAGGAGCACTGGTGTATGAAGAGCTGACACTGGCCAAAGTCGCCGCCATACCTTGCTGGGTGTGGAATGCTGGGCTCACGGAAAGCGAAATGGGAGGATACAGCAAGTGTATCGCTTGCTGCTGCGGGCTGCGTTGGTTCAGCAGCCGCTGTCTGCGGGGCTCCCGTGATACTTGCGTGCAGCTCGCGCACCAGCGTGGTCAAGTCACTCAACGTTTGCTCGTGGGCACTAATGCGCTGGACATGAGCCCGAAGAGCCATCTGGACCTGACTCTCCTCTGCGGGATCCATACTTATTGACTCGGTGATTCTGTGAGGGTTTGTATGACAGTTGTCTGGATCCCAGTATGCAGAGGCGTACACGAGTTATGAGAGAAAGAGTCTTTAATACTGGTGTAAACAGCTCAGGAACAAAAAACTACGATGCCACGGAAAAGAAAAGGGCATCGCGGAAAAATGGAATAAGATATACTGTAACTGAAAAATATACCAAAGCTGGTCAGGCGGAGCTACCACAAAGCCGTGAGGAAAAACCAGGCGGGACTGGATGGCCGACGGCAGCAGCACGGATCTTGGCTTGGAGGTTCTGCCACGAGGAATCACCGAGTGCCATCCAGTCGCCACAGGTGAGCTTAAAAAAGGAGTGACCGACAATGAGGCACAGCTGTGCCTGTTCTGTAGCTCCGCCCAACTAGAGATCACCTGGGTCTGTGTGATGACACAAAAGCAGAAAATGAACAAGGGAAAGGAAATAAGCCACAAATAATAACCTGTACCCAAAATGTAAAACTAGTGTCTACGCCAGGCGTGACACAATGTTGTTTTTGATATTTGAACTTTATGCCACTAAACATAATTGTTTTGTCATAATATTACGTTATTCTCGTAAAATGACTACTTTCTTGTTAGATTACAACTTTCTTCTCTTAATGTTTTGACCTCATTCTTTTAAATACATTTTTATTTTATTTTTTTATTCATTGTAATTGCTGTTTTTCCATTTTTTTTTCTTTATTTTTTTTTTGTTAAATCATATTTTTAGAATGTGCCGCAGGCCAAAAAAAAAAACAGTCACGTGCCGCAAAAGGCGCCAGGGCTGCACTGTGGACACCCCTGATGTAATCCAGTAATTTCATATGTCACCAAAATCAGAGCGGAACGTCAATGTCAAGCTAGCAGGAGAGTTTTGGCCAAAGAATATCTTACTCATCCAGCATTCTCTTTCTCTCCAACAGTCTGAAGAATCAGATATGTGTCCAGTGAGCGTGAGACGCACAGACAAAGCAACTGGATTGATGTCAGACAAGCTGCGGTCAGCTTGCCCTGCTTTTTTCTCTCTGCTCTGCTTCTGCTCTGCGAGCTGTCTTGATTTTCTCTCTCTTCTGTCTTTCACCATCATGACTGGCCTGACCTGGCCTGGAAAATGGAGGAAAGTGTTTCTTTGTCTTTCCTACTGTAGCACTGCATCAACTGTGTGACCTGAGAGAGAGAGACAGAGAGAGAGAGAGAGAGAGCACTACACAGTACATAGCAGTGGAAAGATTATCTTTGCACGGCTGGCCACTGCAGTTCCATACTATGTTCCTTTTCCCTCGGCAGTTCAACTGAGTTCAAATAAATGACAATGGAATGAATTATCATGTCCTGTCTGCATTACAAAGGTGCATCTATGACTTGAAAATAAACCGTCCTATGTTTTTATTCCTTAAATATAAATATGTATTTGGAATTTTAAGAAAGTGTATGTTTATTTGCATTAAATGGCAATAACGACATTGGTTGGACTATTTGTGTGAATTGTTGTACAAAACATAGAGACTTTAGGTCCCTCAGATCTGTGGATTGTGATCGGGACAACAGAGAAACAGGCCTTTTGTTGTACGTAGAAAAAGTTTTACATCGTTGAATTCAGCTCATGAAAGATGGGAGCGGTTGCGTTCATATTTTTTTTGAGTATACAGTAATCCCTAGTTTATCGCGGTCAACTGCTTCCAGACCCGACCGTGATACGTCAATATCCGCGAAGTAGGATTCCTGATTTGTAAATTGTCATAGTGACAGCATGGAAAACCTGTTTACAACTTTCTAAATACAGTTTTAACATCATTAGAGCCCTCTAGAAATGAAATAACACCCCTATAGTCACCTTTACACTGCATTACTCAATATAATAAAAGTAAATAAGCCATTTAAGACATAAATAAGACTTATGCTCGTGTGTTGCTGTAAATGTTTTCGGGTGCTAGGGTAACTGTGTGGGGGGGGGCGGACAGGAAGTGACGTTGGGGGTTCAGAGTTGAGTTTTAGCTTGTTGTGTATTACAGCAGCAACAGTAGCCCGTGTTAGGGATTATTGTGCCTGTTGTGAGATCATTCAAACCTGCAATAAAAGCCTGTTGTTCCAGTGATCAAGTCTGGTGCTTGTGTGTCTCTCATTACTGACACCTAGTGACCAGTGCAGAATACTACATATCACAACATCTTAGAACAGATCTTCTGAATGCCTTATATTTGTGTACTACTTCATTTAGACATTTTCATGCTTGAAAATGCTTCATGTAGACAAAAAATACGTACAATTTGCTTAAATATGCGGGGGTTTTTTACTAATAACAGGTCGTATTCAACCACGCAAGAGCATGATTTATTAATGAATATATTTTTGAAAAACCGTGATAGAGTGAAGCTGCGAAATCAGAAGCGTGAAGTGCCAGGGATTACTGTAGCTCAAATATAAAGTCAGTGCTCAGTGCTCCTACAATGGTAGCCAGGTTTGTGGGTTTATGTACTCTATTATTGTGCAGGTCACAAACTGTGTGTTTTACTGAAATTAGGAAACAAAATGACTTCATCCAAGAAGATTTTTGTTGTTCTGTCTGTGATCAATGTTTACCAGCCCCCAAATAATTCCTCTGGGAGGACGACTTCAGTTTTGTGTGGTCTTCATCTCAGGGAGAAGTAGTGAACGTGGGTGCTGCTGTGACTTGCTGGTTGGATCTCATTCCACTACAGATAATTGTAGAATAAATTGGTAAAAATGTCGAGTGGATGGAACTATTGGAGGTATCACAAAATAATCTTGATGTTATGGAGTGTTTTAAAGAGTAATCCGGCATATACTGTATACTGTATGTTTACATATATGCTCATGTAGCAGTGGTGTCTCTTACATGTCATGTTACAGAATTTGATTAAACACGTTGTGAAGATGATAAACTATTATGGAATTAATTTTGCAGTATAAATCAGCGGATTTCAAAGTGTAAGGCCGGCCTCCCCTCAGAGGAACCATAGGACTTCAGGGGAGGTGCAGCAACTAGAGAAACGAACAAATAAATAAAGCATTTGTACGAGGGGTGCACAATAAATCAATCGCGTTTGAAGAATTATGACTTCATACCGATAAATCAGATAACACAGCTGTGATAACCAATCATTTAAAAAACGCTCCAATGATGTGAGATTGCCTGTGCTGTGCTGTGCTGTAGATGGGCATGTGCAAATCAAGTGCTCCTTTTCTCCTACATGTGACGTACTGTAAACACATCCCCCCTGCCTCCGCAAACACTGTGCGACGAGAGAGAAAAAAACATCGACCCTCAACACACCAAACCCCACCAGCCACCCAAAAGGGCAGCATCACCATGATGGTGCCTGGAAAGATGCCCGCGCTGCAAAACAAGTTGCCCTAAAGCCAGTCGCAAAGAAAGGCCCGGGGCCTTCTCCCATCGCCGCGCCGCCCTCCGCCATCGTTGAAGACACCGGGCCCCCTTCGGCAAACCATCCCGAGCCACAATTTGTACTTCTGAGTGGCCGCTCCTTGTTATTTTTTTGTAAATGGTCCTGATGTCATGATATGTGGCATGTTTTAGGACAAATCTACAAGTACAGTTCTTCAAATCCAAATTTGTTTGAGTCGTTCTTATCTCTAGGTGTGCACAAACTAGTTAAATCTAAATGTAAAAAAAATAGTAGATATAAAAAGTTAGCAATATCGTTCTTGTGAAGCAGGAAGTTATCGGTATCGGCTTGAAAAAATATATATCGTGCATCCCTACTTTGTACAAAATTACAGATAGTCCTGTGGTTATGGCATTCTGTGATTCCGTTTAATTGCGTGTTCCCATAAATTAATAAAAAGCATCATTATGGTCCATAAATACTCGACTCGCAAGAGAACCAGTGTCACACAACACAAATGAACACAGCGTGTGACTCATTCACAGCTACATGGAGTCGATAACATCGCTTATTAGTTCACTTTTTGCACTTCATTATGCCTCCCAAGCATGGAAATGTGGAAATGTGCCAAGGAAAAGAAAAGCCATCACCATGGAAGGGAAAATGAACATCATACAAAGCTCCCAAGAGAGGAGAAGCAGCCACTAATGTTGGCCGCACTTTTGGTTTGAACTGTTCAACTGTCGTGACCATCATCAAGGATAAAGATCATATCCTTGATCATGTTAAAGGAATTAACGTTTTAATTGTTCCAATTCTGTATATTCTGTCCTCCTTATGTTCTGTGTACAGTGTGAGTGACATCTATATATGTATGAGATCTAACTTGCACCAAAACTCAACTTACATCACAATCTCAGAACGTAACTCATTCGTAACCAAGTGTGACCAAACGATGTGTCCCGTCCTGGCTGTCCTGTTTTTGTTTGTTTTTCTTTATTAGAAATTGATGGAAATGTCCTGGTTTTCATTGGGCCATTACATTGACTAGCATTGGGGCACATTGTAGCTTTTTAAACTAGTGTTGCCAAAAAGAAAAAGCAAAAGTTAATCCTCTGACACTTGCAGAGTTGAATTCTCATAAATTTGGGATGTCATGCACAACAGCAGTTGAAATGACCAAGTTTTGAGACTTTAGAAGGCATATTTCCAGAAAAAATTGGCTACATTCCAAAACTTTACAAGCATTTCACCGCAGGTTCCTCTAATGTTCTTTGGTAATACAGTGGTGCCTTGGTTAACGTCATTAATCCGTTCCAGAAGGTCCAACTCAAACCAAAACAGACTCTAACCAAAGCAAATTTTCCCATTGAAAATAATGTACGTAAATCCAATTAATCCGTTCGGACATCCAAAAATGTTAACACGAAACACATTTTATAGACAATAATTCTAGTTTTACATGCAGAAACAGAGGCAGAGACAATTACAAATAACGAATGGACAACTGAACATCACTTTTACCTAGTTTTGTTGAGAAAAAAAAACACAAAACCATCAATTAACAAAATAAACATATTCCGCTGCAAGCACAATTTGCAAAAATATCAAAAACATATCAAACTAAATATCAACATTCTAGAACCAATGAACATGTACTTTGCCGTTTAATATAGGGGCAGTGCGCCGTCGAAGATGCGTGTGCTATGTTTGACTCCCTGCCGCGAACATGCTACGGTAAGTTAGAATGCTTATGTTTTGTTGTTGGAACCAGAAATGAGTGTTATGGACGTAAAATGAGGCAGGCAGAAACGATAAACTGTTACACGGGAAGCGGAGATGTGTATGCATGTATGTGTGTGTGCACTGCAGACGATGACGGAGCCACCTCTGAGCCGTGCCTCTGAAATGACAACGGTCTTCTCTTTAAGCCATAAAATTCAGAGGTCTTGTCTCAGTACAGTCCATTGCCTTTGTATTTTGTGCGATCCAGGTATTTTGTTACGTCGTCTCTCTAGTGCAGCAAATCTGATAAAAACAAACGCGGTTGGTCTAAAAAGCCGCCCGTGGACCATAACACATTGCGCGATCAGGTGCTAGTATCACGACATTTCGTCTTTGGTGTGTGATCCAAGAATGCGGCGTAAATAAAGCGGAAGCTATTTTGGATGCTAAACAAGCGGCGAACGCACGCCGAATATTTTGGATATTAACTGTAAAATGTGCTAACCGGAGCGGACATTAACCGAGGTAACAATTTTCCATCCATACAGAGAGGGGCATACTTAGTTTTCGCGAATCCAAATATGGCCACCCTATGACCACCTGTATACGGTTTATCTTCAAACAATTTTAATTCAAACCTGCTAAGCTAACTAACTTCAGTGAAAAGGCAAAATGGATAGATTTTTTTTTATTTTTTTAGTAAGTTTAGTGAGAGAGTAAAGAGAGTGTGGGGGTGAGAAGGAGGCCCCAACCATTTTGGTTTCTCTGGGTTGGCGGCTCAATGTGCCACACTTTGAAAACCTCTGCTATGAATGATTGACAAGACATCTGGAAAATATTCACAGCGCTTCACTTTTTCCACATATGTTATGTTACAGTTTTATTCCAAAATGGAATAAATTAATTTTTTTCCTAAAAATTCTACACACCACATCCCTTAATGTTAACATGAAAAAACTATTTTTAAAAATGTTTGAAAATCCTGTAAAAAAAAAAAAAGTAATAAATCACTTATGTTTTAAGGGAGTGGCTTCTGTCTGGTCACTGTACCATACAGCAGAGGTGTGGACTGGAGGTACGCGAATTGGACTCGAATCAGACTCAAGTCACAATTTTGATGACTTTGGAATCGACTTGACACCAGAGATTTAAAACTTGAACTTTGACAACACTGATTTGGGACTTAACTCAGACTTTAGTCTGATGACTTGACTTTTGTTAAGCAAAATGTGTCCCCATTTTCATATTTTCCATTTGAATCTACCTCACTGAATGCATCTATTAACATCCAATCACGTTTAAGAACAAACAACGAATGTGTGGACTATATTTCTGTGTCACACTGGTTTTATTTTAATTTAAAAAATATATAACAATTCAAAATGCATTCATTGTATTTGTCAAATTGAATAGATTGCTGCATTGTTAAAATCACACTAAACTATGCTTCTGACTTGTAAGGACTCAAGAATTTCAAGCCTATGACTTTGGAATTGACTCGACCTGACTTATCTTGACTTGGACTTGCATGTCTTTACTTGAGACGTGACTCGAGATTTGAGATTAAAGACTTCAGACTTTCAAAATAAGTGACTTGCGGGAGCAAGATGCCAAAGAGGCATGATTGCTACAGAGATGGTTGTCCTTCTGGATGGTTCTCCTCTCTCCACAAAGAGCTGGACCATCGGGTTCTTGGTCACCTCCCTGACTAAGGCCCTTCTCCCTGTTTCACTCAAGCCAGCCAGATCTTCTTGGGACCTTGAAAGCAGCAGAAATGTTTGTGTACTCTTCCCCAGATTTGTGTCTGGAAACACTCCTGTCTCGGAGGTCTCCAGACAATTGCTTTGACTTCATGCTTGTACGTGCTCTGACATGCACTGTCAACCGTGGGACCTCATGTAGACCGGTGTGTGCCTTTCCAAATCATGTCCAATGAACTGAATTTACAACAGGTGGACTCCGATGAAGCTGTAGATCTCAAGGATGATCAGTTGGAACAGGAAGCACCGAAGCTCAAGTTTCAGTTTCACCACAAAGGCTGTGAATACTGTATGTACATGTGATATTTTCACCCCCCAAAAAATATTTTCACGTTGTCATTATGGGGTACTGTGTGTAGAATGTTAAGGAAAAACATGAAATTAATCAATTTTGCATAAGGCTTTTAACATGAAAAAATGTGGAAAAAGTGAATACTTTGCGGATGCGCTGTGTTCTGCGGGCGTCTTAGGTGCTGAATCAGCTGCAGAGCTGTGTGGGATCAAAATGTAGCGTTGACTCGACTGTTAAAGCGTTTTATTTAGCAAAAAAATGAAATTGAAATGATTTAAGTTGAATTTTTAAGGTGGGGGAAAAATTCACAAGTGAGAGACTATTGTTGGTAATATGAACTAAACTTTATAGAAATGTGTTTTTCTATTGCAAATAAGAAGTGCATGTGTGATTTGTTGTTGCAAGTTGAAAAAAACTCAACTGATTTGCTTTGCTCGTTCAAAGCCAGAATAATTGCTTTGGATTGTCATTGTCCTCTGATCGCTGGCTGTCCACATCTCCCTTCCCCTAGCCCCCTTGTGCTTCGGGTTATGTGCTTTATTGTGTCTCAGAAATTCCAAAATAAATCAATAAAACACACTATGTAAACTGAATTCCGACCCTTTTTAATGACCTCAGCGTTTTGGTGAACTTGGCAAACACACACCACAAGTGTGCAAATAAAAATGGCCTTGTATTGTGGCCAGTCGAAGGCACACCTGTGCAGTAATCATGCTGTCTACTCAGCATCTTGATATTCAGCACCTGTGAGGTGCAAAAGAGTGCTCACTAAAACAGATTTGTGTACAATATTTGAGAGAAAAAGACCTTTTGTGTAGAAAGAAAACATTTTGCAAATTCTGTAATATTCCAATAATGTTTGATGATGATATTTGTCTGTGTTCTTGACTTCAAGTATAAATATGTTTGTAAAAAAAAGTCCTATGGATGACGACATCTTAATAGCTGAAAATGGACAAATACCGAAATAAATATACAGTTTAAAGCATTCAGAAGATGCATTCAGAGTTGTGAAGATATGTAGTATTCTACACTGGTCACCAGGTGTCAGTCATGTTACTGTAATGTTCAGTGAGACACACAAGCACCTGGCTTGATCACCTTAACAACATGCTTTTATTGCAGGTTTGAATTAAGGCACAATACTGTATATTAATAGCAGTGTAATAATAATAATAATAACATGGGCTACTGTTGTGGCCGTAATCCACTCCAAGCTAAAACTTAACTCTGAACCTCCCACTTCCTGTCTTCCACACTTGCAGAACACATTTATTGCAGCACACTCCTATTTGGTAATAGGAGTGTAAAGGTGACTAAAGGGGTGTTATTTCATGTCTAGATGGCTCTAATGATGTTAAACAACGTATTTAGAAGGTCATAAACAGGTTTTCCATGCTCTAAACTACAAATGCATTTCATTTATAAATATGGAAATTCACGGAAATTGACTTCACTGGAACCAATTAACCACGATAAAAGAGGGATTACCGGAATGACTTTTCCAGCTAACTATTTATGTTTATGAAGGAGCAATTCCATTACTAGTTCAATTAAATTTGTTTGGAATGTAAGTAGTAAGTATGACTAATCACTTTTTGAAATTAATTTGCCAAACACTTGGGATTTTGCAGGCCTCAAATCCCATACTTGATTGGATTTAGAATACAGTAGATGGACAGGGAGTAGAGATAGAGGGAGAGAGAAAATAGCACATTAAAGGGTCTGTACATAAAAGTCTGCACTGACTAGCTCTCTCCGTTAAACAGCTTTCTGCCACTAGAAAACAATGCTTGTGTGTATTGCAATAGCGCATCCATTATTGTACAAAGCTACAAGAGCATATGCACACCTTACTGGCTAGATGGCTTCATCCATCCAGTTTCTAAAAACACTCACAATTCTGCAGTGCAAATAACTCACCCACCCACCTACCCAGATTGCTTGTTGTGATGAAGAGTGCATCATGAAAACACAGAGTGAAATTGAAACACGTACTTACACCACAAGCTTTTTCTACAGTCACCATACTTACATTTGTGCTCTGCATTCAATATTTATGGTAGTTTGAAAAGTGCAAAGACTCCCACGTTTTTATCAGGGGGTTATAAATTGAGTATTTCAGTTCATGGTCACGGGCTTCTCTCACTAGAAGACCCAAGGCAATAAGTAAGACAAACACTCTAATAGGACAAGCCCTTGATTTATTAATGTGAAAACAAAATGTAGCAAAAACGTCTTCAATTATTAACTGAAACCAAAATGCAACAGGGAAGATGTTGTTTCTCTCTTTCTAGCTTGATTTATTTATTGCAATAGCAGCTCCAGGGTATTAATCTTTTTGCAGGTGTACTGCAGCAACATTGCAGCAACAATGGTGGAAAAGATGTGCTCCACCTCCAAGAAGAAGATCCACAAAGAAAGCATGCATAGAAAAACCCCAGCTGTCTATTATCTTCATTTTTAGGTTGCCTCTTAGATGCAGCGCTTCCAGTAGTGTATTTGTATGCTCGTCATTACCAAAAGACTCAGACTTCCTAAAATACTTTGAGAGAGAGTGGACAATGTTTTTAGACTTTAATGACCAACCTGGTATCTCGGCCAGTATTCTCTGGGAGACAGCAAAAGAAATTACCGATAAGAAAATTCAGTTCAAAGTTTGAGCTTGGCAATAAACCTGGAAAATACTTAGCTAACCAACTAAAAGCTAATAAAGAAAAAAGCTCTATCTCCTCCATTAGAAACACAGGAGGTCATATCACTCACCTCCCGGGGGGAATTAATTCTGTCTTTAGGGACTTTTATAAAAATGTATATTCACCTCAGATTAAACCATCTCTCCCAGATATTGAAACATTTCTCAACACCATAGAATTACCAAAATTAAATGAAGAACATGTGACAAACTTAGATGTACCCATTTCATGAATAGAACTTCATGATGCTCTACAGCGGTTGCCGAATAACAAGGCACCAGGACCCGACAAATTCCCTGCTGAATTTTATAAAGCATTGTGGTCATTACTATCTCCAATATTTCTTAGAATGGTTTTGGAAATTAAAGACAGTTCATGCTTGCCTCCAAACATGAACTCAGCTGCAATCAATCAATCAAGCTGAAACCGGATAAGGACCCAACACTACCTTCCAGTTATCGTCCAATTTCACTGATTCATGCAGATCTTAAAATAATATGCAAAGTGTTAGCTATAAGACTAGAAAAACCCCTCATTTAATACACCCTGATCAATCAGGATTTATCAAGGGGAGAAACTCAACTAGCAATGTACGCTGCCTAATCAATCTGATTGATTACTCTATCATCCATAATTTAGAAACCACAATTGTTCCATTAGATGCTGAAAAAGCATTTAATAGACTAAACTGGAAATTTCTCCTCGCAACGCTACAAAAATTTGGCTTTGGAGTTTAAAATCCTTCATAGAGTACACTACACAGGACATAGAAGACATGGAATGGGCTTAACTGACTCTAACATCTGTACACACTGCTCAGACCATAGGGTAGATTACTACTTACACTCCATGTGGGCCTGTGCTCCCATGAATAATTTCTGGCACGGAGTGTGTGAGGACCTATCTTTGGCACTTGGGATTTTCATTCCTACTTCCCCTTTATTATGCTTGGTGGGTGATCTCTCTACAATCAATGTAAACACAAACCAAACACAACTTCTGATCACTGCATTAAGCATTGCCAAGAAAACCATTCTCATCAATTGGAAAACAAGAAAGAAATTGAACATAGCTCTTTACAAAAATCTCCTGTTAGATCATATAGCTATTGAAAGGATGTCTGCTGAATCCAATGAACAACTGTCAGAATTTCAGTCTGTATGGGAACCGATAATTAATTCCTTGACCTGACTCTTGAGGGGCTGAGGGTGTCTGGCTCTGCCCCTGGGGGTCTCGCTCGTCTGACTTGGGGTGTGGTCCTGGTCACTTGGTGGCCCTGGCGCCTTGGGGGCGGGCTGGTGCACGCTTGGTGTCCCTGGTCTTGTTTGCTGGGCTGCCTTCCTGGGAAAGCTGGTGGCGAGCGGTCCTGGTCGGGGGATGGGGTGGAAGCGGGGTCGGGGTGGCCATCCCGGGGGTGGCGTGGGTCACCCTCTGGGGTGGTGGGTGGGCGGGGCTGCCGCATCCTGCGGGTACCGGGCGCCTACTCCTGCTGGGGAGACCCGTGTGCGTCTGGTGGCGCTGGTTCCCCCTCGGCCTTCCTTGCCTCTGGAGGTGGGGTGGGGTCTGCCCTGGGCCCTCCTGCTCGGCTGCCACGTGGGATCGTCCGGTGTGGGTGTGGGGGGCGGCATCTCCCCTCGGTGGGGGCATGGGTGCTTGAGCCCAGCTGCCTCTGCGGAGCTATCTCCCCATGGTGGGAGGATGGGTTGAGGGAGGGTGATTTAAAATTTTTGTGTTTATTTTGTATTTGTATTTGTATTTGTGTATACAGTATGTGTATTTGTGTATGGTATTCATGACATGTGGGGACTGCTTGCTACCATCCAGCTCTTGTGGCTGTCCCCCAGTGACTGGGAGCCTTCGGGCGTCGTCGGTTTCTCTGGGAACTGTGCCAACCTGGAGAGCCCTGCTCTCTTTGTGGCCTGCATTCTGGGATGGCGCTGGCCGGGATCGGTGGGGGGATGCTAACTCTGGGGTCGGGCTTGGGTGCAGGTCTGGCGGGGGGCTGGCGCCGGTCCCCTTTACTTGCTGGTGTCTGGCTCGTCTCTGTTGCCTGGCTTGTCTGCCTGCCTCCAAGGTGTCTCCCTTGGCGTGTTGGTGGATGGGCGGGGGGTGGGGTGATGGCTGGTCTGCGGCGTGGCAGGGGGCAGGGCGGCCGGAGGCGTGTGCTTCGGCGTCCAACGGGGGGTCGCTCCTCTTGTGGGTCCTTTCGTGTGGCGCTTGCTTCTCTGTCTTTCCTTGGCGCTTCTGGCTTGCTTGCTTCGTTGGTGTGGCCGTGCTCCGATCTATGTGGGGCCCGATTCTCTTGTGATCACTGTGGTGTGGCTCGCTTGCCATCCGTGGCTGTGTGTGTGTGCCGCGTGGGCGCGGTTCCTGCTGTTCTGGTGGCGGTCGAATCTGCTTTGGGGCGTGTGGCTGGTCCATGGTGTTTGGCGGTTTGGGGGTGGCGCTGTGGACGCTGCCTCCGGTGGGTCTCCGGTGTTGGGGGTGCCGGGGGTATTGCTGGGCTGGCTCTTGGGGGGCTGATCTTTGTGCTGCCTGCCCCTAAGGGTCCGGTGGCTTTCTGACGGTGGAGTACACGCTCACCCACTCACGCAATTTTATGTATATAAAGACTTGCACACATACATACTGTAGATACCTGTACACACGTACATATGCACACTCACAGTACATACGTACTTCCCCACATTACTCACTGGGTTAACCACGGTGTTATTATGTTGTTGGTTTTATTACAGACGGTGTTGTCGGCAATATGATTATGATTATTGTCATTGCGATCACTGTCATAGTTAATAATTTCATGACTCCTATTATGTGGTTGTTGATATTATTTTGCCCTTTCCATCAGGGTCTTTATAGTCGTGACAGACATTTGTTGATGTAGTCCTGTTTGTTTCTGTTGTTCTGTTATTGTTGTCACAATTGTTGTTGCTGCTGTTGTCCTTGTCTCTGTCTTTTTTGTCCTCCTCTTATCCCCGCACCCCCGCCACCACCCGTTTTTGTTTCTCCTCTTCTCTATCCGGTCCGGCCGCTCCAAATTTGCATAATAACAAAACAGTAAAGTAAAAAAAAAATCTGTATAACAGGGGAAGTGTATCTCACACTTTTCCCTGGCAGATTAAATCTGTTTAGCATGTGAGGGCATTTAGATCAACAGTTCTATCTGCCCTAATGGCTGGACAGGACAGAGGAAAAAAAGAATAAAAATAAATAAATAGATTTTTTTGTCCAGCGGCACAGTTGCCGGGTGGTTAGCATGTTGGCCACACAGTCAGGAAATCGGGAAGAGCTGGGTTCGAATCTCCGCTTGGGCATCTCTGTGGAGTTTGCATGTTCTCTCCGTGTGTGCGCGAGTTTTCTCCAGGGACTCCGGTTTCCTCCCACTTTAAAAAAAAAAAACATGCATATTAGGTTAATTGGAGACTCTGTCCATAGGTGTGAATGGGAGTGTGAATGGTTTGTTTATATGTGCCCAGTGGCGACCAGTCCAGGGTGTACCCCGCCTCTCGCCTGAAGTCAGCGGGATAGGCTCCAGCATACCTTAATTAGTATAAAAAGCATAGAAAATGGATGGATGGATTTTTTTGTCCAATCTATCTAGCTTCTATGTTGCCATGTTAATCTAATCTGCCCAGGGCCTTCAAAATCAGGATTGTTGGCCAATGTCACTTACACCCTATTAGCAGTGGAGCTGTTTTTTTTTTTTTTATCCAATCCAGGCTCATGGTGACAGCATCTTTTAGTCCTCAGAGCAAAACTGTTCGACAAGCTAAGTCACACCCACAATGGCTGAATGAGGAGGATAAATTGACATCTCTGGCGAGTAGATGTATTTTGTTTAAAATGTTTTATATTTGTGTCATATTAGATAAATATTGATTCTGGACTGCACCAGATGATGATGTTGCCGTTGATGTTCCATTTTCCAAGTTTAGCACCGGCTCCGCCAATCACAGGGGGTAATTAGTTACTAATGCTGGAAGTTACTATCAGTAATATAAGTCAGGCGTAGTCAGGCGTATTGGTGACTATGTATCCAAAGTAGGGCTGTCAAAGTTAACGCGTTAATAACTTGTTTATAACGCGTGAATGGAACTGTCTTTTAACAGCACTATTTTTTTTGACACACGATTAATGTGCCTCGTCTTTCACTGTCGAAAAATGTAACTCCCTCCTCTCCTATTTCCGAACCGTAATAGCAAATATTTATAGCACTCTGGCCAATCCTCCCATGTCCTCTCCCTCTCTTGTAACACAGGTCCTCTCCCAGTTCCCTCCAATCACTCAGTCTGACATCTCAGCCATCCTGAAGGGTACAAAGAACTCAACCTGCATACTCGATCCCATCCTGTCCAGCCTCATCAAAGTCTGTCTACCCACCATTTCTCCTCTCATCACATCAATCGTAAACATATCCCTCACCACTGGTTCTGTCCCTCCCTCACTGAAAATTGCTGCCATCACCCCCATTATGAAGAAACCTGGTCTCAACCCAGACAGTATGAACAACTTCCCATTCCTCTCCAAAATCTTGGAGCTTGTCGTCGCTGCTTAATTAAAAACCCATCCCAACTCCAATAATGTCTTTGAATCATTTCAATCCAGATTGGACCACCGCACCATCCTTATTCTCTTAGACCTCACTTCAGCTTTTGACACCATCAGTCACTCCATCCTCCTCCCTCACCTTTCATCCACCCTCAACATCACTGGAACTGCACTCACCTGGATTCAATCATACCTCACTGACCGTCATCAATTGATACACATCAACCACTGCTCCTCCTCCACTGCCCACCTGTCCCAAGGTGTCCCCCAGGGATCGGTGCTTGGCCCCCTCCTCTTCATCCTGTATTTGCTTCCCCTCGGTAGCATCATCCGCCATATTGGTCTTCAGTTTCCAGCTCTACTTATCCAACAAATCCATCACTGCCTCCACACACACAACACTCGCCTCCTGTCTCTCCGAAATAAAATCATGGATCTAATATCATCATAATTGGTCCAAAATTTCTCACAAATACAGCCAACAACATTTCTCTTCTCATCGATGGCACCTCCCTTACTCCAAATCTTGGCCTTTTCCTTGACAGCTCCCTCTCCTTTGAACACCACATCAGCCAGATAACACAAACTGTCTTTTATCACCTAAGAAACATCGCATTATTTGTATCTACTGTTGCTGTTATTTGAGCTGTCACGGAATACGTCGACTGCCAGGGAGAAGTGAAAAGGTACTGCCGCACTGCCTTGTCATTTATACAGTGAAACCTTGGCATACGAGTCTCTCAACAAACAAGTGTTTTTAGATGCGAGCCTTCTCTCGGCTGATTTTTTGCTTTGAACTGCGAGCTAAAATTTATATTACGAGCTGCTAGTTACCGGCAAGCATAACCGAGGACAGGTATTGGAGGGCTTATGTCAATGTGACAAACGCGGTTTACCTTAGCAATGTCTATTTGTTGTAAATTGTGTTTGTTTTTTACACATTTAGCTACCTTTAAAATACCTTTAAAAAGCAAACTTTAAAATGATCTTTCAAAGGTACAATTATTATAGATAAAAACGTCTTTCTATTGGCAATTAATTGTGATTAATTAGAAGTTAACTATGGCCAAAATGTGATTAACCACAATTATATATTTTAATCGACTAATTGAAAGATATGGGGACTTACATTATTATTAATACAGTTTTGGTTTGGCAGTGGTAATGTCGTCTGTGCTTAATTAACATGGGCGACTGTGGTTCAAATCCCCCCCACAGACAATTTTTAGTATCATTTTTTAAAAACAATACTAGCCCTCACAGTGTCTGCCAAAAAAAATTCCGTCAAGTCCCACTGAAGGCCCAGGTGCCAAATGCACTGCCACTGACTGTTTTCCAGTAACAGGTAATCTAATGCATTACTATTTCAAACGTTACAATACCATGACCGCCGTGTTTAGATATCAGATTATCTTGTTTAGTTCATTGATTAAGACGGAAGATGGCAAAAATATTGGCTATGGCGGTTTGTTGGAAACTTGCTGCAAAGTCTGTTTCGAGGAGCGTGTGGCTGAGGAGTGGTGGGACATTGATGTGAGCCGCTTTGCTGACACAAAATTTAAAAGTGAATTTTGGATGACAAGAAGACCTTTTGCCTACATCTGTGAGTACTTTTCCCCCAAGTCTCGCACGGCCAAACACGCCTTTTGATGATGTATAGGTTGCATATACGCAATCCGAACTTTCAGACTGCAGTAGCATCAGATACGTGTCGGATTTCTATCCACATACGAAAGAAGCCTGGATCCCTTTTGAAAATATCGGAATTGCACTGTTCACAGTGACCTGAAAAAATCAGATGCAGGTGAAATATGAGCAAAAATATCAGAATATAACTGCAGTATGAGTTTAGCATTAGACCTGGTTGAAACTTGACCAGAAGAAGATGTTTCTGTTCCAAACTGAGAAAGGGTATCCTCTCGTCTTGTCTTGTCTGTCAAGAGGACAAGCTTAAATAAAGTATTGTCTATCTCATTTCTGGTGCTGTGCCAAAAAGTGGTGTTAACAAGCTGTGGCTGAATGACTGCTCCTCAGGAGACAAGTAATTGCCGCTCTACAGCATCATATTGATTTGTATGCCACAGAGGCTGTTCTTTATACCAACTGATAGAGAAGTAATTGAATTCCCTTGCCATTACAGAATATGCGCATAAAACTATTTTTCTTATGTCTGGTTTGTGACAGCGAATACATGAGCGTCTTTGTAAGTTAGATGTCTTTTCAGAAAAGAGATGAAATGTGCTCAGTGATCAGCTCATCGCATAACTGGTGGGATCTGAATTTTCTCTTAATTTCTAATGTTTTACCAGTAAATGTTCTTTTTTTTTTTTTTTTTTACTTTTCTTGTTGGTTCTTTGGACTGTGTTACTATCGGAGAAGTAGTCAATGATCACACAAATCAAAAGGCTTTCAAATTGTGTTAAAAAATAAAAGCAATATATTTGGTTGAGGAAGATCTACAAAGAGTCCCGAATGAAGGCAGACAGAGTCCAAATAGCAGTTGCCGTGCCCCTCTACAGTGAAAGTTAAGCTTGTGTGAGAGAGACTGAATCGAACTGGCTCTAACGATGGTCATTACGTGTCTGTTTACGCTCTTCTCTTCTCAGCACTTTTCCATGAGTTATCTGTGAGTGTTGTGCAACACCAGTTGTGCTATGTGGGTGGCGGTGTCACAAAAACATTCCAATGGGAAGTGATTACAAAGAACTACACCAAGCTAAAAGTCTATCTAACTATATCTAACACACCCATTCCTTGTTTGTTATGTGTTTGTCTTGTCTTGCTGTGCCTCAGATTGAATGCCCATTAGATTCAAGATTCAAGATTCAAGAGTTTTATTGTCATATGCACAGTAAGACAGGTAGTTATACTATGTAATGAAATTCTTATTCTGTTCATTCTCCCAAAAAAGAAAGAAAACAAGAAAATGAATAAGAACAGAAGAAACATTGTGTGACTGCTTTGTTGAGAAGCCTGATGGCCTGTGGGTAAAAGCTGTTTGCCAGTCTTGTGGTCCTGGACTTCAAACTCCTGTAGCGTCTGCCTGACGGTAGGAGTGTGAATACTGAGTGTTGTGGATGTGTGCTGTCCTTGATGAGGTTGTGTGTTCTACGTAGGACTCTAGTTTTATAAATGTCTTGCAGTGAGGGGAGGGCTGCCCCAACAATGTTCTGTGAGGTCTTGATCACCCGCTGGAGTGCCTTCCTATCACGTGTTGTACAGTTACCGTACCAAACAGTGATGGAGGCGGTAAGCACACTTTCGATAGTGCATCTGTAGAAGCAACTCAGGATTGTGGTGGACATGCCGAATTTCCTCAGTCTTCTCAGGAAGTACAGTCTCCTTTGGGACTTCTTCATAATTTGTTGGGTGTTGTGAGACCAGGTGAGGTCCTCGCTGATGTGTGTGCCAAGGAACTTGAAGGTTTTCACCCTCTCCACCTCAGTCTCATCAATAAACAGGGGTTTATGCGGCTCCTTTGCCCTTGTTCTTGGGTCGATGATCATCTCTTTAGTCTTATCTGTATTGAGAAGGAGATTGTTATCACGACACCAAGCTATGAGGTCCGCCACCTCTCTTCTGT
Organism: Dunckerocampus dactyliophorus; assembly: GCF_027744805.1. Taxonomy (NCBI): domain Eukaryota; kingdom Metazoa; phylum Chordata; class Actinopteri; order Syngnathiformes; family Syngnathidae; genus Dunckerocampus; species Dunckerocampus dactyliophorus. The sequence continues at coordinate 26,496,148 of NC_072822.1, read as the reverse complement.
ATGATGTTTCAACACCACCAGTGATCAGTCCGATGACTGTAGTGTCATCCGCAAATTTAATGATGCTGGTGTTGTTCTGGGAGGCCACGCAATCATAGGTGAAGAGCGTGTGGAGGAGCGGACTCGGCACACACCCCTGTGGGGTCCCAGTGCTCACAATTCTTGAGCTGGATGTGCGATTGTGGACTCTGACTGACTGGGGTCTGCCTGTTAGAAAGTTAAACACCCAGTTACAGAGAGAGGATGACAGGCCAAGTGTGAGGAGCTTGTTTGTGAGTTTGTGGGGGCTGACTGTGTTAAACGCAGACCTATAGTCTATAAATAGCAGTCTGACATATGTGTCCTGGCCCTGTAGGTGAGAAAGGGCTGTGTGGATGGCAGTGTTGACTGCATCATCATATCCAGTGGATCCCTGCACATTCACAATTCAGCATTCAGCTAACGTTCTTTTTGCTTTTTTACTCCAAAAATATGCATTTTTTCCTGCAGAAAACGCATCTCATTCACCTGTAATAATGTATAAATACATGATAATACATGTAATATGTACAGCATACATGTAACACTGTTGAAAAAAGCCCACAGTTTTTTTTTATCGAGCGTTGAGATTTTGCACTTTGTTCGGCAGTTTGTGAACACACGACAGTTCTGTTCGTTGATCATCTTATCTTACCTTATCATTCATTAGTGGTGAGTACCTATACGTTTTATACATTTAAATGTGTTCAATATGTGTGAGGCATATTGAAACGTGAAGGGGAGGGTTCCGCAGGTGAAAATTATGTAATTATCACAAATGCCACTTTTATTGCAAATGTTTAACCACAATTGGAGGAGAACGTCAACATCAAGCTAGCAGGAGAGTATGGAGGGGGAGCGAGTTATACGTCAAAAGTATACTTTTTTATGTGCATATCATTTACTCGTGGATTTTCAGCATTCACTGGTGGTCCCAGTTGCAACAGCCTGGCAAAGTGTGAGTGTGGCAGCAAGGCTTAAGAAGGCCTGACGATGATAGCGCTCAGGTGTGGACAGGTGGCTCTGCCCCGGAATGCCCAGCAGATGCACTGCAACAGAGAGCAGACAGGCAGCAGCAGAGCAGCTCAAGCAGCACATAGGTTAAATATTTTGGAATTTGCAATGGAAACAAAAAAAATGCATGAGGTACTAAACTGAACTGAAACCATGCTGCTTGGTGGACACAAAGCTTCAATTTAAAAAATGTATATAAAGGGAAAAGGAGAACTTGCAAACTCAGCAAAAAAAAAAAAGTGAGGCGAGAGCCCATGCAGCAACGTTAACCAATGTACCACTTTAGTGCCTTATAAAATGAGATAGATAAGACGACATAAAAACCGGAAAGGATTCAGCAATTCTAAATATATTTCCTTACTTATCTCCTGATCATTTGCCTTTGGCTGGAAGAAGCTTGCCGGCACCTGATTATGCTGTGTTGCAATTCACCAGGCTGGGACTTTTGAGATTGCCCTGTGGAGCAATAATGAAAAGAAGAGAAAGGATGCTGCTGCTCATCACACAAAATTGATGGCTGTATTTATATGGAAATACTACACCCCACTATCTCAGAGGTGATATCTGAACACAGATGACCCTGAGAAAAGGCAAGTTTGATTTACCTGCATAGATAAACACCACCCTAGGGGAGGATCGACTCCTTACTGAGAAAGGTATTGTAGCAATGTATCAGTCATGCTGTGATTTGACAGAGATCATATGCATTTTTAACAACACAAAATTGCAGCTAAATGGTTGGAGACACAACTGTGATAAGTGAATTTCCGCAAAGATGGATTCCTTGTTCATAAATCAAATATTTTCATAGAGCATAGAAAACCCTCTAAATATGTTTTTTAACATTATTGGAGCCCTCTAGACATGCAATAATGCCCCTATAGTCACCTTTACACTCCATCCATCCATCCATTGTCTATGCCGCTTCTCCTCATTAGGGTCGCGGGGGCATGCTGGAGCCTATCCCAACTGACTTTGAGTGACAGGCACGGTACACCCTGGACTGATCGCAAGCCAATTGCAGGGCCACCTTTACACTCGTATTGCCCAATATACAGTACTAGACATAATAAGAGTAAATAAGACATACTGTATAATACATAAGAATATAGACTTACACACACATTTTTCATTTGATACACTTACCACATGCATATATAATAATACGTACTTACGTACTTGTACATTGCAATTGCACACACACACACACACACACACGCACACACAGTTCTTACACAGAACTACTAACCTGCGAAAATACTGCAGCTTATTCGATAATGATGATGATCCAACATAAGGTTACGTTACCGCACTGCACCCACTAAATTTAGAGGAAAAAACAGATTTGGTCTTACATAAGCCGCACCGGTGTATAAGCCGCAGGTGTGCACGTCCTAAAATGGGCTATTTAGTGCACAGAAAGACGTTACGCAAAGATTATTTAAACTTTTAGTAAAATAAATGTTTTTTTTCAAACAGTGCGTGCCAGACTAATTAACTGTGCAGAACAGTACACAGCTAGTTAAAAACAGTACCGAATAGTGCATGTAACATACGGTAGATAACAATAGCCGTGAACAGATGCGTTCAGCACAGTTGTAGTTTGTCACTACATAAAACAACCTAGATATTATTGTCTGTGTTGGCATACTTTTTTTTTTTTTTACAAAGAATTCCTATTGCAACAACACGTCATCAATAGGGTAGAACTAATCCCAGCTAACGTTCCCTATTGGTGGCTGAACAATCCAACACTTGCTCAATCCCTGTCAGAATTGAACAGCGTCCTAATTCCTTCATCACATACGTCAGATCTCTCTCTCTTTCAGTGAGCTCTGTCCTCCTTCAACTGGCAGTAGTGCTACGTGAAGCAGCCATGTTTCCTTGTCTTGGCAGCCAAATCCATTGTCATTCATCTTCTATGGCTCTTATCCTCAAATCCTTTTACTTTAACTTGAAAGCGGCATCAATTTCATTTCTTCATGTATGTTCTATGATGGAAGCTTGCCACAACGCGTCTACATTCTGGTACAGTAGATGGCAGTATGTACCTAAACGTTGGTTGCGACCCACCACAAACAAGACGATCCGGTCGTTTATTTTCAGTAGTAAGAGTTAGATGGATAGATAGATCTTTTATTCATCTCCAACAGAACAACACAACATTTTATGTTTTGTTTTATACGTTCTATTGTATCTGTACTTATATTCATTGATGTATAGGATGCATCAGCGGATATGACGTGTACGCCTGTGGCGCTATGTATATTGCGTAAGGTTTACATAGGGTCACTTGTGATATCACACATTATTTCTGCTGAAACTATCCTCTGAACTTTATAAGAACCACGGTGCAGTGGCAACTTTGTGACCGCCTTTGAGGATCCCCCCCGGCAGATGCAGGTATGTGTCAACACGATCGCTGCACAAACTCCAATGCGTCCCCTCTTTTTTTATGGGGGGCAACATAAGAGGTTTTGCAATCTTGGCGGTATATTTATGGTGTTTATTGAATAAGATTTAGTGTAAATTGTGCTCACTGCAAACTGGAGTGTGTGCATGCATAACCGGCTCCGCTCAACAAGAACAGAGGGTTAGCAAACGCAGAGAATGGTGACTTCTTGCCGTGTTTTGGTTGTTTCCTGAACTTTTTTTTTTTTGCTAATAATAATGCATGGCCAAGTGTCTCCTGCTCTGCGGGGTCCATGTCTGGCTGGAGCGTTCTGTGACATGTACGAAGTAAATTTGAATGGTTGTGTTAGATATTATTATAACACCTTTAGGTTCAGACTTCTAGCTCATTTTTAGTCTAATAACTTCTCACAAATTTAACTCTCACTTCTACATAAGCTTAATTTACACTTTCTAGAGGGGTTGTAGCAACTGCTAAATATACAGTGGTGTGAAAAAGTGTTTGCCCCCTTCCTGATTTCTTATTTTTTTGCATGTTTGTCACACTTAAATGTTTCAGATCCTCAAACACATTTAAACATTAGCCAATGACAACACAATTGAACACAAAATGCAATTTTTAAATGAAACTTTTTATTAGTAAGGGAGAAAAAAATCCAAACCTAAATGGCCCTGCATGGCAGAGTTCCAAGACGAAAACCACTGCAGAACAAAAAGAACATTAAAGGCCCGTCTTAATTTTGCCAGAAAACATCTTGATGATCCCCAAGACCTTTTTGGAAGGTGTGTGTGCAGTTGTTGCTGCTAAGGGTGGCCCAACCAGTTATTAGGTTTAGGGGGCAATCACTTTTTCACACAGGGCCATGTAGGTTTGGATTTTTTTCTCCCCTAATAATAAGTTGCGTTGTCATTGGCTAATATTAAAATTTGTGTGCGGGGGGGACCCAGAATTTCTGGCTGCACCCCTGCTACTGGCTATATGATATGAAAAAAGGAACCATAAAATCACCCTAATTTAGACAAAAACATATTCTACTTACTGGACAACTCCTGAAACTTCCAGAGGATGAGACGCTTTCTTTAAGTAGACTTTGGTGAACTTCCACCACTGAGAAAGGCTACTCTCGTCCGATGAATTCAATTATTTTTGGGGTTATTAGCTTAGCCGTCTGACTGTCACAGACATACAGGTGTGCCGTATTAAATGCAGTATTAAAGCTTTTTACATCCGCAAGATAGTTTTCATGGCATGTGTTCGCAGTTAGGTTCCACACAGCGGAAATAATTGCTTTTGATTTGAGGGAAAGTGGGAGGACGACACTGCCCAAGATGTTAGTTAGGGCAAGATACTGCACTGCAGGAAAGGATCGCTGCATGCTGCAAAGTGCTAGCCACAGGTGATCGGTTTTTGTGACTGACATATTGGCATATGCCGATCACACGATTTTTTTACGGAAATTGGCTGATACTGATCGGTAGCCAATCTATTGGAGCAGCCCTGTTAATGTGAGCAGCATTTTGTCCCACTTTGTTTAACAGTCCTTGAATGCACCTTCTAACTGTGCCCCACATTGTACAGATAGACTACTATACCGTATTTTTACCCTTTTTTTCATATTTGGTCCCAAATGCTGATAATATGTGGGAATGCATAAAGGTAAGATTTGCTGACCTTATTTAGTGCTAATGTGCATATTTGTCCGGTACACATCCTCTCTGAATACAAGACCAGGCTCGTACTGGTGGATGGTGGGTCTGTATTCATTCTTTCAGTGCTTGAGTCCACTCTTCCACGTTTTGCTTGTGCCAGCACCCTGCACAGTGGAAAAGGTGGGCTAAGGAATTGCACGATTGGTCATGCACATGCATTAAAAAAATGTAACACAACTGTAATGTGACTGGGTCTCGCTAGTTGTTAATAACCGTCACCTTTCATAACAAAATAAAAACCCACAAGTACAACCATTTGGTTGTTGTGATTACTTCTCACGCAACTTATTAGTACCTTGCACCAAAGACATACGCAAAACAGCCTGATATAATGTAAGAATCAAAATAGTTGACAAAGTCAGAAAAATTGTAATAATACGGTGATGTATAAGTAGTGGCCTGCATGGTACGATTGGCCTGTTGTGAGTACGACCTAAATTGCATCAACTCCCTTGAACAAGCCAATGGATGGCAGGGTTTAGTCACATCAATGTTGAATAAATGTATTGTTTGTGGAGTGGTAGATAACTCTTCCTTACTCATACTTGCAATTCATAACGTCTACTTGATACAATTCCTATTGAATGATATGGAAAAAACCAAGATTAGGACAGATCTTTTGCAGGAAAGTAATTGGTGTGAGTCTGAGGAGCACCTGTGTGGTCTCTAAAGCTGAGTGACAGCTGTTATATGGAACAGTACCCTCCGTTCGTAATCAGACCTTAGAGAAATGCTCCATGAGGCATTAATTTCCCTTGGTGCTGCAGGTCATTCGAGAGCTTTTCACTGGGCCTTTTGTTTGATGCCATGCAAGCTGATTGACAAGCTGGCCAGGATGCTCTCATATCAATATTAATAATCAACAATAATATGTGAACAAGTTAAACACAGGAAGTGAACAGACTATCAGGTATTGCTGAGGAGTAGGATTGCCTAGGCTTTGCTTCTTCCGACTTCTTTTCAGAAATGCTGAATTGCTCAAGTGTACACAGGTGATGTAATTTAATATAACTTTGTTGCATGTTAGAAATAAACTAAAATATTACAATTACCGTCATTGCTGGGAAGTGTAAGTGCCAGTCAGCCAGTGATGTGCGGTCAGAGGAGGCAGGTGAGGCAAAACAACTATATAAAAAAAACATTTACTGTATGATTCCAATCGTTTTTAACATTTTCTTACATAAAAATCATTGAATTTGCACATTTCTTGATCAATACAGGTCATAAACCTAAGATGAGGCTGCCACACGTGTATCCTCTAAATGGCTTAGTGCGCAAACCACTGTTGCCAACTCCTAATTAAGAAAAGTTAGCTATTGGCTGTCCTAGAAGTTGCTAGAAATTGCTAGATAACGTAAATGGCTAATTTGCACATTACGACGATCACGAGCTACCGGTAGATCGCCCAGGTAGTCTGGGTCGATCGCGTAAACGTCACTTTGTAGTTATATGACATCAGTCAGCTGACATTAAGCGCCCTTCCTGATTCGTGCTTGCTCCCCCGCAGCATTTCAAGCTACACACAAAGATGCAACTTTCATCTTTATTATTGTGATTATGGATGAACTACTGTAACTCTGCGGTAAGGTACACCCTGGACTGGTTGCCAGCCAATGGAAGGTCGCATACTGTATAGGCAAACAATCATTCACACTCACATTCATACCTATGGACAATTTAGAGTCGCCAATTAACCTAACATGCATGTTTTTGGAACGTGGGAGGAAACCGGAGTACCCAGCAAAAACCCAGGGAGAAAACATGCAAACGCCACACAGAGATGCACAAGTGGAGATTCGAACCCACATCTTCCCGATCTCCTGACTGTGTGGCCAACATGCTAACAGCCACCATGGGCTTGATTGTAATGAGTAGACATTTCATGAAGACTAAGAAACCTTTACATTTTAGATCCTGCTCTGAAAAAGAGGTCGAGATCCACCCCGGTGGCATCGCTCCTCACGCATGCGTGATTCATAGATGTGTAGAGCTCCACTATGCTCTCACTGTGCTGCGGGAGCTGACAGTGCACTGACGGCTTGTGACTGCTTTGGGTCGGGGTGGACGTCTCTCAGTGAGAACACAAACTGCAGATCAATACGTGCTTTCACTTTTCACAACACCCCAAATACCATAAAACTCTCCAACGATGCCAGAAAAAGTAGCAAGATTTGTCGCTAGTCGTGTTTGAAAAAATGTCGCCAAGAGGGGTTGGAATGTTTCCAGATTTAGTGACAAAGTTGGCACTGGCGCAAACCCAGTCTGAGTGCACTCAGTGAGTCCACTGAGTTGGATCATGGTGCCTGCCAGTTTCTATTTGTCAGCATGTCGCCAATAATATAATGTTGCAGAAACATTTATTCAACATCATGACTTTCTACAGCCGGTGTAATGTCTGTACTGCAGTACTCTCCTCAACCTGAAGGGGCGGGAGCATGACTGAGATGGAAGGTGTTTGTCACTGCCGTCCTTCGGCAGTGACAGTGGGGGGTTTTTTGACAGCAGCAGTACAGCACCAGCTGAAGAGCATCAAATCAAATGCCAGATATTTCTATGCTCTGCAGAATTAATTAATAAATTTGACTGCCAAGATGGAGGATTATATATCCAAGCTCACTAGAAGGTGATCAGACTTTTCCAGCAAAATATCAGAGCGTTTCCTGGGAGCATGTACTTAATATACAAATAAAAGGTAAGACTGGAGATGTGTACTTTGCAAGTCAACAACTTTTCTTATTTTCTATCAATAATTAATTAGTGTTTCATAATCAGTGGGCCAAAACAAAAGAAATACCACAAGGGTCATAATTTTCACAAGAGTGTTTTAGATGTTTTTGTTTGATTTTGTTCAAACAGAGGATCCTGATAAAGCAAACATCCATCCATCCGTTTCCTATGCCGCTTATCCTCACTCGGGTTGCGGGGTTATGCTGGAGCTGACTTGGGCGAGAGGTGGGACACACCTTGGACTGGTCTGAAAAAGCAAACACATTTAGTAACTTTTTTTTCCCCAAAAAATCACGAATATACAGTACAGGGATCCACAACACAGTATTTCACAAAAAATGATCGCTGAGATGAGATGTACTCCTGACTATAACACAAGTACAATACTACACAGGTGTTTCTTCAGTACTTTATTTTTGTAAAAACGTTGACGTGAATCTTGCAGTGTCTTGCAGTGATTGTCGGGTTTACGTTTTGCCCAAACTTTGTCAGCAATAACACAGAAACAAACATTAAGCACAAAGAAACACCAATGTTGAACTATAGCGACATGTTTGCTACTCCATTCATATGCCATAGGAGTATGCAGTACAAATGTGTGTCATCTCTCCAGGCATTTAAATATTCGACATTCATGGAAACCCGCCACTGGTGTCGCATCCAACTTGGCTGCATCAGTCCTCAGTGCCCCCTCCCTGGTTGTTGTCATTCCAGGAGGCCCCAGTGGGAATTTGCCGCTCGCCATCATGCACTTCCTCTCCCATCTGACACTCTCTCCAGCCCCTATCAAGCCTCAAGGCCCCTTTACGGATTCACTCTCCACATCTCGATATCTACAGTAATTCAAACTCAATAATGCATTTTGGATGCTGCTGTATTGCTGCAATATTCAATGTGGAACAGTGTTGTGCAAAAGACAAACACTGCCTTCATATTCTCTACGTGCATGTCACATGTCACTCATGTCTAGCTTGGGCGAGTGCTCCATGTAATATTGCGCAAGCTACAATTGAAACGTGTTCATTAACCTCCTACATTTACATACAAAATGACTTCAAGCTAAAACAGCTGTGTCCTTATAGAATGCCCCTTTTAGTGCATTAATGCTTCCTGTGACTTAGAGGTACATCCTGCTCAGCTTAATAAGGTTGGACAGCAGCACTGCAACAGGTCAATGAACATGATGTCCTTTGAATAAAACCTACCTACTTTTTTGTTGCTCAAGGGCATTTGTGCGATACTCAATGCTACAACTGTCGTATAAAACCGTTGGAAATATTGCACAGTGCAGTCGTCTTGCACCACTTGACGCATTGAATTTTGCAGCTTTTTTCAAGAACTATATAAAAGAATATATAAAGAATATATTAAAGAATAAATCATACTGTTTTATGGTTGAATACGCCTTATTATTAATCTATTATTTTATGTATTTTTTGCTTAAATTAAGCATTTTCAAGTATAAAAATGTCTGAATTAGTTAGAATACAAATATAAGCCATTCAGAAAACACATTCAAAATACACTGGTCACTAGGTCTCAGTAATGTTTCTGTAATGTTTGGTGGGACACACAAGCACCAGACTTGATCGCCAGAATCACGTGTCGACGTCGTGCCATGGAGAGCCAAGACACTGCGGGTTTTCTCTCCAACAAGATTCCCCAGCAGGTGATTTAATTGATGAGCTCCTTCTCTCATATTAAAGGTGGTGTTGATCATTAAAATCACCTGCTTTCGTGACTGGCTGGAAGGGAAACCTGCAGTGTTTCGGCCCTCCATGGCACCCTATGACACGCCTGGAACCTTTTATTGCAGGTTTGAATGATCTCACAACAGGCACAATAATTTAAACCCTAACACGGGCTACTATGTAGTTTTTAAATGAAACTTTTTGTTACCAAGGGAGAAAAAAATCCAAACCTGCATGGCCCTGTGTGAAAATGTGACGAACTGGGGTCCTGGAGCAGGACAATGATCCAAAACATACCAGCAAATCCACCTGAATGGCTGAAGAAAAACAAAATTAAGACTTTGGAGCTATCTAGTCCAAGTCCTGACCTGAATCCTATTGACAAGCTGTGGCATGACCTTAAAAAGGCAGCACATGCTTGAAAACTGTCCAATGTGGCTGAATTACAACCATTTTGCAAAGATGAGTGGGCCAAAATTCCTTTACAGCGCTGTAAGAGACTCTTTGCAAGTTATTGCAAACACTGGATTGTTGGTTGTTGCTGCCAAGGGTGGCCCAACCAATTACTGTATATGTTCGCATTCATTTAAATGGGGAAAGTTGGTTTGACTTATGAGTAATTTGAGTTATGAGCTCACGGAACGAATTAAACTCGTAAGCAAATGGACCACTAATGTGTACCGTTACACCCTTATAGAGTATTACACTAAACTGTATCGTTATATACATGAAAAACATTCAGCAGTATTTATTAATGCATGTATTATTTTTAAGACCAGTTGAAAAATTGTAAGAATTTACATTTTCCACTGTTGGATCAAAAAATACCCTTATACAGTATTACCGGTACACTAAATTCGTATTGCCAGAACTGTCCACACTGTAAAATTCCAAAATATGCCACGACCACCTGAAATTACCAAATGTATTTTTAGGCAGTGAGGAAAAAACACACTGTCTCCTCCTCTGATGGGTTTAGAAAGCAAGGATTAATCTTTAGGCATCACAACAAATTCCTTTGATGTTTGTTGCGTTCAAGCGCAGATGTGAGGTGGCTGAGGCAGTGTAATTATGGCTTTGCTGTGCTGCTGCTGCTGATGCTTCAGCTCGCGCTGATGCTGAGAGCTCTGATTGGCCTGGACACACCCGGCAGCGCTTTGTCCCCCACAATTACGGGACTGACAAAAGGGGCTGCTGGCATCCAAACAGCAATTAAAGGGAAATGGACATGTCAAATTCCACCACCATATTTCCGTTTGTCAAGATAATTACGAGCATCTTGGTGGCAGCGCTCAGCTCAGGCGGAAAAAACACAGTGGATGAATGCAAAAAGGCAGAAGGGGGTAAAGCATGGTGGAGATTTTGTGCCAAAGTAGACAATCCACAATATACAGTCAGTACAATCTCACTGTGCAGCCAAATGATATTAAAATATTTCCTGTAATGGAAAAAATAATTTACCATTTCCCACACATTCCAGCGATTAGAATATGAGTAAACTCACTTTTTGAATGTTTCTACATTTCTACACTTTAATACCGCCCAAGCATCACCCAAATAATGTAAACCATTCAGTGCTTGTTCATGCACTACTTCCACAGCTCCACAGGGGGCAACAGTGAGGCCACAATGAAGCTGCAGTACAAGAAGAAGGCTCACATTTAAACAATTATAGCGCCATCAAATCTAAAAAAAAGACAAGAAGACACAAGAAATTAGACGATTAACAGTGACTGGGCTACGAAGAATGCATTTGTACAAAATTCAGTGGAGAAGCCGAAGTGTTTACCTTGGAACAAACTAAACACTGTTTTGAAGGAATAAAACATGTGGAAGAAGAAACCAGAGAGGACTGCATACTGGCCGCTGTAAACGAGGTGGGACTTGCTGACCAAATTAAAAACGAGGTACAGTGAAAGCTCAGTTGGCATATGCCCCAGTTAGTGTGTTTTTTTATTAAAGTCAAAAGTCAGCTCAGTCGCCCATCTATTATGTCAGCAGTGGTTGACTCTGTAGTTTTTTGCTACAAGTCTCAAAAATAAAATTCCCCGTCACATTGCTGCTACCACCTTGTGACCAGACATCATCCTTGTGTCTGAGACCATCAAGCAGGTCATGATGCTGGAGATGACAGTCCCGTGGGAAGACCTCCTGGAAGAAGCCTTTGAAAGGAAGCTGTCCAAGTACACGGGACTAGTTAACAACTGTCAGCAGGCAGGATGGAGAGCTAAGTGCCTCCCAGTGGAAGTGGGATGCAGAGGTTCTGTAGCCAGCTATTTAGCCATGGCCTGCAGCAATCTGGGCATCGATGGCGAGAGGAAGAGGAGAGCCATCCGCAATATCACCGAAGCGGCAGAGAGGGCCTCGAGATGGCTGTGGCTCAAGAGAGGAGATCCTTGGAGTCATAGTAGCGAGCCAGCTATCTGGTCACAAGCCAGAGTCTGATCAGCCCTGGTTGGGGCACCTGGTTGAGGGTGTGCGATGTTGAAAGACAACATCCAATGATTCCAGGAACATCACTGAAGATGTGACCAGAGGCATCAGTAGATGTACACTACCGGTCAAGTTCCAAGATTTCCAGTTATTTATTTAAATTCAAGTCGTTCAAGTCCAATGAATAGCCTGAAATGGTACAAAGGTAAGTGGTGAAGGGCCAGAGGTTACCCATAACTGAAAAATAATGTGTATTTCAGAATGATACAAAAAGGTGTGTTTCAGGGACCACAATATGGGTCAACAATTTAAAGCTGTTCTGCAGAAATGGTTGATCAAGCCTTGGCATTTGGTGCAACTGATTCCTAGGTTTTCCAAGTTCTAGAATACTTACTACCTCCTATGTCTGCATAAAAACAGTGTTCGGAACACACTGTGGTACTATACCCTCATGAACATTAGTTGAACAGCATTGTACTGGAGAAAGTCATGTGTTGCTACAAGAATGGCAAGAAAAAAGGGAATTAACAATGGAAGAGAGATAGACCGTCTTAACACTTAAAAATTGAGTTTTTTCCTCCAGAGAAAGTGGAGTGTTCTAAAACTTTTGACCGGTAGGGTATTTGCTCAAATACTTTATTTGTAAGTCGGAAATACTTCTATCAACATGGGACATGGAGCCTTTACTGCTATCACATTGAATTGATTATTTCTCCCTGCATACTAAGGTGACACAAAATAGCAAATAGTTATTAGGGTAACAAAAAAGCCCGCCAAATAGCTGTCTTCGGCTATGCCTGCCGGTAACTAGCAGTTCATAACAGTAGTTTTAGGGCTTGTGTCCAAAAAAACTCGATACTCGTAATGTCAAAATACCACTGTATAAATGGCAATAAAAAATTACCTCCAGTGCTCCAGCACCATCTACAGCTTCTTCAGTTTCAGGTGCAGTGTGGGCATAGTGACGCTGGTTGCAGGCGGCACCAGGACATCTCTCAGTGGCTTTTGAGTTCTATGAACACTCTTGATCATTTCCAGGGTGCTGTTGCCTCTCCTCCCATGTCCTGTCTTCCAGCGCTTTGAGGCTAAACTTGCCACGTGCACACGTTCATCGCGCATTAAAAAAAAGTGGCGCTATTGAGAATTTGCTTTGACTTGTTATTATCGCTTTAACTTTGACAACCCTAATCAAAAAGTTTGTCCGATCACATTTTATCATCATACTTTTCTTCAAATTGATATTAAAATCTCATTCTCATGCACCTAATCTCGTGCATCGTCTCGTCTCGTGAGTTGGGGGTCTCATGACACCCGTATTGATTTCTCTTGTTGACGGGTGGGACTTAGAGGGAGGAGATGATGCGTTCGTCTGGGGAGAATGTCATGTTCAGGACTGATTTGTTGTAATTTAAGCAAATGTATTGGAGACATCCAAGCATTTTTTTCATTCTTGTATTTTTCTCCCAGTTTCTCCCTGCTGCAACCTCATTCGATCACGTTGTAGCTTGGACACTTTGTGAAAGTAGGTGCAATTGTTAGACACTCATCCATAGTTATTTTCCATCCCTAACCAAAGACTAATTCACTCCCCAAAGATTCCTGAAGGTGAACTGCACCACACAGGTATGTGTCTTGCGACAAATGATGAACTATTTACGCCTGTAACTGAAACTAAACTGCTGTTGTGTTTGCTCAAAATGAAACCAGACTTTACATAAATTGGGTAAATTTGTAGCGAACATTGAAATAACAACATTATGTGACTTCTCAAGTTAAAAGGGACAATTTGGTGATTTCTCAACTCAGTCTCTGTGTCACAGATGTGCTTGCACAGTCTCCCCATTGTCTTATTACGTAAAGTATCCTTTTGAGGAACTTTGTGAAATAGAAATTGAGTCATATTGTAAATGTTCCTTTGAGGGGATTGTTTCCACGTTTCCACAACAAGCATCGGCTTTATGCTTGTTTGGGGATTTTCCCACTTTGCGTCTCTGTTTAGTAAATCCATGGCAAATTGAGGAATTAACGTGAATAACAATGAGCGCTGGAATGTGAACAAAGGACAAAGGACGATGTAAATAATCATACATTCAAACATTCCAAATGGCTATATATATATATATATATATATATGTGTGTGTGTGTGTGTGTGTGTGTGTGTGTGTGTGTGTGAGAGAGAGAGAGAGAGCTATAGCTTCTGAATCCACAGGAAGTTCCTTGCTTTTGTTTATTGTTTCACAAAGGAGGTAATGCTTGCTCGTATCGAGCTCCATTTCAATAGCAGTGATTTACTGCCATGCTGTCGGCACAACCATATATAGCCACTTTAATCAGAGTTTTCAAAGGATAAATACAGTCAGAACTTGATACGTCACAACTTGCATGTAACAATTATGTCCACTAGATGGAAGGCTTTTCAAACGACACCCGACAACCGACTGCCGTACGCTCATTTATGTTCGTACATATTAAAACAAAAGGTTCTCTATTATGTTCATATCAAAGATGTGTAATGTTAATAATGGTCATTTTAAAAGGCTCCATTTGTTATTCTGTTAAATATTAAACTAAAAGAGCCCAGACACATTTTATGTGGGATATACCATTGACAAAGTTGAACACATTTCTGATATTTTTTCAAAAAAATTTCGTAATAGAAGAAATATAGTAAGAACAGTTGAATTGTTATATTTCACACCCTATGAAATCATTCAAATTGTTAAATGGGTTTAAAATTAGCTTTAATGGCAAAAAAAAAAGCTTTAGGAAATGAGCTAGCTTACCTGATACACTGCCATTTTGGGGAAGGTGATTTCTATGACATAAATAAGAGTAGACAGACATAAGACACTTCAGGGCCGCTCAACCAGTACTTTTTGCATTTCATTTCTGTGGGTGTAACATTCAATTACTTGGTTCATATAAGTGTACATTTAACACTAAAATAGTGTATACTCTGTATGAGAGTGTCACAGAGAAAAGTATGCAGGTCCATGCAGGTTGTAAACAATGGACAAATAGCACCCAGTCCGTGTTTACAAGCTCTCCAAATGCCATGTTACTGTTCTAACACCAGATGGCACCCTTCTCTTTGCAGTGAAACTGCCAACTTTTGTTGAGTCCAGATGCCAATTAGGCTAACCTGGTAATCAATTGCTTCAAACACCTTTAAGATTGCCACATAATGTGTCATTATGATGGAATTTAGTAAAAAAAAATTTTAAAAAAACGATCAAGGTAACAATTTTTGCAATTTATAATACAGTAATCTTTAGATTATTGCGCTTAATTGTTTCCAGACCCGACCGTGAATTTCCCCAAAAGAGGATTCTTTATTTATAAGTGAAATAATTGGGTAGTTAGGGCATACAAAACCTGTTTAGGACCTTCTAAATACATTTTTTAAACATTAATAGAGCCCTCTAGACATGAAATAACACCCCGATAGTCACCTTTACACTTACTATAGTACTCTACTATAGTAGACAAAATAAGAGTAAAAAAAGCCATTTAAGAAATAAGACTCGTGCTTGTGTGTGTTACTATAAATGTGTTCGCTAGGGCAGTGATTGTCAACTGGTGGGTCGGGACTCACTTTGCCCAAAAAAAATGTAATGACTAGGGACGCTCCGATCGATTGGCCACCGATCAGTATCAGCCAATTTCTGTGAATCGGCATGGGATTGGCATATGCCGATAAATGCCTTTCAGCGCCGATCACTTCTGGCCCGTGTTTGCCATGTGGAACTTACCTGCAGTTTGTGAAAGTGATATAAATTTTGCACTCTGCAAAACATGCCGTGGAAAATATCTCACCGGGGTAGCACGTTAAAAAGCTTTTATGTAATACAGCATTTGAAGAAGGAACACTTGACGGAATATGGCGAGATTTCGAGGCTCACAATGTGATCATCAGTCAAACGCAACCAAAACACTGAACAAGATTCAGTGGTGGAAGACCCCGGGTTTGTCGACTACTGGAAGTCCTGCTAGAGCTCCACCAGACAATGTACTCTGACATCCAAACTCTCCTTAAAGACTTCTCATCCTCTGTAAGTTTCACGAGTGATATATGTTCTCATGAAAAAGTAAGTGAAATATGTTTTTGTTTAAATGAAGGCGATTATAGAGTTCCCTTTTTCATACCATATACAGTCATGGAAAAAATGGTTGGACCACCATTGTTTCTTCAGTTTTTTGTTCATTTTAATGCCTGATACAACTAAAGGTACATTTGTTTGGACAGATGTAACAATGACAACAAAAATAGCTCATAAGAGTGAATTTTTTGGCAGTACAGTGCTATAGCTATACATGTAAGAATGGAAGTGATTTTGGTTATCAGAGAAAACCATGGAAGTTGCTAGATATCAGCTCTTACATTAAACTCTTATGAGCTATGTTTGTTATCATCATTATATTTGTCCAAACAAATGTGCCTTTAGTCGTACCAGGCATTAAACTGAAGAAACAAGGGCGGTCTAATCAGTTCTTCCATGACTGTAGACAATTGCAGGGGTGCAGCCAGGAATTCTGGGCCCCATGAAAAAAAAAATCACGTTGGACCCCGTCTCTCCTTAATTTTTTATTAATTACGTATTTTTTGGCCCCCCTGCCTGTTGGGAAGTGTCCTAACTTTTGTCCTGGCCAATAGCACCCACAGTGCAGACTAGCAGGTACCGTATGACAGTACTGGGAGGCATTTTATGACCAATTCCATTGGCCCAGGCACATGGGTAGTCTACAGAAAAGTGGTCCTCCTATTATTATTAAACTTACCTACTGAGTGTTGAATCAGAGCAACTGGACTCACTTGATTTTTCACTTCTTGTGTCACTTCACATTCAGGTCCATGTGAAAATGATCTCATTCAACTCCCCCAGATATAACCTGCGAAGTTGTCCTTTGAACTTCAGTCCCTCATGCTATCGTTATTTTTCAAACATTTATTAATGAATAACTTAGCACTGTTTTGTGGTTAAATACGGTTAAATAAGATAAGCACATATAAGCAAATCGTACATATTCTACAAATTAAGCATTTTCAATTATAAAAATGGCTAAAGGAACGAAAATACAAATACAGTATAAGGCATTTAGAAGATGTTATATGTAATGTAATATCTGTGACGCTTTGTCCGACTTTAAGAGGTGGGGCCCGGGAAGTGACGTGTGACGTTACAGTGGTGTGAGAAAGTGTTTACCCCCTTCCTGATTTCTTTTTTTTTTTTTACATGTTTTATTTTTCTGCATGATTCCTCTTTACAGCCCTGTGGAGGAATTTTGGCTCGCTCATCTTTAGTGCAAAGTCCAAAGTCTGTAGTTTGTTTTTCTTCAGCCATTCAGAGGTGGACTTGCTGGTGTGTTTTGGATCATTGTCCTGCTGCAGAACCCAAGTTAGTTTCAGATTGATGTCATAAACAGATGGCCGGACATTCTCCTTCAGGATTTTTTGGTAGACAGCAGAATTCATGGTTCCGTTTATCAGAGCAAATCTTACAGGTCCTGAAGCAGCAAAACAGCCCCAGACCATCACACTACCACCACCATATTTTACTGTTGCTATGATGTTCTTTTTCTGAAATGCGGTGTTACTTTTACGGCAGATGTAATGGGACACACACTTTCCAAAAAGTTACATTTTTGTCTCATCAGACCACAGAGTATTTTCCCAAAGGTCTTGGAGATCATCAAAATGTTTTCTAGGCGGCAGTCACTTTTTCACACAGGGCCATGTAGGTTTGGAATGTTTTTCTCCCTTAATAATAAAAGGTTTCATTTTAAAACTGCATTCTGTGTTCAGTTGTGTTGTCATTGACTAATATTTAAATTAGTTTGATGATCTGAAGCATTTAAGTGTCACAAACATGCAAAAAAATAAGAAATAAGATATCAGGAAGGGGGCAAAGACTTTTTCACACCACTGTAGACAGCTCCTGTAGAGTTGCTGAGCCTGTGACCAGCGTGAGTTATGGCTGACAGCAGCTCCTGTGTGAATGTTCACTGTGCCATTGCTGCAGTATTCTACTACGCTGGCCACTAGGTGTCCAGAACGTTACATTGATGAGACAACAGCCACCAGGTATCCTGTCAATGTAAACGCGTCAGTTTATGTAATGTTTTAATTATGATTAAGACGTCTTATTTCCTATTATTATGTCAACCATATTGGATAACACGCATGTGTAAGTGACTGTAGGAGGGTTAGTTCATGCTTAGTCGGCTCTAACAATACTAAAAAACATTTTTAGAAGGTCTTAAACAGGTTTTCTATGCTCTAACTATGAAAATATTCCATTTAGAAATAAGGACTCCTACTTCACAGAAATTCACTTGTCGTGATAAACAAGGGACGACTGTACTAAAAACTTTACACACATTTTTCATTCAAATCATTTTTGAATTTGTGGATAAAAATGTAACGTTGTGAAATGATTATGAAACATGTTTCCGTGTTATTTTGCACTAACTCAAATTGAAACTGCACTTTAATGTCTTTTCATTCAAGAGACTGTTTGCAGCTGGCTCAAAAGGACATCGCCAGCGCTTAGCAAAGGCTCCTGTGCATGTGTGTGTTACCTGTGGCGCAGCTTAACATGCTCGGAGCAGGAAGTGGGTGGGAGCGGGCGGGATATAATACTTCCAACACTTTCAAAAGTTAGTGGCCTCTGGGCAGCCGTGTAACTGCTGGAAACACTCCTTTTAAATTTAAAATGTAAAGAAATAAATGTAAAGTTATGTAAATAAATGATATACAGTATTTGAGAAGATTGCGTTCAAAAATGTCAAAAATTTGGTTCGCCACTTGCTGTTGAAGGGTGATGGTAGGTCCTGCAGCCAAACCAGTTGAGAACCACTGCCCTGGGGGACCTGAAAGAGAGGCGGACAGGGAGTTACGCTGGGGATTCAGAGCTAAAGTAGCACATGTTTTTATTAGGGATTTTTATCAGGGATTATTGTGCCTGTTTGAGATCATTCAAACTTACAAAAACAGCCTGTTGTTCCGACGATCAAGGCTGATCCTTGATCCTTGGTTGTCTCACCGAACATTACCAACTACTAGTGACCAGTGTAGAATACTACATTGCATCAACGTCTTTGAATGCATCTTTTGAATGCCTTATATGTATTTGTATTTTAGTTCATTTAGCCATTTTTATGTTTGAAAATTAATTTAAGCAAACCATAGGTAACATTAGCTTAAATATGCATATTTTTTGAGTAATCATAGGCCGTATTCAACCACGAAACATCATGATTTATTAATTAATATATTTTGAAAAACCATGACAGAGTGAAATCACAAAATTCAAAGCGAGAAGTGGCGAGAACGTTTATACCAGTGCTTGTCAATAGTGACTTTTTAATTACTCGGCATGCATTTTGACCATTGAATATGCTTGGACGCTTTGGCTACTTTCCACATTTTGTTGCATTTTGCTGGTTTCAGTTTCAACTTACAAAACGTGTTCCAAGTCCCCATTTTGGAAAAGCTAATGTCTCTTCTGTTGTTTAATTTAATGGTAGTAATGTTTCTTCTGTTCTTATTGATTTTCTTGTGTTTTTCTTTTTTTCTTTCTTGGGAGAATGAACAGAACAAGAATTTCATTGCATAGCAGAACTACCTGTTTTACTGTGCAAATGACAATAAAACTCTTGAATCTTGAAACTTCAGTCAGTACGGTACAGTTAAATAAATAAATAGCAGGTTCTCAATGGTATTTCAAATCGTGGGGCCTTGAAAAAATGTCCGTCCCTGTGGGGGGCCTGAGAGAAAAGAACTGAGAATCACTGATTTATGCTGTTGTTCCTATCGTGAGATAGAAAATAGAGCCTTGGTTTACACTAAAAAAACAAAATAAGCTACAGAATGTTTTCTTCTGCAGATCGGTGAGGCTCTAATTGTTTGTTTGCTGAGGTGTGCCAAACTTGCTCCACCCCTGCTCTATGCCAACATTCCTAAAATGTGCATGCAGACCAAACAGAAAATCAATTCTGCATGCAACTTTCAAAAACATTTAAAGGATTCTGATTCTTCAGTGTGTTGTACTCAGACCTGGTTGTTAGCTTCCGTCATAGCGAGAGAATAATGGTTAATAAAGAGAAAAAAGGAATGTTATTGCAACGTTTGTGAACTTGGGCTGTCCGCCCTCTGGATGAGTCGTTTTCATACAAGAAATACAGTAATCCCTCGTTTATCGCGGTTAATTGGTTCCAGACCTGCTGAAACATGAAATGACACCCCAAAAGTCCCCTTTACACGCCACCTTTACACCGTGGCAAGGTGTCAATACAGCAATAAAGTAGTTCTTAGCGTAGCGTATAATAATAATAACAATGTCGCTGTAGCTTGCTTAATAGGCACGTCACATTATATGTAAATGGTGCGTTAGCATAGGAATAGCTGATTGCCGTTACGCACATTCTAAACTGTGTCTTTTTTAGCTGTTTTTGTTTCATTAGAACGCAGAAAAGACAAAGACATATGTGTTCATGTCTCACATCAGGACTGTGGATGATGGGCAAAATTCCCAAAAAAAGTACAGTTTTCCCTTAATCGTTCGAAGATTTTTTGAGGAGGTGTGCAACACGCTGCACACACAGACTGAACTCAAAAAATGAAATCTGCAAAATGCAATCAAAAGCGTACCTGGATAGTAGCAAAGCGTCCAGGCATATTCAAGGGTCCAAATGAGTGGCAAGTATGACGAATCTGTGAACTGTTTGGTAGTACATAATCACTGGTTAATTATCACACACATAATAGTTGCCCATGAAACCATTAAACATGAAAATGGACCTCCCGTGAAAGCACCTGACTCTCGGTGAAAGGCAGATTACATCAAGGACTGGTCACCAGTCAATCACAGGGCACATCTGCGGGGTGGGCTGAACCTGCATCAAAGTCACCCAAGCAAAGCATTCAACATTTTTCAGTTTTGGTGACATTTCAGTCACCCTCCTTGAAATAAAAAAAAATAATTGGCACGCCACAGCCTTTTGCACACAGCACTTTGAACTGCTTCTTGTACTTGTACTGTACTCCAGCATCGTGACATAACTACAGCTTGGGGGAATAGAATTCATAACTTTAGTCTTTCTAATTCTTTGCTGCTCCAGCCTGATCTCATTCTTTAGTGTAAACGTCGATTTGAGGGGGTTACGATGATCTGATGGGTTTGCCCTAAACTGGTTGAATAAAAGGGCAATGCGCTAAAAACTATGCAATGATGGGCCTTGCAACTACATGTACATAAAAAACAATTTGTGTCAACCAATTCTGCTTCTTGGTGAAGGATTTTGCTGTTTACTATATGGCGTGGCTCATCTGCTGTGGCCGGCTGACAGATGATCTGCTTATAGGATTTACTGGAAGGTGCCAGGCTGCCTGGATAAATGTGTGGTGTGCTCTGCTACTCTCTCCCGTGGTCTCTCCGACTTGACCTCCAAGGGTAATCTGAACAAGTTTCAAACCAGTTCTGTGCCATGTAGTCCAAACACATGCAAACCACTATTCAACATAGGAAGTTTTACTCACAGCTGACATGTTTAAAGCCTGTAGCCTTTAAAAAGGGCTGACATGGTGTGAGTCAAAGTGTGGGGTATACAGTGGATGCCTGTCTCTTTAAAGTAGAATTTTTTTTTTTACCTCCGCCAAGCGCAGCGCAAAGTGGAGGTTATGTTTTTGCCGGCGTTCATAAGTTTGTTTGTTTGTGTTCAAAATAACTTGAAAAGTTCTGAATTGATTTGGATGAAATTTTTCGCAATTGGAAGAACTGATTAAATTTTGGGGGTGTTCCAGATCTGAAAGGATTCTTTCACGTTGCGAGATAGGACCATTTTCACCATTTCTGCATATAACACCACAAAAAAACAAAAATGGTTAGAGCACTTGGAAAAAAAAATACAGGAGAAGTTTCCAACAAGTTCTACTAAATACCCAAAACTGATCGAGATAATGGAATAATTCCATCCATCCATTTTCTATACCGCTTCTCCTCATTAGGGTCGTGGGAGCATGCTGGAGCCTATCCCAGCTGACTTCATGCGGGGTACACTCCGGACTGGTCGCCAGCCAATCGCAGGGCACATATAGACAAACAACCATTCACACTCACATTCATACCTATGGACAATTTAGAGTCGCCAATTAACCTAACATGCATGTTTTTGGAATGTGGGAGGAAACCGGAGTACCCGGAGAAAACCCACTCACGCACAGGGAGAACATGCAAACTTCACACTGAAATGCCCAAGGCAGAATCGAACCCAGGTCTTCCCGATCTCCAAACTGTGACTGTGTGGCCAACATGCTAACAACTCGACCACCGTGCGGCCGAGTTGTATGTCGTCTGTATGGCCGACTTGTTTTCCCTCCAAACTTGCTTAAAAGTCCAGAGTCAATTCAGTACTTCTCAGTACAGACCGGAATTGCACTCATTGCCCTGCAACACTTTATCTGTATGCAACATGACATCAAGGGAGAACTTTGATTTGTATTATAACAACAGTCACCTGCATTACCGGAAGTACTTGTGGGACACTTGTACGTACGTTATCATCAACATACTGCACTATGCCTGCAGATGAAGTGTCACCACCATCACAGCCAACAGTCAGTTCTGATGTAATACCTTTATTGCTGACCTGGAAATGTTGTTGTGCTGATAAACTGCCACAATCGGTCGATTTCCATGACATCCTATCGGGGACAAATTCATGATACTGGATTACATCCTATTCAGATCTGCCAGATGTGTCACAATAAGACAACATAAACAAAAGCAGATAAGCAGAAAATTTCCTACATCAGTCAAGCATTGCTTGATCAAAGTGAATATTTGGGTTTTTTATGTAGATTTTTTAATAGGTCGTTTTTTCCTCAAAAGACATCTCATTCACCATAAGTTGTTAATAATTTATGAATATGTGACAATACAGATACTACATGTACCACTGTTTAAAAAAAAATAAAGTTTATGTTTTTATGCTTCACTGATCATGTTTTTTTTCATCAAGCGTAGAGATTTCACACTTTGTCCGACAATTTTGGAACGTACCATGGCTGGGTGCTGTGACTTGCTAAAATCTGACTCTGTTTGTTCATCAATCATCTCACATTGTCATTCATTAAGTGGTGAGTACTTGTACATTTTATACTTTAAATGTGTTTAATGAGTGTGGGAGGCATATAGAGAGAATGGGAGGGTTCTGGAGATTACGCTAATCTTACAACTACAGCAGTCTCTGTTATTGCAAATGTTGATCTGTCAAAGTCAAGCTAGAAGGAGGCTTTGGAGGGGAATGTGCGAGCCTTGTGTCAAAAATAGACATTTTTATGGGCGTATCAATTACTTCCGGTTTGTTCCAGATTTAATGTATTCATGAAAAAAAATAGTGAAAAAAGTCCTGATGGTGCATCTTTGCACCTGTGTATACTGTATAACCTACTTGGCAGAGGTAATAACAATGGACTTTGAACTGAGGTAATGAGAGAATCCACCAGCGTGTGTTTGCATGCTGACACAACATAATCTGCTTAAAAATATGACGAAACCTATTCACATTGCAAAGGTAGGATGAATAGGATAAGGTTTGCTATTTCCCTGTATCAGCTGCACCCATGTGCATGTGTGTATGCGTGTGTGCAATCTGGACAGGACAAAGGGAGTGAGCAGGGCAGAACAATGGTCAGGCCTTGCGATGGAACTGAGGCGAGACAGTAAGTCTGCAGGCCCGACGGTCGCTGAGCCCCAGGAGGAACTTCTAGCGCCACACAGGAAAGGTTTTTCTCCAGAGCTGACTAAAGCACACTCACACACACACACTTACACAACATACAAACCCACATTGATACAGACAATAGTGAACAATAGAGGCCCCCATCCTGGCCAAGCCCTGGATATGTCTCTGCTATAACTCCAGGGACCCATCCCACACAAACTCTGAACACGCCGTCCTGCCAGACACACACAGACAAGGGCAAAGATCGTCAGAACATTCACTGGAGGTATGACAGATTCAGACTTGCTCGCCGTCTGCTTCATTCCAATGTTTAGTACCGGATAAGGCCAGTTTCTGTCATTTATCACCACTTTAAGTGCGTCAGCAGTGAAATAAGATGCAGCATAGCCATTATGGTCTCCAATTGTTTATTATAGTCAATGATTATCTTTTGTTACCTTTGCAGCAAGAATTCTTGGCCATGGTCATGGTTTGTTTGTTTGTTTGTTTACACTTGCACAACTTGCACTGAAAAGGAGTAGGAAGAAGCAGAGTTTATTTACTCAAACCCCTTCCTTGTCCATGTTTATGACTGAGAAATCATAAACACTATCATTTGCATGTTTACATTCTGCCATTAAAAGGTTTCTTCACTTCTTGTGTTCTTGTGTAGGGAAATAAATAATAGCATGATAATATTAAGAGAGAATTGAAAAAAATCTAACAATATAAAATACAAATAATCAAATAGGAATTTTAAAAAATGCACAGAATATACATTCTACAATGAGAACGCAAAAGAAAAGAAGAAAAATGGCAGGTGTTTAAAAAAATAAAATAAAGATGGTTAAGTGAATAATGAATAAATAATACATAAAATAAAGAGAAATAATAATAAATAAAAACAAATTTGTTAAAATAAGTAACAAGATTAAAGATGAATGAATGAATAATTACATACTGGAGTCACAAGAATCAACAATCACAGAAGCATTACATAATCCAGTATATATTTTTACTTAGTCAACTTCATTTTTTAAAACTCATAGTAACTTAAAAGCACGTGTTCGTAATTCTACCAATTAAGTACGTAAAAAAAAATATTTGAAATAATTTGTAAATTTAACTGGAGCAACGTAATATTTAAGAGCATGTAATCTCGCTGGGATAGGCTCCAGCATACCCTAATAAGGAGAAGCGGCATAGAAAATGGATGGATGGATGGATGCATAATCTAGAAGAGAAAAAACGTATTGAAAAAAAATTCATAAAATATGCTATAAGCAATATAAGCAAATAGGAGTAAAAGTGAGAAAGGATTAGAAATGAAGAAAAATGACAGCTGTTAAACAATAAAGATAAGATTTTTTTTTTAAGTGAATAATAATAAATAAATAATAATGAATACTGGGTCAAAAGAAGTTAAAATAAGTAAAGAGATTAAAGATGAATGAGTAAATAATTAAATACTGGAGACAAAAAAATGACAGAAGCATGATATAACTCCAGTATACAGTATACTGTATTTGCTTAATCAGCTCCATTTTTAAAAAAATTCATAGCATGCCTTAATAATTCTAGCATTTAAGTACGTAAAATATATTTGAAATCATTTGTGAAAATAATTGGAGCAACTTAATATTTAAGAATAAACTAAAACATATGTTGGAATATTCAAATTTTGTTCAAGAAAATGTCCATTTTAAAACCCATAGCAACTTAAAAGCATGTCTTCATAATTCTAGTAATTAAGTACATAAAAAGTGATTTAAATCATTTAAAAAAATAATTGGAGCAACTTTTACAACATTTCAGAGAAACAAACCGAAACTTGTCCAAGCAAATTAAAAGCTTTGCTTTCCAAAAAGCAAATTAAAATTTCCCTTGATTGAAGCGAAAAACATCCTTCATCCAACTCAGTTCAGTTTGTTGCATAACATAATTGTGTCAGATGTTGCTAACTGGTGTGTTGATTTTGTTTTTCTTGTGTCTTTTATTTTTTAGAGGGTGCAGAAAGAACAGCTGCAAGAACATTTAGAGACAACAAATACACAAAATTCCAGGAATCCACCTTTCATTATTTCCTGACTCTCGTGTATTCCCGTCATGAGCTAATCCGGACATGGAAAAAAACTGAGAGTGAGACAGCATGGCGCGTTAGCACAAGTGTCCTGTCTTTTTCCTGCACTCATCCTCACAAAACATTGAATTTCTTCCTGTATGTATGCAGCTTGCATCACGAGAGCTCTCTGACCTTCATTCTGTGATGAGCAGCCTGCCAGCTGCTTCTGACACATGCGGGAGAAAATAGGGCATTACTTTTGCTTTGGTGATCAAACACTCTCCAGTGAGGTCAACTTTGTGAGTTCAGGTTAAGGAGGAGGATGCTCCAGGATACTACTACTTAAACAGGATATTCCAATAGAACTGAAAATCAGTCATAGTTGCACATCGTGATTAACCATGATTAATTCATTTGAAAACGGATTAATCTGATTACAATTTGTAATAGACTTTGTAATTGACTGCCCAAATTTGAACCATTTTTTTAGGGTGGAATGATGAGGTCAGCGACGCGTGAGCAGTGTTGGGCAAATGACTTTGAACGTGAAATTAGTTATAGTTATGGTTGTCTGATACTGGCTTTTTTGCCGATATCCGATATGCGGATATTGTCCAATTCTCCAATATCAACCAAGACCAATATATACTCAAAAATGCGCATTTTCCCTACTCCGGTGTAAAAAAAATATTCGAGCATTGCAAAGGCAGCCACAAGAAGAAGGCAGAATATCCGCATGCGGCTTTGCAGCAGTGGGTTGCTGACCCCTGGACTACAACCCCTGGCAAAAATGATGGAATCACCAGTCTCGGAGGATGTTCATTCAGTTGTTTAAATTTGTAGAAAAAAAGCAGATCACAGACATGACACAAAACTAAAGTCATTTCAAATGGCAACTTTCTGGCTTTAAGAAACACTAAAAGAAATCAAGAAAAAAAGATGTGGTAGTCAGTAACAGTTACTTTTTTAGACCAATCAGAGGGAAAAAATTATGGAATCACTCAATTCTGAGGAAAAAATTATGGAATCATGAAAAAAACAACAACAAAAGAATACTTCAAACACACCACTAGTACTTTGTTGCACCACCTCTGGCTTTTATAACAGCTCGCAGTCTCAGAGGCATGGACTTAATGAGTGACAAACAGTACTCTTCATCAATCTGGCTCCAACTTTCTCTGATTGCTTTTGCCAGATCAGCTTTGCAGGTTGGACCATTTTCTTCAACTTCCACCACAGATTTTCAGTTGGATTGAGATCCGGACTATTTGCAGGCCATGACATTGACCTTATGTGTCTTTCTTCAAGGAATGTTTTCACAGTTTTTGCTCTATGGCAAGATGCATTATCATCCCCAAACGCCCTTTCAATTGATGGGATAAGAAAAGTGTCCAAAATGTCAACGTAAACTTGTGCATTTATTGAAGATGTAATGACAGCCATCTCCCCAGTGCCTTTACCTGACATGCAGCCCCATATCATCAATGACTGTGGAAATTTGCATGTTTTCTTCAGGCAGTCGTCTTCATAAATCTCATTGGAACGGCACCAAACAAAAGTTCCAGCATCATCACCTTGCCCAATGCAGATTCGCGATTCATCACTGAATATGACTTTCATCCAGTCATCCACAGTCCACGATTGCTTTTCCTTAGCCCATTGTAACCTTGTTTTTTTCTGTTTAGGTGTTAATGATTGGTTTCGTTTAGCTTTCCTGTATGTAAATCCCATTTCCTTTAGGCGGTTTCTTACAGTTCGGTCACAGACGTTGACTCCAGTTTCCTCCCATTTGTTCCTCATTTGTTTTGCTGTGCATTTTCTATTTTCAAGACATATTGCTTTAAGTTTTCTGTCTTGACGCTTTGATGTCTTCCTTGGTCTACCAGTATGCTTGCCTTTAACAACCTTCCCATGTTGTTTGTACTTGGTCCAGATTTTAGACACAGTTGACTGTGAACAACCAACATCTTTTGCAACATTGCGTGATGATTTACCTTCTTTAAGAAGTTTAATAATCCTCTCCTTTGTTTCAATTGACATCTCTTGTGTTGGAGCCATGATTCATGTCAGTCTACTTGGTGCAACAGCTCTCCAAGGTGTGATCACTCCTGTTTAACTGCAGACTAACGAGCAGATCTAATCTGATGCAGGTGTTAGTTTTTGGGAATGGAAATTTACAGGGTGATTCCATAATTTTTTCCTCAGAATTGAGAGATTCCATAATGTTTTCCCTCTGATTGGTCTAAAAAAGTAACTGTTACTGACTACCACATCTTTTTTTCTTGATTTCTTTTAGTGTTTCTTAAAGCCAGAAAGTTGCCATTTGAAATGACTTTAGTTTTGTGTCATGTCTGTGATCTGCTTTTTTTCTACAAATTTAAACAACTGAATGAACATCCTCCGAGACTGGTGATTCCATCATTTTTGCCAGGGGTTGTAGCTGTTCTGCTGCCCGTGTGGCAGTACTGAACAATGCAACTGAAGCGACATCCAGATCGATCAGTGTATAAGAACGCGTCGCATTACACTGTCTGCAATGTTTGAAATAGTAATTAATTAGATTAATTAAACTAAATATATTAGCCCTTACGTCATTTTTAACGCCGTTACTCCCAACACTGGCTAAAGTCAAGCCAATGTAGGCCAATACACTTCTAATCAAAATTTTTAAGACCAGTTGAAAAATTGCAAGAATTGACATTTTGCACTGTCGGAACTTAAAGACCATCTGATGTCCATTTGTCTAAACTTCCCTTGCCATCCATCTCCAAATGTTTAGAAGTCCTTTGTCAGGCGGGCATTGTGAACTGCAGCACAATGAACCCAGTCATTACCACACAGACGAGGGCCTTCAGTCATGAAGGATGCCCGCTGTAACATCTCCACATAGCCATCTGCTGTATGACGCCCCTGCACAACCTGAAGTGCCATTGTTCCATTGAATAAAATCACCCTTTTTTATTCATATATGATGGCGCCCCCTCCACTGTGCCGTGTGGAAAACATCTCAGGTGGGATCTCCTTGTCATGCCAGTAACGTTGGAAGCCATTAGGACCGTCAAGGTTCCATTTTTTGTCATCAGAAAATTCAAACTTTCTTCCACCTTTCAACGTCAAATGTTTGGTGCTCCAGAGCAAATTCCATTTTTTTGTATTTTATGGTGTTGAAGCAGACGAGGCCTTTGAAGACCTTTTTTGTTCTTAAAACCCTTCTCTCGCAGATGCCGTCTGATGGTTATTTCCTGCACTCTGCACCAGTAACAACCTTTATTTGGGCCAAGGATCGTCCTGTGTCTTGACGGACAGCCAATCAGATCCTACGGGTCAAGGCCGGTGACATTTTTTTGGGTCTCCCACTTGACTTTTTTGTCTCATTTCGTTTCCCTTTAAAATGATTGCCTTACTGCGTCCGACCCCAGCAGCAATGGCGTAATGTGAGACACCTTGCTTATTCAGCTCAACAATTGGACCGTGTTCAGAGAGAACGTTTTTTGCCTTTGCCATCAAGAGCTCATGACAGGGTGAATGGTGAAGATTTGGGCTTTTAAAGGCTGTGGTCTTGAACCTTTGATCAGCTCATGAACAGCTTATTTCGCTTTAATGGTTGTTTGCAATAAATTGCTTACTCAAAAAATGTATTGTCTCACTCTCATTTCTTTCTTTTTGCATTTTTGAAGCTCTACTTAAAACCTCCTTAAGATGCAACAGTGCAAAATGTAAATTCTTGCAATTTTTCAACTAGTCTTACATTTTGATGAAGAGTGTATACACAAAGCTATCTGAACAAAACATCAACATCTGTTATTACTAACAAAGCAAAATATCTCAATAACAATTTATTCATTTTATTTTTACAAAATGTTTAAAGACCAGTTTAAAATGAACTGGCTCCCGGACCGCACTTTGGGCATCCCTGTCTTGAAATGCTAGAAACTGAATGCGGTTGTTTGCCTTTATGACAGAATGTTCCCTTGAGAATGCTGACTAATCCTAAACCAGTGTACCTCATGCTTATTTCCTCATGAGAGTTCTCGGTTTGAACCGGTCTACACTGGAATCGGGTTGTCGAGTCTACCACTCCCTGCACTGTAGTCACTGATATAGCGTGTGTCTGCGTCACCTTCTTTTTCTGCTCTCTTCCTCCTGCTCTAAAAAGGTGCTCTTATGAGGAAAACAGTTTAACCTCTGAAAGAATGCGCCCATGTCTTGTTTGAACTGCTCAGACAGGCAACGGCCCAATTTTTTTTTTACATGAAAGAACATTTGTAACCTTGATATAATTTAAAATTCATATCAAAGTGTTTTTTTTCACCAAAGCCAAATAATACAAAAAAAAGGAATAAATATTTTTTTTTATTATTATTTGTACCAATCCTCATGAGGTGAACTAAATATATACTGTACATGCTGTATAATTACTGTGCGCTTTCAATCTTGTGGCTTCACTCAATCATGTTTTTTCAAAAATAAATTAATGAATAAATCATGATGTTTTGCGGTTGAATGCGGCCTATAATTGTCAGAAGATATGCATATTTAAGCAAATTGTATGTATTTTTTGCCTAAATTAAGCATTTCCAAGCAAAAAAAAATGGCTCAATAAAGTAAAATACAAATAAAAAGCATTCAGAGGATGCATTTAAAGACCTTGGGATATGTAGTATCCTACACCGGTCACTAGGTGTCAGTAACATTACTGTCTAGCTTTTATTGCAGGTTTCAATTATAGTGGAACCCTGGTTAGCGTACACCCCAGTTAGCATTTTTTTCGGTTAATGTTGAAAATTTATGTCACTATTTATTGTATTGTATTGTATTGTATGTACTTTATTTATCCCACAGCGGGGAAATTTACTTGTTACTTTATTTACTTCAGTTTGCATGCATTCTCCAGTTAGTGTACAATATGGCGCATGCCTTTTGGTGTTATTAATACACTGTGTGAGTCCATCTGTATTCTTAATGGGTTTTTATTTTATCAGAAAACAAACTTCCTTGTTAGCATTCAATTAGCTTGCTAACGAAATGGCAAGAACCGGAAGTCAGCTTTGTTGAGTTGTTCCCAAAGACACAATGTGGCATCGAGATGAACCACCACCGCCTTCCTGTTTTCCCATGAGTTATTTCTTCAATTCAGTGTTTCTCACCTTCTTTAGCAAAATGCTGGCACTTGCAACTTTCTTTGGCTCCATTTTTGGTTACTGAGGTGAGAAACACTATTGCATTAAATAAACAACTCAAAACAGGAAGGTGGTGGTGCTGGTTGATCTCGCTGCCATATCGTGTCTTTGGGGACAGTTATGTAAAGAATCACGCCTTCAATGACAGTAAAAGTAACCTCAAATGTTAATTTATCCCTTTCATCCATCTTTTATTTGTTTTTATATGCATTTTGAAATTGTTTTCTGCATGACAAACTAGAATTGCTGAACTGTAAAAATGTGTGATAACATTTTTGGCTTTCTGGAATGGATTAATTGATTTTACATTATTCATTATGGGAAAAATGTTTTTGGTTAGTGTTCATTTTGGTTAGAATGAATCAGGAGGAGGATCCACTATATCTCACAACAGTCACAATAATCCCTAACATGGGTTACTGTTGCGGCCGTAACCCACGCCAAGCTAAAATACAACTCTGAACCTCCAACATCACTCCCTGGCAGCCACCCACTCGGCTCCCCTAACACCGGAACACATTTACAGCAACACACATGAGCACAAGTCTTATTTATGTCTTTGTAAATGCCCTATTTTCTCATATTATGTGTACTACATTGAGTAATAGGAGTGTAAAGGTGATTATAGGGGTGTTATTTCATATTTAGAGAGCTCTAATAATGTTAAACAACATATTTAGAAGGTTGTAACTACGTTCTAATGTATCTACTACTAATGTTCTAACTACGAAAATATTCCATTTATAAATAATCAATACAATTTTCCAAACATCATGTTTAATTATTATTTTTAATTTTTTTATTTTTAGGACTTCCATAGTTTCCCCCCTCCCCTACTCAATACCGTTACCCTCTGTCTTCCTCTACTGTCGTCCAGGTTTGGAAGGCTGTCTGCCACAGTGTCTGTTGACATAAAAGCATTTGCCGTTTCTAAGGCTGATGAAAGGCAGGAAGAGGGTGGGAGAGGACAGGACCGGGTCCAGCACAGTAATACCGCATGGACAATTGCTTTGAATATTTACCTTTCTTTTCCTGAACAATTGGATAGCACCGCAAGGGTGTGCGGGGGTGCATAAAAAAGCTGGCTGGTGTGATATGCACGAGCCAAACAAATGACACAGCTGAGTGATAAAAGTGCAAAAATAGTCAGCAGGGTTAACAAACTCATAGAATGGTAAACTATCGGGTGGGTGAACTGTGGCCACAGTGCCAGGACACATTAATAGACACGTTCACATGCTAACTTTCACACCTGTCAACCCGCATGTTTTCTCGAGAAACTTCTGTATTTTGCCCTTCTCTCCCATTGCTGTTCCATTAAATAGTTTCTTGTAAAGTTCCTGTATTTTAACTTTGCTTGTTAGAAAACAATAACTTGACAATTCCTCCAGAGAATGTACTTGAGGACAGTACTGAAGTAGGGTTGTAATGGTACATTTATCCGTAATTGGATTTTTTGGCATTGAACATTGGGTGTTCCTCCACTGTCATACATCTATTCGGTAAACAAATGCAATGCAGCCCAGCCTTTGGCTTACAATTGTCCATCCTCTCGTTTTTCCAAGGAAACCCCCGTATTTTGCCCTTTTTTCACAGTGCCCTCTCATTGAAATAGTTTCGATTGCAATTGTCCACAGTTTTTTTTAGTGTTTTATGTCCTCACTCCTCACCCACACACTTTTCGGAACAGACGTTGCAGCAAGTTCCCCACAAACTGCAATATTATGTATTACTAAATATTAGGGCTGGGCAATATATCGATATTATTACAATGTCTTTTAAGCACAGCATATCGTTCATATCGATATAATGTAGACTGGATTTGCCTTGTAACTCTTCACGCGTATGTCTCATGTTTCAAGATGGCGCCGCCCGAGTGGCATCTAGTTACAGCAGCTCCGTATTTTCTGCGGTGTTTTTAGTGTTCAATCGTGTTTTATTCATACTTTCGTATAGTTTTTAGCGCCATACCGACCCATTAAGCAAGTGTGCAGCTATGGATGTTCATCTTGTTACATTTGTAGCTTTCCTCCTGCTTGTTGCAGGAGACCCATTCATTCATGGCTCCATTGTTTACACTCAGGAGCAGCTGTTAGCTTTGAGCCAGGCACCCCTTTGCTACGTCGAGCCACCGCAGAACCCCACGGATATACGGAGAAGGAGGACAGGCTGCATAGCAGGAGACAGTGGAGATGTCGGTATAAATTATGTTTACCGTCTGTCATCTTGGGGAATGTGAGATTTGTACAAAGTCTAATTTTCGGGGGAATCGCCACTCACGGTGACAGGTTTTCACCACTGCGCCATGCAGGGATTGGAACAGCAGTGTCAATGAAATCTTGAAGATTAAACACTCCTAATGCACAAAAGAATCATTAAATTTACTAATTTGTTCATATAATGCACACAGAGCAATGAACAACTTCATGCACTGTCTCCTTTTTGCTCCGTTCTCCTTGCGCCGTGAGGCCTTCAAGCGCACTCGTAATTCTGAGTGTTAGGCACTAATTGTTTTTCATTTTTATTCACGTACCCCTATGACAATTGGTGTACCCCTAGGGTATGCGTACCCCACTTTGGTAACCTAGGGCCAAGAGTCACATCAATAGGAATAGCCAAATTGGTGAAATTAACCAGTCGTGGTGTTGTTCTCTATGACGCATGACTGACACGAACTCATTCATCATTCAAAGAACCAACACTGTGCAGTGCACAGGTGTAACGGACATTTTGGTGTGGAGTTGCTATTTTTCGTGGATTCGGGGCATTTCTTTTTTTGTTCTTTTGTCAAATGGCCCCCGGCCGCACTTTGGACTTGTTTAGCTTGCCTTTTGGTGATGCCACTTTGACATAACTCATCAGTGACTAAGAGCAAGTTACCTCCGCCCCTCCCCCGCATCCCCACCCTGAGCGTGAGCTTACGATATCTCCCAGCACATGTGAGAGGCACACCAGCGGCGTCATGCGTATAGGAACTGGTTTGAGCCGGCAGAGTGACTATCAAAGCAAACAGATTAGGAGGCAACTGCTCAAGCAACCTGTGTGTGACGGCTGCAAGCCTGCAGATGAAAAGCTGTAAAACTCAGCAAAAAGATGTAGTAAATATAATAAATGCTTGCAGCAGTGGATCATTATGAGTCTGTTGAGAAGGATCACACAAAAAGCAAAGCATGGACATGTCCAAAGCCTGTAATGCTACTTTAACAGGCTCTTATCTGGAGCGCAGCGATGATTAAATAGACTCCAGCACAAACATCACCGTGCTGCGGAATCACCCCCACCCGCCCCAGCCTGAGCCGAACTGGTTCTCGCCGGTCTGATGTGGTGCACGGCTGTATGAGGGAAACCCAGGGAGGCGTAATCACATCCTTCTCTGAGTAATACTGCCCTTTCAAAGAGCATGTATCATCAGAACAAAGAGCAGAATGCAAGCAAGAAATGTGCTCATCACACACTTTATTAGAGGAATTTAGGCTGGGTTGTGACTCAGAACTACCATTATCTATTGATCGACCTGATGAGTTTTGTGTATATTACATTTAGGAATATATTCACATATATTTCCACTGATGTCCAAAATCTTTCCAGCGAGAGCCGTGTACAAAAAAATTGAAGGATGCAGATACTATATAGTTATATTTCATATATATTACATTACTATATACATTCGATATAATATAACTTATGCTAATATAATAAAATACATATTACACCACTGATTTTTTATCTCATTTTTCATCAACATCAACTAACTAACAACTAACAACATCTAACAACTAACAACTAACTAACATCAACTTAGCTTTGTGTTGTAGGCTCATTAATAATTCATTCATTTTATTTTTAGAATATGTCGAGGGCCAATAAAAAAACGAGCTGCCACCAAAAATGGCCCCTCGGGTGCACTTTAGACCTAAATAATAACATCATAATGATGTAATATTGCGTGATGAACATGATTTCCTTTAGAGCTATATATCTAAAAATATATTCCTTTCTTCCTTTCTTATATTTGTGTAGTAGTCATACATGAAGCTGATCACGTCTGCGTTTTTTGTTTTTTGTTTATATTTTAAAGTCGCCTGACCATCTCACTGAACATTTTCAACTACCCTCTCATAAAAATAAGATACGTTGTTGTGCCTTTAGTGATGCAACGGCTTTCACTGTGGTACATTCAAGGTTACTGCCTCCCCCCTTGACACTTTCACTACTTGTTGGCTGTATGGGGTCCAGTTATTAATGTATTAGTTTAGATTTACAGTACCTTTAGAGCTATAAATATATGAGTGAGTGTACCGTATAAACACATTGCCATGTGGAGAAACATGATGAATGCACATAAGCACAAAGTTTGACGTGTGTATACAAAGCAATTTATTAAAATTGACATCATCCATGAAAATCATTGTGCTGTGTTGACATGACAGTGACATTTGGAGCCACCATATTAAAAATATATTCATAATGACAGTGTTCATTTGCAAACAAGGCATGTGTTCAGGACAGGCATCCACGAAGGTTCTTCTGGCACTAAAAAGTCAAATGTTGCAGCTTTCCGCCAGCACCATCACAGAGGTGTCTGCTCCTTTGTTGTGTCGTACTGCTTCACAGTGGAGAAGTCGTGTCCTTCATATCTCCAGTTAGCTTATCTGGTTCCATCCGCTCATGGCGGGACTCCCCATCGCCTTGGGCGGGAGCAAGTGGCCTCGCAGGGCGGCCTCTTGCAAGCACAAGCACCTGCAGGCATCCCATCCGAGAGCGAGCGAGCGAGCGAGCGCAGGTCTTGGGCTCCAAAGTCGAGCCGAAAAAGAGAAGACACAGGCGGCTAAAGCAGTCAGCGCAGTTTGAGCATGTGTCGGAGCATGCCTGCGATCTGGAGGAACTTGTCCTTTTTTCTCTGTTTCAGAGCCATCAGCGCCCGGGCCGTCTCCTCCGGGTCGTGCGAGTGGGAGAAGATACTCCTCACCCGCTCCTCCGCCTTCATGTCACCCGTCTTCTGGAAGAGTCTCGTCAGGGCGTCTTGGCTGACATTGTCGAAAATGTTGGCCACAGCTTTCTTGCGGTGCGCCGTGTCGAACTTGTTGCCGTGGACAGTCGGGCTGACCCGGCGGCAGTCTGAGGACACGTACGTGGACATGTCGCCTCTTGGTTGTGCGCTGTGTTGACGCCCGAGCGGCTTCGGAGGCTGAGTGAGTGCACCGAGCGGCTTCGGAGGCTGAGTGAGTGCAAGAGAGCTGAGGCTGCGTGCTTTTATGCTGCTGCTGCTCTACTCGCCAGCAGTGACGTCAGCAGTCGGGAAACTGAGAGACGACGCTTTGAGCGTATTCGGGCTGCTATTCTCCAAACTACAGCGCAAAGTGACCTCATCCTTTGTCTCAAATACGAATGAATAATCGTATTTTAGGCTACCATATTAGTCCATTAGTTTTCTATATGAAGTCACCTCAATCTAATAAGATCAAAGATCAATCATTTCTTAACTCATTTAACAAGATGTTTATTTTTTATTTGGTGATTGGTATGGTATGGTTTATTTGTTTCACACATCTTTATACATTGCTTCTCAAACAGTCGAGCACTCCCCTTTTCTCTTTAATTACTACTGTTCACTCATGACGCAATAAGCTAGCAAGCAAAAGTCTTATTTTGGCCTAACATGGCTTATTTCGATTATTATGTCTGCTATATTGGGTAATATAAAAATAAAGTTACTATGGCGTGTTATTTTATGTCTAAAGGGCTCTTATAATGGTAAAAAAAAACGTATTTAGAAGTTCATAACCAGGTGTTCTATGTTCAAATTATGAAGATATTCAATTTATTAAAATGGAATCCTACTTCGCGGTAGGGTCTGAAACCATTTAACCACGCTACACGAGGGAAGACTGTAGTGTGTATTTCTGTCAATAACTTTATGTCCAAGACGGGGTTTCCTTATATAATAACATGGGCGCGACAAGTAATGGGCGCGTCATCTCCTGTTTAGCCTTTGTCTTCAGACCCTGTCCCCCAGCAGGGAGCCTGAATCCAGACATTTGCATTCAGTTGTCAAAGAAAGTATTCTCTTTTGATGTAACCTCTTTCTGAGACACACCGGCACCTGGTAGACTTGGCTTCTTTTGTGATGTATTTCATTTGCATGTGATGAGGTACAAGAGTCAGAGCCGGTTCACAGTCTCAGGTGGAAACTGTAAAGCATTTTATCATTTCAGCCTGTCATCCACACTGCAACGGCGCTCTGGGTGTCCTGAAACAGTATTATTTGAAAACGGCGTCGTGTGGACAAGCGGAAAAGCTACTTTCTGAAAACGATGACGTGACCGCCCCATCGCCATCACGTGACCGGAAGTGAGCGGTATGTATTGCTGCTGAAAAGCCAACATAATATCTGGATATTTCGACTGACGTGACTCAAGTTGACATTCTCCTAATATTTTTTTGTCTTATACGCCAAAGTGACTTGCAGAAATAATTCCACTTCGTTATCAAGTTGGACAAGCCGGGCAAGCGGAAGACGACGGAGCTGCGTGTTGGTGTGCTTCAGGTATTGCATCGTTTTCACCCAGTGGTCCATTCCTGTGTGGACGTGACTACTAAACTACTAAACTACTACTACTAAACCCCCCAACAAATCGCGCAAGTGATTTGTTTTATTTGTCGTTATTTCAGACGTTACTAGTAGAGTACACCGACACTAGTTTGTTTTAACCAGACCAAAGTAGTATCGTTTTCTGTGATTACCATCATGACCCCGTACATTACTGGTAAACAAACCATAGGAATAATTTTCATAGTTCAAGACTTACTATAAAAGTATCATTGCAAAGGATATTGCCGGCAACAGCTTTGATGTTAAAGGTTAAAAAAATAATAATTTGGAAATTTGAACGGGCCGTTTATGGACTACAGGCGGTAGTTTGCGCATGTGTGGTACAGTCAGTACCATGCAGTGCACCATCGTAAACTAGCACAATAATTAATCAAAGCAGTGCATTATTATGGCGAGTTTTTTTACAGCTCTCGTCTTGAATCCTTGTGTTCCTGTATCTGCCCCCACCTCCTGGATCAAGGTAAGTCGAGAGAAATTAATTTCGGGAATTCATTACATAGTAAAGGTGGACTTTTTAGCTGAGCTGAACGATGAATGATTAGGTTGTTTATCCAGGTTGTTATTCTAGCACAAGGGTGTCCAAACTTTTTCTAGCGAGGGCCAGGGAAGTCTGGAGAGGCCTGCAGACCATCACAGGCCATGGTAAAGGAGTGGGGAGAGACCAAGCCAGTGGGGACAAGATCTGGGCAGATGAACTCAATCTGTTTTTTAACAGATTTGAGTCTGCCCCCCCTCCCTCCCCTACCAACACTGTTGTTTCCCTGAGCAGCTCCTTCAGCAGCAGACTGTTACACCCACGGTGTAAGAGGGAGAGGTTCCGCAGGTCCTTCATACCGACCGCTGTCAGGCTCTACAACACCTGCACCACCTGAACCATGTTGTAGTGCTTTACTTTACTGTTCTCTTTACTTGTCTTGCTTGTTTGCTGCTGTAACAAGTAAATTTCCCCGCTGTGGGATAAATAAAGTACATACATACATACATACATACATACTGAAAATGAAAGGATGCAAGCACACTTTGATATTACGTAAAGCACACAGAGAAATGCTAAGAAGCTATATTTAGCTCAAGAAAAAACTGCATTTCACCTTTGTAATATAGGGGAAATGCTACTAAAAATGACATAATACGAGTTTATTCTTGGAAAATTACGACTTTTGTTCTTTATTAGATTATGACTTTTTTTTATTAATATTTTTACTTTATTCCCGTAAAATTACAGCTGTGTTTTCCATTTGTGCTGGGGGGTTTTTTCCAACGATTTCATTTCAGCTGTTGCTCTTCTCTTAACATTTTTATTTTTTATTGGTTTTGCAATTTTTGCTGATGCTGTTTTTTTTTTAATGTTTCCATGTTAAATTACATTTTTAGAGTGTGCTGCGGGCCGAAAAAACCAGAGCTGCGGGCCGCAAATGGCCCCCAGGCCGCACTTTGGACACCCCTGTTCTAGCAGGATGGAATTTGTCTGCATTGTTGTAGTCTTCTTTGTTGTACAAAGTATTCATGATTATTGACGATTATGTTATGTAAATGTTGTTATGTATTGTTTTATGTAAAGAGAACACTAAATATTGGGCCTGTCGCCCAAGGTCAGCTGGCATAGGATCCAGCATACCCCTACACTAGTGAGGACAAGTGGCATAGAAAAAGGATGGATGGATAAATAGTGTGCACTTCACACACAGTTTACTCATGATTTTTATCCAAAGGGTCAATATATAGTCCCAAAACGGACGCTCATGTTCTTGTAAACATTTCTGGAAAACCAAAATATATTTGCGTTAGTTATTCAAATAGGAGTGTTTGAAGTGGTGTTTGAGGCCGATGCTGGCTCGTTGATCCTACTTGACAACATCAACAGGCGTTCCCCCTTCAGTCAGAGTCACAACTCTGGCCATAAACAGCCATGGTGTAAAACTTTTATGTACTTAGTTTTGCCGACGCACATCCTGACTGCCTTATAAGGAAAAATGGCGATAAGCGACTCAGGAAGTGTCTTTTTTTTCCTGAGAGTGCAGCAGAGTGAAGGTCATGCACCGTATGCCCGGCATGTGGCACTCACTTGTCTGCCCAGTAGAACAATGAACCAGGAATCCGTGCGGGTTTGAAGTGAAATAAGATCCAGATCCTCCAGGCAGCTGTAGTTTCCAGGTCTGGGTGAACAATGTGTCGCCACAGGATATCTGTCTGTCTGCAGCTGGCATTGCAGGAGACACGGAATGTCACTGCACCTATGCAAAAAAAACTGTTGGCTGCTTGAGATGGTATATTTATGACCCCCAGGCAAAGCAACGCACAATAAGACTTCAGCGGGAAGGCGGAAGCCAGAACCTTGAGCTGTTGACCCTATTCTCCTGTGCACGCCAAACATTCTTGCTTTATCTTAACAAAAGCAGCACTAAATTTAAACAGGGGACTGAGGGACTGTGTCATTTTTCCCCTGGGAGGGAGATTCCCAAGAGACAGTAAGTATGATAAAACCTCTTCCAGAGATTAATAGTTGATATTGCACAAGCAACAATGCCAGATTCCCTAAAATAGAGTCCACAGATAAGAGCCTTCAAGTTTGAAAGTCCTACATTTAGTCCTTTAGTTTACTCACGCAAAACTGTTAAACAGTTCTATTTATTCACACTTGTGCTGACATTTCAACACTGAAATACTATCAGTTGACTAAATCTTCGATGCTCTAGATTGATTTTACGGTTACCCCTGCAATTAGCAGAAATCTTATGTAAGACGGCTATTGTAAACGTTTTTTACAGGCTGAAGGTGTTGGATAAGTTGCACAGTTCATTCAACCAGTGCTCCACATGGGATGCACTGTAATAAAGACGGTACTGTTATTATAGCCAGTAATGTTATTGTTATCAGAGTTCATTAGCCAATGTTTACCCGTTGCCTTCCTTTTCTTTGCATAACTGAAAGAGGTATTTTATCGTTTCAATGATAACCTTTCAAACTTTAAACTCAATCCTTAATCCATCCACTCATCCATCCATCCGTCTTCTTCCGCTTAGCTAGCTATGTAGCTAAACTGAAGGGCCCAGAGTTCCCTCTCTTCAGCAACTTCATCCAATTCTTACCTTCCCAAGCCAGTCCTCAACATAATCCTTCTAGCGCAGGGGTCTCAAACTCAATTTCACTGGGGGCCGCTGGAGATAGGGTCTGGTTGTGGCTGGGCTGCATGAAGTATTAGGAATAGGGCTAGGAATCTCAGGGTACCTCATGATACGGTATGACACACGATGCATGGCTCCTGATAATGATAATATCTCAATACAATCATAGGGTGGAACAAAAAAATAAACACATTTCATAGTTTGTATTTTGCCGCATTCAGCTGGGATAGGCTCCAGCTTACTCGTGACCCTAATGAAGACAAGCGATACAAAAGGGGTGGAATTTTTGTAGCATATTTTAACCAGACTACAAGCAGCAATGGTACAAAAAGAATGAGGATGTTTTTGCAACATAAGTGTAAACAGGATTTTAGTTTCGGTGTCTGAAAAACAGTAAAGCTATTTTAAAGTCATTCAGAAAACACAACATCTCGTGTCTCTCAAGTAGATCAATGCTATAAAGTAGAATCATATCAAAAATAAATATTTTTTATAGCATTTACACTACTCCTCCATGTCTAGTCGCGGGCCGCAAAATATGACCCGGCGGGCCACAAATGGCCACGGGCCGCAAGTTTGAGACCCCTGTTCTAGCGTGTCCTGGATCTTCGCTGGGGCCTTCACCTGCTCCGTAGTGCCTGGAACACCTCCCCCAAGGGCCACCTTAACTGGCTTCTCTTGACGTCAAGGAGAAGTGGCTCAACTCTCTCAACTCTCTTGTTCGTTTGGTCAAAACCTTTCTGGTAAACCCAAACGCTTTGTTTGGGTTGAAATAAGCTATGAAAATAAAAGTTTTATTTTTATTTTTTGTATTTTTGTAACTCGCAGGCTGAAAAAGTGTGGGCACCTCTGGCCTAGTGTGAGTACGCCCTAAATGACTCTTAGGGGCATCATTGGGACTAATGTGCAGCTAATGACTGCACACATGCGTTTGTGGTTAGAGCGAAACAATGCATGGCCTGTGGCTACATCTGACATTAAGGCCTTACTGGAATATGTTGCATGCAGCAAACGCCCAGTGTGTCTGTTTGGCAAATGGCTGCTTATGTAACAGTAGCACAGGAAGTGAAGGGCATCTGGGCAATAGAGAGCCTCTGTGGAACATTGAGGACAACCTATCTTGCTGCTTCTACACTGTAAGAATACATGTTTGGGAAAACCTAATAACGCCGGCTTGTGGGGAGCAGGTAAATTGAAAAGGTGTC
Source organism: Dunckerocampus dactyliophorus (assembly GCF_027744805.1). Classification (NCBI taxonomy): domain Eukaryota; kingdom Metazoa; phylum Chordata; class Actinopteri; order Syngnathiformes; family Syngnathidae; genus Dunckerocampus; species Dunckerocampus dactyliophorus. The sequence continues at coordinate 26,454,234 of NC_072822.1, read as the reverse complement.
ACTTGAGTGATCATGTGCATCTCAGGCAGGTAGCCACTTTTGGCAATTTGCAGTTAATTAGGTACCAACTACAAACTGATTATTGGGAACAGAACCCCTCCCTCCCCCTCGTTATAAAAAAAAACATCCGTATCAGAACAAAGCAGGGCTGTCTTCCAATAAGGATTTTCATAGTCGAGTCTGATTCATTTTGTCCGCAGTCGACTAATAGTGGAATGTTTTTTTTAAAGAGCAGAGCCGATACCAACAAATAAACTAGTAAGCGACTTTTTCCACCTCAAAGAAACAGGCCAAAACACATAGATAAACAAATAAACATGGTAGTTGTGCAACAACAGTACCTTAATTTCTTGAGTGACACACAAAGCAAGATGAACAAACACGGTCGCTTTCGGCTAGTAGGCATATCACACATCAGAAAAGTGCGCATAAAATAGGAACAGCATAGCTTAAAAAAACACAAATTGCCAAACCTCTCAGTTAGCAGCCTAATTTCTTGCATTAAAATTCATAATATAAAATGAAGTTGTCATTAAATGATACACTGTTGGTTGTGTGCGGCATGTTACGTAAGAAGCTGCTGACACAAGTTGCACTTCCTTTTCTGGACTTCAGATAATTTTTTAGTAACCAGTACGAGCCGGTAAGTCTGTCGATGTCGACGGCCTTCTTAGCATTCAAAGCTAGCGCTCAACCCAGCTTACTTTGGATTGTGCCACTGAAGCGGATGATTTTCTTCATGCGTGGTAAGCATGGTCATCACCCTCACAGAAAAAACGATACCGGTATGAACCGATATCTCATTTTTATGCCCAAGGGACGTCCCTAGGGTACAGTGTTTGTCAAACCCACAATCTCCCAGACAGTAACATACACGCATAGCAGAGTTCATGTTTCCTGTTCTCAGCTTGGACCTTGTTCACTCTATCCATCAGCACCACCACCCGGGAGGGACTGCCCTCATGTGTATGCAGATTAAATGACAACCAGGCAGTGCAGGCATTATCGCACTGAACTGGCTCAATCCGGCTTCCACTCACTTCACGGCTGGCTGCACCGCATGGGAGTGAGGCCAAACCTACTGTTCATCTGTCCATGCAATGGATCCTGTTCTGTGCCAGAATCAGCAGGCCTCTCTGGGTCAGGTGGATCATATTAAGGTCAGTACTGTACATGATTTCGTGGACCCAGTACACCCCCCAATTTGAAGATGTTGACAAGACCCCACCCACCCATCATTTTAGAAGCAAGCTCTTTCATGTCCTCTATGTGGCACATTCCGTGCATTCATCCTCCTTGAAAAGATCTGACAGCTTCTACCCACATGTAACGTGGAACACCCACAGTTCAGTTCGATATTCTGGTGGGGGGAAGAGGTGAGTGGCAGTCATGGCTACAGACACACAATAAGAAGAATGGCCATCACACTCAAAGTCATTGTATCTGCTTGTGTATTAAAGGAAAAGCCCATGTACATGTAGTTATGGAGTGTGTATTAATAAGCTAAAGAAGCCATAGTAATGCTGTACAATACATACTGAGCCTGATTCATCAGTTATGTTCATAGGATTGTCCTTTCATGTGTTCATACCAAAACCTACAGTCATCAGGAACTTTGAAGAGAGGTGCTAAATCATTGATGGACAAGAGGGTGGTTGGTTTACGGGTGGGTTGAGGGGGTTTGGCAGCAGACTTCCCAAGGTAATGGTCAAGTTGATGTATGTAACACATGTCCCCAACCACTGCTGATGGGCTGAGAATATGGAATTATGAGAAAATTAATATTTGGCAATTGAAGTAAAGATGCTCAAAGGTGCAAGAAAACACATTTGAAGGTGTCATAATAAGGAATACATTTCATTCATGGGATGTGACCAATGAGTTATATTTAATCTAAATTGACAAAATGCTCATGAATTGTGCAATTCAGGTCAAAATTTTTACTCCAGCATTTTTTATTCTCGATATCCTTGCTTACCTTCCATCCATCCATTTTCTATACCGCTTCTCCTCTTTAGGGTCGCGGGGGCATGCTGGAGCTGACTTCGGGCGACAGGCAGGGTACATCCTGGACTGGTCGCCAGCCAATTGCAGGGCACATATAGACAAACAACCATTCACACTCACATTCATACCTACGGACAATTTAGAGTCTCCAATTAACCTAACATGCATGTTTTTGGATGTGGGAGGAAACCGGAGTACCCGGAGAAAACCCACACACGCAAGGGGAGAACATGCAAACTCCACACTGAAATGCTCAAGGGAAAATCGAACCCAGGGCTTCCCGATCTCCAGACAGTTACTGTGTTGGCCGACATGCTAACCACTAGACCAACGTGCAGCCCCTTGCGCCCTGTCCTTTTTTAATGTCCTCATTTATTCTAACTCAATAATTTTCTATTTATTTAATTTTACATTTGTTTGAACATTCAAACAAAATGTATTCCTATTTCACTACTTTTATTACATTTTATTCTTATTTTTAACAATTTTATTCTTCCTTTGCCTTTATAAAGAAATAAATTTAAATGAAAAAATGTAAGTCAACAAAATACAGTTTTCAGTTCGAGTTCAGTTATGTTACAAAATTTTTGCTAAGATTTTGCCTTGGCTTGTTTAGCATCCAAAATACCGTCTGGTTCGTTTACGCCGCCATCTTGGATCACACATCACAAGACAAAATCTCTCGATACCTGCACGTGATCGTGCAATGCATTGTGGGCCACGGCCGCTGTTTTAGGACAACAGCGTTTGTATCAGAGACCGCACAAAAGAGTAAGGCGACGGACGAGACAAGGGCGCAAGACCTCCAAATTTTATGACTGTCGTCATTTCAGATGTATGTAAATGTGACGGGATTGGCTCCATCATCGACGGACGGGCGGGGGGGTTCCACCAAAACTAGATAAAAGTGATGTTAAATGCTCAGTTGTCCATTCATTTGTCATTTGTAATTATTTCTGCATTTGTGTGTCTAGAACGGATTAATTGGATTTACATTATTTTCTATGGGAAAATTTGCTTTGTTTAGAGTCTGTTTTGGTTTGAGTCGGACATTGATGTTAACCAAGGCACCACTGTATTGTGTCAACATGTGACAGATAAGGCGGGAATGAATTATCAGTAATAGGCATGACCCCTGCGCTTCCTCTTATGTGGCATGTGGTTATTATTACAAGGACAATGTAAATCCTTTCAAGCTATTATTTCAAACAACATATTACTACTTTCATGTGGCTACTGTTTACTTAAACTGGGTTACAGCTTCACCAGTGATGTAACAAAAAAGGTTTGGGTTATGAAAGTGCCAGCTTAAAGTCAAAGCTTAAAGGTCAGTGCGGGGCCAAAATACTATAAAATACTCGATTACAGTCTGTTTATCATTAGCAGAGCTAGCTGTGGGAGACTTCAGACACAGGTGAGGTAACCTTGAACACACTGCTTCTGACAGCTCAGCTCAAGCTCAGATGGCATACGGCTCCCATGGCGACGCAGTGGAGGGCAGGCGGTAGAGGAAAGGGAGGGTTTGCCATGGTCACCAGAACACAGCAATACCAAACAAATACTGCAGTGCATTTTTAGCCTCATTTCTGACTCAAAGCAGAAACAGTTTCTATGGAACAGTTCCGCTTTTATGCTTTGGTAAAATCAGGCTAAAGGGCTGCTTACACAATTGACACAATAAATCTGGAGCCTGAAATGCAAGCCGCCATGCTGTTGTTGTGTGGTCTTGATGGTAAGATTCGCTTGCACTGGAAAGTGGATATTTCTATGTACGTTAAATTACAGTAAATTACAGTGCACAACTGAACTAGAGTAAGGTGACCAAATGGCCTGTTTTCCCAGGACATGTTTTGTTTTCATGTCCTGGCTTTCCTGGGGTTTTTTTTTCCTACAAAGTGATGAAACTGTCCTGGTTTATTTTATTTTTTTCATTGAGTCATTAAACTGACTGGCTTTAGGGCAGGCATCACCAACACAGCCTAGCACAGGGGTGTCCAAAGTGCAGCCCGAGGGCCAAAATTAAAAATCAGCAATTTTACAAAAATAAAGTCAAAATATTTTGAGAAAAAAGTAGTAATCTAATATTATGAGGAAAAATAACATAATTTTAGTAGCATAAAGAAAAAATTTTTTTTTTTAAAGTTGTAATATGGAAAAACAAACAAAACAATGACTAAAGTTGTAATTTTTGGGAAATTGGGTTGCAGAAAAAGGGACGAGAATAAAGTCAAAATATTATGCGCATACGCATAAAGTCATAATTACAAGAAGAAAGATGAAATTGTTCGACAAAAACACAGCAAAAATAAAAAAAAAAACAGCTGGAATTTTACGAGAATAAAGTGACAATATTAAAAGATAAATAAAAATTGTATTCGGACGAGAAAAAAAACGGCAAAATTTTCCGAGAATAAGCTTGTGACCTTATGAGGAAAACTGACATCTTTGTCATTTTAGTGGCGTAGAGTGAAAATATTTTTTTTAAGTATGTTTTTTTTTAAGTCGTATTTTTATGAGAAACAAACAAAACAAAATGAAGTTGTAATTTTTGGAACAATGATTTTGGGGATAAAGTTATAATATTATGGAAATAAAGTTGTAATATTAGGAAAGGTTATTTAAGAAGAAAGTTGAAATAATCGGAAAATTCAAAAACAAGCAACAGCAAAAATGTGGGGAAAAATGTGCGAAGACCAAAGTTCACAGTAACAATATGCTTTTTCAGCTATATCACAAAGCTGTGATGCAGTCTAACTTTATAGCATATCCACAGTTTAGTTTACAAAGTATCACAGTGGCTCTTTCATTTTTCAGTATCGCTGGAAAAGGGTTGGACACTCTTAGCCTAGCATTTCTGTGTCTGTGTTAAAATACTGACCCTCCTATGATGTTCAAAAGGTACTGGCCTTCTACAAAGACAACATGAAACAACACAAAGAAGCACATGAAGTGACGGGGCCTGGCCAGACGCCAGCCAAAGGAGAGTTCTGGAGCCGGTCGTCAGTAAGCCTATTGTGTACTGTGGCAGAAGGGCCAGATCAGACAAGGCTGAGGATGGTCATCAGTGGGCGTTTCATGGTTATGAAAGCAATACGCCTCAACTGTTATGTAGCTGTTTTTTTGGCTAGCTTGTAAAAATGTGAACCAGCCAAGTCTGTCCAAAGGTAACACAACATTTGGGTTACAAGGTGCTAGTGGGCGGTTTCTGTTACCTTTGTAACAGGGTCACGTTGTTTCTCAGTGTTTCTAATGTATAAGACAACCAGTTCCTGATAATAAATGGATACATACTGTTGTTGTCCTTATCTCCTAGAGCAGGGGTCTCAAACTCATGGCCCGTGGGCCATTTGCGGCGCGCGACTTGTCTTCAAAGATTACTGTAATACGGCCTGCGACAAGCCAATGTTACTCGTAGGATGCACACACGAGCCTACACTGAACTAAGAGTGAGTGAGTCACTTAAACAAATGTGGTAAAAAAATTCCACCCATTTTCTATACCGCTTGTCTTCATTAGGGTCACGGGTAAGCTGGAGCCTATCCCAGCTGAATGCAGCAAAATATAAACTGTGAAATCATTTATTTGATTCACCCTGTTACTGTATCAAGATATTATTGTTATTGTGAGCCATGTATCGCGTGTTGTATCGTGAGGTACCCCGAGATTCCCAGCCCTACTCCCAATACTTGATGCGACCCAGCCTCACTCGGACTCTACCTCTAGCAGCCCCCAGGTAAATTGTGTTTGAGACCCCTGTCCTAGAGGATTAAGCAGAGGATACAAGCACGAGTGAGGGTCTAAGTGTTAGAAATAGGAGTAAAGTATGAGAGTACAAGCATATTCACACTTCAGCATTTGCGACCCCGCATATTTGGATTTTTTAATTTTTTTATCAAAACATTTTAATTTATGAGAAAATGTGTGCTTTAAAGCTCCATAATTATACCAGTATTTGTTAGAAAACCCATCTCATTTACCTTAGCTTAGTGATCATTTACAGTATAAATATGTAGTAATGAATTACATAATGTTAGCATAGCACTTAACTGCATGGAAAGGCAGCACGCTGTGGCCAGGTTGAGTCGCACAGGTCATAGCCAGAGGCAAACTTCACCTTGCTTGTGGTGGTGCTCACCTTACCTTACCTTACTTGTCCAGGTTTTCATTGTTTTTCATTGGGTCATTACAATTTAAATTTAAATTTTAGTTTGATATTTTAATAGATTTGCTTTTATTATTTTCTTGTAGGCTACAGAATAATGGATTCGATTTTAGATATTAGCTGGTTTCAAGACACCCAAAGCGCTTCACAATGAAGTGAACCCATTATTCATTCACTCCTCAGTCACACACTGGTGGTGGTAATCTACATCTGTAGTCACAGCTGCCCTGGGGTAGTCTGACGGAAACGTGGCTGCCAATTGACGCCTATGGATGCTGGAGGGAGCGAGGATCAAACCGCTAACCTTCCAGTTTCTGGATGACCTGCTCGAGCTCCTGAGCCATCATTATTTAATTCCAGAGATGTTGAAGTCATTTTTGCACTGTTGAAACTTAAAGAGATATTATTTTAGGCATTACAAAACATGTTGAGTAACCTCTGTTGTTGGTTATATAGATAGTTTGTAATATAACTATTCTATCTATACAGGGGAGGCATAGTTTAAATGTATTGAAATTATAAGGCATCTTTGATTCAACTTCGAGTATCATTTCAGTATCTCACCACAGTGTGATGGTTTTTTGGTAATCAATATATGGTCACCCAATTTCAGGCACAAACTATATTAAGCTATTATAACCGCCGGGCCCCAGTCGTGAGGGCGGCTGGGTTATTTCTGTATTGCTCAAGTACATGCTACGCAATGCTGTATCAATAAACACAAGTATACATCCACATAAACAGAAAAACATCAGCTAAAAGCTCAACAAAGCCAATTTTAGTAAAACAGGCTACAATTCAGACTTCCATCACTTGAATGGGTAAATGTTGAAAACAAGCCAACAAGCAGAGATGATAATTATATATTGATTATAAAAATGAATAATTGCATTGTAAAAACAACTAATTTAACAAAGGTGGCGTTGTTGAACAGGTAAACTTTAGTCGCTCCAATGGTAAGTATCATTCTTTTACTATGTATAGTGAGGGAGCGATATTGGAACCGCCATATAGTGAGGGACGGCTGTATGTCTCGTTCATCTCGCTGTCCTCTTTATCCGTATCTATCATTCGTTTCTATCGTCTCTCCCTGTATGTCCCACTTTCCTGAGCTGATTTGAAAAAAGATGTGCCGGACAAAATCGAAGCGCTTCGACAAAACTTAAATTGAGTAATCCCTCGCCACTTAAAGCAGTCACAGCTTCACTCTGTCATTGTTTTTCAAAAATACAGTATATTGATTAATAAATCATGCTGTTTCCTGGTTGAATACGGCCTATTGCTAGTCAAAAATATGCTTGCTTAAGCAAAATCTTTACATATTTTAACATATTTTTTGCCTAACTAAAGCATTTTCAAGGATAAAAATAAAATATATAGCCATTCAGAAGACGCACTCAAAAACGTTGTGATATGAAGTATTCTACACTGGTCAGTAGGTGTCTGCAATGGTACGTTGATGAGACAATAGCCACAGCAGGAATTCCAGTAAACTGCAGACGACCGAACCCGAAAAACGGACTCAGAAGGGGAGAGGAGCGCCTCCGTCAGTCAGCCAACGAAAAACGACCGGCTCGAAAAAATGCCTTGGAAAAGACACCAAAACCAAGCACCTACATCTGCAACCGCTGCAACCGTGACTGTCACCCGCGTATCGGGCTATACAGCCAGAAACAAAGTTGTCGTATTCCGCTATTCCAGCTCAAGGCGCAGATCCATAGTCTTCCGAGACTGACGGATGTCAAGGAGGAGGATTGGTACCAGTGTGAATTTGACTATAGGGGTGTTATTTCATGCCTAGAGGGCTCTAATCATGTTAAAACCTGTATTTAGAAGGTCGTAAACAGGTTTACCACCTATGAAAATATTCTATTCATAAATAAGGAATCCTACTTTGCCAAAATTCACTTATCACGGTCGGGCTTGGATTCAATTAATCGCAATAAAGGAGGGATTACATTTTACAGATTTGCAGAGGTCAGTGTACCCAATAGGGTGAATTATTGAACGGCAACTCTTTAGATCTTTTCCAGGACCACAAAGGTAGATGCATAATATGTACCCAAGCAGTAAAAGGTAAATGTCACGGGTACAAAATAGCTTGGATAACAACCCAGTACTGTAAATCCCTAAAGGTACAATCATTAGATGTGTTAGAAAATACCAGTATCACGATGTATTGCTCATAGTACATTATTAATACACCAACATGATATATTGATACTGTTGCTGTCCAATTTCCTAGTAAAGCAGTGCAGCAAGTTAGACTTTTTCAATATAAATCCCTGTATTCTTGCAGCACTGTCTATTAAAATGTCCAATACAAATAGGTTTTATTTTACTACCTTTCTATCCGCCTGCTTTACTAATTGCTGCTGCCCAGTGCTTTTAATATCCCTACTGCAGATACAGTAATGATATCAAAGTTTTACACAATTGTCCTAAGAGGAAGTCTTGCAGCAGGTCTTTCAGGATATTCTATGAGCTCAGAACGATTTAACAGTGCTTAGTGTGGTGGCTTGGAGGTGGAACTGAGAATACCAGCTAGCGTCAGATTGAGGCTGGTTCAAACCGGTCTGCTGGTTAGAAGAGAAACGAGCCTGAACAGCAGACCAGACAAAGAAGCAACCTCCCATCAGGGCTTTGTAGTCATACCGTACATACAGACAGACATACACACAACTAGAAAGAAATATGACATTGAAATTGAAAATAGATAACTGAATAAAACATACAGTAGCATACATCTTTAGTTTCAGCTTGGAAAGTCAACAAAGAATATTTGACAACTGAAAGAAAAGAGGCTGTCAAGAAGTGGGGAGTGAGTGATGAAGAGGGAAAGACTGAATTTAGGTCAACAGTCACTCACGCGCAACGCAAGATCGAGATCAGAACGGAGGCATGTTTTTCATGATCCAGTTTGCTGCGGCAGCACGTGTCTTCTCAGACAACAGCCATGTGCTCTGCAAGGGCAGCTTCATCTTGTTTGACATTCGCTCAACTGGAGCAGGAATAGAAAGAAAATTGCTTGCTTTCCTTTGTTTGACACAAAACACATGGGATGAATACCAAACAACACATCAAGGGGAACGTCCTAAACATAATGAGTGAATGAAATATTTGCAGTGGATATTTTACCCAAATTATGTACAGTATGTTCTTTGTACAAGTCCCTGACAGAACAAAGGTAGTAAAAATGATGGACGTCGTATCTGCATGTGACGGTTACAACCTCCCCCTCCAGGCAACTGCGAGTCCTGTTTGCCTTTGGTGTGTAATAATTTACTCTTCTTCAATCTACCTATGTACCACTTTTTCTTGTTTTTAGAGTTCTATAGAGCATAGTTATAGTCTATAGTGTCCGATGAATTCGCATTCTTTTTCTGAAGAAATATGAATACATATTTCTTAATGTTTAAATGCCATTGCCAGCTATACAATCAATTGATTGGCTAAAATGATCACACATTCAGGTCTCAGGTATTTATATTACTCCAGCACAGTACGGCCCATGGTTAACATTCTGGGATGCTTGAGTATTTTTTGATAACGACTTTACCGTCGTCCCTTGACACTTAGTGTTTCGAATTTCGGGCATCACTTGATCAAGGTTTTTCAACAACAAAAAAATATATAATAATATATATATAAAATATATAAATATATATAATAAGAATATAATAAATCCATCCGATTCATGGTTGAATAAGGCCTATTATTAGTCCAAAACTTTTATGTATTTTTTGCCTGAATTAAGCATTTTTAAGCATAAAAATGGCTAAATGAACTAAATTACAAGCGTAAGGGATTCAGAAAACACATTCAAAAACACTGTGAATGATATGTAGTATTCTACACTGGTCACTAGGTGTCAGTGCTGTTACTGTAATGTTCGGTGAGACACACAAGCACCAGACTTGATTCCCGGAACAACAGGCATTTATAGCAGGGTTCAATGATCTCAGGCACAATAACCCCTAACGAAGGCTACTGCAGTGGGCGTGACCCATGCCAAGCTAAAACTCAACTCTGAACCCCAGACGTCACTTCTTGTCCACCTGCCACTCTGCTCCCCTGGAGAACATATTTATAGCAACACACAAGCACACGTCTTATTCATGTTTTAAATGCCTTATTTACTTTTATTATGTCTACTATATTGGGTAATACGAGTGTAAATGTGACTACATGGGTGTTATTTCATATCTAGCAGCTCTAATAATGTTAAAAAAAAACGTATTTAGAAGGTCGTCAACAGATTTTCTATGGTCTAACTATGAAAATATTCCATTTAGAAATAGGGAATGGGAAATTCACTTATGATGGTCGGGTTGGGAACCAATTAACTGCGATCGACGAATAACTGCATTATCTAGCAACATTTTTTTTTTAATTCCCACATTTTGCCGGGGGTGTGTTGGTCTGCCAGGCGCTTGGGCATTTGTTGCCGCCGGCCTTTGTGCTTTGCTGGGCGGCTGTCTGCGGGCTTGTTGAGGGTGGTGCTCCGGTGCGTTGGTGGTGTGCCGTCGGTTCTGGGGGCGGGTGGGTGGTCTGGCTTCCAGTGACTGGTGGGGTCCGGCGGCTGGTCTGCTGCTGGCGCTGTGTGGTGGGTTGCCTTGCTGCTCGCCCGTTTGTATTAATATTTTTTTATTTATTTTATTCCGTTTTTTTTATTTTGAATGGGGATACACAGGCTCCATGGGGGCTGGTGCTGGGTGTTACATCTCTGCGGCCCGGGCCTCCGTTGGGTGGGCGGGAGGCAATGCCTCCTTCGTCCCTGGGCGCGGAGGTCCTGCGTCGGGGGTCAGGCATGGGGTGGCCCGGGGCAGGCCGGGCTCTGCTCCCTAAGGGGTGGGGATTGCCGTGGGGGCTGGCGCTACCGCTGTTGGCGGGATCCTTTTTGATTGCGGTGGCGTCTCTTGGCTTGCTGGTATGTGTCCCCCGGTGCCCGTCTGCCCTTGTGGGGTGTGATCTCTCGCCGGTCTCGGGGGTTGGCTGTCCTCCGGCCTGTCGGCGCCCTGTTTCTGGTTGGGATTGCCTGTCTGCGGCCCCTTTCTGGGGCTCGGCCTGGCTGTGTGGGGCGGAGCTTGCTGGGTGGTGGGAGGCAGTCCCTCTCCTTTCAGTGACAATTCTCAGTGACAATTACACGCTCACACATTCGCGCACATTTATATACATGATGACTTGCACACATACTGTAAATACCTGTACACACGTACATATACACACTCACAGTACATACGTACTTCCCCACATTACTCACTGGGTTAACCAGGGTGTTATTATGTTGTTGGTTTTATTACAGTGACGGTGATGTCGCCAATATGATTACAATGTTTTACAATTGTGTGCATTACAGTTATTGTCATTGTGATCACTATCATAGTTAATCATTTCGTTACTACTATTATGTGTGACTGTTTCAATGCAGTATTGTCATTGTGGTTGTTGATATTCATTTGTCCTCTCCAATTTCTGCAGTTCTATGTAATACAGTATATCCTTGCTTTTTGTGGGAGTTACATTCCAGGGCCACCAGGGAATGATGAAAAAATGCCTGTGCATTTGCATTAAGAGTTCCTGCGTAATAATCAAGACTCAGATTCAATATGCCTCACACGCTTATTAAACACATTTGAAATGATAGCGCGTATACTGTATGTACTCACCACGAATGAATGATAATATAAGATGATACATGAACAGATGGAATCAGAGTCACGATATAAAAGTTTTGCTTCTGTGTCTTGCAGCGACTATGGTGCCTTCAAGGATCAAAGTGTGAAATCTCAACATTTGGCTAAGAAACATTCAACTGTAATGTCACTTATTTATAAATTATTATATCTGAGGGTGAATGATGTGTTTTCTCCGTGAAAAAACAGCCTATTTTTGGATTTCCGCATATTTATGGGCCTGTAAATGCCGAATCACAAGTTTCAACTGCATTGTAGTTTACACTGGTATTGAACTGCACTTCCATCGTAACAAAAGTTTAAAAACCACTGCAAACTACACAATGGCATTAAAGTCAGTGTTTAATTACCTCATCTCTCCAAGTATGAATCACTTCGAGGATCTCTACTTGTGATACAACTCTTAGTGGTACAGCTAAACTGACATTCAGTGACTGATGGATGTGAGACTGAAAAATGAATTATCACTATGACTACGTTTTCTGTTTGATATCAATGTCGTTTCTATTGCTAATTCAAGTCAAATGTGATTGTGAGATTTGTGTCTGTAGATATTGCTTCTGCCGTTACTTCGTTAATGTTGTGAAACGCATTTCAAAATCATCCTCAGCCTTGATACACATGACTCCAGACTGTGAATAAAAGCCTTTCTCCAAACATGCTCGCTTTGTGTCCTGATGATTGAATTAATACAGAAGATTACTGCATATGGGACTGTTGTGGCTTGACCTGCCTGAATATGGGACTACAACTTGCTCCGCCACAGCAATGGCATTATGGATCATGGGCACGGCCTGCTGATTTTCCACATCTATCATTGATTGTTAAGGTCAGACTCGCGGTGGAACAGATTGCATTCTCTCTGGCAGGACTCCAACAGCAAAATCTTTATCTTGTTGCACTTTCATATAATGAATCGGTATTTCTAATCAATAAAGTCACTTATTCTCATAAATTCAGGTCATTTGAACCAGCTGAGCTTGAAAAAAGCCTGTAGGATGAGCAGATAGCAGGCAAAGTACAGACTTTAATCCGCACAACATCACAACACAAGCGGCCACTTTTAAACTGGATTCTCCTGCATTGTTTTGGCACGCTGTATAGTCTGAAAACGGTGAGACGCTGCCCTCTAGTGGTGGTATTGTGTAATGCAAACAAGCGAACAAATATTCCAAAAGCTAGTGGAACCTCAAGCTGGTTGTCTTTCAGTGCCAAAACAACTATTCCCATTGTTGATTAATACACTGGTGCTGCTCAAAAAAATTAAAATATGACCAAAAAGTTGATTTATTTCAGTAATTTCATTCAAAAAGTGAAACTTTTATATTATATACATTTATTACACGCAGACTGATATATTCCAAATGTTTATTTCTTTTCATTTTTATGGTTATAACTAAAAGCTTATGAAAATCCCAAACTCAGTATCTCCAAAAATTTGAATATTACTTTTGACCAATAATAAAAAAAAGATTTTAGAAATGCTGGCCAACTGAAAAGTATCAACATGAAAAGTATGAACATGTCCAGCACTCAGTACTTGGTCAGGGCTCCTTTTAACCTAAATCAATGCAGCAATACGGCGTGGCAGGGAGTCGATCAGTCTGTGGCACTCCTCGGGTAGGCAAGTTTGCTGGCAAATTAAGGACAGGGATACCATGGTCCTTGATTTCCAAAGTGATGTGATGGTTTGGGGTGCCATATCATTTGCTGGTGTCGGTCCACGTACTGTAAATAACAGGCAGTTTACGTCTTTATGGGCGGCAGTGGCTCAGGATGTAGAGCAGGTCGTCGGTTTGATCCTTGCTCCCTCCACCCAATTACTGTCGTTGTGCCACACAACTCCAGTGCTGCCCACACTGGTGTATGAATGTTTGGTGGTGGTCGGAGAGGCCGTAGGCATGAATTGGCAGCCACGTGCAGCTGTGGTTACAGATGTAGATTACCACCACCAGTGTGTAGCTGAGGAGTGAATGAATAATGAGTTCACTTTGGGCTCCTTGAAAGGCGCTATAAAATCTAATCCATTATTATAACAGGGGCACATGTATGCCATAAATTTGACCTTTATTATGTATTTCTGAATTATTACCTACTTATGGTGAATGAACGAGGCGGGGGGAAAAAAGGAAACTCCTTTCCACACAAATGGGTATACTTTCTAAACCTACAGATCCAAACCTGAATCATTTTGCAGTGAGGCAGCTGTGCTCACACGTGCACAATCTTCTTGTAAATCTGATGAAGCATGCACTGCCTGGTAACTGAGGTACAGACTCACAAGTACCTGCATGTACAACCCCCGGGCTTCTTGAAGGTTCCACCATTTCCAGTACATGGACGCCAAATGCAAAGTATTTTACCATTGGTGATGTGAACAGAAATGTTTGCATCATGTTTGCGCAAAGTGTGATCTCTCCATCACAGCAGGGTTTTTGTTGAGTTAGTTTTATGTGTAGAACATCAGGAAAAGAGTAGACTTAGACAAATCCCTAATATTGAAACAAACTGTTCTGTAAAACTTGGAAGTTTGTTCTCGTCTTGTTACACCAATTTTTAGAGTGTAAATGTACAACACTGTTAACTTTCTGTGTGTCCCCACCCAAAAAAACATTCAAAGAAAAAGGGGACAGTCGGTGGAATCATCACTACGTTTCACGAATGAGTGAACAGATTTGATGAAAGTCACACTCAGTGCCAACAATAGTGATTGCTTTTACTGACTTGAGTTCTCATGAGTCACTCAATGACATGAAATGGGTACTCAATTCACACACAGAATCAATGGAACTCAAGTCATCGACAAGTACCCATGAGTACACAAAACTCGAGTCTGCATCGAGCACCCGTGAGTCAGTGAAACTCGAGTCTTTGTCAACCTGTGACTCAGCGAATAGTTGAGTCTTTGTCAAGTACCCGTAAGTCAGTGAAATGCAAGCCTTACTTGATCACCCGCGAGTCAGTAAAACTTGAGTCTTTGTCGAGCACCCATGAGTCAGTGAAGCTCAAGTGTACGTCAATCCATGAGTTATTCAAACTTGAGTTTTCATCGAGCACACGCAAGTCAGTGAAACTCGAGTCTTCCTCAATCCATAAGTTAGTGAAAATCGAGTCTTGGTTGTGTACCCATGAGTCAGCGAAACCCGAGTCTTTGTCAAGTACCAGCGGGTCAGTGATAGTCAAAACTTTCTCGTGCACCATAAATCAGTGAAACTGAAGTCTTCATCGATCACTCCTGTGTCACTGAAACTTGAGTTTTCACCAACCCGTGAGTCAGTGAAACACGAGTCCTTGTCAAGCACCTGTGAGTCAGTGAAGCTTGAGTCTTTGTCAACCCGTGATCCATTGTAACTCGAGTCTTTGTCAAGCACCTGCAAGTCAGTGAAACTCAAGTCTTCGACGAATACCCGTGATTCAGTGAAAGTCCAGTCTCTCTAGCGCCCGTGTGTCAGTAAAACTTAAGCCTTCCTCGAGCACCTGTGAGTCAGTAGCATTTGGGTCTTTGTCAAGCACCCATGAGTCAATGAAACTCGGGTTGTGGTTGAGCACGTGTGAGTCAGTGAAATTCGAGTTTTCATCAACTAATAAGTCAGTGAAACTCTGGTCTTCATTGAGCACCCGAGAATCTGTGAAACTTGAGTCTTGTTCAAGCACCTGTGAGTTAGTGAAACTCGACTTTTCGTCAACTTATGAGTCAGTGAAACTCGAGTCTTTGCCAAGTACCTGTGAGTCAGTGAATCTTGAGTCTTTGTCGATCACGGAGCAAGGGAACAACAGCTGCACAATTCATGACGTGATGTTACCAGGGATCCTTTTTTAATTTGACCAGCGGTAGCAAGGGTGAGTAAAGGAACGCGTTAACGGAGGCGAGTACCAGTGAGTCCCGACGCAGTAAAAAACGTGCAGGTTTTGAACAACTTTTTCACGACTCGCACATCTTTAGGCAACAAGATGACCAACAAACACTGACCCTATGTTCCGACTGCTGCAGAAGGCGCAGACACATTGGCTTTATTGTTCTCTGGCATTTATAGTCTTTGTGCTGAGACTCCAAGTATTTGTACAGTGGGTGCGGCAGAGCGCACAGAAAAGGAGCATCAATACTGATCTCACTCGATGACTTTATTGAGACAATCTTGTGAAATCCAGAAGAGTGACTGATGCTATATACGGAAATTACGATATGGCTCAGGTGCCGTGACTGATACTGAGTCAGTCAACCACAAATAGAATTATAATGTCTGCTGGTTGATTGCATTTACGACAAAAAGATACGTGTGTCAAATTTGACCTCAGCAACAAGGTAGGAGACATTAACCCATAAGAACCCTGACCTATTTCTGCTTCAAGGAAAATGATGGAGGATATACCACAGACCAAGTGGAACACGCAAAACAAAAGACTACGTGGGCATTCATGGTAAATGTATTCCTTATTTGAAAATAACCAAACTTGACATTTTTTTTGTGCATGTATTGGGTGACTGATTAGCATTGTTTCTATTGTGTCACATCAGGCTTTTCATAGCCATGCTAAGGCTAAAAGCCCAATAGCTATTTTGATATGAATTAATTCAAGAAATACGGTAAGAACTGTTTAATTGTAATAGTTGACTCCTTATTAATTCATTTGAATTGGTGAATGGATTTTAAATGTCCTTAAATGGCAAATTTGCAAATGGGCTAGCTTACTTGACATTTGACACATTTTGGGGAAACCATATCCCAGTCACATGACTGTCACATGACAACCACATATCCATACCACACAAATTAAAAACTGGACCGGTATTGCAGACACGAATACTTTTTATTTGAGATTTTCGAAACACAGGGCGAAGATTTTAGGCAAACAAAAAACATATTGTATTTGTGAACAATTTAAGAATATGTAAATACAACAATGTAAAACAATGCAACAATATCAACAAAATATTTCCTTTTATTACATACATTCTTTTGTAGCAAAATAAAAATCAATCGTGAAAAATAACTAAACAAAAGCAGAAGCTAATATTGTAATAGTGTAAACAATATAATGATGGGGGTTATATTGAAGCGAGTTTAATGGGTTAGGGAGCTGTGTTGAGTGTAAAGCCGGACTTGGGTGTTCAGCGAAGGTAGCTCTCTTTTGAAGCATGGTAACTTAGGCTGAACTCATAACCTGGTCCCGACCGGGTTATGTCCAGGCTTTCATCTTAAAATTGGCTATGAAAGTGCCACTGTTTCACTGTTTAGCTAATTCGGAGATGGCGTCACCATTTATTTACAACCTACGTAGCCCCCGGAAAAATACATTGAAAAAAAAGAAACATTCTCCTTTGATATTATCCATCTATAGGCGAGATACATACGCTAGATATTCTCAAGTGAGCACCAGTAATAAATATGAATTACAATATGAAATTGTACTAATTGTGCTAACGTTAGCAGACATAATTGTCACAGCAGTCCTTGTGTGAGTACTCACGTGCACAACGTCATCTAGTGGTCACAACGAGATACAACAAGATGTCTTTCAAAGATGAAAGACAGTTGTTGCTCCAATTTATGTTTTTTTTTTATATATTTATAGTGTTAAAATGTCAAAGTTGTGCAATGTTGAGTGTAAATGAAAAGACTAGTAGGGTATAGTTAGTATAATAAATCAGTGGTCACTTGCGCATTACATGCTCAGCATTATTCTGTCAGCAGTCCTCCCTCGCTCAATTAGGCAGTGTTGCTTTTCGCAGTCATAATTTTTTGGGAGCTCCTCTTAACGCTCCATAATAATTATTTACTATTTTTTTTTGTAAAATACATGTTTGAGCAGAAGTAAAAATGAAAATAAACATCAAATAAAAATATCATCATCTCATCAAACTGGTATCGATTCGATGACAACACTACCGTTGACATTATCAAATCACGCGCCGGGCCCCTACGGAATGAGTTACAGTCCAGCACAAAGCTATATCAGGTCGATTTTAAGACAGTTAGCGCGTTCTTTAGTGGGTTCTTGTGGTTTGGCACACAACATGTTTGACAACACTTCCTGCATTCTTGAAGCACGGTGGGCATGTTCAGGCCATTGGGAGCATATTTTGTCAACAAGGAAGTAAGTAGGTTGTGACGAGACCGGGAGGGCTGATGGAGGTGGGGCAAGAACGTAGCAGAAACACCACATGCAGGTGGAGAATTTAAGGCTTGACAAGAGATATCTGCTCTGTTACAGCCTACAGTGCTACCATGACACGTACACTTTTGTTGTGGTTCCTCATCCTAAATGCCTCATTCAAGCTCTCAGGTAAGTCACCGGATACTCATACCTCCATTGTGCTTGGTCTAATTAATAACCCGAGCCTGGGATGATACCCATCTGGTTATACTCAACTCTTTGACTCGTGTATAAACTGTCATTTACTGATACTGATACCGATACATATAATGATCATATAACGATTTTAGTGACTGTGACAACTAGTATGGTGACCTAGCTGTGTCATAATAACATAACTTTCTAATTGTCTTCCTTTAAAAGTGAATTTAAGACTTAATCTTAAAAAAAAAAAAGATTTAAAACACAGCATTGTAGCATCACCAGTCTTGGGCAAATTACTTTAAAAAAGTAATAAGTTACTGTAGTGATGTCCAAAGTGTGGCCCGGGGGTCATTTGCGGCCCACGGCTATGTATTTATTGGTCAGCGACACTTTGAAAAAATATAATTTAGCAAGTAAACAAAAAAAAGTGAACATTTAATAATCGGTTTCATTTTATCAAGAATAAAGTCGAAATATTAATTCACTATTCATATTTTATAATATTAGTAATCTTACAAGAAAGTGATAATTTTATGAGAATAACATTGTAATGTGAGGAAAAATACCGTCATTTTAGTAGCATAAAGTTGAAATGTTAAAGTAAAGAGCTGGGTTTTTTTGTTGTAATGTTATGAGAGAAATAAAAAAAATTTGGAAAATTACATTGCGTTAATAAAAAAAAATATTATGGAAATAAAATCATAATTACAAGAAGAGCATTTACAAGAAGAAAGTTGAAATGGAAAATAAATAATTTTAAATAAATACATGATTCCGATACCGATCACTCATGAGTGAGAGCGGACAATAGAGACAGTGATACTGATCATGTGATACCGATCACATGTCTTAACTGGAAATTTTTTAATTTATGATAAGTGCTGTTGGCCAGGGGCGTCGTATCGGGGGAAAAGTTAGGACAATTTCGAGGGCCAAAAAATAGGTAATTAAAAATAAAAATGGGGGACCCCAAATGTGTTTTGGTTTTTTTCCCCATGAGACCTAGAATTCCTGGCTGCGCCCCTGCTATTGACTCTATGATGTGAAAAAAGGAATCGTGAAATCACCTTAATTTAGACAAAAACTTGTTTTTCTTACGTTTTCAAGAGAACATACGGTATATCGCTCTTGAAACTTACAGAGGATGAGACGTCTTCAAGGAGACTTTCAATGTGAGAGGACATTGTCTGGTGGACGTCTGGCTTTGCCACGTGTGTGAAATAATATATATATATATAATATTAATTATATGAACTGTATAGTATATACAGTATATAATAATTTAAAGGTGATCTCTGACAGTGAAGGAGTGCATTGAAATGTTTTGTTATCACAAATAAAAATGATAAGTGTTCTATCTCCACAGACAGCCATGCTCCTGCCTTTGGAGAGGGGGAGGACTATGAGATTGTTAGACCCGTTAGACTTCACTCTGTCAGAAGAAGACACACAGAGGTAAGCAAACCACACTGCTCAGCCTTGCTGGACAAACTTTATATGTTTGCCAGGATATTGGACAGTACCCCGCCTGTCGCCCGAAGTCAGCTGGGATAGGCTTCCGCATGCCCCCACAACCCTAATTAGGAGAAGCGGCATAGCAAATGGATGGATGGATGGATATTGGACACCCAGACAGATGGGTGTCTGGCTATGGGTATACTTAGTGGACTTGGAAAAGGCATTCCACTGCCTTGTTTGAGTAGTATGGGGTCCAGGACCCACTACTCATAACGTTGAAGTCCACCAAGGCTGCTCTTTGTCTCTGGTTCTGTTCATGGACAGAATTTTCACAGACAGGTTGTGGAAGTGGGGGTCCTGTTTGGTGGCGTTCGAATCTCATCAAACTGTGACCTTCAGTATTTCTGATGCGATTCACAGCTGAGTGTGAGTTAGCCAGGATGAGAAGCGTAGAAAATGTGTTTGTATCAATATAATCTTTCCTTTTTTTGTCTGCAGAACTTCAGGCCAGAGACGATGAAGTATGCCATGACGTTTGGAGGATCAGACCATGAAATAGTTTTGCAAAAAAACACGTAAGTGCTCACATGAAGGCATAGCTCTCCAAAGTAGGAGGAACTAATGCAAATACAGTGGAACCTTGATTAGCTTCATTAATCCATTCCAGAAGGTCTGACTGTAACCGAAACATACTCTTACCAAGTCCATATTTCCATGAAGAAATAATATAAATCCAATATATCCGTTCCAGAAATCAAAAATGTTAACACAAAACACATTTTTATAGTTTTATAGTTTCATTTTAAACAATTCCAAAGTTCTACACTGTAGGTAACGTATAAATGATCAGTGAAAGAGATAAAATTACTAGAGGTATAAAAGAGGTATAAAAGAGGTAAAATTACTTTTACCTTCATTGAAGACGTTATGGTCGCCAAAGACACGATGTGGCAGCGAGATCAACACGGACACCTTTGTGTTTTGCTATGAATTATTTCTTGAATTCAATAGTGTTTCTCACCTCTCTGCTTTCCTTATTGATCATGGCTACAAAATAACCCAAATTGACAGTTGCAAGTGCCAGCATTTTCATAAAGAAGGTAAGAATTGTTGTTCAGGTGACCGAGTCTGATGCTTATCTCACCGAGCAATTACTGACACCTAGTGACCAATGTAGAATACTACATTCACAATCTGATTTTTCTTAATGGCTTATACTTACGGTATATTTTAGTTCATTTAGCCATTTTTATGATCACTTTTATGATCATTTTTATACTTGAAAATGATTAATTTAGGCAAAAATATGTACAATGTTCTTAAATATTCATATTTCTGAGTAATAATAGGCTGTATTCAACCACAAGACAGTATGATATATTCATTGTCACGTATTAATTATTAATTATGATTAACTGTTGGAAAAACAGTGATAGAGTGACGCCGCGAAATGTAAACCGCAAATTAGCAAGCTAATACATTCTACAAGATAGATAGATTGTTTTGTGGACGTTTTGTGATCAAAAATGAACCGAGACGAAATTGAACTCACACAGTGTATTAATAACACGGCAAGACGCACGCCCTACCGGAAAACCGAGGTTCCACTGTATTGAGTGTATTCAGTGTTTGTATTCAGTGGTCTATTAATTATCTGCCCCCCCCCCCCCCCCCGACCCCTCCACCCCACCCCACTCAGCTATGCTGCATGTGCACACCGCAATGACCTTTTTTGCAGTTTCAGTCTTATCTTCATGCCACAACCGTCGGTGATGAGCACATTTTATGAGCAAAGAAGAAGTGGCGTCAATGTTTGATGTCAATATCTCAGTAAAAACCCTCCGGTTCCAATTTGTTCCCATAACATGACCAGTTTCACATCCTTCTTTGTTTCTCAAAATGTGCTTTTGGTTAGCACATATTTTTTGTCCCATAATGCTTTCATTAAATAGTGCGCTCATTCATATTTGACACATAGCATCATGACTGTTTTTTTTAAACCATTTTTATCATCAGTGACTTACTCGCCAAAGACTACACTGAGACTTATTACCAAGAAGATGGAGCACGAGTCACCACGACTCCAAATGATATTGTAAGTCATTCAGATGTACAGTATACTGTATTTGTTGAGGATTAGCAGTTTGTAAGAAAAAACTGATAGCACATGTTTTCATAAGCATATATTGATGTGTGTTTGTATATTTACCAGGATCATTGCTACTACCATGGCACGATCGTGAATGACAGTGCATCGTCAGTGAGCATCAGCACTTGTGATGGACTTAGGTAAGCCCTCCACCAGGTTACCTGACCAAAAACGAGCCGCCGTATGGTAGTTAGACTTCATAAATCTGTCCTAACGACGACGACCGTCTTCGTCTACGTTTCATATTCGATTCTGATTCTGATTCTGGTTAGATTTTGTCCATAGTCGACTAATAATCAAATATTCTGTTTCTTTTGAAGAGCACCACTAATGGCGATCCCTACAAATAAACAGATCTCATTTGCGACTTTTTCCGCCTCAAAGAAAGTTCACATAGATGCATGGTCCTCTTGCTGGTTTCAGCCGCTATTCTACTAGCCCCAAAGTGTGTGGCGGTCGGCTAGCTCAATAGCGTTGTCTGGTACGCCGCAGTCCAAAAATCTCTCACTGTGGGTTATGTGGAATTGTAACTCATCCATTTTATTCACTGAAGACCGCACATTGGCGAAGAAAATGCTCGGTAAGGAAAGTGTGCAGTGTTAGCTTGAGCTTAGCTTGTTTTATTCCTCACCTTCCTTGCCTTTGTTTACATTCTCGACGGCACACGCAAGCCCTTCCGCCCAGCTGGGTGGTGTGTGTAAACTCCAGTACTCTAGAGCTCTCAGGGACGAGTAAAACATCGGTGAAGCTCTTCTTGAGTGTAAGATGTTAAATAAGACCTAATATGAGCAAAATAATGACTGCAAGTCTGGAAGAGATGCTGGGCTTTGCTATGTGTACGCGCCGCCATCTTGCACAAATGGAGATGTTCTATTAAACACACACATAATTTTCACTGCTTTAGTAACACAAATGAGGCAGAATTTGTATCAAAATAGGCTATTTATAACAAAACCAAATACGTGCTATGTAAAAAGGTATGCTTAGCAGCAGCCGTGGGTACCCCCATGTTGTCAGAAGGGTACAGTCTTGATCACATGACATTTTCATGATTGGACTGTGATGCGAGATTGTAGTTGAATCAGACTCCTCTGAATTGAATCATCGATTCAAGCGACGACACCCTTACGAACGACAACATCTACAGAACGTGAAGATGGAAGAAAATATGTGGATGCAACAAACGCGTACAGTGGAACCTTGGTTAGCGTCATTAAACCCTTCAAGAAATGTCCTCTGACCAAATCCATTTTTCCTTGTGAGAAATAATGTAAATCCAATTAATCTGTTCCAGTAAGCCAGCAATGTTAACACATTTTTTAGTTTTACAATTCTAGTTTTACATGCAGAAAACATTTCAAAATGCGTATAAATACATATAAATGATGAATGTAAGACTGTTGACACGATGTTGAGAGCGAGATCCATGCGGACACCACTTTTGTGTTTTATCTATATAGTTATTTCTTGAATTCAATGTTGTTTCTCACCTTTATTATCAAAACGCAGGTGCGGTACTTGCAACTTTCTTTGACTCCATTTTGGGTTATTTTACAGCCATGAAAAGCAGAGACTTGTGGCGTAACTGTGTTAGTTAGCAAAGAACTACAGAGTCAACCGCTGGTGACATCAAGACAGGCAACAGAGTTAACCTCCTGTTCCTGTTTCCAAGCTAATAGGCTGCTAACAAGGACATTTTATGATAAAAATACATTAAGAACACAGTTGGACTCACGCAGTGTATAAATAACACGACAAGACGCTCGTACTGGCCATGCCCATGTTGTACGCTAACCGGAATATGTGCACACACCGAGGCAAAATATTGCTGTAAATCTTCAATGTTATCTGAAAAACATGCTAACTGGGGCATACGCTAACCAAGGTTCCACTGTAATTCTGAACAACAATTTACGGCGTGACTGCAAAGCGCGGTGGGTAGGCGGAGGTACAATAGCTGCCACTGTGCTACCCAGCATGCCTTGCGGGCACTTTTTGCAAATAGTTTGAGATGACCTGTTTATTATAAGCGCTTATTGTTGTTTATTGCTCATTTAGTAGTAATAGTGTATGTATATAAGGTGTTAACTTTCTGTGGATGTGTTGTTTGGTTTATTTTACTTGTATCGTGCTGTTCGATTATACAAGTTAGAACGATAGAATTGTCCAAAGGGTGTTGGTAAGATGACAAGAAGAGAATCACTGCATGGCAGGGGTATATTGCAACACAAATTTGGACCTGCGCTTTTTGGTCCACACTCAAGCCCTTAATAACGTCACATCATTGAACAATATCAATTATATTATGGAGCCTTGAATAAATAAATGAGAGTGAAATCCTTTATTGGTGGGTTCACTGGGGTCTCTGGTGAGATCATGTCCACAGGAGCGGTTGTACCGGGCCTGGACATGAAAAGTAGAGGAACAGCGTGTTGTAGGTTTACATTAAAAAAAATGAGTCGGCATGCGAACAGAATTTCGACTAGTATGGAAAACAATAATATAAGGATCTGAAAAATGGCCGAACACAATTTGATTTTAGAACCGACAGCACAGCTCAAAAAAATGTATAGACGATGTTATTGAAGCTAGAGTTTTATTCATTGTAACTGTATAATATCAACCCGGCGTTCTCTTCTTAGGGGTTATATACGGACCTCCGCCCAGAAGTACCTGATTGAGCCCCTCTCTGGTGATGATGAGGGGGATCATGCTGTGGTGAAGTTCAACGAAAAGGATTACACACCTGCAGTGTGTGGCGTCACCAACACCACGTGGGACACAGATTTTGAGCCCCCAACAAGCCGTAGTCGCTCCAGATCAGGGGTAAGACAACTTTTATTACCCCCTTATATGCGTGGAATGCACAGAGCCGTATCTTTATGACTTTTTTATTTTTCTTTCAGGGTATATCTATTTTTCAGCAACAGAAGTACATCAAGCTTGTCCTTGTTGCTGATAACCGTGAGGTAAGACACGGAATATCACCAATGGAAAAGTTTAGTTTTGACATCAATAGTTTCTAACTTAGTAAACAGAGTCAATGTGTGTGACCTTGCACTGTATGTGGTTTCAGTACGTGAAGATGAAGCGGGATCAAACAGAGCTGAGGAAGAGGATATTTGAAATCGTTAACTTTGCCAACATGGTGAGTGACTGCTCACCCAAACAACTGGCCTCTCCGGTTTCGATCGCACAGTTTGGTATTTTGTTGCCTTGTTCTGCACATCCACTGTACTTTGTTAACATGGGTTAATAAATTGCGGAGTTTGAACAAAGTGTATCTTATAATTTTGGTGCCCTTCTGTTGGTGCTGTGTGCAGGTATACAAGCCCCTGAGGACCTTCATTGCTCTTGTTGGTTTGGAGATCTGGTCAAACAGTGACTTGATCTCCATCACTCCTCCGGCTGGAGCAAACCTCAATGCTTTCATGACGTGGAGGAATTCTGAGCTGGCCAAGAGAATAAAACACGACAATGCTCATCTTATCAGGTCTGAGCGGTTTCTACTAGCACATTTAACTCTGATAGTCTCTTTCATGAGTTGCGCTAATCATGCTGTCAGACATACTGACTCCTCACTGCTGGAATATATAGTCTGCAGTAATGATTAACCAGCAATAAAATCCATCCAAGATATATACAGTAACACTGTTTAGTTTGAAATGGTCTTGCAATGTGCCGCCATGTTGAGTACCGTGCACAGGTCTCACGAGATCAGAGCTTTTAGCCGTGCAGTACTTGGTCAGCCATCCCGTTTGTCTTTCAGTGGTATTGACTTTGAAGGAGCAACTGTGGGACTGGCATACATTGGGACTCTGTGTTCAGACCACTCTGTTGGGGTAGTGCAGGTAAGCTCCTGGATAACACACATACTATGCGCTATATACAAAATAAAGGGAACACTTGACAGATCTCTATGAAAGAACTGAACAGGTTGACTGACATAAGAGTTCCACTGTGATCATTGTTTCTTTTGAGTGATTCAGGTATTAATGTATTTTAGCAGTCACCGAAGTCATATCATGACCCGACCAAAGGATAAAAATGTGACAAACAAGATCATTATGGATGATTATGGTAATAGGGGTGACCAAAGTGAGTTTTTTTGGACCCATAGCACATTCTAAAAAAAATAATTTAACATGAAAAACTAAAAAAAAAAAAAAAAAAATTACACAAAAAAGTTGTACTCTAACAAGAAAAAGTCGTAACTTTGCGAGAATAACATTAAAATACTATGAGGAAAAATAATGTCATTTTAGTAGCATAAAGTAGAAATATTAACGAAAAAATATGTGATTTTTTAAAATCCGTAATATTATGACAAACAAAACAACAAACAGTTGTGATTTCTTGACAATTTGGTTGCGGAAAAAGTAATGGTACAGGAATAAAGTCAAAATGGCATGGAAATAAAGTCCTAATTATGAGAAGAACATTTACAAAAAGAAAGTGAAAAAGTTGGAAAATTAAAAAAAAAAAGCAAGAGCAGAAATGGGAGAAAAAAAAAGTAAACCTCTAAGGTTACAAGAATAAAGTCAAAATATTCAGAGAAAAAAGTTGAGGAAAAATAATGTCTTTTTTGTGGCACAGAGCTGAAATATGAAATAATTAGAAAAATGGCATAATATTATGACAAACAAACAAAACAAAACAAAAATTTATTTTTTGGGTAAATTAGGTTGGAGAAAAAGTACGAATAAAACAAAAACACTGCAAAAATGGGGAAAAAGACTGAAGTTCATACTAATAAAACACTTTTTTTTTTTTTTACCTATATCACAAAACTGATATGCAGTTTTTTTTCTTGAAATATATATAACTTCTTAGCATAACTTCTACATTAGTTAGTTTACAAAATATCAAAGTGGCCCTTGCCTCCGTTCAATTTTCAGTATGTGGCCCTCGGTGGAAAAAGTATATATAACTTGATATATGACCTAAATGACCTCCAGAAGGCGTCACGCATGTAAAATATAATATCTTAAAATGCTGACCCTTTCCAGCCTGAAGCAGAAGTACGACGAGTCAACGGTTTGTGCCTTTTGGAAGACAATTAGGAACAAATGCAGCAGAGTGAACAAAGCAGCAACATGGTGAAGGAAGACAGGGGAATGTTTGTAGAAGAAACACATGAAAGCCTTGACTGGTGTCAGATTACCAGTTAAAAGTCCAATACAAGTATGGGAAAATGAGCAGGACAATGAAAATGTCCTGTTGTTGCAACACAGTGGTCTGAGGAGGAGGGTGGGTCTACAGTAGGAAAACATTGATGTTCCCATTCCATCTCTGTGTTGATTGGCACGGAATGTATTCCCGTATTGAGGTGTCTTATTCATGTAAATCCAAAGAGACAAGGCATTACCGGTAATCTACCAGAGGTGTAGTTTTTATTTAAAAGTACTGGTGCTACTTTAAGATCTACTTTGAGAGTTGACAAATCTGTTCCATGGTTCACTTCCAATTTGTTGTAATTTATATTACCTTAGGAAATCATCCATCCATCCATTTTCTATGCCGCTTGTTGTCGTTATCCATTTTCTATGCCGCTTGTTGTCATTAGTGTGTTGAGCGTTAGGGTGAGTCTATGCCAGCTGACTTCAGGTGAGAGGCGGGGTACACCCTGGACTGGCATATATAGACAAACAACCATTCACACTCGCATTCACACCTATGGACAATTTAGAGTCTCCGATTAGCCTATCATGCAATTGCTGCTGGACTACCCAGCATGCCTTGTGGGCACTCTGTAAATAACAGTTGAAGTTACGTGTTGTGTGCGCTTGGTCATTGTTACCCACTTAGAATGGTAGTTCATCGTTTTTGTGTGCTTACTTACCTGCTGCGCGGCGTGTTGCTTATTTTTTGCTTTGCATCGTGAGTAAGACAATGTTTGATGACGGTTTGTCCGTTTGAACTGCGTTGTCAAGCTAGTTGTTGGCTATCACTTGCAAATGGAAGAAAGCCGTCCTGATGCAAGCTGAAGCGCTTCCGACTATGCAGCGTTATGATGCCATCTACTGGACTGAGTTGTAACGGCAAACCACTCAGACACGTCATTATAATGTAAATGTGAGAGAGGGTGAGCAGATTGTGCCAAATAACAAAAAAATTTAATTAAATTGCCCAAAATGTTCTGTGGCGGTCCACAAGTAGATGGTATGGGAAACCCTGGTGTATTTATGTTAGCGCCTTCTTAGTAATATTCATTTGTAAATAAATCCAAGTGATATTTAATTCATTGTTTTGCGCTTATTGCATTGAGCAGCCAGTACAATTTCCTTTCCAGTTACATTCCTGGTGCTATGGTTTTCTCTTTTACTATCAATGGTGCCCTTCTGTTAAAAAGGAAAAAGTAAAAAGCGCTTGCTGAGTCTTTTGGGCTCTCACCGAGCTTGCAAAATGCTGAAGTCCCGCACGATGAGCCCACAACTTTCATTGGAGGTGGACTTTTCTTAGAAGTGACATTTTTTGTGTGCTAACTCCAGAATTGAAGGACACATTACTGCTTGGGACATGACGTGATTGTTCAGTCAAGCAACTCAGTTTTGGCTGTTGTTATTTGACTTTTGAGTTGTCTAGGTTTTGTCCAGAGATGTGGAGTAGTTTCCAGCGCACACGGTTGTTGTCGGGTAACCTGGGAATGTCTTTAAGTGTACTTTACCACTCAGCAATGTATGTTCCATCTGCGCTGACATTGATGACCTGGACCAGCTTGTACTGGCCCCTTAACATATGTTGGTGAGCTAGCCAATCTGTGGCCCCCAATTTTGTGTCATAAGAGGTTTAGACCAGCGAGCTGATTCCAATTTGGAGACCATTTTTTCCCCCCTTCAAATTGGAAAGTGCCAGGCTCTCTGCTGGCTTGTCCTAGTAGAAGTACGTTGGGACTAATGTCTACACAATCTCCATGGTTTTACATTCTTGCATCAGTGGGCCTCTCATTTTCAAAATGAGTCACCATGAGGGGAAGTTGGATTTCTTCCCAAATCACTTCCCAAGTCAATTTCCTTCCAGATGGTTGCGGGCTTGTTTTCCTATTTGGACTTGAGCCACTTCGATTGTTCCAACCCTAAGGAGTGAGTGAGACTGTGCGGTTGATTCTGTATATCTTAAACGTTGGGTGTGGCGAGTGTTTTTCAAAACTTATCATAAAGTTTGTCAAGAGCAAGTTTAGCTCCTACGCTGTTTGTTCAATTTGGATGAATCTTTTGTCGGCTGAGGCATTCGTTTATGCTGCAGCTGTGATCATGATCTCAGTATCTTCATCTTTGTAAGACCCCCAACCGATTGAAGTTTGCGTTTGGAATAACTGTTTTTGAAGAACAGAAGAGGTCTGCCAGAGCGTTTTTGTGCCCTTCCACTAATAGTTTGACCTTTTGGACCTTTTCTCCCAATTTGGTTGAATGTATCGTATTTGTTTCTCGTCTGTTTTTCTTTCACTCCAAATCAATTTTTCCATCCAATGTTGTCAGTGCATACTCTTGTGAAGATGTCAGCAATGCCGAAGTATCTTTGAATAGCTCCCTTCTGATCTAGTTGTGTTAAATTGGCTTTTGTCCTTAAATCTCAAAAAGTAATTTTATTCAGTCTTTCTTGCCAGTCTGGTAGTGTGAAACACCTTCCTCAGTTTCTTCTCTGAAGGCTTTGTCATCTTTGTTTGGGAGAGCAAAGGTATCCTTTGCTTTCAGAGCTTTGGTGGGCCTTTTCGTCCTACTTTGGCCTGATCAAGCCCAAGGTTTATGGCAAAAGTATCACACCTTTAGGATCTTTTCAACCTCTCGCATGATTTTGTCAAGTTTTTCTTGACAGTCAAGCTATCAGATACTTCAAGAACTTTGTGTTCTTGTTTTGGTTTGGTTTGGTTTAATTGTGTTTGAACATGCATGAAGGTTACAAGGGAATACATCTCATAAATCCTTTCACAGTTCCACATGTCCAAAAGGAGTGGGATACGCGGCATTATTAATTATCCTCACCGATCTTTTTTGCAGTACAGTGAGTGAAGATTGCCCCATGTCTCCACACATTAAGTTAAATACTTCTTGAAGTAGATCCTTTTCCATGTGAGAAAATGTTTTCTCTTGCGGTTTCTTGTACAGCTGCCTGAACAATGCAACCAGCTGGTCTGTCTTCAATGCTGACATTAGTGACATTTTCACCTATCTAATTCCTCTTCTATGTGAGAAAAATGTTCACTCTTGGGCTTTCTTGTATAACTGCCTGAACAATGCAACCAGCTGGTCTGTCTTTAGTGTTGACTGTGGTGATGGCATTTTCACCTACCACCTTTGTCATTATGCTCGATGAAAGTACTTAATTTGTTTGAGACAGCTTTCTTAACTTTTCTGGCATTTCCAGGTGAACATCTAATTTAGACACAAGCTTTTTGACCTCCTCCGCACCTTGAGGTGACAAGTTTGACAAGAATTTAATCTGTTCGCTGGAAAGATTGCCTTTCTTAGACAGAGAAAGAAATGGTGATCCCTTTTGCACACCGTGTTGTTGCAGAGGTAGGCTTTATTATTAACTTAGACACAATTCGCAGGCTTTCCCACAGCAATCTTCTTTTCGGGCAGTTCAAGTCCGTTGAACTTCTGACAGAAAAAGATTCTATTGTGATGTTGATCATCACTTCATTGAGCTTTCAGGATCAATCGTTGGAAGTTGAGATTTTGGCATTTGCTGTCTTTCTGTCCAAAGCGTAGTTTCAGTTTGTTTATTTCAAACATGCATAAAAAGTCACAAAGGAACACAACAGTTCCACAATTCAGCATTTGTGAAAAAGAGTAGGAAAAAGCAGAGCTTATTTAAACCTACCCCTTCTTCATAACACTGCAATCACAATTTGTTCCCTTTTCTCACTTCCTGTGTTCATCATACATTATTTACACAAAGCGAGGGACATTTGGGCCCTCGAAGCAAAACCCCAGGATGAAACAAAAGAGCACACGGCCACCTCCACAGGCGAACCCTACCCGACCCACTCCAACACCCAAATGTCCATGTCAAGACACCCAATGCCTCAGCACCCTTCTCACAACTCACTGCCCCCAACCGGGAAACGGACAGCAAAACCCACAAGGGTACAGTATGTGATCTAGGAATAGAACTAAATTTAAAAATGTATTCTTTCACCAAAAATCCACCAATTTGCGGGCTTGCGAATCCTGAATCGCGAATATGCGTGGATCCACTGTATATCTAAATATATAAAAGCTAACTAAACATTTGAAAGTCATGATTTGGCACTGTATGATCACACACACAATAAACCATAAACTTGTGTACTACGAGGTTGTTGGCGAGGAAGTGGATGTTTTGATACTCCTATTGATTGCTGAAGTCTGAACTCACGAGATTGAGGTCACTGTCTTGTCTTGTCTTGTCTTTCACAGGACCACAATAATCGGGCAATCGCTGTGGGGGCCACGCTGGCCCATGAGATGGGCCATAATCTGGGCATGAATCATGATGATTCTAGCGCTTGTGCTTGTTCTGGTGATAGCTGCATTATGGCTGCAGCCCTCAGGTAAGGAAACAACCTTAAGTGGCTGCATTCACACAATGCATGCCAAACTCACAGGAAGTGATCACTTCAGAACTCAACGTGACTGTAGAAAATAACACAATGACAGTTTGTCTTATGGAAAAAGATCGTAAGACATACAGTGTATTTACTGTGGCAAAATCGGACGGCAGTATGTTGCAACGCTATTTGTGATGTTTCACTATTTGTTTGTACCGCCTCCAAGTGGTCAGTGAAGGTTTAAACACCATATATGTATTTTATTACAAAACTTTGCAATAGCAGAGGCACACATTGCAGAGTTCAAGCTATGCATTTGCCTTTGCTCATCCGGACCAATGGTTTATATATGGAATACAGTAATCCCTCGTTTATTGCAGTAAATTGTTCCAGACCCGATAAGACCCATAAGTGAATTTTTGTAAAGTAGGATGGAATATTTTCATAGTTTGAGCATAGCAAACGTGTGTATAACCTTCTAAATACAGTTTTTAACATTATTAGAGCCCTCTAGACATGAAATAGAACCCCTATAGTCACCCTTACACTTGTATTACCCAATATAGTAGACATAATAACAGAAAATATATATGACTTGTGTCTGTGTGTTTTGCTATAAATGTGTTCCGGTGCTAGGGGAGCTGAGTGGGGGGGTCGGATAGGAAGTGACGTTGTGGGTTCAGCTTTTAGCTTGGCGTTGGTTACATCTGCAACGTTAGCCTGTGTTAGGGATTATTGTGCCTGTTGTGAGATCATTCAAACCTGCAATAAAAGCCTGTTGTTCCGGCGATCAGGTCTGGTGCTTGTGTGTCTCAACCAACATTACAGTAACATTACTGACAGTAACCAGTACGGAATACTACACATCTTTTTGAATGCATATTCTGAATGTGTCATAATTGTATTTTTGCTCATTTAGCCATTTTTATGCTTAAAAATGCTTAATTTGCTTCAATATACATATTTTGTACACTTTGTACACTTTAGCTTTCCATTTAGCTTTACACTTTATCTTCCCAGCGTCTAACTCTTCCTCTGTTGGTCTCATTAGCTCTAAGGCTGCATTAGCAGTGTCACAGTGCCCTCTGCTGGTCAAGCATGTACAGTAGCAGTATAATTACTGATTGAGCGACTGACTACAAGGCAAAATAAAATAAAATATAGACCAGTCGGCTTGTGTTCGTATCCACGAGTGTTCGCTAGTCGGGTGTTCGTAAGTTGGGGACCTAGTGTAATGGGATTCACCTGTAGAGCCCTCTATTAAAACACCTCCAAAGACCTCCAGCAATGTTTTTGTTTTCTATACAGTATGTACATGCTGTGACCATGTAGTAACAGGTACATCCATGATAACATGTCATACTTTACATAACGACTGTTGTTTTGCACCACTATTTTAGAGCCTCTTCTTTAGAGAATAAATGCTTGGATCCTCAATCTAGAGCTGTCTTGGTTGAGAGGTGAAACATCTTCTTAGACAACCTGACCTGTCTAGTTGCGATCAATTCAATCGTTTTGCATTTCAAGGCCAGGAGGGCAACTGCAATGGATTTATTGGCGTTTAGGTTCGAGTAATGGTGGATTCTATTGCAAAATGATGGTGTGATATTGTGTCAAACGTTTAGGTGATTGACAGCATTAAATATGACAAATGTTTGACTCACAGATTGACAGTGCGTTCATACGACAGCCTTCTGATTAATACAATATTTGCTCTTTACCCCACTAGCTGGGATGTCCCACGCTCTTTCAGCAGCTGCAGCAGCAGTCATTATGAACGATACTTGACCGGCCGCACCCCTTCATGTCTGCTAGATGAGCCCGACCACATGAGTCTGGTGTCTCCCGCTGTCTGTGGGAATGGTTTTGTGGAAAAAGGCGAGCAGTGCGACTGCGGCATTGAAAAGGTAACAGCACTTGCAAGGACATACTGCATTTGAATGTTAGTACAAAGAATTTACATGACGGTAACAAAGCGCAGTTAGTGTACGGAGCATCCCTGGACTTTTTCTTCCAGCAAAGGTTTGTCATTTGTCAATAAAAGCTCAGTGAGACTGTTATTATGGTACAACATCCCGATGTTATAGTGTCTAAGGCGTGGCAGCAGGGAAGGTGCAGAGAGCTTCCTTGTGCTGATTTTTTGTAATTATTTAGTGTGTTTGTTGTTTCTTGTCAAAATTGGCTTAGCTTTTTTTGCCCTGAGGTTCCATCAAGAATTTGACAAGAGCAAACACCGTGCTGGGGGAGAGGTGTGTTATGTAGTTAAATGAACATTATAGGGGTTCCTCAGGTTACGAACAGGTTCCATTCCCAGACTGTGATGTAAGTCCAGTTTAGTCGGAGATTGTGTCTAAACTCCTCCGCAAAGAGCCATCGCTACCCCCATGCTGTTATTCACACCAAAATAATAATCCTGCATTTTTTGGATCAGTCTTTGATATTTTGTGGAACCTGTTGGAAACTTGTCCTGTATTTTTTTCCAAGTGCTCAGACTCAGATCTGCACAAATGCCGAAAATGGTCCTATCTCGCAATGTTAAAGAGTCCTTTAAAAACAATTCCTGGATCCAGACGGTGCTGTGGTTCACCACCAAAATGTAATCAGTTCTTCCGTATCCCATTTCCGACAATTCCTGAAAATTTCATCTAAATCCATTTGGAACTTTTCAAGTTATTTTGAACACAAACAAACAAACAAGCAGATAAAAACAAAAACATAACCTCGGTGCTGCGCTTGGCGGAGGTAATGAACTCCTAAGTCACAAAAATACAGTAATAAAAAGATTAAATGTAAGAATGAAATGAAGCAGTAATAAAAAGAGAACGACTGCGTACTTTTATCCCTGTGGTTCTCTTGCAGGCCTTTCTACCTTCTTCAAATATTGTCCCAGGCTAGTCTGGAAGGATAACCTCCTCCTCTCCGCCCAGATATGCTTGTAAGAGCGGATGTTAATTAATGTCTAGAGGGCTGTAATAATGTTAAAAAACGTATTTAGAAGGTCGTAGACAGAGTTTCTATGCTCTAACTACGAAAATATTCCATTTATAAATAAAGAATCCAACTTTGCGGAAATTCACTTATCACGGTTGTGTCTGGAACCAATTAACCGTGATAAACGACTGATTACGGTAAGACCAAAGGGTTTGTTTCATGGTAGACTTCTCAGTCGTTGTTCATCTCCCTTTCCGCAACTAAATTCAAACTAAAATGGAAGAAAACGACGCCGACAAACTGCCCTGGTCACCCTTTCTCATTATGAAAGTCTTAAGTAAATGTGCCAGCAATGGCTATTTTCGGTTATGTCGGTCAATGTGATGGTGATGGGAAATCTTGGTAAAGGCAAACTTCCTGCCAAGTGGACGTTGCAGTTGTATCAAGTGATGAGAGGAGACGTGTAATTCATAATGAATTTATGACGTGAAGCCCAGAACCCCTGCAACATACGAACCTGCTAAACAATGTTAGGAATTTGAAATTACAATGGACATGGGGATTTAAAGAATGTGAAATAGCTGACATTTGAAGTTTATGGAGTGATGGAGTGTTTCTTTTAATCCTTGAACCTTATTTTTGGATACATTTCACTGACTTTTATATGCAAAGTTTGCACATAGGTTGCTATTTTCATTCATATTTGGTATTTTATGGAACATACATGCTGCTTGTACATTCGGTGCACCCATAAATTAATTAAAAATGTAATTTTGATCGGTAAACACGAGACTCGCTCCAGAACGAGTTACAGCATGCGTCTGCAGAAGAATAGAAACCACACGCAGCACAAGAATGCAGCGTGCGCCTCGTGTGGGGTGGAAGAATCCACTGTGTGCCTGCGCGACCACATTGAGGAAGAAAAACATCGCTTATTAGTTCACTTTGAACACTTCACTATGTCTCCCAAGTGGCAGCTTGCCAAAGTAATGGAAAGCCATCACCGTGGAAGTGAAAATGAACATCATGAAAAGCTGTACGGCCAATATTAGGGAGCGTGTTGTCTGTCTCTTATGAGTCAGCAATTATCCAATTCATCAACAGTTATTGTTGTGTTCAATTCATTGTTTTTGCATTTAAAAATATAAATATCCCCTGATTTAATTTCCTTAGTCATCCATGAAAGCAGACCTATTATTTTTGTGTTTTAGGCACAACAAGATATTCTCACACATCAGCTTTGACTTTGAAAAACAGTGATGGGCATTTTTGCCTCTTTTCTGATGTGTTGCGGACCAGACCACTAACTGGTTATGTTTGGTTCATATTCATTTGGTCCGTCTCGGGCAGCGGTGTCCAAAGTGCTGTTTTTTTATTGGCCCTCGGCACTTTCTAACAATACAGTCAATAAAGAAAACCACAAAAACAACAGCAATAATGGCAAAAAGAGCAATAATTTTACAAGAATAAAGACAAAATATTAAGAGAGTAAAAAAATAGCATACCAAAGATGTAGTTATACTTTTTTAAAAACCCAAACGCCCGATCGCAACAATGTATTTATACGCCTTTTATGTTTTTTTGCACGAGAGGCAAAAAGAGGCGATGACACAACTCTTCACTAATGCATGTCATTTTCAGAGTAATTTTACCAATAAAAATGGCCACAACGTGGCAGAAGCACATTTTTAATAAGAGCTCGGCAGGGATCATAGATGGAAAAATCACACATGACCAGAAGGAGGAAGTGAGAGAGCGTGTAGGAGTGTAGCGTGCAGAAGGTTACACATTGCAGGGAAATGCACACGCGTGCACACGCGTGCACACACATAGTTCATTTCCAAATGTGAAAACTGTAAATAGTTCATTGTGTTATATTTGTAAATTAATGGTTATTTTGATGTAAACATCCCCTTTTTTGTGTTCTTTATGTTGGTATAGTTGTCTGAGCTCTCACAAAAGCAAAAATTATTGGTGTCAAAGTGACAGTTATGCTTGAAATGTATCTTTTCACAAAAAGCTGGTTCTTTCCTTTTTCTTGTTGGGAACTGATATCTTGCTGAAATGACCTACGTTCTACTGCTGATTACTAAAGTACGAAGTACTAACGTACGGAAAAAGGTAGAAACCAACTTTTTTTCTGATGAAAGACGGGAGTCTAAACTTTATCTTGGTAGGTTCCATGTTTATATAGCCCATAGAACTCAATATTCTGTGTGCCTTGAAAGATCAGTCAAAATAATCCAGAATGTCCGGTACTGAAGGGGTTGTCTCTTTAAAAATGGCTGGGTTTGAATGAATTAAAAAATGAATGGGGAAAAAAGTCCTGATATGAGAAAAAGTTTGAAACATTTTTGGAAAATTAAGTTGGGAAAAGTTAGAAGATTACAATAATAAAGTCAAAACCTAATGGGAAGAAAGTCATAATACGAGGAAAACAGTTGAAATATTTGTAACAAAAATAAAAACAGCAAAAAAAGTGTAATTTAAGGAGAAAAAGTTCAGACTAAAATAATGCGCTCTGTCCCTGATAACACAAAGCTTTTTTTTTCTTTAAATAGAAAACATGTCTCAGCATACCTACTTGGGTTGGTTTAAAACATGCAAAAGTGGCACCCGCATCCTTTAATTTGTCAACATGCAGCCCTTGGTGGAAAAAGTTTGGACACGCCGGGTCTAGGGCTTGATTGATTACTCGATTAATCGAAACAACAAAATAATTGTTAGTTGCACCCCTAGTCCGAACCACTCAACTGTTGCAACCAATCATTTGTACATCTTAAGTGTATGAAAGTGGCCCCACACATTCTTTACTTTGTCTTGCCAGTGGAAAAATGCTTGTAATCATCGTTTAAAGCTGGGAACAAACATCACAATCATTTAATATTTGTAATTATGTTGTCACATATTTATAGCAGCGTATGAACATGTTCAGATCTATCTGGTATGCTTGTGGGTTTGTTTTTTTTTTTCCAAATGCACTAATTGCAGTGAAAATGATTCCCAAAATGTAGTCCTCCGAAAACACCAAGCTCATCTACTGTCACCCATGCACAAGAGCTGCCTGGGATCTGCCTCAAAACGTCTTTTCTATAGCCTTCAAAAGCGCTGTGCTCTGTCCGCAGGAGTGCACCAACCCATGCTGCAACGCCACCACATGCACCCTCAGTGAGGGATCCCAGTGTGCTGCAGGGGAGTGCTGTGAGAAGTGTAAGGTGAGCAAAAACACCCACCCACATGGGAGAGCGTAAGTCAAATACTGTTGATGATGTGATGCAGCCATCTAGTGGACTAAAGTGATAAGTGAACCTACAATAAACGTCTATCTCGTATCAATTGCTCTGATTAGCCATACAAGTAATATGTTTATTCAAATGGAACACTTTGTTAACTTTTTTAGATTTCCATCCATTTTCTATGCCGCTTGTCCTCACTAGTGTTGTGGGTATGCTGGAGCCTATCCCAGCTGACTTTGGGCGACAGGCGGGGTACACCCTGGACTGGTCGCCAGCCAATGGCAGGGCACATATAGACAAACAACCATTCACACTCACATTCATACCCCCATGTTTTTGGACTGGGGGAGGAAACCGCGAGACCGCACGCATGTGGAGAACATGCTAACTATACACAGAGATGCCCAAACAGAGATTCAAACCCAGATCTTCCCGATCTCCAGACCGTGTGACCAACATGCTAACCACTAGGCCACAGTGGTTTTTTTTTGTTTAAAGATTTCAATATTAATAACATCTTCTCCCCAGATCCTACCTCGATCCCACCAGTGTCGAAGTAAGCAGGACGAGTGTGATCTAGCCGAGTACTGTGATGGAGAGCGCGCCACGTGCCCTGAGGATGTCTTCAGTGTGAACGGTGTCCCGTGCGATGAAGGTTCTGGTTATTGTTACAATGGCCAGTGTCCAAAACGATCAGACCAATGCATCAAAATGTACGGCGCAAGTAAGTGTCAGTGTGCCTTTAGTTTGCACTACATTCAAGAGTAGACCTCAGTGGTACCTTTTTGATAACAAAGCCTAGACCTAGACTGCCAGGGGTACCCTTGATGCACCGAGCTTCCCTCTCCTCTTCTCTATCCCAGCTCTCTTCCATATGTTGTCTCCATCTATCCATTCACATGCTGTCTATGCATGTGACACCAACGTTCCTACCACATTCATTATCATGCTAGTAGGAGGAGCTAGTCAGCAGTGGTCCTGTTGATTGGTACTGGAGATGCATCATATTGGCTTTCTTACCAATGTCCAATATTGGCCAGCACTTTATTATCGGTCCTGATATCATCCGATACAGTTACTTGCGCTCAACTCTCTGTCTCAATCCAACCGGTTGAGGCAGATGGCCACTCCACAGAGTCTAGACTCTGTTGGTTTTCTGGGCTTGCTGCGTGTGAAGTGCCTTGAGATATCTTAAGTCGGTGCAATATACATTATGTTGACTGATCCCAAGTAGTGCATGATTTCGGTGCGCTTGTAAACTGATCCAATGCAATTACAATATCAAAAGACCAAGAACATACAACTAAATTTACCTTTTGAGTAGAATTTGTGTGAATGCTGAAGCTGAACTGAGGAATGAATGTTGAAATATCCTAGAAATGTGTTGAAATCTATTCACTGATTGAGGATCGAACCAGCAACCATTAGGTTGGGGAGCGACCACTCTACAACGTGAGCCATGCCACCGTACACAGAATAAACACAATGTCACATGGAATGTTAAATGTAAAATGCATTTCCACCAATACATAGGAAAAATATGGATGGATGGATGGATGGGTGGATGGGTGGATGGATGGATGGATGGATGGATGGATGGATGGATGGATGGATGGATGGATGGATGGGTGGATGGATGGGTGGATGGATGGATGGGTGGATGGATGGGTGGATGGGTGGATGGATGGATGGATGGATGGATGGATGGATGGATGGATGGGTGGATGGATGGATGGGTGGGTGGATGGGTGGGTGGGTGGATGGGTGGATGGATGGGTGGATGGATGGATGGATGGATGGATGGGTGGATGGATGGATGGATGGATGGGTGGGTGGGTGGATGGATGGGTGGATGGATGGGTGGATGGATGGATGGATGGATGGATGGGTGGGTGGATGGATGGATGGATGGGTGGGTGGGTGGGTGGATGGATGGATGGATGGATGGATGGGTGGATGGATGAATGGATAGCCTACCTGTCCTGAATCAGCTGACTAAAACCGTCCTAATTTGAAATGTTGGAAAGGAAAAATGCAAACTGGATGGTTGAATGATGACCGCAAGATCAAGGATGGAACCAGCAAACATCGGTTGAGAAACAACCACACTACCTCCTAACACCTCGCCATGTCACCTGTGGAATGTAAAACGATTGTTCCACCTTTAGGAGGTGCCAAATAAATGTCCCATTCATTTTCAATGGGAAAATTGTCACAAAAAATATGAAACCACAGTAAATGTGGGAATTTCTTAAAACGTTATGACAGATAGTCAACGTGTCCTGAATGACCTTAGCATTCTGATGTGGGATTGGTTTAAATGGGTTGAGAAATGTAGGAGGAGTTAGACCAGTGGTCCCCAACCTTTTTTGACCCACGGACCGGCTTGTGTTCCCACCGGGGGGCGGGGGATTTGTACATGATAGCGATCTAATTTATCTTATTTATGATGTATTGTGTAAAACTAAGACATGAATAACATCAAATTAAAAGCATAAAATGAATGCCGACCCACCATCCACCAGTTCAAGCCTGGAGTTTTTCCAGAGGGATTATTACATCGCTGGGCCGTGGCCCGGGGGTTGGGGATCACTGAGTTAGAGGACAGGACATGAGGCGCAATACGAAGCAGAGGAACCAATCGATGAAAAACGGTGTAGAATTCACACGACTGGATGTGATCTATTGCCCCGTGTGTGTCGTCAGGTGCCATAGAGGCCAGGTCTTCCTGCTACAACCACAATACCAGAGGAACTTACTATGCCTTCTGCAAACGTCCCTCCAATGCACAGTACATCCCCTGCCAGAAAGAGTGAGTCTTCACTTCCCTGCCTTCAATTGCTGCATCCTGCATTTCACTCCACGTGGTGAAACTATTGAACTCGGTTGTGCAGAGATGTGTTCTGCGGGAAGCTCTTTTGTCACAATGGTAACCCCAGCCCAAACTATGGCCGCATGGTGAGGGTGGGTGACTGCAAGGCATCGTTTTTTGGAGACTACACCAAAGACTATGGCCAAGTAGACACTGGGACCAAATGTGGGGAAGGAAAGGTAAGCGGCTGCATCGCTTTCATTGGACTCAGTTTGCAGTGCTGGTATAGTAACTCGGGGGTGTCCAAACTTTTTCCAACACGGACCACTCTGATATTTTGTAGATATGCTAATAAGTTATAAATATTTCAAGAAGAAACAGGCCGCTTTGCGGTATAAGTGAAAAAGCGTATTATTGGTATGAACTTTGGTCTTTGCTCTTTTTTCCCCTATTTTGTTTTTAGCTTTCCAAATATTCCAACTTTCTTCATAAATAATCTTCGTTTTATAATATTTTAACTTTATTCCCATAAAAGTGTTATTCCCAACCTAATTTTCAAAAAAATTACAACTTTTTTTTCATTTATGATAATCTTCTGACTTTTAAAAAATAGCCTTATCGCATAAATAGCATATTATTTCTTTAAAATGTCAAGTCTGTGTTACTAAAATGACTTTGTTTTTCCTCATAATAGGAGGAATTTACTTTTTTCTCTTAACATTTTGACTTTATTCTCGTAAAATGACATCTTTTTTTCAATTTCTGCTGTTTTCATTTATTTTTTTTTACATTTTCCAGCAATTAAAATTTTCTTTTTGTAATTAGGACTTTATTGTCATAACATTACATCTTTTTCCGCAACCCAAATTTCCCAAAATTCCAATTTTACTTGTAGTTTTAATATTCCAACTTTAAAAAAAAAGAAAAATTCTTATATATTTCACCTTGAAACTACTAAAATTCCACATAACATTCCGACATTATTTTTGTGAAACTTTTTCTCATTCGGCTCCTGTCAATATTTTGACTTTATGCTTATAAAATTACTGCAGATTACATTTTTGCTCCTGGTGTGCTTCTTTTCTTAGTTTTCTTGCTAAATCACATTTTTAGAATGTGACACGGGCCGTGAAAATAATAATTAAAAAAAACCCGGCACACTTTGGACACCCCTGCTGTAACTTGTAGTGTTACTTCTAACTTGTTGCTTTTCAGGTGTGCAGCCAGAATGAATGTGTGGATCTTCCAACTGCTTACAAAATCACAAACTGCTCAGCAAAATGCTCCGGCCATGCGGTACGTACACTCAGAAACCAAAAATAATGTCAACTTTCTGTGTACGTGTGTTCATAACAATCAATTAGTCCATTCATTGATTGCTAGTAATGCTCAATATGATTCTTCACTTGGAGCAAAATAGCATGCACTACT
Organism: Dunckerocampus dactyliophorus; assembly: GCF_027744805.1. Classification (NCBI taxonomy): domain Eukaryota; kingdom Metazoa; phylum Chordata; class Actinopteri; order Syngnathiformes; family Syngnathidae; genus Dunckerocampus; species Dunckerocampus dactyliophorus. The sequence goes on along the minus strand of NC_072822.1, from coordinate 26,412,520 downwards.
CGCTGCAACCAGCATTGGCGCGGTTGAGTCAGTCTAAACTCGTTTGCAGTCTAAGGCAGGGTTTTATCCACCAAAGGAAAAACAATTTTGTACATTTTCTGCACTTTTCCAGGCTGTACACTGTTTAATTTCCATAGTATCATTCTTTCATAAGCTATAATAAAATGACTGCATGCTACTGCGTTTGTATCACGTCCACTTCTTTGTGTTTTTCAGGTATGTAATCACAGAAGTGAGTGTCAGTGTGAGCCCGGCTGGTTGCCTCCCTCATGCGATGCCACGGACAGGGCCTTCCGCTCCGTCTCGGATGGTGTGTGCATTATATTGATTGGGAAAACATCATCCATGAGCACATGAGAGAAAATGGAGGTGATGGTTTTTTGCTTCTCTGCAGGAGCGACCGCTGCCATCGCAGTCATCACAGTACTTGTGATTTTGGGGGTCATCGTCGCCATTTTGGGGATCCTCTGGAAAAAACGACAGAGTTCCATGTTGCCGACGTAACTAATCACCAAAGCTTTTAGCGAACAGAACGTGTGGATGTCACAGACAAGACCATAAAGGTTGTTTTGGTTTTTTGACAGGAAACAGTCATGACATTCTCATTGCAATGCTGTCTGAGACACACGGGTGTTTACATGTCATATCCTCGCTTGAGTCAAGCACGACTTGTTGTTTTTAAATTCCATTTTATATGCTTTGTATTCTGTCACAAGTACTGTTCCATTTCATTGCCAATGACTGCACCTTTTAAACAGTATTGAGTGATTGCAGTTGCTTTTAAAATGAAAAATATATATTTATACATTTTTGTCTTTTTCTGAATAAAGCTTCTCGACTGAACCTTGTGTAACGGTCAAAAAATGTTGACGTGTGTGGTTATTGTTGCTCACGTCAAACGTGAGTGCACACTGCTGGACACGTAGGCTGTGTTTTCCATAATATTTTCCACATCAATATGTTTAATATGTACGCTGCCTACTGAGATCCACAGTGTGCGGATTTTAACGGAATGCAGTGCTGTCCCAAATCCATGACTGTCATGGCAATGCATTGAACTGGTTGGTTTTTTTTAAGTATGAATTGCAACAACTCCAGTTAGTCTTTCCCCTTTTGCTACGTCTCCAAGATGGTGATGACTGAGGGTGGTTAGGGTGGATTCGCTGCACACTCATTATTTGGGGGCATCTGGGAGGAGCTCAGAGTAGAGCCGCTGCTCCTTCACATCGAGAGGAGCCAGCTGAGGTGGCTCAGGCATCTAGTCCGGATGCCTCCCTGGAGAGGTGTTCCGGGCATGCCCAGCCAGGACAAGACTCCAGGGCAGACCGAGGACACGCTGGAGGGATCATGTCTCACAGCTGGCCTCTTGTTGCTCTCACGGTGAAACTGGAAAAGGTAGTCTGGACTTCCCTAATCAGACTGCTGCCACCGTGAACTGGATCCGGATAAGCAGAAGAAAATGGATGGATGGATGTTTATATTCCAAAAATGTAAATAAATAAGAACAGACAGATCACTTTAAAACACTGGTTTTGAATTTTATTCTTATCTTTCAAGTGATACATCTATAAATAATTCATTGCCTTGCATGACAGGTACGGAACACTTTTGAACCCTTTTGACAATCAGTAGAAGATTCTTTATATGCAAAGTTTTCCTTTTTCATAGATAGAAGATATGAAGAGGACCTAAGAGGAGGTCAATGTGCTGTGCGGTTCTCTCAATAAAGCCTTCCCTTTTAAAGCAACATCAAAATAATGAGTAATGTACAACTGTATACTTTCACAGAGTTTTCCATTGTACATGAAAGCAAAGTAGAATACTTTTGGGAATACAACATGACTGGCTTCTTGACTTTCCATCCATACACACACACGGATCTTCAAGCGTGTCCAGAATGGCACAGAAGGAGCGCAAACTCATTTCAATAAATTAAATTGTATAGAAAGATAGCATTTTCTTTCCAAGCGCTTTCCCACGTTTTATTAAGTGCCAAAAACACACACATTGGACATATGACCTTGAAATACCCTTCCAAAGACATTGGGGGCGTCCATACTTTCTCCACCAAGGGCCACATACTGAAAAATGAACAGATGCAAGGGCCGCTTTGATATTACATAAAGCAATACATGTAGATATGCTAAGAAGTTACATATATATATATATATATATATATATATATATATACATACAGTCAAACTTGTCTATAGCGGCCACTAGAGGGAGTCTGCAAAAGTGGCCGCTATAGACAGGTGGCCTGTATAGACAGGTTGGCATCCCGTTTGAATGTTGACCAGTAGAGGAAAAAAACAAAAAAAAAGGGAAAATAATAATAATAATAATGTTGACCAGTAGATGGAACTGCGGACTGCGGATAAAAGTTACAACACTACTAGGCTTGTTATTATCATGGTTCATGGTTTTAATTCATCCTGAACATGCATGAGTCAAACAGTAGCACATCACATAGTACAATTCACAATTTTGCATGTCCAAAAAGGAGTAGGAAGAAGCAAAGCTTATTTAATCCTACCCCTCATCAGTTTCACATCAGTTGCAATACATTTATTCACCTCTTATTCTTCCAAGTGTACTTTGTAGGTCTACATGACAATGTAGTGCAAACTTACTAAACTTACTAACTTACTACTTACTAAAAGGAAGCTAGAGGCTTAATAATAACTGATAGAATATATCCACGACCCACAGAACAAAGCTATGCTAGTTAAGTAAGTAACTTAAAATGGGTGGCCGCTGGCCGCGTTGGACAGGTGACTGCTATACATACGGTCTATAACATGTAAATTTGCTGCGGGGGATTTTTCAGTGGCTGCTATAGGCAGGTGGCCCTTCTATAAAGGTGGCCGCTAAGACAGGTTTGACTGTATATATATATATATATATATATATATATATATATACATATACAGTATATATATATATATATATATATATATATATACATATACACACTATATATATGCTGTATATATACTGTATCTTTTTTAAAAAGCTTTGTGGTAGAGTTGAAAAAGTGTACTATTAGTATGAACTTTGAGTTTTTTGGACTTTAGGCCTCTATTTTTCGCCAATTAAAAAAAAAAATCAAATATTTTAACATTTTTCATAAATAATTTAAGTAAATGTTCTTCTCGTAATATTATGACTTTATTCGCACAATATTATACTGTAACTTTTTCCCCAATCAAATTTTTAAAAAATTACAACTTTGTTTTATTTTCGTTGTCATAATATTGCAACTTTACAAAATGACATTTTTCTGTAATATTTCAACTCTATGCTACTAAAATGACATTTTTCCTCATGAGTTTATTCTCTTAGAATTGCAAATTTATCTTTATTTAACTTTTATTTAACTTATCTGTAAATATTTTTTACTTTATTCTCGTAAAATTACTGCTGTTTTTTTTTCCATTTTTGTTGTTTTTTCCACCCCCCCGCCCCCAACTATTTTTAATTTCTTCTTGTCAATTTTGTTCTCATATTTTGACTTTTTCCCCCAACCTAATTTTCCAAACATTATATTTTTATTTTGTTTTGTTTGTTGCTCATAATATAAAAACCTTAAAAAAATGTTCTTTAAATGTTTCAACTTTCTCATAATATTACAAGTTTTTTCATTAGATTACAACTTTTTTTGTAATTTGTAATGTAAAATGTAATTTTTCATTTTTTTATTGTTAAATTATATTTTTAGAATGTGCCTCAGGCCAATAAACAAACAGCTGCGGGCCGCAAATGGTGCCTGGGCCGTACTTTGGATACCCTTGAAATATATGAACAGAAGTCAGAATGTTAAAAAAAAATAATTAAATATCGATTATACAAATTTGCCTATTTTTGGTCAAAACAATCTTAAAAAATAGTTAATTTTTTTCCCGCAAAAAGCACATCTCATTCCCCACAAACCGCTAATTCATAAACACATACATACTTGATAATACAAGCATTAAGTACCACTGATGAAAAGGCCACAATTTTTACATGTTTATGATAATGCTTTTTCGGCAAGCGTTGAGACCTCTCACTTTGGTGGGTGAACATGAATGCACCACAGCGGCGTGCTATTGAGATGCAACAGTCTGTTTGGCTACGGAAGTCCATGACTCCGATTCCATCTGTTCCTCGATCATCTTACATTATCATTCAGAACGTCAACCAGCTAGAGGAGGATTTGGAGGGGAAGGTGCGAGCCGTGTGTCAAAAACAGACATTTTTATGAGCGTATCAACCACTTGTGGGGATCTACCGCACATGAACTGGTGTTGTCATATGTCCAATGCATGGTTTTCAGCAGACAAGTGAAGGTGATGAGCGGAGTCACAACCCCCATGACACCCCAGCGACTATGAAAGTAAAATGAGCGCATGTGACGAGCCATGAGATGACTACAGTACTGCTTGGCCTTGCCAAATATACAGTCGTGTTCCACATCGGAACGTCAGTCTCCATACAACATAATGCTGTCATTTAGAAGCCTTAGTTAACACAGTTGCCACAATGAAAAGAACACACACATCTGAATACTGTGTAATAAAACAGTAGATGGAGACACGGTTACAGCTAAATAAAGCAACAATAGGAACCACAAACGTTTTTTGTTTTTTTTTCAACAGCAACTTAAATTGCTGTAATTCCAATAAATACTGAAATATTTGCAGTCATGAAAGTTTTACGAGTGTTCTCAGCGCTTTTTGGGCAACAAAATGTCCTCTTTTGTTTCAACAGGAAATAAGCGTCCTAAAGAAATGTTGGTTGGTGTGCTTCCATCCAGGACGGGGGAGTGACAGAACGAAGGTGTGCTATACCTGTATTTCTTGGGGGGGGGGGTGGACATGGTAGCTGCCATCAAAAGATCACTGCACAAAACCTCCAGAACAAAACACTCCACAAATCCATCCCCATGTCTTCATCAAAGTTTGGTGAAAATGTTATAAATAAGACATTTTTCTTGAAAGTATAAAAGAGTAATTTGCCATAACATCCCCCCCCCCACCCCCCCAATAGAATCAAACACCGTAGCTCACTTGAAACCCTGCCAAATGAGTCTCCAGAATTAACACTTCACAACGTATCCATTGCCAAACACATAAACAACAATGAAAAAGGACTAAAGCTCCATCTACCAGTACCAACTGAAACGTAGAAATTGCTCTTTTTCAAATATATGGAAGTGTGACAAGAGTGTACAAGAAACATTTCAACAACTGCAGAATGTCTTCATTCCATCACTGGATGCTATGACACAAAATACCTAGAGTACTCTTTCATAAATAAGATTGCTTGTCTTTTCACCAGCGATGTTTCTGCTTCGTTTTCCCCTGCCCGCCCGGCCGGCGGCGTGCACGCAGAAGATGGACAGGTGGTTTCCGGGGAAGCGACAGACAGAGGGATGGGAAATGAGAGTCGGGGAGAGGGAAGGGGGGGGATGTTGAGGATGGTGTTCCTGTGGCCTATCCATCAGTGCCATTCTTGTTGGGTGCACTGGTATTAATGGTCGTGCCGTCAGGGTGTTGGGCATCTTTGCGAGGCGGCATCCTCTCGTTTATCCGGTCCAGGCCGCGCGCCTCCTCAAAATTGCGAATCTTTCTCGTGGGAGAGAAGCCTTGGATGGCTGAAGGACAGAAGAGTGATGTAACAGCAAATAAAATCACTAAGAGACACCAAATGTTTATACTTAACTAGAAGGTCATTTCTGCAGAAACTGTGTGTGAATGCTGAAGAGCTGAAGCTGAACTGCAATACTATGCAGAAAATGTGGAATTAAAAAGGAAGTGGGAGGTTGTGGGATGTGGAAAATCAAATGTGTTGATGCTGGAATGGTTTGAATGGGTTAGGAGAGGTGCCATTCATTTCAAATGGGAATTTGTGGGGCGGAAAATGTGGATTTTTTTTTTAGGATGTGGAAAATGTTAGTCCAAATGCCCTGAATGAGCTGAAAGCTTTAATTTTGGAATGGTTAGAGTCAGCTGAAAAATGTGCAACTTGTCAAAATTATCCGTTGATTTTCAATGGGAATGTTGTCACAGAAGGCGGATTTATAAGAAAAGTGGGAATTTTTGGGATGTGTAAAATTAGTCTGAATGTGTTGATACTGGAATGGTTTGAATGGGCTGAGAAATGCCATTCGTTTACAAATGGGAATTTGGGCGTCGGAAAATGTGGAATTATGGAAAAAGTGGGAATTTTGGGGATGTGGAAATTGTTTATTCTGAATGTCCTGATTGTTTTCATGTTGGAATGGCTTCAATCACCTGAGTGAATGTGGAACTTGTACAAATTGTGCAGTCATTTTCATTTTCAATGGGAATATTGTTGCAGGAAATGTGGAATTATGACAAAAGTGGTCATTTTTGGAATGTGAAACATTGTTAGCCTGAATGTATTAATGCTGGAATGGGTTGAGAAATGGAGAACAATTCATTTTAAATGGGAACTTTGTGGGTGGGAAAATGTGGCATTCTGGTAAAAGTGGTCATTTTGGGATGTGTAAAATTGCTAGCATAAATTATGCTGGAATGGTTTGGATGGGTTGAGAAATGTGGAAAAATTCCATTCATTTCAATGAGAATTTCTGGCCTGGAAAATGTGGAATTCCAAGATGTGGAAAATTCAAATTCATCCGAATGACCTGAATGTTTTCATATTGAAATGGTTTGAATCAATTGAGAATGCGAGATGTGGAAATTGTCCATTCATTTTCAATGAAAGAATGAAAAAAAAGTGGGAATTTTTGGGATGTGGAAAATGGTTAGTCCGAATGTCCTGAATAGTTTCAGTTTGGAATTGTTTGAATCAGTGGAGAAATGTGGAATGATGGGAAAAGTGGGAATTTTTGGGATGTGCAAAATTGTTAGCTAGAATGTGTTGATCCTGGAATGGTTTGAATGGATTGAGAAATGTGGAAAAATTCTATTTATTTCTGGGCTGGAAAAAAAATGAATTGCAGGGAAACTGAGAATTTTTGGAATGTAGAAAACAGATACTGTGAATGTATGGAATGAGCTGGACGTTTTGATTTTTTGATGGTTGGAAAAAGTTAAGAATGTGGAAGTAGTACGAATTCTTAAAACTCTAAAATGGCATTTGTGTTTGAAAAATGTTTCAGAAAAAGTGGGAATTTTGGGATTGGTGAAAATTCTTAATCCACATGTGCTGAATGAACTGAATGTTTTCGTGGATGGAATGGTTTGAATCAGTTGAGAAATGTGAGCAATGTGGAACTTGTAAAAAATTGTCCATTCATTTTCAATGGGAATGTCACAGAAAATGTGTAGTTACAGAAAATGTCGCAATTTTTTTGGAATGCGTTGATAGTAGGGGTGTCACGAGACGTTCATGAGGCACTTAGTGAGACCAGATGACTGGGTCTATGCGAACGCGATGAGACGAGACGAGACGAGACGAGATTTTAACATTACTTTTAAGAAAAGTACAATGAAAAATATAAAAAAATACTGTATATATGACAATATACTGCAATGTACTAATATAATTTCTACTACGTTACACTCTTCTGCACTTTGTGTGTATGCTACCAGCGACGCCTCGACCCACCGAGACAAAGAGACTGTATAACTGACAAAAGGTTCACTCCTTTCATGTCGTTGTTCTACGGAACAAACATGCCAAGATGTCGAGTTCATTTTCATTTATTATGTGATTAATTAATTAATTTAATGTCATCCCAGTAGCTAGTGCCTAGTACCCACGAGACAGTTTTTTTTCTGAACGACAAATCTTCGTCACGTTTTAATCTCGCGAGATCTTGTGACACGAGATCTTGTGACACCCCTAGCTGATAGATAGTCATTGTATCCTGATTGAGTGGAATATTTTGATGTTGGAATGGTTTGAATGGGTTGAGAGTAGCTGAGCAGAATAACATAAGTATGTCTGAATGCTCTTCAGCATTACCACAATAACACATTAGCTACTTGAATGAATTATCTGTTATATATCACATTCCTCCGCTATCTTTCCTTACAACAGTGTTGGTCTAGTACAGAACAGATGGGCAGTAAAGACAGCGCATGCACAATGACTCTATCACGTTCAAACACCTGAGAAACAAGTTATGACAGTCAGACACCTCACGCTCAGGTGACTTACGGTAATTTCCCGAAACAGCCACAGAACCCAGAAAACGTGAGCAAATGAAAAGCAAACTTGTGAGCGAAGTGTTGGACATATTGTTCAGTTATTCAGATTCAAAGGTAGATCTTAAATGACTCGTATTCAACAGTTCTCTTGCACCATCAGGTCTCAGGAACAATGACGCATTTGCGGGTTTGCCATGTTTAATGATACACTTTATAAAGCACTCGTTGTAATATTATCAAAAATCACCATTAACCATCATCTAATGATGATTATCTCAATAGCTGTAAAAATAACCTGATGCATGCATGTGCACTTCAACAGGATAGACGCTACCAAGTGTACGTAATGAAAAACACAGCCTGTCTCTGTGTGTGTACTTATTGTCCCAAATTGTGGACGTGTGTGATCGTATTACACCACAACTGAGTGCCACAGCCAACCAGGAAGGGCAGTGGAGCAACACCCAAATGCTGTAACAGGATTAGTTGCTGAAAATATCCCAGGAAGGGATGTCCCTGGTCTTATCTTGGCAAGGTCTTAGCAGGCTTTTCTCCGTGTGGGCAGCCATGATTGGCAAGAAAAGTCCATGTAACCACATAGCAGTGCCGTTCGACCACTGACCACTAATAAACGGGTCATTTTCTCAAATGTGCTTTAGTGCCTGTATGGGAGTGTAAGGTGTCGCGTAAAAAAAAAAAGAGACACTAATAATGCAAGAGTAACCAGTAATTACACTCTAAAGACTATGCAATAATATAATGGTGTGAAAAAGTCTTTGCATCGTTCCTGATTTCTTTTTTTTTTGCATGTTTGTCACACTTAAATGCTTTAGATCATCAGACAAACTTAAATATTAGTCAATGACAACACAACTGAATACAAAATGGCAGTTTTATAATGGTTGTAATTCAGTCATTGGACGGTTTTCGAGCATGAACCGTCTTTTTAAGGTCATGCTCCAGAATCTCAATAGGATTCAGGTCAGGATTTTGGGTAGGCCACACCAAAGTCTTAATTTTGTTTTTCTTCAGCCATTCAGGGGTGGACTTGCTGGTTTGCAGAACCCAAGTTGGTTTCAGCTTGAGGTCACGAACAGATGGCTGGACTTTCTCCTTCAGCATTTTTTGGTAGACAAAAAATGTGTTCCATTTATCACGGTAAGGCTTCCAGGTTCTGAAGCAGCAAAAACAGCCCCAAGCCATCACACTACCATCACCACATTTTATGGTTGGTATGATGTTCTTTTTCTGAAATGCGGCGCTACTTTCCCGCCAGATGTAATGGGTCACACACCTTCCAAAAAGTTCAACTTTTGTCTCGTCAGACCACAGAGTATTTTCCAAAAGGTCTTGGGGATCATCAAGATGTTTTCTGGCAAAATTGAGACGAGCCTTAATGTTCTTTTTGTTCAGCAGTGGTTTTGGTCTTGAAACTCTGTCCTGCAGGCCGTTTTTGCCCAGTGTCTTTCTTATTGTGGCGTCATGAACACTGACCTTAACTGAGGCAAGTGAGGCCTGCAGTTATTTGAATGTTGTTGTGGGGTCTTTTGTGACCTCTTGGATGAGTTGTCACTGCATTTTTGGGGTAATTTTGGTTGACCGGCCACTCCTGTGAAGACTCACCACTGTTCCATGTTTTTGTGGATAACGGCTCTAACTGTGGTTCGCTGGAGTCCCAAAGCTTTAGAAATGGCTTTGTAACATTTTCCAGACTGATAGATCTCAATTAATCTCAGTTAAGTTACGTTTCAACAGGGGGGGGCAATCACTTTTCCACACAGGGCCGTGTAGGTTTGGATTTTTTTTCTCCCTCACTAATAAAAAGTTTCATTTAAAAACTGCATTTTGTGTTCAGTTGTTTTGTCATTAACTAATATTTAAATTAGTTTGATGATCTGAAACATTTAAGTGTGACACACATGCAAAAAAACCAAACAAACAAAAAAAGAAATCAGCAAGGGGTCAAACACTTTTTCACACCACAGTAATATAACAATATATTTGCAATATAACAGACAGAGATCATACACATGAGAGTGGAACCACAAAGCCATGCGTACCTTTCGCTTTAGCTGCCTCAATGGTAGCTATGTTAAAAGGAGGTTTGGGGGAAGAAGGCAAAAAGGGAAACATTACAATGCAGCAAATACAAGCGCCAGCAAATACATCACTGATATTAAGTCCCAATGTCATAAACTGCTGTCAGCTGATGGGGAATTACTCTATAGGCAGACAGTCTGTCATGTCAATGTTTACAGAAATGTACAGTGGAACCTTGGTTAGCATCATGAATCTGTTCCAGAAGGCCAAAAATGTTAACCCAAAACATGTTTTTATAGTTTTACATGCAGAACACAATTCTAAATGCATATAAATGATGAATGAAAGGCAGAAATGAACATTTAAAGTTACTTTTCCCTTCAGTGAAGATGTGATGACATGTTGACAAAGACACAATGTGGCAGCGAGATCAACACAAACGTATACAGCATTTGGATAAAGAAGGTGAGAAACTAACACTATTGGATTCAAGAAACAACTCATAGCAAAACACGAATGTGGTGTCTGTTGATCTCGCTGCCACATCGTGTCTTTGTCTCACGTCTTCAATGAAGGTAAAAGTAACCATTGGTACGCTAACCGGAAAGTGTGCGCAAACCGAGGTAAAATCATTAACCAAAAAACATGCTAACCGAGGGCGTATGCTAACTGAGGTTCCAGTGTAAATTCTCAACAGTTGGTGAATAACATGAAAACACCTTATTGAGTGATTGCGGATGTGGGACGAGTGGGATGAGAAGTGGAGGAGCTGCTTGGTTGTGTATGGCAAGCAGAAGCGCAACGTAGCTGAGCAACAGAATGACTGTAATGCGATCGCTCCTCCTATTAATGATAAGTGTCACATTTCATAATAGAAACAGAAAGACTCAAAATAATCCAAGCCACACCGCGCTCGCTCACCCGACTACGTGAAAAAAATGTGTCATTTAATTAATGCCAATAATTAATGATAAAAACTGGGACAAAATGGCAACATTTTTTGTGAAAAACCGAATAGTACGTAAACCCAAGAATCAAATTTGACCCAGTTTAGCTGGGATCAAACATGGACAGTGACATTCTCCTAGAGCTCATCACGGGGTTTCCCTTCTGATGGCTCAGCAACTTCTGTAAGTCTCTCATGTGGCACAGCGCGACACCCAACATGTTCTCTGCAGGCGAGGCCAGGCACCAACCTTTAGATCAGAGGGTCAGCGGCCGCTCCCAACGGACAGGTTGACCTCTCAGGCACTTCAATTGACAAAAATGTCTGCCCTTCTTGTGTTAGGCATGGGGGCATTTATCTAATGCTCTTCAAAGCTACTGATGGGACAGGGAAGCTCTGCTAACATCACCCTTGGTCTGTGTGGTATTGTGCTTGTCATCATGCAAGCAATGCATGAATTTACTATCACAAACTGTGTCAGTGATGGTGAAATATTTTCCATATTTCCAAAATATGTTTCAGGCAAGTTTTTATTCATAATTAAAAAGGTTAATAAATGAGATACCTCATACCTGTCAACATTTGCATTTGAAAACAAGGGATATTATCCAGAAAATGAGAACTATAATATAAACATATATAATAAATATACAATATCATTTTTGATTAAAGTAAAACGGTAAACTATTCAAACGGGAGGGTTCCAGGAAAGATGGGCAAAATAAGGTAGTTTCCCCGTAAAAACGAGAGGGTTGACAAGTACAGATGTGCTAGCAGCATCTGCGACCATTGTATTACATCTTGCTCATTAAAAGTTAAGACTTGAGCGCTTTACTTTTTTCACATCTAAATATTAACAGTGGTTAACTAATTTTTACCCTTGTATGAATTAAGAATGTTCATATTTAAGTTTGCCCAGACAATTAATAAAGATTGGATAATGATGACCTTAAAACAGATTGTTTCTATTTCCATTGTTCTGCATCATAAAAAGTCTTAAAACAAAAATAAAATTATAAGTATTCATATTTTGCTGTAGCGAGACAAAAAAAAAAGAGGGAGAGGGCAATTTATTGAAAACTTACTAACGACATTAATACTAATCTACCTACAGTCATGGGGGGAAACAAGAACACCACATGGTGTTCCAGCTATATCCGCTTGGGGTACCCTAATTTTTTTACGACTGTATAAGAGCATCAAAAGAAAGCGTATTCTCAGTTTGTCCCATGTTTTTAGTTTCCAGTCAATGATAAAACCTGTCTTTCATGAATGGAGTGACTCATAGAGATACCACTTTGGGATCCAAATTATTTTTCCTCCACAATGCACAGCACAAACAACATTAATGACAAAAACAGAAAAAAACAAACAAACACACTTGGTGACAAAGGGGTAATTAAACGTTATGGGGACTTTGTGGTCACCAAATATGAACGCAGCTAGTGGGAAGGCACTACAGAGCAGGCCGACGCTGCAGAAAAACACACACTTACCAGTTTGTAAGGTCTGCTTTCCACCCGACAGCACTCCCATGGGAAGAGTTCCGGTCGGAGTCAGGCCTTTGAGAGTTAATACACTCTCACTCTCCTCCCTGGACCACAAAACAGAACAAAAAGTGGCACATTTATCACATTATGGCAGGAGATAGCAGAAATACCTCAAGGTTCTGAGGTTGTTTTGTAATAAAGAGTCTAAATCAAGTGCCACCAATCCTTGTGACACTGAGAAGTACCCAGACCATAATGAGTCATGTGCTAGGCTACGTGTTTATTTATAATAAGTTTTAATAATAAGATAGTTGCTTGTATAGCGGATCCCCACAAATGGTGGATTTTAGGTCAAATTTTTTTTAAATTTTTTTTGCTTCTCAGAAAATAGGCAGTTTTTTTGTGCAGAAAACATTCAACATATGTTTATTTATGAATACCTGATTAAACAGGTAAAATGTATAGCGTAAGTGTATCGCTGTTAAAAAGCCCACCATTTTTACATGTTTGTGTCTTTATGCTTCACTAATATTGCTTTTTTCGTCAAGCGTGGAGATTTTGGCGGTCCTTGAACGCACCATAGTTGGAGTGAAACAAATATGCAACTTCAACAGCGTGACTCCAATTCCGCCTGTTCATCCAACATTTTAGATCATCATTTGTTAGTGATGAGTAGCTGTACATTTTATACTTGAAATGTGTTTAATAAGTGTGTGAGGCATATTTTGGAGAGAAGGAGAGGTTTCTGCAGCTGAATGTAATCTAATCATTTCAACAGCATGTTTATTGCAAAAGCTGATCCAAAATCAGAGAACGTCAACATCAAGCTTTTATGGGCGTCTCAATTACTCAAGGATTTACGTCATTCACTGGTGGTCCTGGTATGATTTTCTGTTCATAACACTTAAATCTTGTATAGCGTCTGAAAGCACTGTCACATAGCACATAGCAGCAGCAGAGAAACTCCTGGTGCATTTTTTAAATATTTACAGTATATTTTGACAAACTCTTTGGAGATCTTAGCTGGTAAAAAAAAATAGCAGAATATAAATAAAAATCCAACAAGAAGATGCAACTCAACAGCAAGCATTACTGTTTTCTTATAAGTGCAACATTTTACACAGAAGTGCAAAGAGAACACACTGAGCCAAACCTGAGTACTGAGAAGACACGGGCCATTTTCCCCACTGCACGAATCTTATTCCGAATCACCTCCTTACGCATTGCTGTGGTCCCACCTGGAAGACACAGCACATCACTGTCACACTAAAATATTCATTTCAAAAGGTGGGTAAGTTACTGTAAAAAGCTGTGTTCTTAAATCAGTCATATCTGCTAGCTTACCTTCATAAAGATCATCTCCCTCTGACATGAGCTCATCATCAGAGCAAATGTTGAGCACATTCACCAACATCTCTGTCACTGTGGGGAGAGTAAACATTTTACAACTTCTGTCTGGTTTGATCCTAACCTCTATTAGTTATCCCTATTTTAAAAAAGGCAATTATGAAGCCTCGTCTGTCTTTACAAAATGATTCTTGCGCTTGTGAGTAGTCAAGACACTTATAATATCTATTTTGACACAGAGCTGTCCAAAGTGCTGCCTGGGGGCCATTTGCGAACTGCAGTTTGTTTTTTGATTGGCCTGCGGCACACTGTAGAAATACAATTTTACCAGAAAAAACAGCAAAAATGCGAAAAATAGAGCACAAAGGCAAAATGTAACAAGGAGAAGCTGAAATGTTGATACTAATAATGAATAATAAAATATAGCTTTGTCTTTAAATGTATATAACATTTTTTAAATGTTTTCACAAAATTTAAACAAACATAAACATATCCAAGTTGATTTTTAGCATGCAGCCCTCAGAAAAATTTTGGACACCCTTGCTTGCAGAATCCAACAGGAAGCCATAAAACCAAAGGCCTCCCTCACTCACAGTGCAACGTGGGGGGAGCCCTTGTTATATTTGGTAATATTCTGTGTAACCATGGCAATGTAATTGACAAACTAAGTTGAAAACATCCACTTGATGAGGAACCCATCCTTCATGTGCATGTGCATGTGCATATAACATGCTAGCAACCACTTTACCAACAAATGGCATACCTTTCTCCCCAACAAACGGCAAAGACCATGTGAAGACGTCCATGAAATTGGGCAACCAATAAGGGTGGGGGGAACAGTTGAACTGTCGGATATTCATCACGTTGTTCTCGTATTTTAATACAGCAGCTACAGCAAAAGAGATCACACAGAAAAGGAAATCCAGGGATTAAAACATATCATAGTGAAATTAAAAGCTTCTAAGATAAACAAACCTTTGTTGTTGTAGACATCCAGGTAATTTGGAGCAGAAAAGATTGTAATTAATGAAGGGAAGCCAGTAGTTTGACTTTTTCTGTACATCCGATATCTATTGGGCCACAAAACAAACAACTCAACAGACATATTACATATGACGGAAAATGTGGCAGTAAACTCCAAACTAACTTACCCCGCATCTTGTGCTTCGTGGGCTCTAATTACTGACAACAAGTTATTATTTACCAAAAAGTCACAGACAGCTGAGTAACTGCGAAGAGAAAAAAAAGAGAGAAATCAATCAATCAGTTTAAATGCTGAGCTCTAATCTTTTTAGCCGTGTACAGTAATCCCTTACCACTCTTCAAATGTCGCAGCTTAATTTTTTCACGGTTTGATAAAAATATATTAATTAATACATCATGCTGTTTCATGGTTGAATATGGCCTATTATTAGTAAAAAACAAAAAAAAAAATACAAGCAAGCATAAAAGCATAAAAATGACTAAAAAAAAAATGACTGCAAATATAAGGCCTTCAGAAGACATGTTTAAAGATGTTGTGATGTATATATGTGTATATGCAGTGTATATATATATATATATATATATATATATATATATATATATATATATATATATATATAGATATAGTATTCTACAATGGTAACTAAGGGTCAGTAATGTTACTGCAATGTTCGGTGCGACACACAAGCATCGGATTTGATTGGCGGAACAACAGGCTTTTATCGCAGGTTTCAATGATCTCACAACAGGCATAATAATCCCTAACATGGGTTTCTTTTGCGGCCGTAACCCATGCCAAGCTAAAACTTAACTATGAATTCCTGATGTCACTTCCTGTCCGCCCCCCAATAAGCTCCCCTAGCACCGGAACACATTTACAGGAACACACACGAGCACAAGTCTGATTAACGTCTCGAATGGCTTTTTTCCCCCTCTTATTATGTCTACTATATTGGGTAATGCGAGTGTAAAGGTGACTATAGGGATGTCATTTCATGTCAAGAGGGTTCTTATAGTGTTAAAAAAAAACTTATTTAGAAGGTCGTAAACAGGTTTTTTATGCATAATTGCTATGTGAAGATATTAACTTGAAATGACTATCGTACTTATCATAGTATCATACCTGAAAAAGTAGGAGCAGCCTCTGACAGAGTTATGGTTAAAGTGTTCAGTTGTCTTTTCACTGCCGTAGTCTTCACCAGGGTCGGCCCAAATCAGATCACACATTGGCCCAAATGCCGGAGGCTCCTTAAATCTATCTAACTGTTAGAAAATAGTTAGTAGACATACATTAGTACATTGTGGCAATAAGCATCTTAGGATATAGCGTACTGTACGAATGTGGATGACTATATGATATGGGAATGACTTACTTTCCTTATGTCATCAAGGCAATTGATTTCTGGTGAGAGCCCACCGTGGACACAAAGGAACTGCTGGTTCAGCAGGGCAGCGAGGGGCAGGCAGTCAAAGGCCTCCATACAGGCATCATAGACCCTTTCTGAGTACTTAATTTTACCTGTCACAAACAGTGAGACAACACAAGTACATGGTCATATGACTGATATATACTACAGTGGATCCCCGCACATCTGTGGTCAGTATTCGCGATCCCACAAATACAAAGATGTTTGATTAGTGGGAAAACCCACCCTTTTGTGCTTATAAACTCCATAAAAACCCATCTCATTTGCCCAAAATTAGTAAAACTTGAGTAGCACAGAAAATAGCAAAAAAAAAAATGTCAACTTGCTTGAGGAGAATCAGTTTAATATTATATTTACTAATTTATAACCCGGAGCTACCCAGCATGCCTTGAAGGTCATGAATTAGTATAAAATAGTATTGTTTCGCAAGTATATTAGTGTGTAAGCATTTATTTCCATACCCACATAGTCTATGTGGTGCATTCAGAGCTGGCTGGCCCATTAGACAATATTTTTAATATTAAACTTTAAAATTTTAATATTTTTAATATTACAACTTTTTTACACATTATTTGAGCCCTCTAGTCATAAAATAACACCCCTGTAGTCACCTCTACATTCGTATTACCCAATATTGTAGAATTAATAACAGAAAATGAGCCAATTAAGACAAGGCTTGTCGTTGGTTACCGCCAAAACAGTAGCCTGTGTTAGGGATGATTGTGTCTGTAGTGAGCTCATTCAAACCTGCAACAAAAGCCTGTTGTTCCGGCGATCACGTCTGGTGCTTATGTGTCTCACTGAACATTACAATAAGCTTACTGACACTACCACTACTGCCACTAGAATATTACATATAATCACAACGTCTTTGAATGCGCCTTCTGAATGCTTTACATTTTAATTTAGCCCATTTTGCCGTTTTTATGCTTAAAAATGCTTAATTTAGGCAAAAAATACATAAAATGTTGTTAACTATGCATATTCTTGACTAGTAATATACATTTTAAAAAACGTGATAGAATTCAGCTCCGAAATTCGGGTGGCGAGGCATTACTGTATTGTATACAGGAAGTTGCATCTTAACCTTAAAAAAAATTCACAAGCTATAAAGTACGGCAGGGGTACTCAAATATAGTCGGTTAAGCCTTAATAGTATTCTTTTCAAAGCAAAATCTATTTTCACTCATAACAATAGCAAAAATATACACTGAAATAAAAAATAAAATAAAGCGAATGCAACAACCCAATTTGCTGACCCAATGATTTGGGAGTGCCCACAAAGATAATGAAACATAATTCCTCAATAGTTTTGTACGTAACCTCAATAGTATGTCAGTCAAAATGGCTACGCAGCGTTCATTGCACACACAGTTCATGTACCACATCCAGTCAGCATTTGCTATCAAACGTAACAGATATACCAGAAATTAAAAGTATTACGTAAATATGACAATGCAGCCAATGTCAAGGCAACATTAAAAAGGTTCCAGCAATGGGATCATTTTCTATCTAATCATGAAATAATAGTTTCAAAATAAAAGTGCAGAAAACACACATTTCTGTAGTGGAGTTCAGGACGTGAAGCACAGCCATTAAACAACTGCTGTTCTTTCTACAATAACGAGCCGCTACAACGGAACAGATAACTTCTGTTATAGATAAAGGCATCTTACCGCTTAATTATCTTATCCATAATCTGAATAATAAAGATGAAAGTTGCATTTCCGTGTGCCACTTGAGTCATCTGTTCACAACTTAATCTTTGTTGCAGAGGCGCAACAGCGAATCAGGAGACTTAATGTCAGCTGACTGACGTCATATGACATCGACAAAGTTACGTTTATGATGTGGGTAACATATGAGATGGACCCACACTACCTTCGATCGCAATTGATGCCACCACTGCACTGCTCTAGCACTAGCCTGACAACCAGGCTAAGGGCTACACTGTGACTCTGATTCCATCTGATTCCATCTGATTGCATCTGGGATCATCTCACATTATCATTCATTAGTGCCAAGTAGCTATACATTTTATACTTTAAATGTGTCTAATAAGTGTGTGAGGCATATTTAGAGCTTAAACCTGGATTGCGTTGCACGTGAACAATGGTAATAAAACAGAGACAGGGAGAGATCTAGATCTGAATTTAATCTATTAATTACAACAGTTACTTTTATTGCAAATGTTTATCCAGAATCAGGGGAGAACGTCACCGTCAAGCTAAGAGGAGGATTTGGAGGGGGAACTCTCCCGTGAATAGCAGGGATCGACTGTATACTTGTTACTTCTTAAGCATGTCAAATAAATCACTGTAATTAAAAAGAATGAGCACCGTTTAGTTTATTTGCACTTTAACCATCACACAATAATGTTAACAAAAAGGGAGTTCATTACCACTAGGAACATTTTTACAGTGTTACACCAGGCATCTAAAGGCGGCACATTTTGTAAGGATGCAGTTTGCGTGTATGCAGATGAGGTGTTATGTGGGAGGAGGTGAAGACGACGTAGTGAGTGAAATCAATTTGCAGTTGGCAACGTTGTCTTTGCTGTCGCATTGAGCCACACAAATGCAAAGAGGGACACACAGAAACATAAACACAGTTTCGAATGAAAATCATTGTGTTTAACCGTGTGAAATGGATCAGCAGCATGTGTAGCGGCTGTCTATGCTCTGGCACTTTTTCATCTGCATCCTGACAACGAAAAGGCTCCTTCAGCTGTGCGAAGTCTGTTATGCAGTCACACTTTGAGTGGGACTCTCTGATATCACCAACACTTTCTAATAAAGGCCCTCTCTGCAAAACTGTAGAACTCGATTAGAGAATTCATATTCCAAGATTACTTTTTTTTTAGCTGCAACCCAAGTTGGAAATGGAACAACATATCAGAAATACGTACAGATGCTGTCAAAAGTTTACATACATTCTTACGCTTGAATGTCTTATTATTAAATAACAAGAAATGGCGGCACAATTTTGAAACTATTCTTCATTTTGTCTAATTTGTTCAATCCCAGGAAACATGCAAATGTGGCTTGGTTTATTTTCTAGTGCTGATTCTATCTGTTCATGGACATCTTACAGTATCGTTCATTAGTCTGGAGTATCTATACATTTTATATTTTTTTATGTGTTTACTAAGTGTGTGATGTATATTGAAGAGAGATTGGGAGAGTTCTGGAGCTGAATCTAATCTAATAATTACAACAGTCATTGTTATTGCAAATGTTGATCCGAAATCAGAGGATGTATTCTGTTCTTGAAGGGTTGGACTGTTCTGCATTTGTAAAATTGGATCCGTGGAAGACTCTGGGCTTTAGCGGCTTGCTGCTGTACAAGTAACACTAACAACAACAAAAGATAAAATAATACCATCAAATAATAAACTATGCAGGATACAGTGTTAGTTTTATTTTCCGATGGCATCTGGCCCTCAGAATGTCTTCTGAGAAAAAAAATTCTGGCCTTTGGACAAATGTATTTGATGTTCACTGCTGTAAATAATCCATCCATCTGTTTTCTATGCCACTTATCCTCACTAGGGTCACGGGGGTGTGCTGAAACTTTTTCCAGCTGACTTTGGGTGATAGGCGGGGTACACTCTGGACTGGTCGCCAGCCAATTGCTGTACATAATGCCTATTATATTTTCTAATAAAGAGAAGTGGAAGCGAATGCGTTCGACAAATAGATTTTTAGACTTGTGTGGTATCTTTTAGCTTCATTGACATATTCAATTCATGTGGAGCTGTTAATACATACAAATATACCGTATATATTCCTGTCCTGACATTTATCTTTCTGTTCATTAAATACAGTAAAAACGAGCATATTTCACACATAGTTGCTAATTGTGATTAATCATGATCAATTAATTTTAAAACTATGATTACTCTGATTACAATTTTTCATCATTTGACAGCCCTAATTTTAACATGACAAGGACAAAAACCCTATTAACTACATTATTATTGTCCATTTATTACTTATTTATTTTCATTGTCATTTTAAACATATTTAACTCAGAAATTATACTTAGTTAACATTTGAACATGTTGAACACATTCAAATCTCTTAAGATGCTCTACTGGTTTGTTGAACTTTCAATGCTTTAGATGTGAACAGGCAAATATTTTAACATTCCTCATTCCATTTGTGTTAATAAAGAATTGAAAATTATGTCTGTGTTTAACAGAAGACCTATACTTACTCAAGATGGCGGCACGTACACACAGCCAAGCCCAGCGTCTCTTCCAGATTTGCAGTTTTGGCGGTATTACAGTACTTTGCTCATATCGGGACTGGTTTCTCAACAAGCTCGACCACAGCTTTTGGACATTGGACTTCACAGCGACAACGTTTTTATCACCAATCTTTGACTCGTCCCTGAGATCTCCAGAGTAACAAAGTCTACACACAAGGACCAACTGAGCAGAAGCGCTCGCAACAAAGGCGAGGAAGACGCTGAAGAAAACGAGCTCAGCTCAAGCTAACACTGCGCATACTTACTTACTGAGCATTTCCTCGCTGTCTTTAGTGAATAAAATGGACGAATTACGACTCCGCACAACCCACAATAAGACTGCAACGTCATAATTTTCACAAGACTAAACAGCGGTGTACCGGACAATGCTATTGAGCTAGCCGACCGCCACACACTTAGGGCAGATAGAACAGCGGCTGAAACCGGCTAGACCAAAGGCGGAGGACTATGTGATCTACTGTATGAGAACTGCTTTCTGTGTTACTAAATAAATGAAGGTACTGTTGTTGCACACCTGGCATGTTTATTTGTTTATCTGAGTGTTTTAGCCTTTTTCTTTAAGCTAGAAAAAGTCGCAATTGAGATCTGTTAATTTGTAGGGATCACCATTAGCGGTGCTATAAAACAGTATTCGACTGTTAGTCGGCAATGGACAAAATCTAACGAATCAGATTTGACTATGAAAATGCTTAGCCGAAGACAGGCCTACGGTGTACAGCAGCTCACGGCCGTTGTCAAAGCTTCCCTCCAGACTTCAAGGCTATTCTTAAATCAAGTTCGCCGTAACTCCAAACCTAACCCTATCAACAAACACTGTTTCTTAACACTGGCGTCCTCAGTTCTGAACTAGCCACATGCTTCACCACAAGCATACAATATGGCAGTCCATAAAACTATAACTGAGCTGTGAGTCATCTACTGATCTTTGTTGCGATCTGGTGGGCACTGCCCCGGAAGAAGCGCAAAGGAAGAGGGAGTGCAATGGCGTTGTCCATCCTGCTGAAAGACCTGCCCGCACTTACATTCCTGTTTGAAGGTGAAGTACTCTGTGAGGTGGCGGCACTCGTGGTTCCCTCGCAGGAGGAAGAGTGTTGTGGGGTGGTTGATCTTGAGGGACCAGAGGTAGAGAACACACTGTGAGGACAGAAAGTGACAGGGGGAAAAAATAGGGATGTTTATAGAGATTTGCAGTAGTAACCGACTTGTGACTTGCAGAAGAAAAACATACTTAAGAAATTTGGTTAAATTAAACAGTACATGTCAGAAAACCAAAAAGTAAATCTTAAAGAACATTAA
Organism: Dunckerocampus dactyliophorus; assembly: GCF_027744805.1. Taxonomy (NCBI): domain Eukaryota; kingdom Metazoa; phylum Chordata; class Actinopteri; order Syngnathiformes; family Syngnathidae; genus Dunckerocampus; species Dunckerocampus dactyliophorus. Next base: position 26,390,592 of record NC_072822.1, on the reverse strand, counting down.
AAAAATGCATCCCATTTATATTTTTATGCGAACTTGGGCGTGCACCACGGCCCATTTGTTGTCTCATAACTTCTGATTATTGTGTTCTGATTATTTATTCTGTTCAAGGTGCCGGCTGTCTCTCATTACTTGTGAGAGGATGGTTTGTATTAATGAATTAAATGTTTATCACATTCACAAATGTAATAGTGGGTGAGCTATTCAATTCTATTTTGAACTGTGTTGGTTATCATTAAGGGTCTGTATTGCTGCTGGTTTTGCTGCGATGGTTTTGACAATTTATTGTGGATTTTTTTTTCACATTAGTTAATGTATTACTTCATTATCATTGATGTATATTATTGAAATTGTATATTATTAAAATTACTATTTTGTTCAACTTGCATGTCACAAAAAAAAGAAAAGTACCTTTAAGTACCTGTCGGGCACCATTTGCATTGATGAATCCAGCAAAGGGTTCTGTCTCACAAGTCAATTCACCCAACATTTTCCGGGAAAAAGATGCTTTGATAAGACGTGATGTTGTGTAACTGCAAGTTTGGTAAGTACAATACTGCATACTGAAGGCTGTAATTGGTTCTTAATGTGTGAGACTGAATTTAAAATGTGTTTAATAACTGTGAGTGGCGTATTACAGTAATCCTTAGTTTATTGCGGTTAATTGGTTCTAGACCCAACCCTGATAAGTACATTTCCGTTAAGTGGGATTGCTTTTTTAAAAATGTTCTATTTTTGTAGTTAGATCATAGAAAACCTGTTTACTACCTTCTAAATATGTTTTTTAGCATTATTAGAGCTCTCCAGACATGAAATAACACCCCCATAGTCACCTTTACACTCGTATTACCCAATATAGTAAACATAATAAAAGAAAATACGCCATTTAAGACACAAATAAAACTCATGATCGTGTGTGTTGCTGTAAATGTGTTCGGTGCTAGGGGGCAGAGTTGAATTTTAGTTTGGTGTGGGTTACGGCCACGACACTAGCCATTGTTAAGCATTAGGGATTATTGTTATTGTTATTATTATTATTATTGTGCCGGTTGTGAAGCCAGCAGTAAAAGCCTGTTGTTCTGGCGATCAAGTCTGGTGCTTGTGTGTCTCACCCAACATTACAATGACATTACTGACACCTACTGACACTACTACTACCAGTGTAGAATACTACATATCATCTTTGAATGTGTCTTTCGAATTAGTTATACTGTATTTGTACTTTTCTTGATTTAGTCATTTTTATGCTTGAAAATACCCTTTAAGCGTCAAAGTCGCAAAATTGCGAGAAGCAACATTGCTGAAGTTAACAAGCCATTTCTGCAAATACTGTGCCTCATGTAGTTAATACTTTACAACAGGAGAAGGCGGACCTCTGTAACTTCAATTAACATTTGTGGGCATTTCTATGCAAAATTTATAAGTTTATAGACTTCGAAGCTCGTCCGCTCACCATGACAGTCCACACGCAGCATGAAGCCAATGCCTATGATTTCTTAAACCGAGTTCGGGGTAGCAGGAGGGGACGCAGTGGGTTGTCAAAACACCGCTAATAGTGAGGGGGGTAGCAAGAATGTAAAAAAAACGCGATACTAGAGGCATACGCGGTACCATACATGGGAGACTCCTCTGCAAAAAATACACTGCCAATAGATAATAATATTATATAGTATGCCTTTATCTCTAACCATTTTCAAGCTACAACCTATTGAAATAGTAATGTCAAAACTGGAGAAAAAATTCTAAACGCCTCAAGGGTTAATGTATGTAAAATGTATGTAAAATTAGCTTCAATTTGCAAATGTTTTGACTACTAGTAGGTTGTACTCAACCACAAAACAGCATGATTTATTCATGAATATAGTTTTGAAAAAACGTGAAGAGTGAAGCCGCAGAATTCGAAGCGCAAAGTGGCAAAAAGCGGGGATCTAGTGTATACAATATTTCCAAATTTCACTAAGACAGAGGTTAAAAACAAAGTGATTGTTTTTCTTTGCAACACCAGCTGTGAAAGCACCATTCTTTCATTTCTGCCTCTAATTCACATTGATTATTTTCAAGGAGACCACAGAGGAGATTATATTTACACAGAATCAGAAGCTGTTTATAAAAAAATACAATGAAAAATTTTATTAGGCAATATACCCCCGCAATCCAAGTGAGGACAAGCGGCATAGAAAATGGATGGATGGAAAAAAAAAATGTTTATTTATTTCATAAGTTGGAATTTGAGGTCAGTTAAAGAATATAACAGTTGCAAACAATATTTCGGGACCACCCGAAAGGCATGCTGGGTAACTTCCTATTGTGCGCGTCGGCTTCCCAGAATTGCTTGCGTGTTATAAAGTTGCATAAAATAGTATTGTTTTGCATGTATATTAGTGTGTAAGCATCTATTTCGATACCGGCGTCGTCAATGTGGTACAGTTACATTGTGTGTTCCACACGCGTTACTTGTGTTATTTTTGGTTTCACCGTGATATATGCGGGGATCCCCTGTATACAGCACATAATAGGAGTGTTTCTGGGTCATGGTGTTCTTAAGGTGAATCACTTCTTAGGGTGAATAATTATATTAAGAATTCTGTTCGTTGTGGAGGTGGCGGTGGAAAAGATACATCTTGGTATCATTTTTTTAACATAAAAAAAGCCGGGTGAGTAGATTTTTTATGGAGAGTGAGCCGTCACTCTAATAATGGAGATTTAATGGCATTGCAGTGCACTTTTTGTTTGCCTTGACGCAGACAAAGGAACAAGGCACAAATCATTAACCACATTGACTTGCGTTACAGAACATGTAGGCGGGATAGTGATCGCTGCATCATTTTCTTAAATAACGTGACATCATATGTGTGTGACCATGTAGCTTGTCAATAAAAGACAAAACATGAAACATGACATAGTAAAAAGAAAGGGAACCAACGGAACATTATGTGTTCTTTCCTCTCGACGTGGCTGTTTATGAAAAGCCCCAGCATAACGAGTCATTCATATCTGGCTGTCTCAGTTTAAGGCCAGTCAATATGTGCTCACACCCACTTACAATACAAAGACAAATTAAATTGCCAAGTATGAAAAGAAGATGGGTTACTCACTTGCTCTGAAAGGCGTTCCAGCAAAGGTATAATAGTACTTCAAGGGGCACTTTATGTTACCTAGGCAACCACATCCTTATATTCAGATTCGCTTCGTTTGCTTATCATTTCTTAAGTGAGCTATGTGGCCATTAGTGAAAGGAAAAAAAGAACGTTCAGTCCTATTACAAAGTGCAAATACTGTCATTCTGCAGATATACAATGTATGAACGCAGTAATTGTGATGCGTATTCACTTCTTGACTACTGCAGTAATAAAGACAAAAGAAATGTAAATAATATATTTTCGTTTCATCAAGTTGCCCACTTGTGTGCTCGTGGGTGCACGGATTTCAATGGTCAAAAGCATCCTGACTTTGATGCTTCCTTAAGTGCAAAAATCGGTCTAAAAGACAACACGGGCACCACTCACTACGTTTACATACACTAAAACAGTCGCATTTCCAAAATAGTTGTGTCTCTCTATTTTTCACACTTCCATATGAAATCCCAGTTTACATGCACTAGTAGCTCTAATTCTATCGTTGGAGAAATGCCTCCAAAGCGCCGAGGGGCGATGACGGTCATTTCAGCCCGTTTAGCTGTGTGGGTTTCTCAACAAGAAAGATAACGCCGTTACTGGTAGAAACTGTTCATACATGCAGTTGGTAACATTTTTTTGTGTCTACAAATGATATCTGCTTTGGCTCTTGTCGCTGACTGCTTTTGTGACTCCAATACTTTTGAGAGTACATTAATCCCTTGCCACTTTGCGCTTTGAATTTTTTGTCATGGTTTTTCAGAAATACGCCCTGGCCTTAAAATTGTATTACAATTCAAAATGAAAATATGCATTAAAAAGAATATTTAAGCAAATAGTATGCATGTTTTGCCTAAATTAGGCATTTTCAAGCATAAATATGGCTAAATTAAAATACAAATATAAAAAGACGCATTCCACAATGCTGTAAAGGTATGTAGTATTCTACTCTGGTCACTAGGTGTCAGCAATATCGCTGTAATGTTTGATGAAACACATAAGCAGCAAACTTGATCGCCTGAACAACAGGCTTTTATTGCAGGTTTGAATTATCAGGCACAATGATCCTTAACACGGGTTACTGTGCTGTATGTAAGCCACGCCAAGCTAAAACTCAACCTCTGAACCCACGATGCCAATTCTTGTCCACCCCCCACTCAACACCCCCTAGCACAGGAACACATATACAGAAACACACACGACCATGAGTCTTATTTATGTATTAAATGCTTATTTTTTCTTATTATGTCTACTACATTGGGTAATACCAGTGTAAAGACTATAGGCATGTTATTTAATGTCTGCCATCCAATCCATTGGTCAAAAGGTATTTGGATTTATACTCCAACCACCACATTAATAATAATAACTTTCACAGAAGCAGCTCTACAGGATCAACCTTTTTGCTAACTATGATGAGATTGTCCTGTGGCACGATGGCAGTGTAAATACATACGACCATGAAACTTTATATTTAGACCTATAATAGGATACTTCAGGAATATCTTGGGAGGCTTCTATAGATGCTTGATATCCTTTTACCCATGAAAGTGGGTCATCATTGCACCTAAAATGAATCCACGCTTAGTGTCGTTGCCACCCTCCAGCCATGACTCTCACCAAGGCCACTACAGACCACTTGCTACACCCAGCCTGCAGCTCTCTATTCCGAACCCTCTGTCTTATTTTTAACCATTCCAATCAGCATGTATGAACTGTGCCCTTTGGAGCTGCCACCGAAATAGAATTTCAGGCAGCAAAACCCATTTGGCCAAGAAGCACAGATGCAAGATCTTCAAAGTAGCACAGAAGTGAGGCTTTTGTTTACATTTATCGATATGAGCACACTATAACTTAACGATAAGTGATAATGATCAAGAAAATTATATAACTTACCTCAATGCTGAAGTATCCTCGATCTACGTAGTCTCCGAGGAAGAGATACCGCGTGTTGCTGGGTGATCCCCCCACTTCAAATAACTTCATGAGGTCAAAGAATTGCCCATGGACATCACCACATACTGGAAAGACATCAAGGCGCTGGAGTTACTTAGATAATGTGCTACAGTGGATCCCTGCACAGTCACAATTTAGCATTCACTGGCAAATTTACGGATTTTTGATTAAAAGAAGAAAAAAATCTCTCTCTCGATATATATATATATGTATATATATATATATATATATATTCATTTTTCCTACAAAAATAGGTATTTTTTTCCCGCAGAAAACACATCTCATTTACCCTAGGTCAGGGGTCACCAACCTGGTGCCCCACGACCACATGAGGCGCCCGCAGGCCTGCTTTTCATTCAGGTTTTCAGTTAATAATGTGAGAACACTAGAAAGAAATGTATTCTGAAACATAAAATGTGAGTTGTGGATACCAGCATTTTGTGAATGTTTTGATAAAACAAGCATATTTGATCTGTTTGGGTTGAAATAAGGTATGAAAATCATTTCTACAAAAATGAGTAGCTTGTGGCCATTTTCATTTTCTAAAAGTAGCTCTCGCAAGAAAAAACGTTGGTGACCCCTGCCCTAAGTTAATAATAAATAAATAATGATGAATAATGCAGGCAAAATGTACAGCATACATGTAACATTGTTAAAAAGCCCATCTTTATGCTTCCCTGGCGTTTTCAAGCGCACAAGCGCTGAGATTTTGCACTTTGTTCGGAAGTCATTGAATGTACCATCGTTGTATACAGTGAGATGCAAACGTTTGTTTGGCTTGTTGATTATCATTCATTAGTGGTGAGTACCTATACATTTCATACTTTAAATCTGTTTCAAGTGTGTGAGGCATATTTACGGCTTACACCTGGACTGTGTCGCAAACAATGGCAATTGATGAGAAAAGAGGAGTGTTCTGGAACTGGATCTAATCTAATACAGTGGAACCTTGGTTAGCGTCATTAATCCATTCCAGAAGGTCCGACTCTAACCGAAACGTACAATTTTTCCCATAAGAAATAATGTAAATCCAATTAATCTGTTCTAAAAGGCCAAAAATGTTAAAACACTTTTTTCTAGTTTTACAATTCGTTTTACATGCAGACAACACTTTTAAATGCATATACATTTGCACTTCCTCATTCTTTGGCTCCATTGTGGGTTATTTTTCAGCCATGATCAAAAGAAAAGCAGATACTTGTGGCATAACTGTAGCTGTGTCCCATTTCGGGGCATGCATCCTTCAAGTGCATTTGCAGGGTGCATGACATCATTGCATTGCACGAAGGCTGTCCCAATTCCAAAAATCTCCAAGGGTCCTGAAAACACGGCTGATATATGTGTCCTCTACTACCATTAGCTCCAAGTGTTCATTGTGGCTATCCTTACAGGCCTTCCATATCCCAAGATCTTTTGCATGCCCAGCTCTGAAATCATACGGTATTTCAACACAGCGGTGCTACGCGAAGGAAAAAGAGAGTGACTTGTAGCAGAAGTATAGCTTTATTTACTCATTAGAACATGTAACGCCATATATGTAAAGCTTAGTGTGACATTTGTGTTAAAATACGAGACCTCGACTACCGTAATTTTGATCGACCACCGTGGTGTTCACTGCTCTGTTACCCAGAAAGAGATCCTTATACCGGGGCTGTACAAGTATGCAGACAGCCTCATGCATGAAGCTTTTTTTCTTTGTAAGTAAATATGTCACTATTTTACTTCAGTTGTTAGACTTTGTCAATTTGACTTATACAGTATCTAACTAATACAGTCAAACCTGTCTTAGCGGCCACCTGTATAGAACGACCACCTGCCTATAGCGGCCACTGAAAAAAAAATCCCCCGCTGAAAATTTACGTGTTATAGACCCTGTGTATAGCGGTCACCTGTCTAACACGGCCAGCGGCCATCCATTTTGTATCCCTTGGTCAATATCTGACTGCATATAGCGGCCAAAATGCCGACTCAAGCAGAAGCTTCATGCACGAAAAAGTTTTGTTTTTTAAGCAATGAAGCCGTCATGTGTAGACTTTAATTATTGAGTCCTAGTTCGACATAAAAAAGCCGTCATCTTACTTTGCAATGCCACCCTGAAAAGATTCAATGATGGCCAAAACGGTAATCTTCCCACTTTGCAATGCCGTGAATAGATTCTAAAATAGCCAAAACACCTGAATAAAACATCTAAAATATCACTTAATTGCCGACTAATTAGAGATTAGAAGCCCATTCAGTAAGAAAGGAGCGATGGTATTGTTAGTTTACGATGATCTTCGCACGTCCTCCGCACTCAATTGTTCACGCAACGCCCATTCATGACTGCTTAACGCGTATCCTGTACATATATCCTCGGGCTCGTTCACTAAAATTTGTATTTCTTGCTTTTAAAATCAAAGATGGAAATTTGTGATGTTCTGCAGGACAGGAGGGAGCGTCCGCTGTCCTGCGCTCTTATTTGGCAGGCTGTGCCTTCTCCGGGGAGGAAGAGGCAGCCGCTTCATGCCTGGTGGCCGCGCAGCTGCGGTCAATTAACATTTGTGGCGGATAAAAGGCCAGCGCCGTCGAATGTGCGGCGCTGGTTCATTGTTGTTATTGATACAGGTATTACTAGTTTCCTCACCGGAGCTGTTACCTAGATTTACCTACCTGTTTTTGTGTCAACAGAGCGTTTTCCCCTATGTCTCTTGGTTTTGCTCCAGTCTTTTTGTGAATACATGTTAATATGTGTGCGCACAAATTCAAAATGGCCACCAACCTGTCTATAGCGGCCACCTGTCTATAGCGGCCGCTTTTGCCGTTTCCCTTCAGTGGCCGCTATAGACAGGTTTGACTGTACTTGCAACTGTGAAATAGTTATGCACTATACTTATGCACTATAAATGATTATTTACAGAAATGGACAGGATCGAGTTACGTAGTATTGTTTGTGGACATCATGTACATTTTATTATCTTGGCAAATATTAACTTTTATGAATGTTTGCTGTTAATGTGATTTTGTGTTTTCTGCTCAGAACATTCCAGGTGTATATACACTCACTAGACAATTTGAAGGACAACAGACCATACACAAAGAAGATAATAAAAACGTATATAGACTACAGCTACAACTACAGCTGGACTCATGCAGTGTTTATTAATAACACGACAAGAATGTCATATTGTATTCTTACCAGTACGTACATTTTCAAAGCAGGGATCTGCTGTTTACAGATACTTTAAAAACATACTTTTCTAAATTATTTAGTGTAATTGATAGTATAAGGCTTTTCTTGAGGCTACAAGGTCAAATGTAGACATTTTTTAAATAATGAAACTTTCTTACACCTATGATTTACGAGTTATTTCATTATCTGAAGGTTCCGGATGGAGGGATGGAATATTTAAGACATCACGCTGGACTTTACATAACGCCAGTGTATCACAATTATGCAGCACTGTAGACAAGATTTGTGCAGATGGCCTTACAAATACGAAAGCCGATACTTTTGCAAGATATTTACAGTAGATAAGCAGGTGTAAATAGAAACCCAGCCACCCTTTTGTACTGCCTCAAAGCACACCCTACGCTGTCATCTGTTGTAAACGGCTGTGTTTTAAGGCTACTCCTACATAACAGTAAAGAGAGAGTTGATTCAGGTAAAATACCACTACTATAACTGCAGTTTTATCGTGTGAAAAGCCTTGAAGTGATTAGAGTGCTGGCAGGCTGGGAGGTATACTGGACTGAGGCCAAGCAGAAGTCAGCAATAAGAAATGAGCGAGGGCCAGCGACCTTGCTGACAATAATTGGATAGTGCCATGTCTGTTGCAGTGATTACTCAATGTATAATACTATAATACTGTATATGTACACGTGGTCCTCAGTTTACGGTGCTTCATGGTTATGTACACGCTCCCATAAATTAATACAAAACTTGCTTTGGCCGGTGAGCACGAGACTCACCCGAGAACTAGTTACAGCGGAAGAATACACTATGTTTGGCTTACACTGAGCCACACTACTCTCAACACTGGACTGCTGAGACAATCATTCAGGATAAAGATTGTATTGTAACGTCCACCCAGATATTGTAAGGATGACAAAGAGGCAGTCGAGTAACAATGTCCTTATTGCCAAAACCAAACAGGCAACTGTCGACTGAGTCAGGACGTGTCATGTTCACAGACAGTCAGAAAGAAGAAAACTCTTTAAAACTACACATACAATAACTGCCGTATCTTTGAGTCACGATAACAAATTTTGCTAGACGATAATTGTCATACAAATTATTATATCGATATTATTATATTGATAATCGATATTGATATTATTTTTTGAGGCCATTTTTTCATTAATTATACAGGTATGGCATAATAATGTGAGTACATCCTATCAAAAGCAATAAACTTTAATTTCGCAAGCGTATTTAACATTGGAATTGGAATGTCAAGATCTTTTAAATGAAATAAATTAAACAATATAATCAATTAAATAAAAAAAAAGACATAAAAAACCCTAATGGAAATAAATTGGACTCTGTCGCTTTTAGCAAAAATTTAACTGAAATAAAAATCACAATCATAACCAAAAACAACAAAAAATAGACTCTGTCTCTGTCTCTATTAAGATAAAAAACACTCCAATAAAAAGTACACACAACAATAAAAACAACAAATAAAATGGAGTATCAAGTCTCTGTAAAGAAAATTGCACTTGATAATAATGAACACTGGGTATCATTCCTATACAGGAAGGCTTAACATGTAGTGACCGACAGTCACTAGTAGTGGTAGTGAGTGAGCACCATTTTGTGCTGTTTTGTTTATACTGTATTTACTTTGCCCACCAAACGCCTCAGTAAGCGTTGACTGTCAGGACGAAGGCTCTGCTGCGCCTCCAGTGGTAGCGATATCAGTTCGTCTGTGTTCATGCGCTCACCCTGTTCATTCTGTTTAAAAGTGAAATATTCCCACATTGGGGCTATGGCATTTCAATTAGAAAGCATCGCTTTTGTGCCTTCATTCATATTCAAGTTAGCCCACGACGCTAACTTGTGCTAACGCTAACCTGGTCAACTCACTAGCAGCCCCGCCTCCACCTAGTGGGACACAGAGGCTTAACGGCTCTCTCCATTCATTCCAATAGAGAACCAACACGCCCAGAAAGATGCAGAGTGAACCCTGTTGTCATCCAGCCTGTGCCGTCAAGAGAAAGGGGAGAGAGAGGAACGCAAACACGCATGCACATGTCAATTTATCGAGGCTGGCAAAATGATCGACTTTGGGTTTTTTTACCGTTCGATGAATCAATTTATTGATTATCGTGACAGGCCTACCTACAAATATATTCAATTTATAAATAAGGACTTCGTAGAAATGTACTTATCATGACCGGGTCTGGAACCAATGAACCGCAACAAACATTTACTGTAATTTAGGTTAGGGTTAGGACTTCACAGTTAGACACCACAGTGTAGGAACACAACTCATTCATAACATGAGGACCTTCTGTATAATATATTTAACATGACGATGTCATGTATCAATCAGCTCCCTTTTTTTAATTTTACTGATTATAAGGTAGGATAGCACCCCTGATGAAAGAAACAATCCAGTGTAAGTAGCCCTGATATGATAATCAATAAATCAATTAACCGCATGATAAGTAAAAACAAACAACATAATTTTGCCAACCTCGATATATTGACATGTGCATGCGTGTTTGTTTTCCTCCTCTCTCTCTCTACGAAACATGCTGGATGACAAGAGGTTTCACTCCGTGCGTGTCTCAATACCTGGGTGTGTTGGTTCTATAGCGGGATGAATGGAGCGAGTGAACCCTCCTGTCAGTCATTCAGTGTCTTTGTCCTTGTGAGGAGAGGCGCGCTACGCGCTAGCGAGTGCACTACTTGCCAGCTGTGTGTGTCGTGTGCTACATGATTGAATACTGCATGCCTGTTGTGTATAAAACACGATCTGATGTCAATTTCAGCCCGTTTGCGTGTCGTCATTTTGTGACATGAAGAAGGTAGTGACAAAGACAATTAAATAAACAATACAAAACAGTGGAACTCACGTTTCAGTGATTCCCAAAGTATAACACCTCACGTAAACAGCTTATTCCATACACAATATTGCTAAAAGTGAATCAAGGAAGCGTATATGCAAATGAGCTGACGTTTGCATTAACACAAAATTTGAACTTCAGACTGTTTCTGGGTTACTTCTCCATTTTTTTCTCAATATTCAGACAAAAACTTAAGTGACACTGATTCAAAATCCAAAATATTGTGATTGATTGGGATTTCTATGTAATTGCAATTTTTTTGCAATTTTATTTAAGTGCAATTTTTGCTAAAAAAAAAAAACAGAGTCCATTTTATTTTCATTGGGACTTGTTTTATTGCGTTGTTTGTGTGTTTATTTTATATAAAATCTCTTGACATTCCAATTAAAAGGTTAAATAGTCACGATAAATTAAAGTTTATTGCTTTTGATACGGTGTACTTGCAGTATTATGCCATATATCATCACATCAATTAAAAAATAGTCTCAAAATAATGTTTACAATATCACATACAAATATTATCATTACATCAATCAAAAAAATCTGAAAATAGTGTTGACTATAATATCGTTTATCTGCAATAATTTGTAGGACAGTTATAGTCAAGCAAAATTTTTTATTGTGACAGGCCCTAGTGTAAGTCAATATAAGCTCAGCTATCCAAATAAAACATATTTGTGTTATAGGTAACAAAGCAAATTAGTATAATATCTAATAACCCATCTAATTAATATTGAATTCATTTTATTTTTACACTATGCTGAGGGCCAATTTTTTTTAAATGCGGCACAAAATGGCCCACGGGCCAGTTTTCTTTCCCATGTCCAATCAGCTGATGGGTTTGTAAACGTGGCTAATGATTTGGCTTGCTGCTGTAAAAATCCAAGTGTGTATCAACAATCCACATGACATACAGTAGCTCTTTTCTCTGGTCAGCGGGAGTGCGAGAATTGGTGTATGGACGTGTGAATATAACTTTCGTCATTTTCTGCGAAACTTACCAGGCTACAGTACAGTAGTTTTTAGTTTAAATACAATATGAGAAGAAACAAGAACCCAATAGTACCAGTTGACCCAAAACCAAGTGCGGACCAGCCAGCATAAATTTACCGTATATCATCCTGATCACAATACCTGTAATAGGTGCCTCTACTTCCAGCATACACTTTTCTTGGCGAAGGATATCGGCGCCGTCATTGATGATTGTTAGAGCCACGTCTTCCTCCACCCTACCCTCCTTGACAAGGTGGTTACGGAGCAGCTCTGCATTGGGCTTGCCATCTTCAAACACCTCTTTTATTGTCAGTTTATGTTGTGGGGGGTATGGCACAGCTGTTGAGAGAGATAAATATTGTTATGTTTCAATTTTAAAAAGCATTGTTAAAATAGTCCAAATACAGGTACTACCCAAAAAATTTGAATATCAAGTAAAAGTTGTTTTATTTTGGCAATTTAACATAAAAGATGAAACCAACTAATTTTATTGAGCCGTTACATGCAAATTGACATTTCTCAAGCAGTTCCTTGTTGTAACTTTGCTGATTAAGATTTTCATCTTCTTAAAACCACAAACCCACAAACTCAGAAAATTAGAATACTGTGAAAAGCTTCAGTTTTGTAGGTTCAAAGAGTCAAATTCTAATCAGGCAAGTAATCCAAAACACCTGCAAAAGGGTCTTGAGCCTTTCAAAAGTCTGTCTTAGGTTGGCTGCGAAGAGTTCAGACATGGGGAAGACTGCTGATCTGACAGTTGTGCAGAAAACTCTCATTGACTTAAAAGTCAATGAAAATTGAAAGTGGACAATCAAGTGGAAGGAAGAAGTGTGGTAGAAAACGGTGTACAAGCAGGAGAGATGACCGCAGGCTGGAGAGGGTGGTCAGGAAAGGGCCATTCAAAAGTGGGGGAACTTCATAAGGAGTGAACCGATGCTGGAGTTGTTGCTTCAAGAGAAACAACACGCAGGCGGATGCTGAACATGGGCTTCAAATGTCGAATTCCTGTTGTCTAACCTCTCCTCAATAGTAATCAACGCCAGAGGCACCTTCCGTGGGCAAGAGAAAAGAAGGACTGGTCTGTTGCCCAGTGGGTAAAAGTCCTCTTTTCTGATTAGAGCAAGTTGTGCACCTCATTTGGCAACAAAGGTCCCAGAGTCTGGAGGAAGACTGGAGAAGAGCACGATAGAAGATGCATGAAGTCCAGTGTTAGGTTTCCCCAGTCTGTGATGACTTGGGCATCCATGTCAGCTGCTGGTGTTGGTACTCTGTGCTTCATGAAGTCAAACATAACCACAGCCGTCTACCAGGACATTTTAGAGCACTTCATGCTTGCTTCAGTAGAACAGCTTTATGGAGATGCAGACTTCATCTTCCAGCAGGACTTGGCACCTGCTCACAGTGGTAAAAGTACAAAGTCCTGGTTCAACGACCATGGGATTACCATGTTTGATTGGCCTGCAAACTCACCTGACTTGAACCCCATAGAAAATCTGTGGGTCATTGTCAAGAGAACACTGTACGGGAAGAGACCAAACAATAAAGAACAACTGAAGCATGCTGGTCTTCCATAATCCCTGAGATATGCCACAAACTGATAGCATCCATGCCACGCCGGATAAAGGCAGTTATTCGGGCAAAAGGGGCCTCAACCAAGTACTAAATACAGGTGCAAGAGTTTAGCTTTGGAGGCCTCACATTTTTGTATTTAAAACCCTTTTTTTTTTTACATTGACTTTATGTAATATTCTAATTTTGTGAGTTTTTGAATTTGAGTTTTTTTAAGCTGCAAGACCTGATCAGCAAAATCCATAGAAATAAAAACTTGAAATATATTGATTTGCATATTATTTGTTTACATAATATGTCAAATTCACCTTTTAAGTTGAACTGCAGAAATACAACAACCTTTTCAAGATATTCTAATTTTCTGAGTAGTACCTGTACATTCAAACCTCGGTTTTCCAACACCCCGGGTTTTGTATGATTCGGTTTTTGACAAAATTTTTAGACAAAATAATGCCTCTGTTCTCTACAATATTGCGTGTAACAAACTGTTGTATTTGATAGCATCGCTTGTTTCATCAAACCAACAAAGGGGCCAAATAAAGTTGTGACTGCCAAATAGTGCTGTCAAGTGATTAAAAAAATGGAGATTAATTGTGATCTGTAATGAATTGATCTAATTAATACATTTTTTTAATCTCACGTAAAAATCCATCCATCCATCCATTTTCTATACTGCTTCATCCTCGTTAGGGTCGCGGGGGCATGCTGGAGCCGATCCCAGCTGACTTCGGGCGACAGGCGGGGTACACCCTGGACTGGTCACCAGCCAATCGCAGGGCACATATAGACAAACAACCATTCACACTCACATTCATACCTATGGACAATTTAGAGTCGCCAATTAACCTCACATGCATGTTTTTGGGAATGTGGGAGGAAGCCGGAGTACCCGGAGAAAACACACGCGCACACGAAGAGAATATGCAAACTCCACACAGAAATGCCCAAGGGAGAATCGAACCAAATAATTACAAAATCTAAATAAAATAACACATCAGGTCAAGATAAAGCAATGACGTTGAAGAGCACATCAAAAAACAGTACAAAAACTTTTTTGAGCAATACCAATATTAAACACTGAACTAGTTGAGGTCCAGTGATCTCTGATTATTGCAACACAGCTGGGGCGAATCCTCCGATCCATGGACCGACAACCCTCATATGCTCCTTTTCATTTCTCTTTTCACCGCTCCTCACCTAGCCCTCCCAACTATAATGGGAATATAGCTTATGCTAAACAACCCCAAACACAGCCAATCAATGTCCACTTACGGGTGTGACCAACCATTTCCACTTACCAACAAGTCAAGCACAAGAAGCCCAAGGCGTAAAAACTGATTTTATAAAAAGGCAACTTGCATACAGAAAACAATAAAGTTAGAGAATAAAATAATGTCATTAAAAATAATGCACTAAACTACAGTAATTAGGACTATAATTAATTAATCACAATTACAGTGGAACCTCGGTTAGCGTCCACCCCGGTTAGTGTGTTTTTCGGTTAACATAAAAAATTTACGTCACAACTTTACATGCATAAAACAACTCAAAATGTATATAAATAACGATTGAAAGGGATAAATGACCATTTAAGCTTACCTTTACCTTCATTGAGGACGTGACTGTTCCCACATGGTGGCAGTGAGCTCAACCACCAACCACCTTCCTGTTTTCAGTCACATCAAGAATCACATCTTCAATGAAGGTAAACGTAACTTTAAATGTTGCACTTCAAATATCCAGTAATAAACCAGGAATTTTTCATTCTGATGGCATTCTGGCTCATTCCACTGCTAGCGTGACTACGGTCTAAAAGAGATCCCAGCCACCCAACAAATTTTGGATGCTTGTACCCTTGTAATCTTGTCCTTTCGGTCACTACCGAAGGCTCATAATAGCTGAGGGTGGAAACGTGCATTGACCGGTAAACTGAGAGCTTTGCGTCGCAGCTCAGCTCCCTCTACACCACAACAGACCAATGCAGAGTCTGCATCACTACAGATGCCGCACCAATCGATTTCATCTTTCCCTCAGGAAGAAGACCTCAAGTTACTTAAACTCCTTCAATTAGGGCAGGATCTCATCCTGGACTCGCAGACGGCTTTTCCGAGCGAGAACCACGGACTTGGACTTGAAGGTGCTGATTCTCCTGCTAGCCACTTCACACTCTGCTGCGAACCGATCCAGTGAAAGCTGACGGCCCGACAAAGCCATCTCTCCCTTTCCTTCCTCTTCACCAACAAGTGTGTTAATTCATCATCTATAGTTATTTTGCATTGTTTTCTGCATGTAAAACTAGAACCATTTTCTATAAAATGTATTATTGTTCATATTTTTGGGTGTCTATAACAGATGAATTGGATTGACATTTCCTATGGGAAAAAAATGCTTTAGTTTTCATAAGTTTCGTTTTCGTAGGGCTGCTGTAAGGTACCACTGTATCTGTTTCAGCATTTCAACCCAGTCTACTCATGCAGTCTTCAAATTTACATTGCAAAATTAAGTTATCAACATATCAAGATGACATTTAGTTGAAGAGCTTGTGCAAAAAGATAGACACATGATAAGAGAAATTGAGGAACATACTGTATATACTTGAATGGTGATAAAACAAAAGAGCTGAATGACGAGTGAAGCAATAGGGAGCCCACACATCCACATCAATAATATTCCGCCTAGATATACCTTACCTCAACCTGCCTTCCTTCGGTAATCTGCTACACACCACCCACACAATCCTTCATGCCATCAACAAAAAAAGGTAAGTGCTTTTGAGGCTGAGGGTTGAGAGCGTTGTGATTAAAACTAAAAGCACATTGGTTTTCACTGTCGAATTGAGTGACAAGAAACATTTACACCCACGGTAGCTGCATCTGAAATATGGTAGCTACTATGGCTGCACAAAACAAACAAAAAAAAAACCAAGATCTCGATTCACACTAATCCCTAAATGACAAAGATTTTTTTACATTTTACTTAACAACAACATCAGAAGCAAATGCTGCCGTTGTAATCAAGCAGTCACGCTGCACTGTCATTGGCATGACAGCCAAACGGAGTCACTTCCTCCTCGCTCTCCCCAACCCCCAGCAAACCTCACTGGCCAGGGCGAGTTGACTCCACTGTCCTGATGGCTGATGCAGACTATCCTTCATCAGCTCACATTAAGTAATTGGCTTTTCTTTTGACTTGATGTCCCTGAACATGATGTATGTGTCCCACAGAACTGCAATCTCAATTCTAAGCAAGAAAATCGCAATTCACATATTTTTCCACAATCGTGCTGCCCACCTGAATGGGTCATTAACTAAATTTGATCCTGATATGGTCTGTGTCATTAAATGCAACATAATGTCAATATGCAAGATAAGCACTACACTCCACATTAGGGCTGCAACGTTTACCCAACAACTGATTTAGTAGCCGACGGGTCGTTAGCGACATCAATGCGCATTACCAACTCTCTAAAATTGATGAAGATGGTTTCACTGCAGATGACTGAAATAGCTGAGTGAGCTAGCAATCTCACTTTTTTCCAGCTCTCTCATAGTGGTTGCATGCACAAAAACGATTTGTCACTATCACACACAAACACATTATGATAGGACTGTCTGCATGGCCTGTCATTGCAACTCCGGCCCGTACAACGAAAGGCGCTCTTCAACATGTAAGCCAACAAACAGCTTGACACCATCAAGTCATCAGAATTGCAAAACAACACGTACCAGGTAAGTTAACACACAACAACAATGAACTCCCATTCAATGTGGGTAACAACGACTGAGCGCTAACAACAAACACTTTTACTTACTAAGTGCCCGCACGGCATGCTGGGGGCTCCAGCGGCAACTCCCATCGACGCTACAATATAGTGAAATATTAGATGTTCAATGACATGTAAATTATGTTTAAAATCAGCACACACTTAAATGAAGTCTAGGAAACATCATGAATGGTTGTATTGATCGCACATGCTTGTTGATGACTCCTGCATGAAATGAAAGCAACACTGGTAATTAAATCCCTTCATCTTTCGTTGTTAAATAAGGTTAAAAACATGAGCTGATGTCGAACATTTCTTATGGTACAAACCAAAAAGCTCCTTTTTTCCCGTCCACACACAAACAGAGTTTTGCATCGTAGCTAATGCAACATCATCTAATCCACCCTACTATGCTTACCACATCGCAACCTTGCCTGCATTTGGCTTACGGAAAACTGTGCTATATCTATTTCTTATAGATGGATAGATGGATAGATAGATAGATGGATAGATGGATAGATGGATAGATGGATAGATGGATAGATGGATAGATAGATAGATAGATAGATAGATAGATAGATAGATAGATAGACAGACAGACAGACAGACAGACAGACAGACAGACAGACAGACAGACAGACAGACAGACAGACAGACAGACAGACATACATACATACATACATACATACATACATACATACATACATACATACATACATAGATAGATAGATAGATAAATAGAGTAGAAATGTAAACAGAAAAAGCCATAAAGGACTCGGTAAAAACATAGAGTCTAATTTATTTGTTACTATGGACTGCGTGACACCCTGCAGAGCATATAAACTTGGTGAAAGCACTGAGAGTTTTGAAATTTAGTAACACTTTTCTCATAAAGATGTATTGGCCAGTGTGGTATAAATAACCAGTAAGTGCTCCTCGGCCTCTGAGGCACAGCCGCGAAGAGAGACGTAAGCTGAGGTGGTGCAAGCCTTAAGAACAGATTAGGTAAAGCCTCTATTAGCAAGGGCTTCCAGATTCAGGGGCTGTTTACTTAAAAGGCCTGACACACTCGAGAAGGCTTCTGGCAGGAACAACACGAGTTTTTGAAGAAAAATGAATTAAACTAAAATAATGAATGAATTAAACTCAATAAATCAGTGTTCCGCAAAAGGCTGACCGATCCTAATTTGGATTACCACCAAATTGTACGCATGAATAAATACACATTTCTTTCATATGCTTACATTTTCACAGAGAAATGAAGGGAAATGTGAAAGTCCATAAAACGGACTGGAATAGATCTGCAAATTATGTCCAAACTGATATTTTTAAAAAACACATTTTAAAAAAGAAACATCTCTGTTCATGTAAAAACACATTGACCGGCTGTTATGTGCATTTTGTCCAATCAGAAGTGTGAAGAATCAACCACAGCTGACTTGGTTGTGCATCATACTGCAACTGTTCATCAATATACTGTAATATCTCGGTTATTGAGGTTAATTGGTTCCAGACCCAACTGTGATAAGTTAATTTCCACGAAGAACATTTCCTTATTTAAAAATTGAATATTTTTGTAGTTAGAGCCTGTTTATGACTTTCTAAATACAGTTTTTAACATTATTAGAGCCCTCTGGACACGAAATAACACTCCTATAGTAATCTTCACACTCGCATTGCCCCATATAGTTGATAATAGAATATAAGCCATTTAAGAGAAAAAATAAGTCTCATGTTCGTGTGTGTTGCTATAAATGTGTTCACTGGGGAGCTGGGTAGAGTCAGACAGGAAGTGACATCAGGGGTTCAGAGTTGAGTTTTAGCTTGGCTTGGGTTATGGATGCAACAGCAGCCTGCGTTTTTATTAGGGATTACTGTGCCTGCTGTGAGATCATTCAAACCTGCGATAAAAGCCTGTTTTTCTGGTGAAGAAGTCTGGTGCTTGTGTGTCTCACCAAACATTACAGTAACATTAGTAACAACCAAGTGACCAGTGTAGAATACTATATATAATCAGAATTTCTTTGAATGTGTCTTCTGAATGCCTTATATTGTAGTTCGTTCATTTAGCCATTTGTATGCTTGAAAATGCCTAATTTAGGCCAAAAATACACAAGATATGCTGAAATTTGAAAATTGACTTTTTAACTTACAATGGGCCATGTTCAACCACAAAACAGCATGATTATTAATATATTTTTGAGAAACTGTGATAAAGTGAAGCCACAAAATTAGAAGCCAAGTGGCTGTGCTGTACAGTGAAAACTAGCACACTTTTTTTTTTTTTTTTTTTTTTAATCGCCCGGGCATGTTATAAGGCCCACGGACGCGCATCTACCACTGCGAGAAATAAAACCAACCCCTGTAAGACAATAACTTCCTGTTCTGTTGTTAAATAAGGTTTAAAAACATGAAATAATGCCACACATTTCTTATGATATATGCCAAAAAGCTCAGTTTTACTCATCCACACACACACTGAAGCCAGAGTTTTTGAAAATCTCCATTCTGGCCGGAGTTTTCCAAAAGCTCAGTTTTTAATGACAAAAACCCACAGTATGTTTGCGGCCATCATCCCTGAGCAAAGTTTGATCAAAATTGGTTAATTTGTTTTTGCTAAATCCATCTAACAAAGAAACAGTGCTGGAAACGTAGCCTTATTGGCTAAACTAAGTAATAAACACAGATTAAGATACAGTATACTGTATATGGTTGGGAAGAGGTGAAAAATGTCATATAGCATGACACATTTATGAGCATTTGACCATAAACACACAAACACATACAGAGATACAATAATAAACAACAAATAACAAAGATAAACGCAAAGTCTGTCGCCACATGTGGCTGGAACAACCTGTTCAAACACAGATAGAGAAGAAGCTCTGGCTCTCATTGAATAACAGCACTTCATTCAAACAGAGTGCAGCGAAAGAACACAAGCACCGTGTTTGCTCTCTCGACAGGGTAAAGTGAGCTTTTCACCCATGCCCAGTGAGCAAAAATGTTTTGTTAAAAAAAAAGGGGGGTACCACCACCCCGAGCTTGGTTTCTTATTAGAGCCTGGCTAATTAGCATTAATGTTTGATGAACTCTTCAAAACGCCAGCCATGCATTGGGCTACTGCTGCACTGCATCAACACCCACACTGTCTGGCATGACAACAAACGACTCAAGAAACAAAGGCACTCCTATCTACCATCCTGCCCACTGTGCATAGTGTTTGGGCAGTGCTGGGAGCCAGTGTCTTGAATATGTTTGCTATTGTTTCCAAATCAATACAATAAACAGAATTGAATTACAAAGATAGGGCTGGGTAGAGATGAATGGAGCAGACTGTGGCTGGCTGAATGATTAAAATCCACTTCAGATTGTTCTAATTATCAGTGAATGCATTACCCCTGCATGGTAATTAGACAATCCTTGGGTTTACGCCTCATCAGCATCAGTCAAGCCTGGTGTGGTAGCAAGCATAATCCACTCTTGCATGCAGTTTTATTTTGTTTCAAATGCCGGAAAGCCACCTTCAGACAGACATCTGCTGGTCTGCACCAAAACTCATCAGTAACTACAAAGGACATGTCTGAATGTCCTTGAGCAGAACATACAACTCTGAAACCATTTGTCATTGGAAATAGCTAAGGCCAAAATGCCGTTAGACATTCTCCTTTTTAAGTCTAATGTCCAATGAAACAAGCAAGGCAGTTAAAACAGCTTTTGGAATGTCTTTTCCAAAAGTGTGTGCACCAACGTTTTAGGAACTAGGCTGTCGATTAAGCCGTCAAAAATAAAAACTAAATGACGGATGTTTTCTATTGTTGTACTACATTTACTCTCTAAAAACCTGGGCAGAAGAGAGACATTTTGCTCGAAAATGACGTATCCAAATGACCAACAACGAGGTCTACTTGGATGATCTTGGTATCAAAGTAAAGGGGACTTTGGTGGTTACTATACAAGTACTGTAGATCAGGGGCCCTCAGTTACATTTGTCTAGGGCTGGAGCTAACACTTATTTTCTTAGTCGATTAATCTGAAGCTGTTGTTGTGATTAGTCGAGTAATGTGTCAGGCCCTAAATCAGGGGTCTCAAACTTAATTTCACTGGGGTCCAGTGGAGGAGCTGAGTTTGGGTGAGGTTGGACCGCGTCAAGTATTGGGAGTAGAGCTGGGAATCTCAGGGTACCTCACGATACGATACAATTCACAATACATCCATGTGATAACACCACTGTTGGTTCAGTGTTGGTGTTTACTTGCCCCTGTAAGTATGGGAGTAACACTGAGCTTGCCCGGATGTTGCAGGCTGCAGTTACACTACTCTTTGATGTCCAGTCGCGGGCAAATGGCCCGCGGGCCGCGAGTTTGAGACCCCTGCCCTAAATGGACCAAATCATTATGAACAAAACATGGAGTTAGTGGTTTTGTCTGCAACATAACAGACAAGAGGCAAAAATGTTGATCACTGTTTTCCAAAGTCAAAGCTGATGTGTGTGAATATCTTGTTTTGCCTAAAAGACAAAGATAATAGGTATGCTTTCACGTATGACAAAAAAAAATTGTAAAAATCACGAGGCTGAAATCAGAGGATATCTACATTGTTCAATCAAAAAACAATTAATCAAATACAAAAATAGTTGTCAATTAAATGAATAATCCATTAGTCATCGATTAATTGTTGCAAATATGTTGTAAATGAAGCTGCTGGTTCAGTGTGTTTTACCAGTAGAGCAATGACACTTGTACCAATGGAATTATTCATGACTTAAGTCAGACTTGGACTAGTTCATTAGTGCTTGTGCATTTAAGTGCTTGTGGTTTGAATTCGCTCCTGTTTTCCGAAAACTTGTTTGGTTGAGGTTTTAGCTCATGTTCTTCTGGTCAAGTGGCCGTATAGCAAGTACTGTATACAGTAATTCCTAGTTTATCGCGGTTAATTGGTTCCAAACCCGATCGCGAAGTAGGATTCCTTAATTAGAAATTGAATATTTTAATAGTGAAAATTATCCGTCAATCTGTTTTTTTACGGCAGCAAGCATTATACGTCCCCCCAGCTCCCAAAAACTTTATTAAGATAGATAGAAATTTGAGAAATTACAACATAAATACATAAATCGATCATTTTTTTCTTATATCATATGCATGGTGCAAGTGGACAATTTATAAGTCCTCTTTTCTTTGTTTCATAAATGATTTTACATTTTTTTTGTCACTGAAAGAATACACACAAAAGCATTTGCTAGGAAGATATGTTTGGATGGATGGTATGTCTCCGTTTAGAAAAAAACTCTAGATTAATCCGTCATTGTACTCTGCTTATGGTTGTTTACATTGAAAAAATCACTGCATTTATGTATTTTATTCTATTTATGTATGTGTTATACATAACCGGATATGACGTTTACGTCTATACTACATGCATTGCGTACGTTTTTACGTAGCTCAGTCTTGGTGGATGTCATAAGACGACAGAAACATCCAAATGCTAACAAAATAAAAGAGCCACTTATAAAATAACCTCCCAAAATATTACATATATGAAGTATGGTTACTGACCATTTATGTTCATGCATTTAAAAAATAATTACAACAGCACGTGACATTGCTAAAGTGCCGTCGTAAAAATTTGGAGGAGGAAGTGACGTAGTCCTCGCACATGCGCGGCACCGATTGCTTTCCGGGTACATATTGCATAGTGCCGCTGGCGATCAAGTCTGGTACTTGTGTCTCACTGAACATTACAGTAACATTACTGACACCTAGTGACCAGTCTAGAATACTACACATCATCTTCAGAGGTGTGGACTTGAGCCACACAACTTGGACTCGAGTCAGACGTGATTAACAATTTTGGTGAGTCTGGACTCGACTTGACAATATCACCAAAGACTGGCAACTCGACTTGGACTGTCACAGTCCGTTGACTTGAAAATGCTTGAGGTTTTTAGTGTAAAATGTGTCCCCATTCAAAGTATTCAACTAACATGATCGTTATTATGTCATTTCCAGCAAGACACCACGTTTTCCCACAGAATGTGCCTTACTGAATGTAACTATTAACGTCCAATCAGGTTTAAGGACACACAACGAGGGTGTGGCTTACATTTCTGTGAGTACCAGACTGCTGGAGAGTGTCACTGATTAACACCGGGATGTGTCAACATGCTATTATTATAATTTAATTTGGCTTCACAAATTACGAGGTATTTTATTTGGTAAACACTTGGTAAACACAACACTGCTTATGACTTGGAACGACTCCAAAATTTCAAGCCAATGACTTTGGACTTAACTTGACCTGTCTTGTTTTGACCTGAGACCTGGGATTAAAGACTTGAGACTTGCAAAACACTGACTTTCTCCCACCTCTGCTATATATCATTACAAAGTCTTTGAATGCATCTTCTGAATACCTTATTTGTATTTAAGTTAATTTAGCCATTTTTATATTAATATTCCTCATATTTGAATATACTTTAAATATATTTTTTTATATATTTTGTGGTATTGGTATAGCTTTGTGGTATTGGTGACAAAGACGCTGAAATTGTTTTTACTATTACAGGGTTTCTCATCCATTCATTGGTTTGTGGCCATAGAAAGATTTGGTGCTACCTATTATTTATTTATTTTTTAGATTTGGCATTATCTGCTCACCCTCACTCACGATCACATTATAGTAGGACTGTCATTACAACTCATTCCAGTAGATGGCCTTGTTACGCCGCATAATTAGAGGGACTTCAGCTTGCTAATTTGCAAGTGATAGACAACAACTATCTTGACAACACTGCAAACGGACAGATGGTCATCAAACAGAACGACACTCTTACTCGCGGTACAAATCATAAAATAAACAACAGGACACATCGCAGGTAGGTTAACACATGACAACAGTAAACTACCATTCTATGTGTTTAACAACTACGGACAAAAAACAAACGCGCACCTTTATCTGTTATTTTCAAAGTAATGCAATGTATTCTGGGTACACCAGCGGCAACTTTTCTTGAGATAGTGAGACAGTCGCTGTACAATGACATGTACATTATCTTTAAAATTGCCGCACACTTACGTCTAGTACAGATCATCAATGCTTTTTTAATCGTCCATACTCATTATTGGCCAACAATAACTTCATGTTCTGCTAATTAATAAGGTTTAAAACATGAGATTATGTGACACCATAGAGCTCTGTTTTACCTGTCCTCACACAAAAACTGAGTCAGATTTTTTTAAAAGCTCCGCCAATGATAGATTGCACTCCTGTGTGTGTGTACACATTTTAGGGGCACTATCACTTTGGAGAGTGACAAATTGCTGCCACAAGTGTCCGACTGACAGGAATCTGGTTGGATGCAAGGCCATATTGGTTTGCAGGTGCCATTTTTGGGCTATTTAGGTCATTTTCTGTTTAATATTGTAATCCAGGCCGTTTTTAATTTTGTTTGTAGAATATGGGAAAAAACGAGCTGCAGGCCGCAAATGTCTGGCTCTTTGGACACTCCTACCTTAAAGCCACCCACTACACCAGTGACACCATGCAGCTACTTCCGAAATATGAGACACAGATGATGTTGTATTATGACGGCTTTTAAGGAGATTACATTTTAATTAATATGTCTGTCTGGGGGGCTTTCCCTGAATCTGAGACAGTTCCGAACTCCCAACATTTCTTCTGTCCCCTCTCACGTACCCGTTCTCTCTCTCCAACATGTGGCTGACCATGTTGGGAAGATCACTGGGGAGATTCTTTCCACAATTAACTCACTGGCTCTTTACTGGCTCACACTTCAGCATTCCAGTCCCCTGGCAGGACACTCGCAGAGTGCCCTTGCAGGCAGACGGGGATGTGGGCTGTGCTTGCTCTTAAGTCGAGGTGCTGGTGGCACAAGTTGGGTTGGGATCTACCTCAGACTAGGCCCTTGCCTGTCCTCGGTAGACACAACAAATGGTGTCCGGTCCGCTCGATGAAGCCGAGCGACCTCAAGGTGAAAGAATCCATCTTGTCAAGTTCTACTGCAACCTGAGCAGACCTTGAGTACTCCGTGAGTGAAGTATCAGGATTTCAACCATCCTAAATGTCAAGGACAGTCATCACCAATATGGGACTCTGCTTTGATTTACGGTGCAATGCCATGCACAGGAACAAGATCACTGTAGTGTGGATAATTATTTCCAGAATAAATCCTTTTATCACTCTTTTACCTGCACTGGAGTATGCAGTGGAACTAGCACTTAGTAGTTATGCATAATGCACAAAAAAAGACTAGTGATGCAGGGTTAAGTGTTCAAGGTGTGCATATTTCGGCAGGGGTTGAAGTAAACGCATTTTATGATAATAAATGTTACATGCAGTCAAAACAATCACTCACCTTTAACGAGCCGCTCCGTAGTGGACTGTTTTTCTGCTTTATCTTTATCCTTCCCTGACATCTTTGCTTCCTGTGTGTTTTGCTTTGTTGGAATATGGTACCGTCCTCTTCTCAGCTATTTTGACTTAAATTTACGTCTTAAAAATGCTAGCCAAGGAACTCCAGCTCTTTGTGGTCGTGCTAGCTTCCTTGCAGCAACATTAGTGCCGAAGAATAAGATTTTACCAGGAATAAAAAGCAGTAACGACAATAGGGAGGTTGCAATCGTTGTCACCTACAGCCAATAATACCTGGTTATTACCTAGCGTTAGCAGCTAATCCGATTTAGTTACTCTTTTTTTCCGCTGGTTAGCCAGCTAACATTTTACTGTAGTGACAAGTGGGCGAACAGGCGACAAAGGACGCCTGACTATTCATCTTTTAGGTGCGGTCCGTTCCTTGAAAGAAGAAAAAAAACAACCTCTACGTCGTTCCAAAATAGCAAGCACGTCTTGACAGGGTATCCACCTCCTCAGATTAAAGTGTAATCTGACAGTAAGGAGCAGCGGTGGATTTCCTACAACATGGTGGAGCCGCTGTGACGTGACTATGGAAACGTGTCACGTGGTTGCAGGGTGCGTTCACGAACACGACTGTAAACAATGAATGCAATGTTGAACTGTTTGTGTTTGCGTTTCGTAATTTTTTAGTGGTCATTTCGTAATGCCTTATTGTCATTGATAATTTACGTTTAATAAAAAAGATCCTGGTTTGATTTTTTTAACATTTAATAACTTAATGCTTATAGTTTACATTTCTTTCATTCACATTAAACGGTGTTAAACATAACGGTGTTAATAATGCTGTAATAGTTTTCCAGGAATGGGTACAGGCACTGACTTTTTTATGCTAATACAGGTTGCTCATTAAGGGTAATGAAAAAATTCAGTTTTCTTTGCTACAAATACTTCTTATTCATATTTCTTTTTTGTATGAACTGAAAAACATTTGTGGTCTTACCTTTTATTTGTACACGCACCCTATCCTTCAGGGAAAAACAAGCTCTGATACTTTGTTGTAAAAGTCTGCCCACCTTCTGTTGAGCTTCAATATGTAATCCTCCATTTTGGCAGTCAAGTTCATTCATTTAGCAAAGCATAAAAATATCTTTAATGTATTAAACTTGCTGCTAAACAAAGCTCTAGCTAAAAACAATGGGTTTTCCTCTCTATGGAAGGATGGCAACCTTTTATTGGAATACCCGCATACTCTAGCAGTGTATTGGCGAGCAAGCGTTTCATGTCTTTAGATTAAAATGTACTTTTTATAGCTCGTCATAGTCTTGTTTGTACTGTATGTTCTACAGTCGTTGATTATGAAGAGATAAATAGGGGAATCCAGAAACAGTGAATAGAAGACCTTCATGCAATGTCAACCAATGACACTAGATGGCCCTCTTGCTCAATTTAAAAGACTACAGTACAGCATTACATTACTGTACCTATATCAAACACTAATATTGTTTAACTAATGTTTTTGTTTGTGGTCATGAGAAATCAAAATACACAAATTTGAGATTTATTAAACTTGAAAATAGCATTAAAATTCCACCTAAACATTCAGAATAAGTAAACACCTACAACAGTACACTGACAATATCACCAACCACATATAAAACTATGGTTACAGGTATCAGGTCAAAACCAGTTTAACAGCTAAAAAAAAAAAAAAAAAACAACGAAGAGGAATCTTCAGACTGAACACAAAGGCCATGCACAACATAATTATCCTTCTTAGAAATTCTGAATGCATCATGTCATACGATTTTGTATTCTTACCCTCACTTTTTGTGGGTAACTATACAACAAGTATGACATTGCAGAGCCCTGTTATTTCGCAAACTAGATATAAAGATACGCCACATGCAGTAACATTTGAAGTTATACCAGGCATATGTCAACAAGCACCAGTAGGCACAAAGCCTGAGGATGTCACACTGGCACATGCTCAATGGCAAAATTCCCAACCGGGTCAAAATCTATGACCGGAATAGAGAAAACGGAGCAGTCAGCAGAACGTGGTCAACGTCACGACAAGTGTAGGCACTCATGGCTCTTCAACAGTGCACAGCGACAGCAGTAAGAGGGGAAAGTGATACTATTCACACCAGAAAAAAATGGTTCTTTTCAAAGCTTGGGTTAGTCCAGGTTGAAAAAATATGGTTTGCATGTGTGCAAAACATTGTGTGCATGACCGACAAAGTATGTCATTTACAATAATAAAACACAAACACAAACACAGAAACAATGTTCATACATGCCTGTGAATATTCTCATTCATCCAGGTAATGTATCCTCGGGGCATTGAATCCATCACAGCTGGACTGTTCAAGTTGTCTAAATAGACGTTTGGCCTTTCATCAGAGCAGTTTTCCTCACTTCATGCTCAAAGACTAGATAGGACAGCTCTAGTTTTTTTCTGATGACAGGCAAACATTCTTAGGCTAAGTAGTCTTAGCCTATCTTTGGTTTTGGCTCTTAGCCGAGCCGTCCTATCGAGTCTTTGATCATGACCTGCCAAAGCCTGCTTGAATAAGAGGTGAGATAAGAGACTACGGGGCAGACTAGAGCTGTCCTATCTTCTTTGAACTTAAACTGATGAAGCCTGCTTGGAGAGGCAAAAGAAAAGACAGGCTTTAATCAGTTCCTGCCCAAAGACCAGATGGTCTAGAGCTGTCCTACTTAGTACTTGAGCATGAACTCATGTAGCCTGCTTGGAGGAGTAGCAAAACATCTTCTAGGACAACTTCAACAGAAAGACTAGGCAGTGACTAGAGCTGTCCAACTCAGTCTTCGAACATTACCTGATTGCTGACTATGTAGTCTAGAGCTGTCCTAAACATGAACAGATGACGCCTGCTCAATGACAGAAGAAACCAAAGCCAGGCGTCGTCAATTCATGTTCAAAGACTAGACAGACTAGAAATGTCCTATCTAGTGTTCGGGCATGAAATGATAAAGCTTGCGGAGATGAAAGGTAAAACATATTGTAAAACAACCTGAACAGAAAGACTAGTCTACCAGTCTTTGAAGATGAACTGATTGCTTCAACAGTTCATGCTCAATGACTAGATAGTCTAGAGCCTGCTTGAATGAGAGGCAAAACCAAATACATGCTTCACCAGTTAATGGTTTAAGTGTAGGCAGACTAGAGCTGTCCTGCCTAGTCTTCGGGGAATGAACTGAGGAAGCTCGCTCAGATGTGAGGTAAAATGTCTTCTAGGAAAACTTCAACAGTCCAGTTGCCATCGATTCAATGCCCTGATGATGTGATGTGTGATGTGCAAAGCCTTTGGTGCTCAGTGAGATAACTGCACAGAACCATACGTTCAGAGATTAACTGAATTGTTGGCATTAGCGGGGGTTGAGGACACAATTACCAAGGAGTGCTGTATTACGTAATTCCAGAGAAGACACACAAAAGAATTGTACTGTATGGCAAATATACAGATCCTTCAACTTTGATATGACTCTCTAAAAGCCCAGATTATTTATCAAAATAGTTCAGCCACCAATCTTCAAGTCCCTTTAGACCTTTGTCCTGAGATGGACCAAGTGCAACAGTCAGTCATCTTCAAAGGGCAGGTCTGGGACGTCTTGGGAAACACGGATTCAAAGTTCTTCTTTACATACGTTGATCAGTCTAGATTGTTTATCCTTAACATAAACTTAACAAAGCACTATTCATGAAAAGATGCTGAAATTACGTTATGTACCATTGTATAAGAAAAAAAATAAATCACAGCGTAGATGCTTTTCCCCTGAATATATTCTGGGAAATGATATATTTTGTCAGAACACAGTAAATATGGTCTCTCTGCTTGCATATGCATAAACAGTAATAATTCTAGGCTGCAAATAGAAATATTGACTAAGTGAATCTTTTTGTTTCTGTGAAGCTTAGGATCATACCTGGAGGGTAAAGGAGAGACGAAACATTAATGGGAACTAAAGAAGACAGAAAGTGCTAATAAACGACAAGCTCAGCAGCCTGCGTCACTGGAGGCTACACTGGGCCCTTCTTCTGTGGAGACTCAGGCCAGATGGAGCGAATGGAGAGCAAATCCTCCATGGTTTTTTTTTTGTTATTTTTAGGAGTGTTGAGTGAGTGCTATGCACATATTCCCACATTATTATCCGGTGCAGACGGTGCTGGTCTGCCTTCTGGCCAGTGCGGGGATTGGTTGTAATCAAAATGGTAAACGCCACAGAAAATTGTTTTCAGAGTTCCAGTTGTGAATCGTCCTTGGCACACACTGTTACCTCGAGTGGCGATGGCTTTTATTCACTGAATGATGAAACCAGGCTGTGGGGCCACACGAGCTGGTGGCCTCTGTGGCAAAGCAGGCGGGTACTGAGATAAGAAGGGATAGCCAGGTGAAGCACTGGGGTAGGGCTGGCCTGTTCTGGGAGGAATTGGGGGGTAAGGTGATACAGCGTAGAAGGTTGAAGGCTGGGGGCAAACAATAGGAGCTGGATTTGGTATTGGGGCCGTCTGGGACGGAGGTGGTGGAGGCTTCCTCCTGACTTGAAGTATAGGAGACAAATCATTGCCGGCCTCATTGAGTAGGGAGGACCTGGCTGCAGCGGACATATCCTGAGAATGGGAGGTAGATACCGACGCCTGTGGAAGCTGCTGGCCCTTCAGCACTATCTCCTGCAGCTTCTCGATCTTCACCCTTCTCAAGTGGGCCAACTTCCTCTGGTTTTGGTAGGAATCAATGAAGGCATCCAGGGTCATGTCACCATCCAGGAACGAGTCAGCCATATTCTGAAGAGTGATGTGACATAAGCACATGTATAAAAAGGCAAGAAATTGCAGAAGCATAGGTTATGTGCAAATAAACATTTCCAGTTAGGTACAGTGGATCCCTGCACACACACACACGATTCAGCATTTACAGCCATGCTATATATTTTTTCTCTAAAATAGATCATTTTTTCCACAAAGCTAACATCTCATTCACCATAAGTCGGTAATAATTTATAAATATGTCATAGTACAGATAAAATGAACAGCATACATGTACCACTGTTAGAAAGCCCACATTTTTATGTTTATGTCTTAATGCTTCACGAATGTCAAGCGTTGAGATTCCGCACTTTGTTCAGCGGTCCTTGAATGCACCATACAGAAACACAAAAGTTTGTTTGGCTATGGAAGCACTAACTTCAAAAGGTCAATCAGGCCTCAAAACTTGCAGTTTACTTGCAGCAAATTCATGGATTCTCTAGGTAATCCCCCCCCCCCCAGATTATTTTCTTAGTCGATTAATCTGAATTTGTTGTTTTGATTAATCGAGTAATTGGTTAGTACAATAGATGGACCAAATCAATAAACAAAACACAAACAGTTAGTGATTTGGTCTGCAGCTTATATCAGAAAATTGGCAAAAATGTTGATCACTGTTTTCCAAAGTCAAAGCTGATGTGTGTGAATATCTTGTTTTACAAAGATAATAGGTCTGCTTTCATGGATGACAAAGGAAATTAAAAAATATTCACATTTCAGAAACTGCAATCAGAGGATATTTTCACTTTAAAATATTTTTTTTTATCCAATACCAAAATTATTGATTGGATAATTGATTAATAGTTGATTAATTAATGCAGCTATAGTGTTCTCGTAAATCGTTACTGGAATTACAACAAGCAAGCCGTGTGGATTACGTAGACGTTCTCTAGCCTGCTGGCCTCTCCTGCTAGCCTGACAACCTGGCTAAAGGCTACACTGTAACACTTCTTCCATCTGTTCATTGATCATCACACATTATCATTCATTCATTAGTGGTGAGTACTTATACTGTACATTGCATAATGTGTTGAATAAGTGTGCGAGGCATATTACAATACAGTATTGTGGCGACTCGTCAACATAATGCTGCTGAGTGGGCCAGAAACACAAATTTTTAGCCATTTAAGCATAAGGAAAGACACTAACAAGAGACCAGAGCTCTTCCACAACAGCTACTATCGTGATGCAAAACCTTAGCTTTTAATGTGAAAAATGTTTATCTTATATATTTTACTTGTCAATGACAAATGTGCAGTGGACCACGGGGACAACGACTCAACGCATCCAGCAGATGGCCCTGTGGTGGAAAAGAAGCCCCTGCTGTCTGCAGATAATCCATATCAGCAGTATCATGTGTTGGATTGACTTTTATGACAAAGCAAATGGAATAAAGGAGAGAGATGTGATAGATAAATGTCAATAAAGAGGTTAGATAAAGAGCAATAACAGGACTTGTTTTGAGCTTTTTGAGGCGATGGGAAGACCAACTATCTAGATTTGTCCCCCTTAGCGGAGGTTTACAATGTACTGAGTGTTATCTTGGGTTTAAATGTGTTGAGCCAAGATAGTTAGGTCCAAATTAATAATAATAATAATAATTGGGAAAAATATGGTGATTTAAAAAAATGGCAGGAAACCTAATTCATTCATTCAGGCAAAATAAAAAAAAACCTTACTGTACACTACTAGATTGCTTACTGTAGTAGCACAATAAATGATTATGTTCACATTGACAGCTATTTGGCTTCCCGTATCTCAACATGTTTGCTCACAAGGATGTCTGGTCAGAGGAGTTCCTAGCAGGTCATCATGAATGAGGTATTGCTAGTGGAGAAAGTGATGCAATTACCTCTGTTTCCTCTTCTACTTTGGCTCCCTCCGCCTGCAGTAAAGCCAACAGAATGTCCAGTGATGTGTTTCCTGATTTGTGGTCTACAAAAGGGTTAGACACAAAAAGAACAATCACTACAACTGTATTTCAGTTCCACTGAGCGCTAGCAGACCCAGAGAAACACAGAAAACTGATAATAAACTGGAAGGAACAGTGAAGACGGCAACTCATACTGTACATACATCAACACAATAAGACTTCAGCACAGTCACAAAATGATCCTGTAGTTATTTTACACACTACAACGGGACCTATTTTTTCCTAAGATCATACTGCCTCTCTCTTGATAAAAAGTATCGTATTACAATCCTGAGTAGCTTGTTATTTTTTGCTTTATACATAATTTTAGCTGTTTGAAAGTTTACCAGATCAACAAATTTTAGTAGTTGTGATTTTAGGAATAGGGGGTTTGTATGTTCTCTATAAGCGGTCTTACGGATGACTCTAATTGATATTTTTTGTAGTACAGTTAGTGAGTGAAGTCTGCCTTTGTAGTTATTTCCCCATATCTCCACACAATAACTTACATATGGTAATACTAGAGAACAATAGAGAGTATGGAGTGATTTTTGGAACAAATTTAGCCTTATTGAGTATAGAAGTCTTTCTTGCCACTTTATGTTGTATATTTTTAATGTGGGATTTCCAACTCATTTTGTCATCTATTATAACGCCTAGAAACTTATTTTCATTCACTTTGTCAATGCCCACGCCATCTATTTGTATTTGCATCATTTCCATGTCCATGCGTATGACTCCCATGAGCTTGGAAGACTCCATCCATATCTCTCAGCAATGACTCCAATAACTAATTGATAAAATCATCTGGAATGGCAAAGAAAGGAGTCTTCCACGACTCCCTGACTTCATGAAGATTCTTTAGTTTCATCTTGACCTTCAATATCAAGAACTTTGATGTGGAGGCTGATTTATGACAAGGGAGCGGCATCCTGCTGAAGAATTTGCCCTCTCCTGTGATTTGGAAGTAGGGCTGGGTGATATATCATTATTAATATGTCAATATTTCTTTTAAGCATGATATCAAAAACAAACATATCGTTCATATGCGCTGTAACTCATAGTATCTTGACGTGGAGGTCTCACTCATCGCTGTGCACTGTGTGAGCATCACTGAGCGGTGCTCCTGCCCCGCCCCCTTCGTGCATGAAGGAGGAGAGAGGAGGGATGGAGCAGAAGGCCTTCTCAGTCTTCAATAAACATGAAGGAAGTGGCATCTGCGGTGGAGGAACGGGTTAGAAAAGAGAGTGGAGTGGAGATACTTCAAAAAAGTGACTGTCAAGTGTGGAAGCACTACAAATCTTTTTCACACCTTAAAACTTGCCATAAACTCCAGTACGAGTGTGTGAAGCTGCGGTCTGAAACAGCCCCTGCTGCATTGCTTGCTTCTTTTTCCTTTTATGTTCCTCAAAGGAAAACTGCAAAGTGGTGGCTTTTACAAAAGCAGTGTCCTATCACATTGCTAAAGATATGGTCCCCGTTGCAACAGTGAAAAAAAAAAACGATTTAAAACCTGCTGAAAACAATGGACTCGTGATGTCCAGCAAGCTTCCCGGTCGCAATTATCTAGCACAAGAAGCTCTACCACAAATGTAAAGGAAGTCAGACAGACAGTTGCTAAGCCTGATGCAGTTGAGAGGTTGGTGTTCCTGGCACAAAATCTTTAAAGGAATAAGGGCATGCTTATGTCTTTTAAAACTTTTTGCCTAAAATAAAAATACTGTTCAAAGTGAAGTATTTTCGAGTTGCTGCTGACATTTACGAACTTCATCTTCAACAATATTTTGTTCTTTTGTGATTTTGGTATTAGCTGAGGATTTGAGCATAGCTAAAAGGTTTGTTATAAAGAGGATTATATTTTACTTTTTCTATATTTATTCCAAAAAGAGAATGGCCTATTTTTTTTAGCGGCTAATTTTCTCTAAGATTTTTATTTTATTTTAATAAAATAACTTTGCATGCATATTTGGCTTTCACTTTGTCTGAACCTCAGTTTTTGTACAAAAAATATCGGGATGTATATCGTATATCGAGGAGAAGTGGCATAGAAAATGGATGGATGGATGGATATTCAGCCTAAATATATCTGGATATGAGTTTTGGTCCATATGGTCCAGCCCTATATGGAAGGTAATGGGCAGCATGTATTTTTTTTTACACTTCAGGCTGTTTATGCTGCCATCCACTCTGCAGATCTCTTGCACAGTCCCTCACTGGCCCCAAGACATGATCTTATCCGTCAACCAAACTTGACTGTTTTCTAGGTGAATCTTGGATTCATGCGGGTTCCCACAGGTTTTTTTTGCAGTATTTGCAGCGATTGGGGTGCAGTTTAATGACTGATTCATCAGAAAAAAATATCAACTTCCTGCCACTTTTCTACTGTTCATCCTTTCTGCAGCACCAGTTGTCCTTAAATTCTTGCTGCCCATTACCTTCCAAACTACAAAAAGGGAAATTTCTTCAGCAGGATAGCGCTACTTTTCATACTTTGGCCTCCACATCAAAGTTTCACCTGGTCAGCCTACTTCCACCTTCAAAATATAAATCACATCCGCTTAACCGTCACCCAGCCAGAAAGTCACCCATAAATAAAATTATTATTATTATTAACAAATCACATGTAACAGTCAAGAGCATTCCAGAAGACATCTTCATATGACAAAACATGGCTTTCACTGAGCTCAGGCAAGATATACTAAACTCAGGGTGCTAAACTTCCACAATGTTTGCTCAGAACTTGTAACACAGTCAGCTGAAACTATCTTGTTACATCTTAATCTCCAAGGAAGGTATCTGTTTTGTTTGTGCTCCGAAGCAAGCATGAAAGTCAACACCAGCTAGCGCTTTGCATGCATCAACACAGAAGGGCCTCAGGCAGGTATGTGATACTGCTTATCTTCCATCCAAAATGGCCTTGATACTCTTCAAATGGGCAAACAAAGATTTAAATTTGGCCTATATGAATCCATAATGACTGTTTATAAAACGTACATGGAATACAAGTTAACAATGTTATTCCAGGCTTGAATACTAGCCACACAAATGGAATATTCGGGTCTTGAATGCTGCTGAATCATCTTTGGATGAGTTGAAAGCTGAAACATACTCAGTAATCTCTAACTCATCTGTGGCAATGCACCAAGTCATTAAATGACGGGGGTTACCATAGGCTCCACTGTACCCTCGCGACCCTAGTGAGGATAAGCAGTATAAAAGATGGATGGATGTTTGGGTTACTCTGGCCTTGAGCAACTTTTCTCAACAAGGTTAAAGTCCACACAACTGTAATGATTATACGAGCCAATATAAAATACAGTGGTGTGAAAAAGTGTTTGTCCCCTTCCTGATTTCTTTTTTTTTTTTTTTTGTAAGTTTGTCACTTAAATGTTTCATATCAAACAAATTAAAACATTAGTCATTGACAACACAACTGAACAAAAATACAGTTTTTATATGAAACTTTGTACTGTTAAGGGAGAAAAAAAATCCAAACCTACATGGCCCTGTGTGGAAAGACTGATTGCCCCCTAAACCTAGTAACTGGTTGGGCCATCCTTAGCAGCAACAACTGCAATCAAGCATTTGCGATAACTTGCAATGAGTCGCTGACAGCGCTGTGGAGGAATTTTGACCCAGCCACATTGGAGGGGCATTTTAAGGTCATGCCACAGCATGTCAATAGGATTCAGGTCAGGACTTTTGTGACCTCTTGGATGAGTCGTCACTGCGCTCTTTGGGTAATTTTGGTTGGCCGACCACTCCTGCGAAGGTTCACCACTGTTCCATAATTTCGCCATTTGTGGATAACGGCTCTCACTGTGGTTCGCTGGAGTCTTAAAGCTTTAGAACTTCTTCCATAATGATGTCTAGGTTTTGAGGATCTTTTGGTGTACTTTACTTTGTCAGGCAGGTCCTATTTTATTGATTCCTTCATAACAGGTGTGGTAGTAATCAGGCCTGGGTGTGGCTAGAGAAATCAAACTCAGGTGTGGTAAACCACAGATAAGTTATGTTTTAATGGGGGGGGCAATCATTTTTCCACAAAGGGCCATGTAGGTTTGGATTGTTTCCTCCCTTAATAAAATGTTTCAATTAAAATATGCATTTTGTATTCAGTCGTGTTGTCATTGACTAATATTGAAATTTGTTTGATGACATTTAAGTGTGACAAACATGCAAAAAAAAATAAGAAATCAAAAAGGGGGAAAACATTTATTCATACACTGTAAATATTAAAACTCAACCACTATTTCTAGCCGACAACTTTCAAAGTACTTCCCATGATTAATTAATGAAAGGTGATGTGCATATCTATACTAAATGGCTAATCAGCCATGATTTTCTGTGATTACTTTGCCATGTGGTGCAAGAATTAAAAGATGAACTGATCAAATTAATTAAAACTGTTTACTATTGAGGGTTTGAAAGTAATAACAATTGACAAAAGGCAAAGTCTACCGAAGCACCAATCCACATTTTTCCTGAATCGAATGCCGATACCTGTGTCTCCACACATTCATAGCACACACACACAAACAACACAAAACTCTTACCATCATATATAACTTCTAAGTCTGCAACATACTGTTCGTTTTGTATGAGGGTGTAGTGAACTTCTCTCTCCAGGCAAGTATGTTATTGTAAACAGCCCATGTTTTGTGTGACCATGAATGTGTCAGAGCGTGTGTGTCTGTGTGCGTGTGTGAGACTGCATGTACGGAGACAGCTACATCCGCTGATATTCTTTTAGCTGCATTTTCTGATATTATTTTGCTGTGGTTGCATATTAAAGCAACCAGAGGTCTGGTATTGGACTTGTATCAGTATCGGCAGATATCCAATATCAGGATCAGATTGGATTTGAAAAAATGTGGATCGGTGCATCCCTAGACTTGGCCAGGCCTTTTGTCAATTGTGTTTAGACTTTCAAACTTTTTAATGTGTATTTTTTAGCATTGTTTCATTTTGTTAAACATTAATGACTCATTTGTGTCCCCACACAAATGAGGAAAAAAGCAATGAAAAGATACCACTTGTCCTCACTAGGGTCACGAGTATGATGTACTTTCATATCATAAATAGCTCCAAGATAGGAAAACTGAAAATGAATGTGGAATTTTAGTATAGAGGCAGTGCAAAATACTCATCACATATACGGCACACTTGATTGCCCAGTATAAGTGACAATGGTGGCGAGATGGCAATGCGGCCTCACTGACAAAAATCATACTTCTGCCGCAATCAATCAAATGATCATGTATGCAAATCTGCACCACACTGAAGGTAAACATGATGACACTATCAAAATAAATACAACATTTTGGTAGTACATCCCAAAACGTATTGGCATGAGAATCTCAGATCCAGTGTTACTTCTTTTACACATTTTCCACTGAAAAGGAATGTTTCCCATGACTCTCTGGCAAATCATCAACACTCCTCCACACACAGCTGATTCTCTGACTCAACAATGTCTGGGCCTGAAGATCATGAGGCAGTCGTCCGGAAATAGACTAGGAAAAGTTAAAAAAAAAAAAAAAAAAAAAAAAAAGAAAAAAAAGAATAGTGTTTCAGCAAAACAAGAATAGTGTTTCAGCCAACAGTGTGGTTCCAGTGAAATCGAAGGAAAACTGCAATTGATCTCAGGCTATGATTAGCAGATAACTGTCAAAATGACAATAGTCTGTATACATTCAACAAGAAAAGAATGTTTCAGGAAAGATGATATAATTTTGACTTGTAGACTACTGAAAAAAAAAAGCAGCATCAGCATCCTGAGAGGCAGTTGAACTGGGCAACAATTGCCTTGACTTCCAAAGAAAAAAGGTAATACAACTGGCTACACAACTCCTTAACGGAAAACTCACACTACGTAGGCCATTTGTGGACTTGAGCACGATTAATATGGATAGCTGCATGGTGCAGAAACCTTTCCCACTTGCATATACAGCATAGTATTTATCATTTTTATACAGTTACATTGCTGCTCCTGTGTTCTGTGCTATTCTAGGTGTTGCATATGTTTTTCATATGTAATGTTTTCTCAAATGTAAGCATAGGTAAAATTGTGCAATTGACAAAACACAGCAGAATGCTGTACACACTAGGTTCTCAAAGTGGGGTAGGTGTACCCCCTCAGGTACGCAAATTTCATGGGGGTATGTGAACAAAAATTTAACATGACTACATTACTAATACTGCAAGTAGTGTGCTTGAACGCCTCATGTGAACTATGCCTGCACAATGCATGGGGTACAGTGCAGAAGAAAGGTGACAGAGCACAAAGTTGTTTTGTTCTGTGTGCGTTAAATACACAAATAAGTACATCCGATAATTATGATGTGCATTAAGAGTTTTAGATATTTATATTGTGTGCTCAATGAGACCTGGTCTTAAGTGACGCTGTGACAAATTAGTGCATTTTCTCAGCTGTGTGAGCCTGTCAGTTGAAAAATAAGTTATAGGGATTTTATTTGAGCAATGACCTGAAAAACTACACAGACCCTGCCTTCAGCAAACAACACTGTTAATCGGTCAGGGTTTCTTGTACATGCACCGCCAAGGCAAAATAAAAGCAGCCAAACCTTTAAAAAAAATAAAAAAAAATAAATACTTTTTTTGTTTAACATGAAAGAAAATGTTAATGTATGAATTTATATTTACGCTATAGAGATACATATATACAGCCTATACACACATCTTGACCACAATTAGTTCAAAAGAAAATTTCAATTACGCTTTATTTTAAAAAACATGAACAGGAATCACCTGTCTGCCCTATTGGTACTTGGCAGATAAAGAGAGGAGGAGAAGACAGAGAAAAAAGTATTTCAAGTTAATTAATACATTTCTTGTTCAGTTCTGTGAAAATGACCCTAATGTTGACATTACTACTAATAGTAACATTCAACTTTATGTCTGTGTGTTTGTCCCTCATGAATCAGCAGGATTTAGCTTAATATCAGGTAGTTGTTCTTAATGACTCATTCCTGGTTGCAATTTCAGATGCATATTTTTAATTACTATCAAAAGAAGAGGAAAGTTCCCAAGGAGGGTAACAAAAGGAGGTTCAATGATTCAGACCAGTGGTTCCCAAACTTTTCACAGTCACGTACCCCTTCAGACATCTGACTGCAAGTCATGTATCCCCTACTTCACACTTTAAAAACATAAACCACACAATGACACATCAGTGATATATTATGACATATTAAAAAAACACGTGTCTTATTTTTCTACTGCACACACAGGCTACTAATTAAAACGGAGAGGGCTATAGAGGGTTGTGATATCTCCTGGCAGGTTTGTCTTTTGTTTGGTGAATGTACAGACCTGATCAAAATCTTAAGACCAGTTGAAAAATTGCTAGAATTAGCATTTTGCACATTTAGATCTTAAGGCCCTGTCACACCTTGACAATTTAGCCAGCGCATGCCTGACGTGATCATTTTGATGGCATACGTTGAACTGTCAACGTTTTTTTCAATTTTGGGCGTATACATAGCGTATTCATAACGAGTTCGACGTATACATGACGTATTCGTAACTTATATAGAACGTTTCTTTAACTTATAGACAACTTATACCAACGAATGCGTAAAGTGTTGCCGGCATTCACAACTTATGCCCAACACCAGTCTAACTTATGCAAACCGTGCGGCAGCGTATGGCCGACGATCACGTGCCGTAGCCTCTAAAAAGGCTGCCACTTGATGACTCAAATCATAACCTCGCTTCGCAGTGTCAACATCACCATCATGGCCAAGAAAATTTCGAAGACCACTGCCAAGAAGTATCAGGGCAGTGACGGAGGGATCCATCACCACCCACTGCCTCCTCCTCCCACTCTCACTCTGATGGAGATGATGCAGGTTCTAACGCCTCTCAGGCATCGTCAATGGTATCGGAAGCTGCTTCCCCAGTGGTCTCCATCTCCTCTGAGCCAATCCTTGCCAAGAAGAGAGCCAATAAGACAAACAGTTTTGTCTCAAGGTATGTTGACGTATTACAACTTGTGCATAACTTACAAATAACGTGTGTGAACGGGCGTCAACGATCGCATAACTTATTGCCCGCGTATGCGGGACGTATGAATCATACGTTGACATACGTCAAAAAGTTTTGTTCATGCACACAATTTTTGGACGACTTGGACGTACTACGACGTATGCCGGCGTGCTTCAGCGTGCTCTTAAATAAAAAACTTACCCATAACTTATTTGACGTACGCCAGTGTATTGGCCAAATTTTTCATACGTTGGCGTACGCTGGCTAAATAGTCAAGGTGTGACAGGGCCTTAAATGAAGTTTTAAGTAGAGCAACAATGTGCAAATGCTAGAAGGGGGAGTGAGAAAAAAAACATTTGGAACTTGGAATGTATAAAAAAAAAACAACAAAAAACAACAACAAAAAATCTGAAATAGGTTGTTTATCAGTTGATCAAAAGTTCAAAAAAGCTCAAAAAAGACCACAGGCTATAAAAGCCAAAATCTGCTCAAAATGTTCATTTTCTGTCATGCCCTCCTGATGGCTAAAGCTAAGAAGCTTTCTCTTTTTGAACGTGGTCGGATTGTCGAGCTGCATCAGCAAGGCCTCTCGCAGCGTGCCATTGCTGCTGAGGTTTGGTGCAGTAAGACAGTCATTCTAAATGTTTTCAAAGATCCTGAACATTATGGAACAAAAAAGTCAAGTGCTAAACACAAAAAAAATCACACCTGCGCTGAGCCAGAGAATTCGAATGGCTGTCCATCAAGACAGAGGGCGGTCTTCCACCCAAACTAAGACCCTTCCTGGTGCTGACTGCAGTGCAATAACCATCAGACCGCATCTGCGGGAAAAGGGTTTAAAAAACAAAAAAGGAATTCAAGACTTCGTCTCCTTCAACGCCACAAAACTGCCTGTTTAGACTTTGCCAGGGAGCATCAAACATGGGACATTGAAAGGTGGAAAAATGTTTTATTCTCTGATGAGAAAAAAAGTAACCTTGATGGTCCAGATGGCTTCCAACATTACTGGCATGACAAGGAGATCCCACCTGAGATGTTTTCTACCCGACACAGTGGAGGGGGGTCCATCATGGTGTGGGGTGCTTTTTCATTCAGTGGAACACTGAAGCTTCAGGTGGTGCAGGGTCGTCAAACGGCTGCTGCTTACGTGCAGATGTTGCAGTGGGCATCCTTCATGACTGAGGGCCCACGTCTGTGTGGTAACAGCTGGGTTTTTCAACAGCACAACACTGCAGTTCACAATGCTCGTTTGACCAAGGACTTCTTCAGGGAGAATAACATCACTCTTTTGGACCATCCTGCATGTTCCCCTCATTTAAATCCCATAGAGAAGATTTGGGGATGGATGGCAAGGGAAGTTTATAAAAATGGCCATCAGTTCCAGACAGTTGATGCCCTTTGTGAAGCCATCTTCATCACTTGGAGCAATGTTCCCACTAGCCTCCTGGAAACACTCGCATCAATCATGCCCAAACAAATCTTTGAAGTGATTAACAAGAACGGTAGAGCTCATCATTACGGAGTCCTACTGAGAAAATTTTTTTTCTGGTTTGGAGAGTTTTTTGTTATTTTTTTGAGCAATGGTCTTAAACTTTTGATCAGCTGATAAACAGCCTATTTCAGTTGGTTGTTTTCAATAAATTACTTCTTCAAAGTGCTTTTTGTCTCACTACCCCTTCTTGCTTTTGCATATTGTAGCTCTACTTAAAACCTCATTAAGATCCAAATGTGCAAAATGCAAATTCTAGCAATTTTTCCAATTGGTCTTAAGATTTTGATCAGGAGTGTATGGGTATGTGTATGTGGGTATGTGTTTTTAGTATTTAAGTGGTGATAAGCTGTGGTAAGATGTGGTGAACTCTTTCATCTGGGTCAAACAGCAGTATTTTTTTTCAAGCTTTTGAGCATCAATGTCTGTCTGCAGCTGCTCAAAAGCAAATCCATAACTAGGATGGCTAGAGCAGGGAAGTCAGGGGATGGGGGAGGGACATCCAGTAACCTACATTTGACAAAAGCCAGTCTTCCTGGCAACAGAGCATGAGTCCTTCCTGAAAGAAACAGCTTCTAAAAGACACGGAACAATGTTAATGCAGCAAAGTGGTGTAAGTATATGAATTACTGTTGTACATTAATACTACATCTGCACTCACAAATTTTACTTGACAAAAAATGGCTAGATACAAAGAATCTGATCGGATTCAAAAAAACAATTTTGTGTATCATAAAAGTGCAAAACAAAAGACCTAGCATCTACT
Source organism: Dunckerocampus dactyliophorus (assembly GCF_027744805.1). Lineage (NCBI taxonomy): Eukaryota > Metazoa > Chordata > Actinopteri > Syngnathiformes > Syngnathidae > Dunckerocampus > Dunckerocampus dactyliophorus. Next base: position 26,347,769 of record NC_072822.1, on the reverse strand, counting down.
TGACTTGCAGGATGGAAAAAAAGCTAAGTGAAACTTGTGTCAGAGAAGTAGTGAATGGCCGAAGGGCTATTTTGAGAAGGTTGCTTGGCAACCGCTGCGTCAACACAGTATCCTCACAGTATCTACGTTCACACACTAGAATGTAGTGTAAAGGTGCATCAGGAACAAATATTAGATACGTCAGTATTTCTGAGACTGCCACACAGACTCAACTAAGATTTGCAGCTTTCTTGATGAAAAACTAAAAAGTCAGTCCAGCACATTTTACAACACAGTTAACAAGCTTGTCCAGTCTCCAAGAAGAAGAACCTGAACTGGAAAAACAGGTCTCAAAGCATGCATGCATGTGTGCGTTTGTTCAGAGGAATCATATCACCACTGCCATCATATAAAGTAAAACATGAAATAACATTAAAATTGTTTTTAATATTCACAGATATGTCTGTCTAACGACACCACCCCTAGAGTATACGTCAGTACAATAATAATATTATTATTATTATTATTATTAATTATTATTATTATTATTATTAGGGATGCTCCGATCGATCAGCCACCGATCAATAGAGGCCAATTTCTGTGAATATGTGATTGGCATATGCCGATAAATGCCTTTCGACGCGGATCACAAAACGGGCTACTATTCCACCTCAGACCCTCGGCGCATGTGGGCGGGGCTCCAGCACATCACAGACTATCGACAGCAGAGTAGCGTAGCCACGTCCAGCCAAACCACACTTCCAGATGAGCTGAACGAGTTCTATGCCCGCTTTGACACCCAAACTTCTGATGAGCAGAGAGGGTGGCTGAACCTGGGGAGCACACAGGACGCACCTCTCATGGTGACATCAGCTGATGTGCGCAGGGTTCTAAACAAAACAAACCCACGAAAAGCAGCAGGCCCAGACAACATCTCAGGACGTGCACTTCGGGTTTGCTCATCAGAGCTAGCTGATGTGCTTGCTGACATATTTAACCTGTCGCTTGCACAAGCATCTGTACCGACCTGCTTTAAGTCCACCACCATAGTGCCCGTACCCAAGAAGAGCAACGTGACCTGCTTGAATGACTATCGCCCTATAGCACTCACTCCTATTGTTATGAAGTGCTTTGAAAGGATAGTCATGACCCACATCAAAAAGAGCATCCCGGCGGCAACTGTGGACCCTCTACAGTTTGCATATCGCCAGAACCGGTCCACGGATGATGCAGTCAACACTGCCATCCACACAGCCCTTTCTCACCTACAGGGCCAGGACACATACGTCAGAATGCTATTTATAGACTATAGCTCCGCTTTTAATACAGTCAGCCCCCACAAACTCACAAATAAGCTCCTCACACTTGGCCTGTCTCCCTCCCTCTGTAACTGGGTGTTTAACTTTCTCACAGGCAGGCCCCAGTCAGTCAGAGTCCACAACCGCACATCCAGCTCAAGAATTGTGAGCACTGGGACCCCACAGGGGTGTGTGCTGAGTCCACTCCTCTACACGCTCTTCACCTACGATTGCGTGGCCTCCCAGAACAACACCAGCATCATTAAATTTGCGGATGACACTACAGTCATCGGACTGATCACTGGTGGTGTTGAAACATCATACAGAAGAGAGGTGGCGGACCTCATAGCTTGGTGTCGTGATAACAATCTCCTTCTCAATACAGATAAGACTAAAGAGATGATCATCGACCCAAGAACAAGGGAAAAGGAGCCACATAGACCCCTGTTTATTGGTGAGACTGAGGTGGAGAGGGTGAAAACCTTCAAGTTCCTTGGCACACACATCAGCGAGGACCTCACCTGGTCTCACAACACCCAACAAATTCTGAAGAAGTCCCAAAGGAGACTGTACTTCCTGAGAAGACTGAGGAAATTTGGCATGTCCACCACAATCCTGAGTTGCTTCTACAGATGCACCATCGAAAGTGTCCTTACCGCCTCCATCACTGTTTGGTACGGTAACTGTACAACACGTGATAGGAAGGCACTCCAGCGGGTGATCAAGACCTCACAGAACATTGTTGGGGCAGCCCTCCCCTCACTGCAAGACATTTATACATCTAGAGTCCTACGCAGAACACACAACCTCATCAAGGACAGCACACATCCACAACACTCATTATTCACACTCCTACCATCAGGCAGACGCTACAGGAGTTTGAAGTCCAGGACCACAAGGCTGGCAAACAGCTTTTACCCACAGGCCATCAGGCTTCTCAATGAAGCACTCAGACACGCCACACGCAACACACACTCATAGCACTTTATTTATTTATTTATTTATTTGTATTATTTACTTGCATTAATGTCTCTTCTGTTGTTGCTTAATTTCTTGGTATTTATGTATATGTGTTTATGTTTCTTATGTTCTTATTCTTTCTTGTGTTTTTCTTTCTTTTCCTTGGGAGAATGAACAGAATAAGATTTTCATTGCATGGTATAACTGCTGTTTTACCATGCACATGACAATAAAACTCTCTTGAATCTTGAAAAGACACACCTGTGGCTCATATTATTGCAGCAGGTGGCCTGCAGCGAGCGTCCCCCACCCACTTTCCTCCACAATGAGCAGGCGTGGCTGCGTGCGTACCCGTATGGTCGTGACACATCTAAAGCAAACAACCCAAAAAATAACTGATTTCATCAGACTATATGAGCAGCCTCTCTCAGCGGTGGACGACACCAGGTTTGCCGACTGCTCTCTCACTTGGAGCCCCACTGCATGATATCCTGCTACTAAAACGCCATCAAACTACTGTATGTACTCTCACATCCAAAGTCTCCTTAAAGAGGGCGTCTCGTACTCTGTTCTCATACACTATTCCCTTATCATATTTCATACATTGTCATACTAAGTTCTATTCTAATTCTAATCTATCTAAAAAGGAGGTGAAATGATTTTGTCTAAATGAAGGTAGACTTTATGGTTCCCTTTTTCATATCGGGGGGATCACATTGTGCGCCACCCCTCCCTTTTCCTTTTTATTTTTTAATATTTACCTATTTTTTGGGTCCCCTGACTTGTCCTACCTTTTCCCCCTTTGTATGTCATCCCTGGCCAATAGCACTCATCATAAATACATTTTAAAAATTACACTATATGATTGGCTGATTTCACTCATGGATGATCGGTATTGGAATCAGCAGCATAAAAACTTGATCGGAGCATCCCTAATTAGTATTATTATATTACTTAAAACGGTGATGTCCAAACGTTTTCCATCGAGTGCTACATACTGAAAAATGAAAGGAGGGGGAACTTTGAAATTTTGTAAACCAACATGTAGCTATGCTAAGAAGTTATATGTATTTCACTGCATCGCAACTTTGTGTTATGGGTGAAAAAAAGCATATCATTAGTATGAACTTTGTTCAAGAGATTCAAGAGATTCAAGAGAGTTTTATTGTCATGTGCATGGTAAAACAGCAGTTATACCATGCAATGAAAATCTTATTCTGTTCATTCTCCCAAGAAAAGAAAGAAAACAAATGAAAGAATAAGAACATAAGAAACATAAACACATAAACATATATACCAATAAATTAAGCAACAACAACAGACGAGACATTAATACAGTAAATAATACAAATAAATAAATAAATAAAGTGCTATGAGTGTGTGCGTGTGTTGCGTGCGGCGTGTGCGAGTGCTTCGTTGAGGAGCCTGATGGCCTGTGGGTAAAAACTGTTTGCCAGCCTTGTGGTCCTGGACTTCAAACTCCTGTAGCGTCTGCCTGACGGTAGGAGTGTGAATAGTGAGTGTTGTGGATGTGTGCTGTCCTTGATGAGGTTGTGTGTTCTGCGTAGGACTCTAGATTTATAAATGTCTTGCAGTGTGGGGAGGGCTGCCCCAACAATGTTCTGTGAGGTCTTGATCACCCGCTGGAGTGCCTTCCTATCACGTGTTGTACAGTTACCGTACCAAACAGTGATGGAGGCGGTAAGGACACTTTCGATAGTGCATCTGTAGAAGCAACTCAGGATTTTGGTGGGCATGCCAAATTTCCTCAGTCTTCTCAGGAAGTACAGTCTCCTTTGGGACTTCTTCAGAATTTGTTGGGTGTTGTGAGACCAGGTGAGGTCCTCGCTGATGTGTGTGCCAAGGAACTTGAAGGTTTTCACCCTCTCCACCTCAGTCTCATCAATAAACAGGGGTCTATGCAGCTCCTTTTCCCTTGTTCTTGGGTCGATGATCATCTCTTTAGTCTTATCTGTATTGAGAAGGAGATTGTTATCACGACACCAAGCTATGAGGTCCGCCACCTCTCTTCTGTATGATGTTTCAACACCACCAGTGATCAGTCCGATGACTGTAGTGTCATCTGCAAATTTAATGATGCTGGTGTTGTTCTGGGAGGCCACGCAATCGTAGGTGAAGAGCGTGTAGAGGAGTGGACTCAGCACACACCCCTGTGGGGTCCCAGTGCTCACAATTCTTGAGCTGGATGTGCGGTTGTGGACTCTGACTGACTGGGGCCTGCCTGTGAGAAAGTTAAACACCCAGTTACAGAGGGAGGGAGACAGGCCAAGTGTGAGGAGCTTATCTGTGAGTTTGTGGGGGCTGACTGTATTGAATGCAGAGCTATAGTCTATAAATAGCATTCTGACGTATGTGTCCTGGCCCTGTAGGTGAGAAAGGGCTGTGTGGATGGCAGTGTTGACTGCATCATCCGTGGACCGGTTCTGGCGATATGCAAACTGTAGAGGGTCCACGGTTGCCGCCGGGATGCTCTTTTTGATGTGGGTCATGACTAATCTTTCAAAGCACTTCATCACAATAGGAGTGAGTGCTATAGGGCGATAGTCATTCAAGCAGGTCACGTTGCTCTTCTTGGGTACGGGCACTATGGTGGTGGACTTAAAGCAGGTCGGTACAGATGCTTGTGCAAGCGACAGGTTAAATATGTCAGCAAGCACATCAGCTAGCTCTGATGAGCAAACCCGAAGTGCACGTCCTGAGATGTTGTCTGGCCCTGCTGCTTTTCGTGGGTTTGTTTTGTTTAGAACCCTGCGCACATCAGCTGATGTCACCATGAGAGGTGAGTCCTGTGTGCTCCCCAGGTTCAGCCACCCTCTCTGCTCATCAGGAGTTTGGGTATCAAAGCGGGCATAGAACTCATTCAACTCATCAGGAAGTGTGGTTTGGCTGGACGTGGCTACGCTACTCTGCTGTCGATAGTCTGTGATGTGCTGGAGCCCCGCCCACATGCGCCGAGGGTCTGAGGTGGAATAGTAGCCCTCCAGCTTCTGTCTGTACTGCCTCTTGGCCTCCCGTATGGACCTCCTCAGGTCATATCTGGCCTTTTTGTAGTCATCAGCGGTGCCCATGACAAATGCAGTCGAACGAGCACGTAGCTTAGCCCTTACATCACAGTTCATCCACTGTTTTTGGTTAGGGTATTTTCTGTAATACTTGGTGGTGGTAACAGTCTCTATGCATGTGCTAATGTAGCCAGTAACAGCAGAAGCATATTCATCCAAATCAACAGTACAATCTTCCCTCCCCGCTGCAGTTTTAAACACATCCCAGTTTGTGCAGCCAAAGCAGTCCTGAAGTACTTGATCAGTTTCTTCATTCCATACTTTAACTGCTGTACGTACAGGGGGAGCTTTTTTAAGAAGTTGTCTGTATGTTGGATAAAGGAATATAGAGATGTGGTCAGCCTTTCCAAAGTGGGGTCTTGGAACAGCCTTCAAAGCACCTTTCATGTTGCAGTAGACTTGGTCCAGGATGTTATTTTCCCTTGTGGGAAAGCTCACATGCTGGTAATATTTGGGGAGGACAGTCCTGAGGTTACAGTGGTTGAAATCGCCAGATATAATAAATACAGCGTCTGGGTGTTTGGTCTCGTGTTTATCAATGATGTCATGCAGGAGGCCTAGTGCATTAGCAGTGTTAGCTCGTGGTGGGATGTAAACAGCAGTTAAATACACAGCGCTAAACTCACGAGGTAAATAAAAAGGTCTGCATTTCACCATCAGCAGCTCAATGTCCTGCGAGCAGTGCTTTTCCATCGTCTGAACGTCTGTGCACCACCGTTTGTTTACGTAAACACAGACGCCGCCACCTCTGTGTTTACCAGACGCTAAAGTCCGATCTCCCCGGTAAGCAGCAAATGATTCCAACTGGATCGCCGAGTCCGGTATATCCTCCGTCAGCCAGGTTTCTGTGAAGGTGAGGACACAGCATTCCCTGATCTCACGTTGAGCTGTAATCCTTGCTCGTAGTTCGTCCATCTTGTTTTCAAGAGAGCGGACGTTGGCTAGCAGCAGGCTTGGTAGCGGTGGCCTCGTCGCTCTAGCTTTTAGCCTAGCATGCAGGCCGGCTCGCTTGCCTCGTTTACGCCTCGGATGCTTTGCTCGCCGGGTATTCAGCTCACCAGGTCCGCAGGCTGCTGCGTTCTCCCGGCGCAGAAGAAAGGCAAAGTCTGAGAGGCTAAATGAAGGTTCATGGTGAACCCTGCCGATGTTCAAAAGTGTCTCTCTGTTGTAATGTACTGCGTGAGTGTGTTGAATGTCCAAAATGAACAATAAAATAGCAAAAAATAGAAAAACACGGGAGAGTGTCACAGAGACGTCTGCCACGGAGGGCGCCATCTTTGAAACATCGTTGTTGTTGTGTTTCTCATAATATTACAACTTTTATAACAGAAGGTAATTTTCTTTAATATCTCTACTCTGCAGTGTTCCCAAAATAGCCCGCAATAAGTGAAATCCACGAAGTAGCTGACTTCTTTTTTTTTTTTTTTTTTTACAATGAGTATATACTGAATGTTTTAAGGCTGTAAAACCCCTCACCGTACACTTTATACACTTTTCTCAGACAGGACACAAGAAATCACTAAGTCACTTGTGCATATTTTTCTTCTGTAAATTCAATCATAAATCATAAATTGCGACTTTTCTTCCTGTCAGAATACGACTTTTTTTCTCTTCTTATTTTGTCCTTATTCTCATAAAATTGCATCTGTTTTCCATTTCTGCTATTGTTTTCTTCTCGTAATTATGACTTTAATTCCTATAATATTTTGAATTTATTCTTGTAACATAACTTTTTTCGCAACCTAAATTTCGAAAAAGTACAGCTTTATTCATGGTTTTGTTGTTTCTCTTTTCCAGGTATTTGGAATCTCTTATCAAGGTCACTCTTGGAAAAGAGATTTTTAAACAAAGGATCATGAAAATTCTAATAATATTTCGACTTAAAAAAAAAAATTCTTTTCCTTTAATATTTCAACTTTATTCTACTAAAACAATGTTATTTTTCTTCATGATTTTACGTTATTTTCGTAAATTCCCAACCTTTTTCTTATTAAGATTTTTCTCATTAAGTCTTTCTCTTAATATTTTGACTTTATTCTTGTAAAATGACTGCTAATTTGTCAATTTTTGCTGAGTTTTTTGTTGGTTTTTTTTCCAGTTTTCATGTTAAATTATTAGTTTTACAATGTGCCTCCAGCCAATGAAAAAAACAGCCGTGGGCCGCATACCACACTTTAGACACCCAAACACAAGTGTGTACAAAATGTGTACTTCCACCAATATTTTCTATAGATTCATTTGGATTTGGCGATACCTCTTTACCCTGGCCTCATAATCACATTCCGACGCACCTGGTCTGCCAGACAATCAGAAGACTCGGGATCAGTGTTGCCAACTTTGCAACTCTGTCGCTATATTTAACGAGTAATCAACCCCCTATAGATACGCTTTTTCAAAAAAAGTGACTCCTGAAAAATCAAGGGAAGATACCTATGTAATATGATATGAAAGCATCTATCACTCTTCTCAACATGCAGCATGTGCTGCTGTGGGGCCCCTCCACCATATACAAGCTCAAAAACTTGTTTTTGTGACATTAAAAAAAAAAAAAGGACAAAAAGTAGTCCCAGAAGAAAGTTCGTTTGTAGTTCTAAATATACTCGTTTTGCTCTTTGTGTTGTTTTACACACTCTTTGCAAATACGTCATTGACAATAATGCTACTTTGAAGATTCTCCGCCAAAAATAAATTGCAGTCCACTACACTACACAATCAACGATTAGCAGAAGGGAAACATCAACCACTGGTCAGCTCAAACGGAAAAGTAAACATTAAGTATGTTTACACAAACAGACACACAATCCCTTAATTTCCAACAAGAAATTTGTTTTGGTAGAATGCTAAAAAAGAACGTGCCCTGATTTGACTTGACCTCAGCTGTCCTCAGCTTGACCTACAGTAAACTGTCTTGTGCCAGACACCACTAAAAAACCATCAGGCTCTTGTTCCGTAACGTTTAAGTAAGATACAAATTTGTGACTGTCTATCAATAATCTTTGTTGCAACAGGCATTGTAAACTGCCTCTGTACCTAGAGTGGACTTGCGCAGTTGATAGGCTTCAAAGTTCTCCTGAAGACAACCGTATCTCTTGGAAAGTTGCTCTTTCTTGAGCTCCAGTCTAGGTTGAAGGGCAAGGTTTTCTTCTGCCAGGGTTCTGTTGTTCACCTGTGTAGTCTCTTTGCTTTGCTGGACTTCCTGCATCTGTAACCAAAACAAAAAAGTCAGCTTTGTATTTTGGCATAGCAACAATGGAATCAAGAGTGTAATTTACATTTCAGAACACAACAGCGAAAGCAGACCTATTATCTTTGTGTTTTAGGCAAAACAAGTATTCACACACATCAGCTTTGACTTTGGAAAGCAGTGGACGTTTTGGACCACATATCTGTGGTGGCGAAGTAAAATGCAATGTACTGATGTCCCCCACCACTTAGTTAGATGTGACATGTACGTTCTCCCAGGCAATTCATACTGTCTGTCAAACATTTCCTGAAATGTTGTCTTTTCAGCCGTATTGAAAGGTTGCATTTATTTCTGTGAGCGTGCGCCATTTTGCTCTACTTTGCTGTGGCAACCAAACGTGTCAGTAAGCGCTGGCTGTCAGGATGAAGGCTCTGCTGCAGCTCCAGCAGTATTATTTTCCCTGTTGGAAAAACTGAAAATGTTGGTTGTGTTTCAGGTGTGCATACAGGTTGGTTGTAGTCCCCTTCTTCCTCGTCACTACTTTCAAACAAACGCAACATACCGGTTGTTCATTTTGTTTAAAACCCAAATATTACTACACTTTACTGGGGCTGTGGCATTGGTCTTAAAAACCATATCTTCTATGCCTTCACTCATGATAGCGTATGCTGGCTCACAAGGCTAACTTGCTGCTAGCACTCTGTATCCACTCACTAGTAGCCCCGCCTCCACAAAGAGGCTGAATGAGAGGAGCGTTCACTTCCAGGAGGAGCTTTCCATTCATTCCACTATACAAGTAGAACCAATGCGCACAGGCAGATGCAGAGTGAACCCTTTTTTCATCCAGCCTGTGGTTTAGAGAGATGAGGAAAAGAAATGTGCATGCATGCGCGTTAATTTATCGAGGCCGGCATAATTAGACTATTTTTTTAATCGTTCGATTAATCGATTCATTGATTATCGTGACAGGCCTATTTCAGATTAATTGACTAAGAAAATAATCATTAGTTGCAGCGCTACATGGTGGGCACTTTAGTGCAGTGAAGTTAGCGTCACCTCTTACTTTTGGGTGATTTTTGCTCTGCTTTCTGTTGGGTTTTACCGTTTGTTTGTTTTTTGGGGTGTTACCAAACCATTTTTTCTGTCACATCTGATACATCATATCAGATGTTTGGTATGGTTAACGGTCATACTTGCGTTCAAGAGAGTCCATCTACACGCGGACCTAAACCCATCTTCTGGGCAGTCTCTGTCCACTTGTTTGTTCTGGTCCAGGGTCCAGTAGATTGCCTTCACACTTGACCAACTGGACTGAACTAGCAGAGCAAACGGATCACAGTTCCTCACCACAGTGTGAAGAGCTTTTGATAGTGTTGTGTTTTTCATCTGCTATTCCTACTGTCATGCCAATGTGTTACCCAAAATGTAACAAACAAAACTTCCTGTTAGGAGGAACAAAAAAAAAAATCTCCTGTTACATCTCATGTGACTCATCCAACCAACATGCTCCACGTTCAAATATATTCAAGGGCCTGACGGAAAAGTTGAAGATGAATCTCAGTATTTGTAACAATGCAGTAGACGAGTGACTCATGCTTGCATTGTTTGGTTATTACATTCAACAGAGAAAAAACATGTTCTACTGGAAAAGTAAATGTCACAAAGGCTCTTCTTGCTATGCTCTCTCTTTGACAGAAAGAATCACAGAAAATGTACCCTGTCTGGACTAGACTTTACACCCAGTTCAATAATTAGCAAAAATATGCAAAATCTAAAATATTTATAGATCTTGAATTAAGTTGTCGTCAGATGCCACTTCCACAACAAAAACAGCATGAACTTCTTTGAAGTGAATGATCGTACAGCGCGAAAAAACAATCCATGTGTCACTTGAGTTGTAATGCCATACATTTCAAACAGAAGGTAAAACTGTAGAGTGCATTTTGTTCACACTGTAGTGCACTGACAGAGACACTGACACTGCAGAGGTATACACTTGGGGCAAAAGCGCAGAACGGGAATTGTGTTGTACTGTGTACCGTAGTGTTCTGGAAAGGTTTCTGCAATGTTGTAACGTTGAAGGACATTTGAGCATTTAAGAGAATAAACTATGTGTAATCAGTGTAACTGTAATAAATACAGTTGTGTGAGAAAGTGTCAGATCAAAACAATTTGAATATTAGTCAATGACAACACAACTGAACAAAAAATTAAGCTTTAAAATGAAACTTTTTATTATTAAAAGGGACAAAAAAAAATCCAAACTAACATGGCCCTGTGTGTAAAAGTGACTGACCTGAATCTCTTGAAATTATCGTTATCTGGATTGATCTTGAGAAGCAGGAAGTTATTGATAGTAAAAAAAAAAATTACAAAAAATTAATCCTTAGTATTTTTATCACCAAATATCCCTGTTAGCAGCGTGTTTGCATGGAAACTGGAAGCGCAAGTCCTTGTCCCCCTGCTCTGTCGCCCGTCTATGATGTCATCAGTGGTTGAGTCATTTTTTGCTCCCTATAACACAGTTACGCCGCAAGTCTGTGCTTTTTCTTATTGATAATGGCGGAAAAATAACATTTCAACTGCCAGCATTTTGATAATGAAGGTGAGAGACAGTATTGAATTCAAGAAATAACTCGCAGCAAAACATCAAGGTTGTGTCCGTGTGGCTCACTGCTTGTGCCTTCTGCCTCATAGCGGTCTTTCAATCTTTTCAATCAAATATACAATCAAGGTAAAAGCACCCATAAATGTTCATTTATCTCTTTAATTTGTCATTTATATAAATGTACAATTGTTTTCTGCAAAAAAGTGTATTGTCTTATCCAGAACAGATTAATTGTATTTTCAGGATTTCTTATGGTAAAAATTGATTTGGTTAGAGTATGTTTTGGTTTCAGTCGGACATTCTGGGAGGATTGACACAAACAGATTCCACTGTATAGACTTTACATTGTTAAGCCAAGACGAGAGTGGCTAAGAAATGTGTCAAACTGTGTTCATGGTTCTTAGCTCTTATAGCAACTAAAGTTGTATTCATGTAGCACAGTATTGTGTTGCACTTCTGTGCACACCTAAGTTTTAGTCCCACAACACCCACTGTGTTTGTTTTCATCCCCAGACAGCACCTATGCAGGTCTTTACTTGCTTGATCAGCTTCCATCTTGTTTCACATTCGTATGACTAACTTCACATTCGTATGACTAACTTAGGTTGGCAACTGTAGTGTTGCTAAAGTAAACACACTCCTCCCACTCTGTAGCTTAAGAAAACAAGAGACAGGGTATGGAATAAAATGAGAAACGCCACGGCAAAAGACTGACTTACAAACCAGTAATGCTCCTGTCGGTGAGGTGAAATAAGGGCTGCATGTCACCTTTTGATCATGTGGCACTGATAGTCTCTAAATACCTTACATTGTTATAAATTAGGTTATTTGTCATTAACCCCTAACAAAAAAACACGACACAGCCACTAGTATCTTAATGATGTTTTGCACCACGAGAGTGAAACCATTCTTGGTTGAGTCATGCCTCTTGGATCCTGCATTATTCCCGAAGATGTGAGCTTCCCTATCTTGGGCCTGAACACAGGTATTTACAAGTATTTACCATTTCAGCCTTTCATCCAAACGGCAATGGTGTTCTGGGTGCATTTCCCGAAAACGGCTTCCAGAGTGGGAAAATCTTACAACGGCACCTTGTCGTTTCTGTGTGGAAAAGCAAAACACTACTTTCTGGGAACGATGACGTCGCTGTCCTGGAGCAGTCACATGACCACAAGCGAGCGGTTGTGTACTGCTGCCCAAAAGCCAACTTAATATCTGATTATTTCAACTGGTATGACTCCCAATCGACATTCGCCCGATATTTTTTTGCCTTCCAAAGTGACTCAGAATTAATTGCATTTGTGTCATCATTCTTGACAAGTCAGATACATTTATATCTCTTATTTGCTTCTGAATGATCAGTAATAGATATGGGGCAGGGGTAGGACTAAATATAAGCTCTGCTTCTTCCTACTCCTTTTCAGACATGCTGAATTGTGCAAATGTAACCATGTGATATTCCTTCACATAATTTGTTACGCATGTCTGAAACAAATAAACATACCATACCGTACCATACCAAAAGGGTAGAACTCACATTTCCGATGCCATGATTCCAGAAATATAATACCTTAATGTTCTCCAAACACATTTTGCTGCATCCAAAACACCAAAATTTGACAAAACGTTACACCTCGTTGACATCAAAAGCATAATCCACACACATGTTGCAGTTGAATCAAGGAAGTGTATATGCGCATGAGTTGACGTCTGCAGTGACACAGTGTCAACTTGTGAACCACTGTGAGTATTTCCGGATTATTTCTCCGTTTTTTTGTCAATATTCAGACAATAACAAAAATGGCACTGATTCAAAATAAAACATATGGCGTAGTGTCCATGATACGCATAACGTTTCGGTTTTCTACTGATCTATTTTTTCCCTTATCAATGCAATTTGGGAAACTATTGTTTTACATCATGTTTCTGCTGAAGGAAGGTGAAGGAAGTGTGTTACTCTTGTGATAACTACCAATGCACTGAAGAAGACTTCAGTTGCACTAAAGTGCAGTCTGTTTACTGAGACTTGATACTCCATTTTACTTATTGCTGTGTGTGGTGGTGATTTGTTTTTTTTTTTTTTCTTAACAGAGAAATGGGGCTATTTTTAATTGGTTGTGGTTATCATTGTGATTTTTATTTAAGTGCAGATTTTGCAAAAAGAGACAAGGGTCCATTTTATTTTCATTGAGGGTTTTTTTGTCTTTCTTTGTTTGTTTTATTTTTTTGTTTAATTTATTTTATCTAAAAGCTCTTGACATTCAAATTCAAATATTAAATACTGTTGAGAAATTAAAGTTAATTGCTTTTGATACGGTGTACTCGCATTATTATGTAATTATTATCATTACATTAATGGAAAAAAATCTCATTGAAATAAATAAGGAAGTCAAACAGACTGTTGCTAAGCTTGACAGGCTTTTGTTCCTGGCACAAAATCATTAAAGGAATAAGGAAATGTCTTCTAAAAATGTTTACCAAAAATACTTCTGTTCAAATCAAAGTATTTTTGAGTTCCTGCTGACATTTAAAAATGTCTTCTTAAACCAGGTACTTTGAGCATAGCTAAAGGTTTGTTATAAAGATTGAAGATTATATTTTACTTTTTCTATAGTTACTTAAACAAGAATGGCCGATTTTATTTTAGCAGCTTTAAGCTTTAAAATGTCAAAGAACATCCTCATGTTAAGTATTTGTTCTATTAAAAGAAATTGGCATGCTTATTTGGCTTTGACTTTTTCTTAAAAAAAATTTGAGGGAAAAAATATCTGAATATATCTTATATCGACATTCAACCTAAATATATTGGGATATGACTTTCGGTCCATTTCGCCCAACCCTACTGGAGGGTGCTTCTACCATCAGCTGTCCCGACTATCTTTCCTCGACCCAGACCGGGTGCACAAGCAAGCACCGATGCAGACGGCAATATAAAAAGTAAAAAACCTAGAAAACGTTCAACCGTGGAAAAGCGTGCCAAAGTGACAGTTAGTGAATTCATATTTTTGTGCTACATATATTCTACCAATCTTAGAATAATATCTTTTTCCATGTCAAATTTCAATGCTAGCATACAAGCTAAACAGTCATCAGTTTTCCCTCAATCGCTGCTCACTTGTCTTGTAACTTTTAGTCTACATATATCTCTGTGGCAATCACTGCCAGCAAAACAACATTCCTGTTTATTATCATTATTTATGTGTCTTGCTTATTGTCATTTGTGTGTTTCTGTGTGTTACATCAGAGGTAAGATCAATCTTTCACTGTCAGCTGGTGTAAACACATTCACATCGCCTTGACGATCGTTACTGGCTGCCTGGTCTTCAGATTCATCCGAATCTGTGCCCATGTTGCTCAGTTGCTCGTCAAGATATTGCTCAAATCTGTATGGTCTGATACTCAACGCTAAACACTCGCTCATTATCTTCTACTTCCAAAACGTCTTCCATTACCCAAGAACAGCGTGAAATGTCAGAAAACAGCTCGCTTTCCTCCATGGCTGGAGTGACTGCCGAAAGGGTTCCGGGTGTGTTGTCACAGCCAAGATCGCGGCGGTTCAGAAACATGCTGGGGAGCATGTCAAAATAATTACCTCTTTTCACTCCTATTTCATAGATGTTAAATTATCTGTGATAGCAGTATGCCAAAAATGTTTTATTAAGAGAGTGCTTTCATTTTGTTAGTGTTTTTTGCTCACTTTTTTGGTGTCATAAGGTTGGTGCAAGCTTGTTTACTTCATTTTTACAAGCTTCATTTGACACTTTTGAGCGTATTTGCAAAGGTATTCATTCAGTGTTTTGAGTTGGTTATAAGACACCAGTCTGTGGAACAGTCGACAAGCTGGCCAATCTAAATGAAGGCCACAGTTCGTCAGTGGGACAGATTGTGTACCAAAACATGTGATGACCAGCTTGGTACACTACAGCAACAAAAGAAGTTTGTTGGTCGAGGATATGTGCCACATGAAATATTTAATATTTAGTTCATTGCATGCTCAACAGCACGGCATTTGTTTAGTTAGCAATAAGCAGAGTTAACCAAATGCTAACCGGTCGACCCACATGAGCTCATCCATCTCTGAGAGGATGGCTTTCTGGCTCTCCTTGACGCCGTGGACTGGCTTGTTCAGATGAACACACTGTCTTGTTTTGTATCTTACTTGCTTACTTATTTAAAAAAAAAAAAAAATGCTGTATCAAGTCACACTAACATGATATCTACAGTCATGGAAAAAATTAGACAACCCTTGTTTCTTCAGTTTCTTGTTCATTGTAATGCCTGATACAACTAAAGGTACCTTTGTTTGGACAAATATAACAATGACAAGAGAAATAGCTCCTAAGAGTTACATTGTTTGGCAGTACAATGCTATAGCTATGCATGTAAGAACTTAAGTGATTTTGGTTATTATCAAGAAAACCATGGAATTTGCTCGATATCAGCTCTTAAATTAAACTCTTATAAGCTATATTTGTTATCATCATTATATCTGTCTAAACAAATGTACCTTTAGTTGTACCAGGCATTAAAATGGATCAATAAACTGAAGAAACAAGGGTGGGTGGTCTAATCAGTTTTTCCATGAATGTAATTTGTAAGTGATTTACTTCAGAAACACTCCATACTAAGAACTCACGCTGCATTTTCATAGCATGATGACAGAAACTTCCTCCTCATTCTCTCCGTCCCATAGCGAGCCTCACTGGCCAGGGCGCGTTAGCTCTACTGCGCTGGTTCTCCGCGAGAGAAGCAACCTCATTAATCCTCGATCTCAATCCTAAAGGTCCTGTCACATCTTGACGATTTAGCCAGCTTACGCCTACGTATGAAAAATTTGGCCAATACGCTGACGTACGTCGAATAAGTTATGGGAAGTTTTGTATATGTTAACAGCACGCGGAAGCACGCCGGCATACGTCTAAGTCATCCAAAAATTTTATGCCTGCATAAAACTTTGACGTATGTCAACGTATGATTCATACGTCCGCAAGACAAAAGAATGATTTCTGCGTTGTCTTTGTTTTTTTCCATTTTGGCGTCGCTTTTCCTGTTTTGTCTTTGTCATTACTAAATGCAATGAAAAAACACAAGTGGAAAAGACAAATACAAACCAGGAAAAACAACGGCAAATTGAAAAAAACAAAGACAATATAGAAAAACAATGACAAAATGGAAAAAGAATATGACTACATTTGTATATTTTTTGTTATTATTGATTTTTTTTGTATTTCCACATTTGTATATTTTTGTATTATTAATTCTATTTGTATTTCCACACGTATTCCCTTTTAATTTTGGCACTCCTGTGATTCCATAGTCAAACTGCTAACTTATCTGCTAATGCAAACACGACAGCCTCCATCTCATCTCAGCCAAAGCTTGGCAAGAAGACACAGTTTTGTCTCAAGGTATGTTGACATATTACGACTTGTGCATAACTTACAAATAACGTGTGTGAACGGGTGTCAATGATGGCATAACTTATTGCCCGTGGATGCGGGACGTATGAATCATACGTTGACATATGTCGAAAAGTTTTGTGCATGCACAACATTTTTGGACGACTTGGACGTACTACGACGTATGTCGGCGTGTTTCCGCGTGCTGTTAACATATACAAAACTTACCCATAACTTATTCGACGTATGCCAGCATATTGGCCAAATTTTTCATACGTTGGCGTAAACTGGCTAAATCGTCAAGGTGTGACAGGCGTTGGCCATCGGGCATAAATTGTGAACACCGGCAACACGCTACGCATTCGTTGATATAAGTTGTCTATACGTTAGAGAAACGTTCTATATAAGTTACTAATATGTCATGTTTACGTCGACCTCGTTATGAATACGCTATGTATACGCCCAAAATTGATCGGCAGTTCAACATATGCCATCAAAATGATCATGTCAGGCATGAGCTGCCTAAATCATCAAGGTGTGACAGGGCCCTAAGCAAGAACATTTTAATTCACATGTTTTGAACAACTGTGCAGCCCGATCACTTTACTTTGCACTTCAGATGAAAAAAAATGGCATCAATGTAAGTATACACCACTCCTAAGGCTGGGCGATATGGACCAAAACTCATACACCGATATACAGTAGACGCCCCTACAACGTAAATAATCCGTTCCGAGAACCTTTATGTTATAGGGTTTTTATGTTATACGAAGCGTAAAATACATGTAAATAGCCTAATCCGTTCCAAGATCTTCCCAAACTCACCCCTTTAACACTTCAAAATATTCAAAGTCCACCAAATATGGTGGGAAAATATAAGAAAACTTTAGCATAAAGATAAAGATAGTACAGTAACATTGCAATATAAAATAAGGTAATATATAAGATTACTGTACATGATTAAAACTGAAAAACAAAAACAATCCTACCGTTCACGAGATGTCTTGATCAGGAGCGCAAGTGGAGGCAGGAAGGAGGAGGAGGACTAGCCTGAAAGAGTCTAAGAGTCAGCTGGTCTCACAGACAAACGCAAACGCACTACACGATAATGCTGTGTGCAAAATTTAATTTGTAACTTAATTGTTTAAGTTAGTTTAAGGGCAACTACGAAGATGAAGGAAGTTCAAGGGAGAAGCCTGTCTCTCACACAAAGTGCTGTATAAGTCAGCCAATGAGATGAGAGTGTAGGCGGTTCCCCGATAATCAACCAATGAGATGAGAGCGGAGGCGGTGCCCCCAAAATCAGCCAATGATATGAGAGCGGAGGCGGTGCCCCGAAAGTCAGCCAATGAGAGCGTGAAGCGTCAGAAGGCGTCACCAAGTGTTAGTCTGAACTTGCACCGATTTGAGGCATAAATAAAGTTGATTGAAAAAAAAAAAAAACTTGCACCAGCTTGAAGCTTTACGTTATATGGAATTTCTTCCGTAATATGATGCAAATACTTTACATAAATTCTTTTCGTTCGGTGGAATTTACGTAAAAGGAGGTTTATGTTATGCGAGGTACTACTGTATTGATGTTGAATATCGATATTCAATATATATCTTGATATTTTTTCCAGAAAGTCAGTTTAGACAAAGTCAAAGTCAAATATGCATGCAAAATTCTTTCATTAAAATTAAAAAAATCTTACTGAAAAATATTCGCTAAAAGACAATAGTCCATTCTCTTTTTGACATGTAGAAAAAGTAAAACATAATCAGTCTTCTTTATAACAACGCTTTAGCTATGCTCAAATCCTCAGACAATACCAACAGCACAAAAGAACAAAATGTGACCAGTTTAAGAGGAAATTTTTAAATGTTAGCAGCAACTCAAAAATACTTTACTTTAAACAGTATTTTTTTTCACCCCGCTCAGGAGCACTGACACTCACAGGAGTGAGACATCTTACATTCTAATATTTTTATTTAATAAAATATATATACTGCTCAAAAAAATTAGAGGAACACTTCGACAACACATCAGATCTAAACTGGGGGAAAAATGATCTTGAATATCTTTCCTGATAATAAGTGGGTGATGTATTAGTAACAAAATGATGCCACATAATTTGATAGAAATGAAAATGATCACCCTATAGAGGGGGGAAATCAAAGAAACCCCAAAAATGAAAGTGAAAAAATGATGCAGCACAATGGTCCATTTTGCTAAAATGTCATTGTAGCAACTCAAAATGATTCTCAGTAGTTTGTGTGGCCCCCACGTGCTTGTACACATGCCTGACAACGTCGGTGCATGCTCCTAATGAGACTACGGATGGTGTCCTGGGGGATCTCCTCCCAGATCTGGACCAGGGCATAAATGAGCTCCTGGACAGTCTGAGGAGCAACCTGGCGGCGCCGGATGGACCTAAACATAATGTCCCAGAGGTGTTCTATTGGGTTTAGGTCAGGTGAACGTGGGGGCCAGTCAAGGTATCAATTCCTTCATCCTCCAGGAACTACCTGCATACACTAGTGTAACCCGCCCTGTTTCGCACTGCCCGCACCTGGGCTCGAACACAGGACCTTCGGAATGGGAGGCGAGGGCGCTGACCACGCGACTAAAAGCCCGGACTGTCGGCCGCATGTTCAGCGCAGCTCTTGAGGCAGAGGGAGTGAGGTTTACCAACGTACACTCGCACAGCCTCACAGGCTGGCATCCGTTACACTAGCCACATGAGGTCGGGCATTGTCGTGGACCAGGAGGAACCCAGGTCCCACTGCACTAGCGTAGGTTCTGACAATGGGTCCAAGGATTTCATCGCGATACCTAACAGCAGTCAGGGTGCCATTATCTAACCTGTAGAGGTCTGTGCGTCCTTCCAGGGATATGCCTCCCCAGACCATCACTGACCCACCACTAAACCAGTCATGCTGAATGATGTTGCAGGCAGCATAACGTTCTCCGCGGCATCTCCAGACCCTTTCACGTCTGTCCGATGTGCTCAGGTTGAACTTGCTCTCATCAGTGAAGAGCACAGGGCACCAGTGGTGTAGTTGCCAATTCTGGTGGTCTATGGCAAATGCCAATCAAGCTCTACGGTGCTGGGCAGTGAGCACAGGGCCCACTACAGGATGTCGGGCCCTCAGGCCACCCTCATGGAGCCTGCTTCTGATTGTTTGGTCAGAAACATTCACACCAGTGGTCTGCTGGAGGTCATTTTGTAGGGCTCTGGCAGTGCTCATCCTGTTCCTCCTTGCACAAAGGAGCAGATACCGATCCTGCTGAGGATTGAAGGACCTTCTACGGCCCTGTCCAGCTCTCCTGGAGTAACTACCTGTCTGCTGGAATCTCCTCCATGCATCCAGGTACCGCAGTGATGCCCCGGTCCAGATCTGGGAGGAGATCCCCCAGGACACCATCCGTAGTCTCATTAGGAGCATGCCCCGACGTTGTCAGGCATGCGTACAAGCACGTGGGGGCCACACAAACAACTGAGAATCATTTTGAGTTGCTACAATGACATTTTGGCAAAATGGACCAGTGTGCTGCATCATTTTTTCACTTTCATTTTTGGGGTGTCTTTGATTTCCCCCCTCTATAGGGTGATCATTTTCATTTCTATCAAATTATGTGGCATCATTTTGTTACTAATACATCACCTACTTATTATCAGGAAAGATATTCAAGATCATTTTTCCCCCAGTTTAGATCTGATGTGATTTCGAAGTGTTCCTCTAATTTTTTTTAGCTGTGTGTGTGTGTGTGTGTGTGTATGTATATATATATATATATATATATATATATATATATATATATATATATATATATATATATATATATATATATATATATATATATATATATATATATATATATATATATATATATACACACACACACACATATACATATACACACACACCCCTCGCATAACATGAACGTCCTTTTACATAAATTCCACTGAACATAAACAATTTCTGTGAAGTTTTTGCTTCGTATTACAGAAGAAATTCCATATAACATAAAGCGTCAAGTCAGTGCAAGTCTTCTTTTTTTTTTTTTCCAATCAACTGTATTAATGCCTCAAGTCGGTGCAAATTCAGACTAACACTTGGTGTCGACTTCTGACGCATCAAGCTCTCATTGGCTGATTTTCGGGGCACCGCCTATGCTCTCGTCTCATTGGCTGATTTATATAGCGCGTACGTGAGTTTGTGTGAGAGACAGGCTTCTCCCTTCAACCTCCTCCCTCTTCGTAGTCCCCCTGAAACTAACTTAAACAATTAAGTTACAAATTAAAATTTTGCACACAGCATTATCGTGTAGTGCGTGCGCGTTTGTCTATGAGACAAGCAGACTCTTAGACTCTTTGAATCGCGTTTCGACTCAAGCTAGTCCTCCTCCTCCTTTCTGCCTCCACTTGCGCTCCTGATCAAGACATCTCGTGAACGGTTGGATTGTTTTTGTTTTTCAGTTTTATTCAGTAATCTTATTTATTACCTTATTTTATATTGGAATGTTACTCTACTATGTTTATGCTAATGCTTTCTTATATTTTCCCACCATATTTGAAGGACCAAAGGGATGAGTTTCGGAAGATCTTGGAACGGATTAGGCTATTTACATGTATTTTACGCTTTGTATAACATGAAATCCCTATAACATAAAGGTTCTCGGAACGGATTATTTACGTTGTAGGAGCCTCTACTGTATATATAATGTACAATAATTTATATTTTAATAATATCAATATATCGTGTAGCCCTAACAACTCCCCCATACATCATCAACGTTATTTGAATAAATTACCCTGAACTTTGAGGTGCGGGAAAAACGCAAACCAATTTAAAAATTATTTTTTGCAGGTGAAAACATTTGTGGCTTAAACAGAGCTTACAACAGAGCTTAGGGCCCTGTCACACCTTGACGATTTAGGCAGCGCATGCCTGACGTGATCATTTTGATGGTATACGTTGAACTGCTGACGTTTTTTTTTCCCAATTTTGGGCGTATACATAGCGTATTCATAACGAGGTCGACGTAAACATGACATATTAATAACTTATATAGAACGTTTCTATAACTTATAGACAATTTATCAACGAATGTGTAGCGTGTTGCCAGTGTTCACAATTTATACCCAAGCCCAACGCCATGTCACACCTTGACGAATTAGCCAGCTTACGCCAACGTATGAAAAATTGGCCAATACGCTGGCGTACGTCCAATAAGTTATGGGTAAGTTTTGTATAAGTTAACAGCACGCTGAAGCATGCCAGCATACGTCATAGTACGTCCAAGTCGTCCAAAAATTTTGTGCCTGCACAAAACATTTCGACGTATGTCAACGTATGATTAATACGTCCCGCATCCACGGGCAATAAGTTATGCCATCGTTGACGCCCGTTCGCACACGTTATTTGTAAGTTACGTACAAGTCAAAATACGTCAACATACCTTGAGACAGAACTGTCTTCTTGGCGAATGAAGATGGAGAGGAGGAGAGGCTGTCGTGTTTGTATTTGCAGGTAAGTTTGCAGCTTGACCAGTCGAGGGCACTGTGACACTAGGAATGAAACCAACTTTTGATTTTTTTTGTCAACTTTATTTATGCATTAGCGAGTCACAAATCCATGAGTGGTAGCGTATACAGCCTACACCAAGGGTCTCAAACTCGCGGCTCACGGGACGATAGTTTGCGGCCCCTGTCTTAATATGAAAAATTAATATTTGTGTGGCCCACAACTTTGATATGAATGACACTTGTCGTGTACGGAGCTGAGCGAACCAATCATGGTGAGGCATATGGTCTCGTGGGCAGGACCTCGGCCGAACGAACCAATCACGGTGAGGTTTATGGTCTCGAGGGTGGGACCTCGGCCGGGCAGCACGTCCAACGCCTCATCACCTTAACTCGTTCGCTCGTTCATTCATTCATTCCTCCACTCAGCTGGGCAGAGGAAAAGCCGTGAAGCTGCTGACTCCGCTTTGTCTCCGAGGAATGAATGAATGAGCGAGCGAACGAGTTAAGGCGGTGAGGCGTTGGACGTGCTGCCCGGTCGAGGTCCCGCCCTCGAGACCATATACCTCACCGTGATTGGTTCTTTCGGCCGAGGTCTCGCCCTCGAGACCATATACCTCACCGTGATTGGTTTGTTCGGCCGAGGTCCTGCCCTCGAGACCATATACCACACCGTGATTGGTTTGTTCAGCTCCGCAAGTGTCATTCATATCAAAGTTGCGGGCCACACGAATATTAATTTTTCATATTAAGACGGGGGCCGCAAACTATCGTCCCGAGGGCCGCGAGTCTGAGACCCTTGGTGTAGGCTGTATACGCTACCACTCATGGATTTGTGACTCGCTAATGCATTAATAAAGTTGATAAAAAAAAAATCAAAAGTTGGTTTCATTCCTAGTGTCACAGTGCCCTCTACTGGTCAAGCTGCAAACTTACCTGCAAATACAAACACGACAGCCTGTCCTCCTCTCCATCTTCATTCGCCAAGAAGACAGTTCTGTCTCAAAGTATGTTAACATATTTTCACTTGTACGTAACTTACAAATAACGTGTGTGAACGGGCGTCAACGATCACATAACTTATTGCCCGTGGATGCGGGACGTATTAATCATACGTTGACATACGTCGAAATGTTTTGTGCATGCACAAAATTTTTTGACGACTTGGACGTACTATGAAGTATGCCGGCGTGCTTCAGCGTGCTCTTAACTTATACAAAACTTACCCATAACTTATTGGACGTATGCCAGCGTATTGGCCAATTTTTTCATACGTTGGCGTAAGCTGGCTAAATCATCAAGGTGTGACAGGGCCTTTAGAGACACTGTTCCATAGTTTGATAACACTGTCTTCCCAGTCAAATATGCAAACCAGTTATGTCTTCACAGTGCAACCTGTGGAACCACAACTGGTTCTATTATAGGCCCATGGCACATTGTAGAAATAAAACAAAAAAAAACTGCAAACATTTTAAAAATTTGATAAAAAAATGATAATTTAACGATAAAAAGCTGTCATGTTAATGCACATAACCAATAGTAAGTCACATAATTGTCTTTAAATATACTGTATGTAGTCGTCCCTCACCACGTTGTGGTTTGAATTTCATGGCTTCACTATCCCAGTTTTTCATGCTGTTTTGTGCTTGAATCCAACCTATTACTAGTTTAAAAATATGCATATTTAAGCAATATGTACATATTTTTGTGTAAATGAAACATTTTCTAGCATAAAAATGGCTAAATGGAATTATCTCCCTAAGGGCACAAGAATAATACCACAATAATGATTATCATTGGCCTGCTGTTACGCCAGAACCCAAGACAAGCTAAAACTCAACATACTCAAACAAACAAACTCAAATATATATACTATATTTGGCAATATGAATGGAAAGGTGACTATAGGGGTGTTAATTCATCTTTAGAGGGGTCTTAATAATGTTAAAATAAACACATTTAGAAGATCATAAACAAGTTCTCTATGACATAACTACAAAAACATCTCATTTATAAAGAAGGCATCCTACTTTGCAGAAATTCACTTATCACAGTCGGGTGTGGAATCAGTTAACCGTGATAAATGAGGGATTACTCTAAACGTTTTATAGCTTTTTTTCAAACAAATTTGATGTAGATGAATCAAGGCCAGTTATGCAAATTGGACGATGGCGTCATGTAGACCCCAGCAATTCACATCCGCATTTAGATTACAGTCCTGTGGGAAACACTGTTCTGTATCTTAAAGAAAAGACAAGACTGTGTAATTAAATAGTGTGTAGTGTCGATTTTCGAGGACAAGCAAGTCATTCATTTAACACACGCCCTGTGTGAAAATCCCTCCAGTTAGCTAGTGTAGCAGCACCCGGTTAGCTACCGTTTTCTAGGAATACGTTTAACGGAAACTATTACAAGCCGGTTAGCACCAGACATGTTAGTCAGTTATGTAGGAGTATGCCGTTAATTGGCATATTAGCGACAATCGTGTCAAAGCTAAGCAACTTCTTAACGTGTTTTCGCGTGACTCAGCATGACGGTGGTTTCGTAAAAAGGCAAATTTCCATCAAATTCATAAGCAAACGACTGTGTTGGGTATAAAACAACAAGAAGACATCAGAGTGGTGCGAATTGAATATTCCCAGTGTCGAAACAATGCGTGTCCCCTGTTTCCTTGCTCCCACACAAGGTTAACAATTCATAGTTTAGTCATCAAGTCCCAACTAGTTTAAGTATGCGAATATGTGACTTTATATGTTCTCAAAACTGTGAGCTTTCCGTGCGATGGCGAGGAGTTTAAAACAAAACAAAGGCTTGAGGAAACATAACCGAAAGGAGGGCTAGTACAATAGCAAAAAAGCTGAACATACCTCGTCCATCTCTTTTATCATTTTGCTGAGTTTCTCGTCGTCCTCTATCATTTCGTTGAGCTGAGTCAACGTATATTCACTGAATTTGTTGGTAAAAGTAGACATGTTCACCCGCGTCGTGTTATTTGTCTTGGCTTCGACGTCCCTCTCCTCGTCTTACTTTGTGACAGCTGACTGAGCTTCTGCAACCGGAAGTACATGCAGGCCCAATGGTGCATTCAATAGCTGTCGGAAATAGTAGAACACATCTTTAATCATGAAAACCGAATAGTTGAGGTTCACGTCGTAATTACGAAACTGCAGAAAATAATGCAAGAAAGAAACGAATACATAGTCAAATCGTCTTAGTTTAAGCGTAAAACCACGTTTAAGTAATAATTACAAACAAGTAACAATGGCATAAAGGGAGTGGATTGACAACATCTAAAGCTAATACCGTTATGAACTGTACATTTCTAATTAAAAGTCTCACTATGTGACAGATGGACGAGCTTCTCCTACCGGAAGTATGTACAGACGGTCCCTTTACTGGCTGTCGGATTTATTATAGCACAATATGTAATTACGGGAACTGAATGACGGAATGTTCTTGGCTCACGCAAGATTATAAACATTTTAATCGTTATCAATTAAAAAAAAATACTTTTACCTTTATGAAATATACTTTCTAGTTAAACACGTACATACTCATAAATGTATGGCCACAGACACTTGCGAGAGAAATGAGAAGTTGTGAGAAAAGGACATTGGCTGGGTTCGGTCTGGTGGGCCTGACTCCTTGTCAATATAACTTTATCATTAAATGAAACATATAGAATACCCTGATACCTACGGAAACACAAATTTACCTAGCTGTTCTTATCCGAATCCGCTGTGCAGTCTCCTTTTTAACAAAGTGACCCTAAATGCATCATTTGGCCTTAATCCAGAAGTATCGAACATGCTTTTTTGAAAAAAGGGAAAAGGGGGCATTTATCTCAATGATCCCGATTTAATGAAATATCACAGCGGAAAATCTTTGACTTTATTTTTGAAATTTGGTAAAATAAGAGACCAGAATTCCCCCAGCACCAATTACATTTAAATAACTGATAATGCATATCAGCTGTTCATTTTTTAATCAAACATTCAAGTTTTATTCCAGAGAAAATCATTACCCGTCCATGTCTTCATTTTGTACATGTGCAATAATTTTAGTGAAAACAGACTCCCAGTTGCCGGACATCTTTACAAAATATCTCCAAGAGTTAGAATGTAGCCCACAATGAGTGCAATCACATTTCCACACAGGTTCTTTTCAGTAACAAACATCATACTCTTTCTCACTGCCACTGCTGCTTTCTCTGCCCAGTCCTTCATCAGACTTGATGGTTGGCTTTCTGGATGGGCTGAGTACTAAGTTGAGTGTGAGACTCCTATTATAAACCCTCCTAACCACACAGCTGCGTGTGAAACAGCCGGGATGAGAATCAGTACTTCCAGGTCCGAGTCCATAGCTCTATCCTGATTCATTCTCTTCTGGGTCAGGGATGAGATCCTGCCCCAAGTGGAGGAGTTCAAATACCTTGGGGATCTTGAGGGAGGGATGGATCACAAGATCGACAGGCGGATTGGTGTGGACTCTGTAAAGAGGGAGCTGAGACGAAAGGCAAAGCTCTCAATTTACAGGTTATCTATGTTCCTACCCTCACCTATGGTCATGAGCTTTGGGTTGTGACCAAAAGAACAAGGTACAGGCGGCCCAAATAAGTTTCTTCCGTGGGGTGTCTGGGCTCTCCCTTAGAGATACGGTGAGGAGCACTGTCATCAGACAGAAACCCGGAGTAGAGCTGCTGCTCCTCCACGTTAGGTTAGGATGCCTCTCGGACACCTCTGAGGTGGTGTTCAGGACATGTCCAACCGTTAGAGGCCTCGGGGAGATCCAGGACACATTGGAGACACTATGTTTCTCAGCTGGCCTGGGAACACCTCGAGACCCACGGGGAGGGGCTGGACGAAGCAGCTGGAGAGCAGGAAGCTCTGGACTTTTCATTTTATGATGCTGCCCTTTGCGACCCAACCTTGGATGAGCAGAAGAAGATGGATGGATGGATGGATGACATTGTGCTCCACACAGCAAAAGGGTTGCTAGTTCAGTATGTCCACGGTGTGGAATTATTGC
The DNA here is from genome assembly GCF_027744805.1 of Dunckerocampus dactyliophorus. Taxonomy (NCBI): domain Eukaryota; kingdom Metazoa; phylum Chordata; class Actinopteri; order Syngnathiformes; family Syngnathidae; genus Dunckerocampus; species Dunckerocampus dactyliophorus. The sequence continues at coordinate 26,320,720 of NC_072822.1, read as the reverse complement.
CAAGTTTTGCCTTCTAGGGGAGGAGTAAGGCGTTTTCCTAATACTTTTTTTTATTAAACCTGCCCCGTCCAGCCAATAGGGCAAATATGCCTTTAATACTTTTAATCGAATATGTTCCATTCATGTTGCATTCATGTGTGATGTGCGGAACAATCCCAGTCTATAATTTCACTGATTGTATTAGTCCACAGTTTCACACTTTGGACATTATGTGCCACATAGAAATATGCATCTTAAATAATGCAATAAAAGCCTGGTGTTCCGGTGATCAAGTCTGGTGCTTGTGTGTCTCACCCAACATTTCAGTGACATTACTGACACCTAGTGACCAGTGTAGAGTACTACATGTCATTCACGGCATTATTGAATGAGTCTTTTGAATGGCTTATATTTGTGTTATAGTTCATTTTATGCTTGAAAATGCTTAATTTAGTTTAAAAAAAGCTTATGAGTAACACTTTTACTTTCACTTTTTTTCAGCAACAACATCCACACAAATGATATGCACATGTGTCATGTCCAGTTATGTGCCAGAACCCCATAATTCCCCCGACCATAAATAGATTGCAGTCCTGTGGGAAGCACTGCATAGCATGTTGTCACTGTGTTGTGATATGCTGGGTGAATTACATTCATGTTTCCTTTTCATTTCATTTTCTGGTTGGGTGATACTGTGGAAAGCATAACTGCCGGTATGTCCTCCCCTGTCTCCATACCCAGAACCTGTCGCTGCACAAGTTTGTAGTACAGTCCCCCACTGGCCATCAGCTGACTGTGGGAGCCCTGTTCAGCCACATGGCCTTTATCAATCACGATGATACTGTCTGCCTTCTCCACGGTGCTCAGCCGATGCGCAATCACTAACACGGTGTGGTCCCTCATGATGTTGTTGAGAGCTTGCTGGACCTGTATGAATCATAGGATTAAAACAAAAAAAAAAAAACATTTTTTAAACTTCCTAACGGTGGAACCTCTAAGATATACTTGGACTTCAAAAAGTTTAATTGAAAATAATTAAATAATCATCCATTCCATTCCTCCATCGTGCAGGCATTGTTTGTGATAAGCTTATCATCCGTAAAAAAAAAAAAAAAAAGGTTTCCCACTGTTTTACCTCATGGATGTGGAAAATGCAGCTGCAGCATAACAGTCAGGGTAGCATCATAACGCAGCTGCAGAAAACGGCCCCTTTCAACTCACCTCAAAAGTGCAGCATTCAAACTACCGACGTGTCTTTACATGGTGAAAATCAGTCAAGTAAAACCATATTTATCACCTTTCCTGTGTGCCTAGCTGAGGTCTTGAGTGCTTTTCTGACGTCAGGCATGATGACAGTTCTAAGTTTAGTGTGACTTTAGAGGTACATACTTGATTTCTAGAAAAGTTTGAACAGATTTAAAATCATACAGCCTCATTTTTCACCAGTACTCACAATGTGTTCACTCTCTGCATCCAAGGCACTGGTCGCCTCATCCAGGATAAGAACACGAGGGTGTCGGACAAGAGCTCTTGCGATGGCCACCCTTTGTTTCTGTCCACCTGACAACTGTGTGCCCTTCTCTCCAACACCTGGCAAACAATAAGATGCAGATCTCACGGTCACCTTTATTTATTTGGCACATTTTCTCAGCTACTGCTGCCCAAAGTGCTGTACTATAAAAATAAAAAAAACTAAGCAAATGCACTACAGTGGTAAGTCGATATCCTTCGGACTAACAATGCAAATATAAGGCATTCACAAGACATACTGCACTCACGCATACAAAGGCCTGGGTATGAGTATCTAACATAGCGTCATCTTCATCAGCAAACAAGTTGCAGTATTTTCACAGGTTAGTGGTTGAAGGTAAGAACTGTGTATGTGTGTGTGTGTAATTGTAATGTACAAGTACGTAATTATTATTAATGTAGTAAGTGTATCAAATGAAGCAAATAGGCTACGGGTATGTGTCTCAGTGTTGCCAGGTTTCACAAGTGAAACAAGCGACTAGCTCCCTGAACACAAGCCAAACCAACAGGGAACTTGGGAATTTGCAAGTGACTTTATGCCTTATATGCCTTATTTTCTCTTATTATGTCTACTATAACCAGTCCATGGTGTACCCCGCCTCTCACCCAAAGCCAGTTGGGATAGGCTCCAGCATATCCCCGCAACCCTAATGAGGACAAGTAAATGGATGGATGGATGCCTTTACATTCATATTACCCAATATAATAGACGACTATAAGGGTGTTATTCCATGTCTATAGGTCTCTAATATACAATGAGATGTATTCCATTGTAACCTTCGTGTTCAAATAAACTAAACCAAACCAAACTAATGTTAAAAAACATATTCAGAAGGTCATAAACAGGTTTTCTATGCTCTAACTACTAAAATATTCTAACTACTAAAATATTCCACTTATTATGGTCTGGTCTGGAACCGATTAACTGTGGTAAGCGAGGCACGACGGTAGCCAAAATTAGCCCCTGTTTGCACATTTACTTGTGACTTTCGTGAGAGACCTAACGAGAGTGGGCCACAATAGAGGATCTTTGATCGTTTTCCTCCATTTGTGCAAAATTTAAATGGGTGCACTTTGTTAGTTGCAGAAAGCAGGAGGCAAGGCGTGCACATTTCCCCAACAGGAAGTTACTCAGCATGCCTTGCGGGTTATACATTTATATAATATAGGATTGTTTGACTTGCATATTAGTGAGTATTTATTTCAATACCCGCATAGCTGATATGGTGCATTTACATTATGTGTTCTTATGGTTGTGTGTCAAAATAGACGTTTATGGCCCAATTACTCGCGTTTTTTCGCCCTCTGTGATTGGTCCCCGAATGTAGTCCCCACAAAAAGCGGGGATCTACTGTAATTGAAGAAAAGATGTTGATATGTTTCTCGTTGTTAAATGTTTAATGAGGTGACACATTTTTTTTCACGACCAATTTCGAAACAGTTTAGAACTGTATCTATACTGCATAGAGCACAAACAGTTCCTTCCACTAATGACAATAATAATAATAATTTATTAGATTTTATATAGTGCTTTTCAAGGTATTCAAAAGTGCTTCACAGTGAAGTGGCCCCATTATTCATTCACTCTTTAGTCACACACTGGTGGTGGTTACCTACATCTGTATCCACAGCTGCCCTGGGTTAGACTGACAAAAAAGCAGCTGCCAATCCGTGCCTACGGCCTCTCCGACCCCTACCAAACATTCATTCACATTCATACACGAGTGTGAGCAGCACTGGAAGGTGGGTGAAGTGTCTTGCCTAGTCTTGCCCACTCCACCATTTGAGGGAAACTACCACAACACTTAATAGTATAGCACCTGGCAAAAATAGATTTGAGAGAAAGAAATGAAGATATGCAATAATCACTTGTCTGATAGCCTTGGGGCAGGTCAGTGATGAAATCATGAGCGTTTGCCTTTGTGGCTGCCTGGACAACGGCCTCCATGGGGACATCGGTCAGACCGTAAGTGATGTTCTCCTCAACCGTCCGGGCAAAAAGCACCGGTTCTTGGCCCACAAGAGCCACCTGCAAAACAGCACATGTAGTATATCTTCAAAATGGCAGCGACAATGATTTACCATGAACTGTGCTGCAGTCTTCATTTCTATAAATCTATAATACATTTGCTACAGCCACTTCAGACAGAATGCCAGACCTTGTCCAGACTCTCTGACATGGACCGACCTTAGAGTGAAGGTCTTCATGCTTGAAGGTATGAACAGGTTTTCCATCCAGCAGCACTTGACCTTGCTGCGGAAGGTAGAAGTTTTCCAGTAGGTTCACACAAGAGCTCTTTCCACTGCCTGAAGGTCCCACCAGCGCTGTCACCTCTCCTGGCCTTATAGTGAATGACACTCCCTGCATCATACAGATATTTGTTTAAACCATAGCAGTACACCAGTTTGAGTGTCATCTGGGAGTTTTGTTTTCATAAGACAGATGTTTTTCATGAATATCATGTTGTTAGTGAAGCGGGTTCTCACTGTAATGAGTGGAACCTGTTTATGTCCACGCCCCTCGAACTGACTGACTCACGTCGACCTAAGTGTTTGTCGAAAAAAACAAAATCGAAACTAGCCATTGCTGGCACGTTTACTTGCAACTGTCACCAGAGCTATAAGGAAAACAGGTGATAATAAAAGTTTGAAGTTTTTAATGTCTGTGCATGTTTTCATATATTTGATGCTCTTATCTAATAGAGTTTTTATGCTAATTTTGTTGTATGTCTTGACTACAATGACAATAAAGCTTTTGTACATGAGCAAATCTTTCTTCCTGTGGCTAACAATCTAAAATAAAATTAAATGGGTGCATGATGTTAGTTGCTGTGGTAGAATCCAGGTCAATACTGCCATGATTTTATTGTGAAGCTTACTTTTCACTGAACAGGAAGTCACTGTGTGCATGTTTTAATGTTAATTAACAACAGAGTAGTCATGTCTGTGAACATTGTCATTTATCCAACTCATTGTACTTCCAAAGCATTGAATCGGTCGCAGCGGAACTGTTCAGGTTGTTTTACCAGAAGTTTTGCTTTTCACCCGAGCAGGCTTCATTAGTTCATATCCAAAGACTTGATAGAAAAGCTCTAGGCTCTCGCCTGACTCGAGCTGTCCTATCTAGCAGTCTATCTTGTACAGGTATTTGATCCAGCTTCATCATTCATGCTCAAAGACAAGATAGGACAGCTCTAGTCTCTGGCCTGACTAGAGACTGACTGTCCTTTCCTAAAGACTAGATAGGACAGCTGTAGCTCATCTTTGAGCATGAACTGTCCTCTCCTAAAGGCCAGACAGGACACCTCTAGTCTGACAGCTTTAGTTTATGTGTTGTAGTATTGTCAACTTCCTCATTATTGCTAAGCAGCATGAAACGACAACAGCATCAAAACTACTGTGTATTCTCAGGACGTTGAATCGATCACAACTGGACTCATCAGGTTGATTTTGAAGATATTTCGCCTCCCATCCGAGCAGGCTTCAGTTCATGCTCAAAGAATAGATAGGACAGCTCTAGTCTGTAAGTTGCAAGTCTATACTAGTGTACTGGTACTATACTGTCCTATCTAGTATGGACAGTGACAATACACAGTAGTTAGGTTGCTCTTGGCGTTTCATGTGGTTAGCAATACTGAGGAAGTTGACAAAACTACAACACATAAGCGGACCAATTTTTCATAGTCGACAAAAGCAGTCCACCATGAACGTTGACGGCGGCTTAAGCAAGCACTTTTTAGTAACAAGAAAAACACGGCGGATCGTGACTTGAGCTGGTCGGCATAAACAGGACCTATTTAAGTGGTTCCACTGCATTTACTTGTACACCAACCTTGAGGATTTCAGTCTCTGGCCGTGTAGGGTAGGCAAATACAACGTCTTGAAATTCCACCAAACCAGTGCATGTGTCCAGAGTCTCTGCACCATCATCCGGGTGTTTGGGTTTCCTATCCAAGTACTCAAAAACCTTCTCAGCAGCTCCAACTCCCTGCATGAGGCCCGAGTAAACTGATGCAATGCTCTGTAAAGTGGATTGAACTTAGTAACGGATTATGGACCTTGTGAATGTTTCACTGTAATCGCAATGAAGAAAATATGCAATGAGATTGAATACCGCCAAACATTCTCCCATTTCAAGCATGTATATGAAAAATGATATCAACTCGCTGCTTTCCATTTGACCAGTAACCACAAGGTGACCACCGTAGGAGAGGACGGTAACCTCTAGAGCGAGCTCTGAGATCTAAAAAAACAGGAAGAACTTGATTAAAGTACACTATGATTAACACCAACAAAATATATGTAAACAATACAATTAGTGAGGCATCAGCTGATACCTACACAGGTGGACCACATATAACAAGCATATGCCAAGGCTTGTTTTTTGTTGAGATGGTACATGGTTGTGAGCTTGGCGTAGTAGGAGTCAGCCTCCTGACGCTCATTGGCAAAGCTTCGTACCGTCCTCATGGCCGAAATGGTTTCTTCTGCAACTTTGTTAGCCTTTGCAAGACTCGTCTGCACCTCTTTAGTCAGTTTCTGTATATCCAATTATTCAGAGTGGTTAGCTTGAATGAATTTGCAAATATGATGATCAACATGTAGTTTACCTTGTAGTAGTTTCCATAATACTCCGAAAGAAAGGCAACAAAAGGAAGCCCCATCATGTTCACCAATGTTAACTTCCAGGACATCCCAAACATGAAAATGAGAAAGCCAATGCCCTTGATGGTGCTCCTCAAGAGCATGTTGACGTTCTGGGAGATAAGGTCACTCACTTGGGTGGTGTCAGCTGACAGCCGTGAGGTGATGTCACCTGAATGGTGATACAGGTACATGTGAACATTAAGCGTGACTTGTTGCATGCTGGAGGGATAGATGTAATGAGGAAGCTCCTGTCTTACCTGTATGGTTCTCATCAAAAAAGCCAATTTCCTGCCTTGTCAGAGCTCTAAACAGGTGGTTTCTGAGCCGAAGGTTCAATCGTGCAAATGTAAGTGTGAACACTCCTCCTCGTACTCCAACTGCAATTGAACTGAATGCAGGGAAAGACGTTTAGTCAGTTATCAGTTTGTCAGCATTATACATTAAGCATATGCACTGATAGTGCAGGAGCAAGCTTTCATGCAAGCTTGCAAGCTAAAACTCAACTCTGAATCCCTGATGTCACTTCCTGTCCCAGAAGCCTATTTCGCAGAAAAAAGTTAAAAGTTCACCGCGATAAATAAGGGATTACTACATATACACTTCCTGTAACCACCACTATAATCACATTAAATCATTCTCAGATTATTATTCTATTTTAATAGAGGTTATTTCAAAATGTGTTTTTTGTGCAATCATTCAACAAACAAACCTACCGGAGGTAATATTTTCCCCTTTCTTTTTTAATGAAATAATCATATTCAATACTAATTTCAATGCCGGAGGAGAAATGTATGGGAGAGATGATAGGGTATGCATTTTATTATGAAATGTATTGAAAACACTGGCTTACAGTTGTAAATCTAATAGCCCAGTGCATTTTCAGTCTAATACCTTCTTATATAGGGTTCATAAAACGTTAAGAGATATGCACAACCGTAGAGAACAGCAAGTTGTGCGTTAAGTGTGTTAAGTATTGAACATGCTGGACATGTGCATTCAAAATTAGAGAAGCTCAAATTAAGGTAACCTGTAAAGTTTACACAGTAGTACATATTAGGTTGATCCTGAATCTGAAATATCCCTAACTTATTGTGAGTAGTGTAGACGGCCTTCTTGGCACACACACTCAAATAGCACAACTAGAGTTGCACAAAATGTATGTATGTACTGTATGTATGTATGTATGTATGTATGTATGTATGTATGTATGTATGTATGTATGTACTTTATTTATCCCACAGCGGGGAAATTTACTTGTTACAGCAGCAAGCAAGCAAGATACGCAAGTAAAGAGTACAGTGTAAAGAATACATAGTGACTACAACATGGTTCAGGTGGTGCAGGTGTTGTAGAGCCTGACAGCAGTCGGTATGAAGGACCTGCGGAACCTCTCCTTCTTACACCATGGGTGTAACAGTCTGCTGCTGAAGGAGCTGCCCAGAGAAACAACAGTGTCATGTAGCGGGTGAGAGGTGTTGTTCATGATGGATGTCAGCTTAGCCAACATCCTTCTCTCCCCCACTTCCTCCACGGAGTCCAGAAGACCGTCCAGGACAGAGCTCGCTCTCCTGATCAGCCTATTGATCCTGCTCCTGTCCCTGTCCGTGCTGCCCCCTCTCCAGGAACCCACAGCATAGAAGATGGCTGAGGCCACCACAGAGTCATAAAAGGTCCGTAAAAGAGTCCTGCACACACCAAAGGACCTCAGTCTCCTCAGCAGGTGGAGGCGACTCTGGCCCTTCTTGTAGAGGGCGTGGGTGTTGACGGACCAGTCCAGCTTGTTGTTAGGTGAACACCCAGGAATTTGTAGCTGTCTACCAACTCTATGTCCGCTCCCTGGATGTTCACCGGTGTAAAGTGAGATGTTTTCCTCTGGAAGTTAATGATCATCTCCTTTGTCTTGCTGGTGTTGAGTTGCAGCTGGTTAAGCTCACTCCAGCTGACAAAGTCCCTGATGACCGTCCTGTATTCCAGATCATTCCCCTCTGAAACACAACCAATGATGGCTGTGTCGTCGGAGAACTTCTGGATGTGACACTGTGTGGAGTTGTGTGTGAAGTGTGTGAAGTTGTGTGTGAAAACTCACAGATATGTAGTACTAGGAGACAAAATAGACCTGTGACACAAAAAATGCATTGTTCTCACTCACACAAGCTTAACTCACTTCTATGCAAACTTAAGTTTCACTTTCTAGAGGGGCGCAGCAAGTGCTAAATAGACCCTGTATACTTTCATCCTGGGCTGTAACCAAATAGATTGCTCTTATTTTTAATATAATTTGAAAACCTTTTAAATTGTGTGATCATTGACTACTTCTCCGATAGCAAAGCGGTCCCAAGAACTGGGGAAAAAAAAGTAAAGAAAACAAACAGGTTTTACACAGTGATTAAATGCACCTCTCCCTCCTGACCATTGGTTGTTCTATCAGAAGGACCACCTGATACTTACCTGGCAAAGGCCAGGACTGTCAGTGTGATAGCAGGTTCAGCAAAGTATTCCATGCTGTGGTGAACCACGATGCTATCTATTGCCTTCCCATAGTAATAAGGTATGAAGGCTTCACCTGCAGGCGAAAATAGAGACATGGTAGAAGTAATCGACCACCGTGTAATTTTATAAATGCAATAAAATGAGAGAACTGGAGAGAACTTTGAAAATGTGTTGCACGAGCCAATATGTAACACAGTGGAAAACATTTTCACACATAAGTGAATGGATAATAAAATATTCTCATACCCCTGATACTAATTGTTTTTTGGGTTTTTTTTTGGTCTTCAATAACTTGAATTGCATACCCTTAAATGCATCATCCAGCTGCATGATCCTATTAAGGATGGGTTTTAGCATCAATTAGGTTAGGGCACAACTGTGCAATATTAATTAAATATTGTTTAATCTGCATCTTGATATGCCACACCACTGAGGTGGATGGATTATCTCTTCAAAGAACACATGCACACGATCACAGATGTAGACAGATTTGTATGATATAATATTACTAGTATATGACAGAAATAGGTCTTTTGTACACATTGAAAAAAGGTTTTAGAAAGATGTGAGCAAAGCAAAAGTGTTTTTCTTATGTTGTTATTTTGTTATCTTCCGCTAAAGAACAGCATTATGTCAAGTATGGGAGGTTTTGCTTAATACAAACTTAATTTTTTACCTCAAATCAATTACAGGAACGCAGTCACATGCACAGCCCTAATTCATACCATGTAAATCAGACCTTTAAGGATACTCACACACAGCAGAGATGAGAAGGAAAAGGACGGCTACAGTTAACAGTCCGCCATCTTTTTTCGTGTAGCTGAGGAGACGTCCCAGCGTCGCTCCTGTGCTGCTCTGCTCCGGTTTTGTCTTTATTGCACAACTCTCCTCCTTCTCACTGCCCACCTCCTCCTCTTCTTCTTCATCTGCCTGAAGCAACTCTTCGGTGTCTTCATCGGTATTGCTACTTGTCTCCGAGTTAGATTTCTTTCCCAGAATCCACCACAAAAGCACAACTCCCAGCGAGGAGACACACGTCCAGAACATCAGACACAGGGACCAGGGGCAATCAGATAGACGCTCAAGTTCACTAAGCATCAGCAGCTTGGCCAAAGTATATGTTATAATGGTCTGGCAGACTAAAAGAATGAGGGTGGTGAGTTTAGTCACCCTATGTGGGCCATCCTCTTTGTTCCATAAAACTCCAACGGAGGCACCCAGAAGGAGAGGAGCTCGAAGCAGAACAGTCCCCCAGATGTCCAGTGCGGACTGCAGAATGCTAAAGTTCAGAGCCTCCTTCATAAATATGTTCAACTGTGATCCATGTGCATATAAGATCGTAGTGACCACAACGTCCAGTAGGACATAAAAAACAGTGCCGCTTACGCGTATTTTCATACCCATGCTGACCTTTGGGGCATCAAAAGCAGTGTTCCACTATCCTGCTGTAATAATGAGCATATAAGAGTGATTGACAGTAAATACATATGGAACATGAATGCATCAACGTAATTAACTCATTCTCATGTATTTTCCGATATGGCCATTTCTTCTGAAGGAATTGGGGTTGGCTGTGGATTACAAAGAAAGCAAAGAAGAAAGAAAAGAATGATTTGCAAGATATAAAACAGTTGTTCTTACCCATCTACCATGTCGTGTTGCCAGCTTAGAGACTTTTTAGCAAGTACCCACACACACTGTTTTGTTTTTTTAAAAAGCAAGTAATGACAAATCTATTGACTTCTTCTTGTGTCGTTTAAGACTCCGGTGTGAAAACACGTGTTGTTCTTAAAAGGGATAGTTTGGGTTTTTTTACATGAAGTTGTATGACATCTCAATCAAGTGTAGACCATCAACTGTGACTTACCCCCCACTTGGTCCCGTGAGCCCAATTCTGGTCGAATTTCTGTGATGAGAAATGTAGTTTGGTTAGTTATTGGGGTTACTTAAGTAAAGAGTTTGGCTTCTCAAAACAATATGCATTTTTGTGATGCAAATGTATTACTCTTTCCGACGCATATTGTTTTGAGAAGCCGACAAACTCTTTACTTAAGTAGCCCAGCAACTAATCGGAACTACGTTTTTCATCACCAAAATCCAACCACAACTGGGCTCGCGGGACCAAGTTGGGGGTAAGTCATTGTTGATGAACTACAATGCTGATGTGGATGTCATACAACTTCATGTCAAAAAATCCGAACTATCCCTTTAAGGCTGAATTATGCTTCTTTTATAGGTCTTCATCGGGGTTGAGTGTGCGATATGAAATTCTCTGCTAAAACGCTTGGGACGCTGTGGGCGGAGAGTCAACTCAGCAGTGCTAGAAACCAGATTCTTTTTACTTACTGTAGTTCTTATCAGGTACTCTATTCACTTGAATCAATTGCCACTAAGCGCTTGTGCAGAAACTTGCACATGCGCAACAATTTCTACCAGTCAGTCAGTGAAACTCGTGGCTTGGTCGAGTACCTGTGAGTCAGCGAAACACAAGGCCTCGTCAAGTAGCCGTGAGTCAGTGAATCTCAAGGCTTGGTTAAGTACTCTCGAGTCACTGAAATTTACGTCATAAGTCAGTGAAGCTCGAGTATTGATCGTCAGTGAAAGTCGCGTCTCCATACAGCACCCGTGAGTCAGTGTACTGTAACGCGCGGGTTGAGCTAACCAGTCATTCATCGTGAATCATTTTGTTGAGTCTGTGACGCAGCTTGGGCATGAAGGGGAAAGGAGCGTTGATTTAAGGAATGGAACAGATCTGTTGCTTTTTCCACAGGACTAATACATTTATAAAAATGCAGTTAGAATAACAGTTGCACAATTAATGACATGTCTCCTTCTTTTCTTTTCTAATTTAACTAGTGGTAGCAGGGATTAGTCAGTAAACAAGTTCATGAAGACGTGTTCAGTCCTGATTCAGTAAAAAACAAGCAAGTTTCAAATGACTCGTTCATGACTCGCATATCTCCACAACTCAAGTGAGCAATTAGCAATTAGCTTATTAGCTTCCTTCATCGGGAGTGAACGAGCAATTAAAGAAAGAAGTGTTATTGGCAGGGATGCATATGGAAACTCAGGTGGTAAACGGTAGTAACCGAAGTGAAAAACTAAGTAGCTATCAGTGCCTCTTTTTGGCGCTACATTAACAGTTACTCTTACTTTAGTGGCCCTGATATGAGGCCAAAATAAAGTATAGTAACACATACACACGTTTCTGTGTCACTCTCCACGCAAGCAACACAACACCCCCTCATTATCCACCACTAGTTGCGAGGTGCATTCACGAGCACTGAAATTCTAAACTTGAACTTACAACACAAGTCGGTCACTACACTAACTTCATTTCTCAATGAACACACGACTCTTGCATGCAGGATTTACTAGTAAACATCGCCACAATTGTGTATCAATGATCAATTTCTGCTCCAACTGTGCAGAATATATGCACTGTAAAATACTTGTTTGTTCGTTTGTTGTGGATTTTATTTCATATTGGTGAATTTATTACATAACTATCATTTTATTTATATTATTGACGTATTTAACAAATTATTTTGTTGAACTTGCATGTCACAACAAAAATAAAAATAAAATAAAAAAGGCACTGTTTCTGTTCGGGAACCGTCTGAGCACCAACACGACTACACGTCCTCTGAACTAGGGTTACACACAGGAAATGGCGAAATATTCGATGACGTCATTCAGCGATTTACTGAGGCGTGAACAACACAGGTACCACCACACCTTTCATTAGAGCAAGCAAGTTAGCTAGCAACAGGCAAGGTGTTATCAAGACTCACTTACTTGCTTTTGTATGTCTCTCTCTCTATATATATATATACACACACACACTTAACAAAAAATTAAGGATATGCACAACTGTTAAGGTAGAGAACAGCAAGTAGTGCGTTAAGTATTAAACGTGTTGGACATGTGCAATCAAAATGCGAGAAACTCAAATTAAGTTCATCTGTAAAGGTTATACAGTGGTACATTTTAGGTTCATCCTGAAATATATCTAAAATATCCCTAACTTCTTGTGAGTAGTATATAAGCTCATAACAAAGCTGAAAGAGGCTTACCTAGATACATTCGCAAACAAACCTCATGGGGGTCCAAACCAGCGAACGTTTGACGGCACGCGAACTGGCCACAACACACGTTTGCAGTAACGCCAGAATGTCAGATCGCTTTGGTTGGCTAGGTGATAAACGTGGTTGTGCAAATGTGCTGCAATGGCCCCAACTACATCCTGCTGCCTTGACATGTAAAGCAACTCTTATAACACCGACTACATCCTGGTACCTTCACATAAATGCACTAATATCCCCGACTACATCCTGGTACCTTGACATGACTTGGGAGCTCTTCACGTTGCTTCTTTGACACAGATACGCTATAAATTAACAAAGTCGGTGACACAACTAACACAATACACATGTCAATATTTAAAAGACAACGATAACAACCGTGCCCGTCCCGTCAACAATTTCCACTTGTTATTGGTCGGGGTGGGTGGGTCAATCCAAATATTGACAACATCAATACCAATGATGGTATCAGTATCGAATTGACACTAGCCTGATCACAAATTTAAAATTTTCACAAATATTTGTGTGTTTTCTTGTTTCGCTCATATTGTTACATTTTTGATACATGGTTATAAGTCCTTGGACTTGGGCTTGGGTGGGCTTTCTATATTTGTTTAAAGGGAATAATTGTATTATTTTATTGTTACGTCGTTTCCTATTGTTGCACAGTATTTATATACATGCATTGATAAATCAGTTTATTGGGGGGGGGGTAATAGGCAACAAAGTTTATTTTTTGGTTGCTTAAAATTTTTGTCCAGGGTTTTAATCTGATCATAATCATGATCAACAAATTAAAGGCAAAACCACGAAATCATTTAATGAGCTTCTACATTTTCAAGTGTAGCGGCATCGGCAACACTGGCCGTGTTGTTTGTATTTGCTATCGGATACCACAATTTGCAGTATCACCCGCCCCTAGTTATTGGGTCAAGTCGCCGAGTTTCTGTGGCGAAAATAAGCAGCCTTTTCAGGCACAATTTCAGACTGAAAATATATTTGATAATGATGTTATAGTTGTACGTTTGCTTTTATTTGTCTTCCATTAATTTAGTTTAAAACGTGTCTGTTGCGGAAGTGAGCAGTGTGAAGCTCCGCCCAGTCTTTCTTCTCGTTCAAAACCAATAGTGACGCTTACTAAAGACGAAGGTGACGTCGCTAGGGTATTACAATACATAAGTCAAAGGTAAAATACTTTATTCATTTGCAAACCTCTTTAACAATGTAATGACACAGTATTTACAAATAAAACGTCACATTAAGTATTGTGTATAATTTTCTCTTGAATGCAACTCCGCTATTAGTCCAGCATTCCTTAGCAAACCTACTGGAACGAATATTAATAAGCTTTGCCATTTGGGTTGTTTGACATTCAGTGCTTTTAACATGGACAAATTTAGAGCCGACTTTAAAAGTATTTATTATGTGTATTATATACAGTGCTGCAAAGTTTTGTCAGGCAAAAACATTTTTTTGTGTGTATTTGTGATTCATGTCTGTTCTTAAAAACTGATGAGTGGGAAGAATAAAATACATTCCAAGGGTGACATCACACCTTCACAACAGTACAAAAGGATGAAATAATTTAGTTTATTTGGGAATTTTATAGGGATTTCAGGGAAAGGAGCTCAAACAAGGCAGGTCATCATGCAAGTATTAGTCATTTTACCACAATCTGCACACAGACAAAACCTCTGGCAGCAAATGAACGCTCGTGTCAAAAAGTTTCAGTGGACATCAGACCCAGCCAAGTGATAGGTTAACGCAGTTTTTAGCACTTCAGAGCCGCTTTGCTCGGTGGCCAGCACCGTCTCCACAGGGAAAGACAAATATAAACACTCTTCTTTCAGTTTTTTGGAGGAAGGGGTATCCCCTGCACAAAACAGTGCATTTGATGTATTTAAAACCACTGAGGGGTTGTTGTGTGCTCTTCGTTTTACGTTCTTCTTCTCCTGTTTGTAGGCCGCTTTCATATTTGCTATCACCTGGAAAAGAGACACACATTCAGATAAATTGTATGTAATCCTTCAATTCATAGAAACATGAATACACAAACACTAATACCTATATGTAAAGAAAATAAACCACGATACAGACATGCCCCAATGGAGATTCAAACCCAGATCTTCCCCATCTCCTGACTGTGCGGCCAACATGCTAACCACTAGGACACCGTGCGGGTATCTATGCGATCTTTACTTTTACTTTTAATTAGATTTTATTTATATATTTCATGTTATTTTATTTTATTTATTTGCTCTCTGTGTAGGGGAGCAATAACATTAATTCAATTACATGTTTTTATTCTGACTGGGGACAAATTATTGTGTATTGCTTTCTACATGTACATGGACGTTTGTGAAAAATAACCACACCGCAGCACACATTAGTGTTGGCTAAGCTGCAAGTGTGCATGTGCACCATGCTGTTTTTAACATTATCAGAGCCCTCTAGACATGAAATAACACGCTATTGTCGACTTAACAACTGCATTACCCCATATAGGAGAAAATCAGTCATTTAAGACATAAATAAGACTGGTGTTCGTGTGTGTTATTATAAATATATCAGTAGATCGGGCGGACAGGATGTGACGTAGGGGGATCAGAGTTACGTTTTAGCTTGGCGTCGGTTATGGCCGCAACGGTATCCCAGCGTTTTTATTAGGGGTTATTGTGCCTGTTGTGAGATCGTTCAAACCTGCAATAAAAGTCTGTTGTCTGGTGCGTGTGAGTCTCACCCCACATTACAGTAACATTACTGACACCCAGCGACCAGTGTAGAACACTACATATCATGCCTTATATTTGTATCTTAGTTCATTTAGCCATTTTTCTGCTTGAAGATGCTTAATTTAGGGAAAAAATACGTACGCTGTGCTTAAATAGGCATATTTGCGACTAATAATAGGCCGTATTCAATTACGAAACAGCAGGATTTATTAATTGATACATTTTTGTAAAACTGTGATAAGAGTGAAACCATGAAATTCAAAGCGTGAATTGGTAAGGCATTACTGTACACTCATTAGAATCTTTCGAGTTGTACTTAAGTAGAATGAAAACAATGAACTAGTAAATCACCAGTTGCTTAACGGTGTTCTGCTGTTCCTGCATGATCGTCATATACGATGAAGCCTTCTCCTTGACGGAACAGCCGTTTGCCTCGTCATCATACCCAAGTGGACCAAGCGTAGCCTAGACGATGTGTAAGGACACTTAGTGAACAGAAAACTAACGGCATGTAGATTTACTATCATCAGTCTTACCTGGTTTGGTGTGTTAGCCTTCCGGTTAAACATGAGCGAATAAGGAGTGAACTTTGTCGTAGGGTTGATTGACGTCCTGAAGAGAAACAGCACAGGGTCCAGAAAGTCATCCCAGTCCGCCTGCTTTTCCATCACCATCTGAAAGATGGCTTCCTTCAGCAATGGACTTGTGCAGTCGTGTAGGGGGTTGAGCTGAGGTTGAGCCAGAGGAGAGACCTTCTGTACGACACCCCATCTGTTACTCAGCAGATTCGTCACCTGGCGAAAGGAATCCACATCACACTGACCCACGGCTGTCCCACAGTGTCTCACCTTACTGACTGACGGACTTTGTTGGAACATTACAGACTTACATCTCACCTCATCACAGAAGTCTTCGCTCTGTGTGCACACCATTGTTTTAGGAGCACCAAACCTGAAAAGAGGATAACATAAGAAATGTGGAATTCCAGATAAAGTGGACCCTTGGTTAACGTCATTAATCCGTTCCAGAAGGTCGGACTCTAATCGATTACATTTTTCCCCGCAAGGCATGATGTGAATCCAAAAAACAAAAAAATTGATTTGGTTAGAGTCGGACCTTCTGGAATAAATTAATGACTCGAACCAAGGCTCCACTGTAATCGGTTTCCAAAAGCCAAAAATGTCAACACAAACACATTTTACAATTATAGATTTACATGTAGAAAGCTGGAAATGCATAT
The DNA here is from genome assembly GCF_027744805.1 of Dunckerocampus dactyliophorus. Lineage (NCBI taxonomy): Eukaryota > Metazoa > Chordata > Actinopteri > Syngnathiformes > Syngnathidae > Dunckerocampus > Dunckerocampus dactyliophorus. Next base: position 26,304,017 of record NC_072822.1, on the reverse strand, counting down.
AAATGATGAATGAAAGGGATAAATGAACATTTAAGGTGACGTTTACCTTCATTGAAGATAGTGTTTCTCACCTCGGTAACCCAAAATGGAGTGAAAGGAAGTTGCAAGTGGCAGCATTTTCACAAAGGTGAGAAACACTTGAGTTCAAGAAATAATGCATGTGAAAACAGAAAGGTTGTGGCGGTTGATCTCACTCCCTCACTGTCTTTGGGAACAGTGAATGATTCAGTGAAGGTAAAAGTAACCTTAAATGTACATTTAGCCTTTTCATTCGTCATTTTTATGTATATAGAATAATTTTCCGCATGTAAAAGTCTAATTATAAAACTAAAACATGTTGGTGTTAACATTTTTGAGTCACCCACTGATGATGCAGCTGACTTCTGCTTCCAGTTGTCATTTTGTTAGCTAGCTAACAGGATGCTAACAAGGAAGGACATTTTGATTAAAAAAAAAAAAAATACATTGAGAATACAGATGGACTTACGCAGTGTATTATGAACACGACAAGACGCGCAACACTTTGTATGCTAACCAGAGAATGCACACAAACGGAGGCAAAATTGTAGTGTAAATTTTCGTCATCTACGATTGACTGGCGACCAGTGCAGTGCAGGGTGTTCCCTGCCTTTTGCCCGAAGTCAGCTAGGATAGGCTCCAGCATACCCCCGTCACCCTAACAAGGATAAGCGGAATAGAAAAAGGATGGATGGAATTTTCGTCGTTACCCGAAAAACATGCTACCCGGGACAGACGCTAACCGATGTTCGTTCGTATTATAAAAACAAGTTGCAGACATTCTCTTTGTAGGTTTTGATCATAAACTTTTGTTTATGTTTCCACACATTGCACATACAGTACTTTACCCCCGCTTTTGTTGAGAATATTGAGGAAGTTAATACGAAATGTTGCATTAGGGGCAAAACTATTGCGACACCTACTCATTTCCATTTCCAGATATGACAGCTTCCACGCTTCCTACAACAACTAGCATGTTTGCGTCTGTGGGGCTTACAAGAAGGCATGGTTCACTATCACTGGGAATAAAGGCCGAGCCGACTGGAAAATAAATATAATGACTTGTCTCGTGCAAAGTACAACACAAAAAGTTATACATTTACATTAAGAGTCCGAACTTGTGCTTTTACCTGGACATGCATTTGGAAATACATCTGGCAACAGAGACAGCGTCCGTCTTTTGCACTGGAAAGGCCTCCGGCCATTTACTGAAGTAATCGATGAGAACTGCCACATGCGTGTTGCCTTGCTGGGTCTCTGGGAAAGGGCCTGTGTAACACAAAATCAACAACGGTGACACAAGGCACAAAATGATGTTTATTTATTTATTGCTGTGAAATGAGACAAAACACCTATGACGTCAATTCCCACGATATCCCACGGCGCGTCCACTTTGATGGGACGAACCGTCCTCGCCAGGTTTTTATTCCTCTCCGTGTGCTGACAAGTGTCACATACTTTAATCTGAAAAAGACAATCACAATCATATTGGTTAGGCATTGATGTAAACGTAACAGTAATAAGATAATAACCGTACCCAGTCCACCACATCCTTAATGATTCCCAGCCAGTAGTACTTCCTCTGAATTTTGTGGACAGTCTTCTTCTGACCCAAATGATGGCCGATGTCGTTAAAGTGGCAGTCAAGAAAAATTTGCCTCTTCCTCTCAGCCTCGATCACCACCTCTCGTTTCTCTTGTTTCTTTGGCCCCACGTAATAGAGCTTGCCGTCTTAAAAAGCAGACACAGATTGTCACATAGTATAGACAAGAAACAATCTTAAACATTCCCAGCACAAAACCACCCCCAGTTTGATACAAAGTGACATCTTTGTGAATGCAAAGCTTCATTTTCTTGAATTGCTCTTGCAGGGAAGTAATCATTTATAAATAAGTGACAATACAGGTCAAATGCAAAGGATACAAAAAAAACACAATTTGTACATGTTTATGTCTTAATGTTTTTCATTTCGCACTTTGTTTGGTGGTCCCTGAACACACCATACTGTAGTTGTGTGCCATGACTGGGGTGTTTTCCACTGAGGGCCACATACTGAAAAATGAAAGGATACAAAGATATTTGATATTTTGAAAAGAAGTGATATATCTTTCAAGAAAAAAAGTGCATCTCAGCTCTGTAATATAGGTGAAAAGGTGTATTATTACTATAAGTTGGGTATTTTCTCTTTTTTTCCTATTTTGTAACATTTATTTGCCAAATATTTCAACTTTCTTCTCAAATAATCTTCGTACATTTTTGTAATTTCTGACTTCTGTCCCATTATATTTTGTATATTATCACTTTTTCCCAACCATATTTCCAAAATTTACCATTTCATTATGTTTGTTTTTCATATTACAACTTTTTTTTTTAAATAACATAAAAAAAATGTCAACTCTGCTACTAAAACGTTATTTTTCCTTATAATATAACAAGTTCATTTTCGTAAAATTGAGATTTCCTCTTTAGACTAGGACATTTTTCTATTAATAACTTGACTTTATTCTCGTAATTTACAGGGTTTTTCTCCCCCAACTATTTCATGGTTCTCCTTGTAAATTGTCTGATAATTATAACTGTATTCTCACAATATTTTTACATTATCTCGTAACATAACTTTTTCCACAACCTATTTTTCCAAAAATTACAACTTTATTTGTTGTCCTGTTTTTCCTTAGAATATTACAACTTTTAAAAAAATAACCAATTTTTTCTTTTATAGTTAAACTTTGCTACTATAATGAATTAGTTTTCTCTCATAGTATGACAACGTTATTCTCGTATAATTACGACTTTCTCTCATCATGTTACAACTTTTTCTCTCAATATTTTGACTTTATTCTTGTAAAATAACTGCTGATTTTTCAATTTTTTTTCTGTTGTTTTTTGTATTCTATTTTCAGGACGTGCCGCTATTTTGTTAGGATTACTGCCGATTTTTCCATTTTTTAATGTTTTTTTTAAAATCATCATTACGTTTTCAGCATTTGCCGCGGGCCAATAATAATGATAATAATTTTAAAAAACAGCCAGGGGCCGCAATTTGGACACGCCTCGACTACACCAATTCCATCTTACAATATACGGTTATTCATTAGGGGTGTTTAACATTAACATTAAATGTGTTTAACAAGTGTGTGAGACATGTTGAACAAAGCGGTTCTGGAGCTGAATCAAATCTTATCATCACAACAGTGACTCGTGTTGCAAATAAACTATTTGAGTCGAAATAGCTACGGTGTTCAAAGCTGAGGTGTCTGCTGGTAAGATAATACTGCAAATGTGGAAAGACGAATTTAAACAAGTTCACCATTGCACAAAGTTACTGCCATTTCAGTTAACATGTTTGTGGAATTGAAGCTTGCATTGCTAGTAGATAATCTCGTAGGGGGGACTCAAATTAGTAAATGAAGGTTTTAAAGCCACCCTTACCGTCGATGATAAACTTCTGTGCGTATCGTTTGAGATTCTTCTTCCGTAAAGGATTCATGGACTGCGGGAAGCAGCCTTTAGCCACGAAGGTGAAAATGTCACCGAGTTTACTGGAGCTGGAGTCCACCACCTCCTCTTCTGCTACTTGCAAAGAGTCCACACTCAACATTTCCGCATAGACTTTACAACAATACCACAGCAATGCATCACAAAACACACCGTAACATTTTAAGCTAATGCTAACGCATGCGGCCAGAGCAGCGTCTTCTTCTCGTTTTCATTTCATGATGAAAAAAAGCAATGTGGGGGATCATTATCGCCACCAACTGTCGTAATTAAAACTGTAGACATCACAATTTTTCAGTGGCTGTCTCAAGTGGAATACTTCCGCACTTATAATTCAATAAGTATACTTTATATACACTGTGTACTTAGCCGAATTTTGACTGTGCAGTGCAGTTCCAAATTGATGAATATCGTTGCGTACTTACAGGAGATGACGATAGCAAAAAAAAAACAAAAAAAACACCTTCTTCTCCACACTGTTAGCAAAAGCCGACTTTTCATCTTTGTTGACCGTGAAAAATAGAAAACTCCCCGTATTCTGTAGAAAAGTGTAAAAATAATATTAACAAAGCAATTGAATATAAGAAGTAATGTGTGAGTTTTTTATTTGTTTTCTAGTATTGCTTTTCTAATACGGTATTGTTTTTGTTGAATAGTAATGCCAATGGCACAATAAGTGACGCTGTTATTCATGTCTACATTATTGTTTGTCTGTAAGATTGTACATTTGAAACATTATGTATGTTTTTATGTGATAGTTTGTGTTTCCTTGTTACTAAAAAAATCTATTGATAGCGCATAGCTGTATTCTGCCGCTTTGTAACCCGGAAGTGGTAGTCATGGTAATGAGTGCCAATTCGAAGGAAAAAAATATATTTTCCACTATTATGCGAAATTTATCAAATGTTGAAATGAATAGATGTCGTCAGTGACATAGATAGCCAAAGCAGATTTTCATTTTCGGTGCTATTCCAGCTTTTCTTTGCAACCCGGAAGTTGAAGTCATGGTAACGTGTGCTAACACGGAAGTACTCAGCCTTGGTAGTTATGTAGCTTGACGTGAGTTGTCTTGTGGTGTTGATACTCTGTCATTTTTTTTTAATTTGTCATATTCTTAAGCACTGTACAGCAATGACAAACGAGGAAAGTGGAAAGCCACAGTTTTATATCTGTAACTGTTTCACGACGGACAACATTTTTCTGAAGGACTACAAGCTGCATGTTCGCTTTGTAACAGAGGAGCAGTTCAGACAGGACTACGAAGCAGTGAGTCCAGTGTTGCTTCTTTTGTTTCTTATTGTCATCGGAGCCCTCGTTGTATTTAATACGGATATTTACTATTATTATATTTTAGCTTTTGAAGAGGCTTGGCTGCGTTACACAGCAACAGTTTGAGGACATCTTCAATAAGGTAAGTGTCGACACTTACCTTAGTTCTGAAATAATCAATGTGATAAAGTTAAATAGTATAAATGGTGCACAGTGACTTCCCGTGTGGATATCTCTGGTTTAAGCTGCGTCTTGTGGGAAAAAGCGGCCAGGGATGATTTCAAAATAAAGTCACCCAAAAACTAGACAGATGTTTAAAATAAACTTATCATTGAACCATTCCAAGTGTACGTCTCATGCTTCCCTGTGACCCTGAACAGGATACTGTAGTAAGTGCTGTAGAAAGTGGATGGATGACCCTTCTTCTTGCCGTAGATTTCCCAGGAAGTGGACAGGCGAATGTGTTTTGGCGTGACATCTGCTAAGAGAAAGTCTGTCATAAAAAACACGTACCAGCCTCTTCATCCTCACGTCTACCATCTGCAGGTATTGTTTGTTGCAGGTGTCACCACGAATGCGTCATAAACACGCCTCTGAGACATTTACATGCCTCTTCTCCTCTTCTCAGGAGACCTTCCTTACGCCAAAGTTCAAGCATCTTGTCGAATGTTGTCGAAGTCGCAATGTCACACTCAACTGTCTTTCTGAACTGTTGGAGGAAGAAGCAGGTGAAGTACACTGTATTTTCATATTTCATAATTTTTGGGGGAGTATTGTACAATATCACTTGTCATTTAAAGGAATGCAAATGTGGTACAACCTATTGTATGCCACCAGTTGGACACTAACCTTTAGCGTAGTATTTTAGCCATGATACCAACGTCAGATAGGACTTAGAGTGGTGGAAAAAAGTGTTCGACCCCTTCCTGATTTATTTATTTTTTTTGCGCATGTTTGTCACACTTAAATGTTTAAGATCTTCAAACAAGTGTAAATATTACTCAATGTGTAACAGATGCCACTCAGTGCGGCTGCACAAGTGAATGTTGGTAAACCTCACTCCCTCTGCCTAAACAGCTACTTTGGGTCGACAGCCCGGGCTTCTGGCCCAACAGTCAGCGCTTTCGTCTCCCATTCCGAAAGGTCCTGTATTCGAGCCCCGGCACGGGCAGTGTGAAGCAGGCGGGTTACAAATGAAAATACAACTGAACACAAAATGCAGTTTTTAAATGAAACCTTTTATTATCAAAGGAGAAAAAAAATCCAAATCGGCATGGCCCTTTGTGAAAAAGTGATTGCCCCCTAAACCTAATAGCTGGTTGGGCCACCCTTAGCAGCAACAACTGCAATCAAGCGTTAACTTGCAATGAGATTCTTACAGCGCTGTGGAGGAATTTTGCCCCACTCATCTGCCCCACAAAATGCATGGAGGGATTTCTGCTCCGTCTATATGTGCCCTGCCATTGGCTGGCAACTAGTCCAGGATGTACCCTGCCTCTCACTCAAAGTCAGCTGGGATAGGCTCCAGAATACCCCCGCGACCCTAATGAGGACAAGTGGCATAGAAGATGGATGGATGGATGGATGGATTACTGCTCTGCTCTTGGAAGGGAAGTCAAGATAGGAGATGTGTGGGGGAAAAGTGTTTGTTAAAGGGATAGTTCAGATTATTTAAGATGTTGTATGACATCCCCATCAGCAGTATAGCGCATAAACAGTGACTTACTCCCAG